>NC_140615.1:22400285-23000285 GCF_057381915.1 Diplotaxodon limnothrissa
ATGTGAGGTGAATTGGGTGTAATGCAGTTTTACGAGGAAATTTTTCAGTAAAGTATAAATGTGGCATTATATTTTAGAAGACTGCACTTTCTTGAATGTTGGCACTTAATATAACTGGATGATAATACACGAAAAAAAACAAACACTTTCAAGGCTCACAGACGCAAAATGAACTGTTATATAACTTTGTATTGAACCTGAGTAGCCACTGCGCCCTCGGCTGTAGCTGAAATAGGAGTTGTATCCGTCAACAATAGCAATCCTTTCATCTAGCAAGTCTCCTGTGGAGGAGAAAGTAGGGGTTAACGTTTTTATTTTCATACAGTTTCATTCTAACTGTGGCGCCTTGCACGATGACAGCTCCCGCGTTTTCAAACCAGCTATTGCTAATCACTTACGCGTCACTTTTGTCTCCTGAATACAAATAACATCTGCGTCCAGGGAATCAAGAGCCTTTTTTATGCCGCCTCTGAAGGCCCTAATGCCGTTTATGTTCCAAGTAACGACCTTCATTTTGTAGCACTGCAACTGGCTGGAGCGGACACACCGCTCCAAACAGCCACAATAATGTGCACATCCGGAAGAAAAGCGGAAGGCAAGAACGGTACGACCGGAAGTGTTTTCACTCACTGATTTTTCTTTTTTTAATTAATTAATTAATTTACATTTTTTTAATTTCAGGGTTTAATGTTTAACTCACACGCCCTGTTAGAAACAACTGGCCCAAACTAGCCATATAATAAAAAATAAGGTTCTTAGTGAGGTTGTATTGCCTCGTTGCTAAGCTAGAGGGGGTCCTCGTGCCTTGGCGGTTTCGGCGCGCGTTTGACACCCGACCTCGGGAGGAGAAACGGGTGGAGGAACTGGTGGGAGGAAGGGAAACTGCTGCTGCCGCCGCTGTTGGTATCCTTGGCTGTTGTTTCGTAATTAGCAACCGTTGCTTTTAAGAGAGACAGCTCCATTTGGACGTGCAAGGCTAACGTTTGCGAGCAGCCACCGAGTGCCATCTTTGGGATAAAGCCATAGGGTGAGTATGTAGGTAGGCTAATGATGGCTGTCCGGCTAATTAGCTTGCCTGATAGGATCCGGCTCTTGTTACAACAGTGTTCAAGCCCCGTTAGTTAGTTAATCGGTTAGACTGTTGGCGTCCGTTCGGTTAAGGCTATGTAGGAAGGTGAAATTGCAAAGCTAAGAAGCTATCTAGCTAGCGAAAGTCCGTTTCGCTATGCATCAGCGTTAGATTAAACCTGGTGCTGCTAGCTGTCTCTAGTTGTGTCATATTTCCACGTTACTCCACTGTGGTCTTTGACTACTGTCAATATGTGTTTTATCTGATTAATAGCCTCTTGCTTTTAAACATAGCGAATATTCTCAATTGCAAGCTCTTAGTGCATGTTCACGGAGAACCGGTTTCTTGGCGTAGAGGAAGCAGATGCTTGTTTCATGACTAACTCGCAGCTACATCCTTTGGCACGGGACGACCAGCGGCTGGTGTTTCCATCTTCGGTCAGACAAGAGGACACGAGGAAATCGTGGGAATCTGCCCCACCCAGGCCGGTCGAAGTAAACATATGTTGTTTCCGCGCCTTGGTCGTGTAGCAGCTGTTTCAAGTGTTTAGCAGTAATTTGCGTAGTGTGAAAGATGAAGACTGGTCGATGCTACTCTTGGTGTTTAAGACCAAGTTATTGTCGTGGCACCATGACTCTAGGTGCAACAACTAGAGTCATGGTGCCACGACAATAACTTGGTCTTAAACACCAAAAAGACCAAGGAGATCATTGTAGATTTCCGGAAGAGGGGCCATAACAACCATCTGCCTCTCTTCATTGGCAGTGAGGTGGTGGAGAGGGTGAGCAGTTTTAAATTCTTGGGGGTAACTGTGACCGAGGACCTGTCCTGGGGCAACCATATCACCTCAGTTGTACGGAAGGCCCAACAGCGCCTCTACTACCTGAGGAGACTGCGGAGCGCACACATTCCCAGATCTCTGATGTTGAACTTCTACAACTGTGCCATCAGCAGCGTTCTGACGTATGGATTTCTAGTGTGGTTCCCCAGCTGCACCAAGGCCGATCAGCAAGCACTCCAGCGGGTGGTGAAAGAAGCTGGCAGAATTATTGGAACAAGTCTGCCAGAGATCAGTAATATCTTCCCCACTCGCTGTCTGAGGAGGGTGCACAGTATCCTGCGGGACCAACATCACCCTGCGCGCCACCTTTTCCATCTGCTGCCCTCAGGGAGAAGGTACAGGTCTATACAGGCCAGAACATCCAGACTGGCCAACAGCCTGTATCCACAGGCTGTGAGGCTCCTGAACTCTCTGCCCCCCTCTCACGGACAATAACCATATCCAACTTCTTAATAGCAATGAACTGGTCTGCATTGGTGCATCATATCTTTATTCTCTTCCCCCTCCTGCCCCCCCCCCCCCCCCCCCCCCTCTTTCTTAAATAGATAACTATCATATCTGATATCATATCTCACAGTACAATAATATTGAATGGGTTGCATTGTTGTATTTTGTCATGTTTCTCAGGTCTTTGTCTGAATTTCTACGAACATTATTGCTAAGGATTGTCTTATTGCATTGGAGTCACACTGGGTTAAATATGTACACTTGGGTTTTAAGGGGTATTTATTATTTTCTTCTTTTTTTTGGGTTGTATGGAAGCCCCAAACGCAATTTCATTGTTCTTGACAATGACAATAAATAAATAAATACTAAAAAATACTAAATAGCATCAGCATCCTCTTGCATTTAAGTTTAAGCCTGTTTTTGTTAATTATGGGGATGTGAGGAAACCTCAGTAATCAATTTGTTTGTTTTAGGTCTAAATCATTTCTTAGACGGTGAAAAACGGTTTCTTGATTTATGTTTTTGCATATTTGTCAGACTTATGTTTCAGATCAAACACATTTTAGTATTAGACCCCCCCCCCCCCCCCCCCCCAAAAAAAAAAAAAAAAAAAATCTGAGCAAATGTAAAGTGGAGTTCTTAAATGATGATTTAGCTTATTAAGGACCAGTAGCTATGAAAAGCTATCCAAACCTATCTGTCCCTGTGTGAAGAAGTAATTGCCCCCTAAACCTAATAACTGGTTGTGCCACACTTAGCAGCAAGAACTGCAATCAGGCATTTGCAGTAACTGGCAATGAGTCTTTCACATCATTGTGGAGGGATTTTGGGTCATTCTTCTTTGCAGAAATCGTTTAATTCAGCTACAATGAGTAATTTTCAAGCATGAGTGGCCTGTTTAAAGTTATGCCAAAACATCTTAATCAGATTTAAGACTGGACTTTGGCCACTCAAAAACCTTCCCATACTTAAGTGGACTATTATGAACTAATGGTCAGATATTGTCCTTCAGAATTTTGTGGTAGTAAGCAGAATTCATGGTTCGATCAAATTGAAAATGAACCATTGTGTTCTTTTTAGTCAGTGATGAGTTTTTTTTTATCCTGGAACCCTCCTGTGGATGCCAGCTTTGCCCAGCCTCTTTCTTATTGTTGAAAACTGCCCCCCCCCCCCCCCCCCCGAGACCTGCTGTTCTTCAGATGTTGTTCTTGATGCACTCTTGGAGTAATTTTGGTAGGATGACCACTCCTGGGGGAAGGTTCACCAGATCTCTTTTCCTAATTCACTTTGTCAGACATGTTCTGTTCAAGTGATTATTTTATGTATTATTATTTTAATAATAATACATATGATTTACCAAAAGGGGCATTTTATTTTTATTGTGTTATCTTTCTTAGTATTAGAAACTGATGATCTGAAACATCACGTATGACAATCATGCAAAAAAATAAAATAAAAATCAGAAAGCACTCTAGCTGATAATGCAGCCCTTTCAGCACTAGATCTTAATTTAATCTCTTAGATTTTTCTCCTGGTCTTTAAAGCTTTAGTAAAACTTTTATCCCATTAAACTAATCCCAAAGTTAAACCTTACAGTTTACTCCATTAGTGTCACACTACAATTTATGCAAAAACCTCTATCTCCAAGTATTTTATGTAACCATGTTCTTTGTCTTTTGCCGTAGTGGTGTGGCGTAATGAAAGCAGAGGAGTGAAGGAGGCAATTGTCTCAGTAAAACATTTGCAGACAAGCAGGAGACTAAGTAAGGATGCTGGAGGCGGGTGCAGACCCAGCAGGTGCAATGGCCGAGGGAGAAGAGGAAGCGGAGATGGGGAGCAGGGATTTGAAGGCTGAAGTGATGCGGCTGACTCTCGAGCTTCAAGAGGCCACAGAGGAAAAGCTACAGGCAGCCCGCTACGGTCTGGTGGTGCTGGAGGAAAGTGCTTCCCTCAAGATGAAACACACACAGCTGGAAGAAGAGCATGAATCTCTCAAACTGGAGCTACAACAGCTCAAAGAGGTAGGAGCACCTAAGGCATATGTTATTTTTTTAGATTGTTTATTTATATATTTGGGGTGGCTGTAGGTCAGGATGTAGAGCAGGTCACGTACTAATTGGAAGGTTGGTGGTTCGATCCTCATCTTCTCTAGTCTGCATGCCAAATATCCTTGGGCAAGATACTAACTCCAACTCGCTCTCTGATGCATTCATCAGAGTATGAATCTGTGTGAACGTTAGATAGAAAGCACTTACATAGGGAAAGCATAGAAAAAAGTGCTTGTGTGACTGGGAAAAGCACTAAAAAAACACCAGTCCATTTACCATATTTACCTTGTAAGCTTGTGAGGTCATCATTCCACTGGTTTCCAGGTAGTTTTCCTATATCACATACTTGCTGTGTGATCTTTTGTTTATATAATAAAATGTGCGCAATGAAATGCATTTCCCGTTGTAAGCTTTCACAGTAATGGTCTAATAAACAGAACTCTTGTATTTTGCAGGGTATTAAAATCATGAAACAATGGACACCATACAAAAATTGTATTTTATAATTATCAGGTTTAACGGGTTTACATTATTGGTAGGCATAATTTAAATGCCATCAACACCATAATTGCTGCTATTATATATAAGCACAATCTCTCTAAGTTTATTCATTTTATAGTTCATAGTTGAGGAGCTGCCTTGCGGTCTTGCAGTCCTATAAAGATACCATGGTTGAGGGGTTTTTTTGTTTTGTTTTTTTTACACGTGCCAGTGGACTATGTCATGAATTTGCCTGTTCATTCCGTCATTGTCTTTTTGTAGCTCTCACTTTCTGATAAAACAATAACAGCTCTGTTACAGTTGTGACCTAATATTATACTTTGAATGTCTTGTCTTGTGATCATGTTGAGTCAGGTTTGCCTCACATGTCATTTGATGTTGGCAGGAGAAGAGTGTTAACTGATTATGACGTTTTTGCATCCAGTTAGTCAGCATGTTGCTATTAACATATGTTAATTTGGATGTCTAAATTTAGCTGATTTTGATTCGTTATGTTAAAGCATTAAGGATTTAATATGGTCAGAGCAGGATATTCAAGATAAAAGATCAGGCCAATACAGCAAAGCTCTGATTATGTTTAAACCATGCCTTTCATAGATACATTGAAATAATGCATAGGCTTTTCATATTATAAACAATGCACTTTCCACCATTGTGGGGGGGGGTTAAGTAAATAACCATTGTATAGTAACACTGACTTGACCATATTTACTAGATCGTTTGAATCTCAATTTTAAAGGTACAAAAACTGTATTAGACTCCGTTTTCATATTGCCACTGAATTTCTGCTAAAATAACTGATTAATGCAGTGTTGTTTCCATACAGAAAACTGAAGAATAATTAGCACATTAAGAATGTTTTAACAAGTGTTTCCTAATGTAAATTTTGTCACAAATACTTATAGACCCACAAAGGTATTTGGTATTACTGGAACAGGTTTTTAAATACTGATTTATGTAAGAAATTAATCCTATAAAACTAAGTCCGGTCATGTGGGCAGATTTCTGATTTTGCAGTTATTCCATCTGCCTGTTCAAATTAAAAGGGGAGAAATTAAAAAAAAAAAAAAATCCTTCTTACGGGTAGTTACTGATATTAATCAATTTATCTGTAAGAATAACAGTAAAAGTGGTCAGCTGGGATGCTTTATAATGCCATATAAATTTAAGTGCTGTACTGTTTCTGATTTCAGCTATTTTTAAAATCAGTGTAAACCTCCTTTTTTATTTTTGGCTATTTACCCATTTAGGTTTTGGCAGGGTTGAGCTCCTGTGCTGGTCATTATGTAACCATATTATTAGTGATCATTTAGGCATGTTTAGTAGCTTGTTTGTTTCATTAAAACCCTTATGTGATCTTTCTTTCATTAGCACTTATTGGTGCATAATGTGTGTCAAGGTCTGTGGTTGTGGCACGCTGTGAAAAAATGCATGTTATTGCTAGATAACTGTAATCTATTAGGGTCATAGTATAAGGCAAGACAAACAGAACTGCAAAAATGATGTGGAAATTGCTGTTAAGGTCCAAGGTTACAGAACCATATCAGCTATTTCCTCATTGCAGTCAGGTCTCAGGTGATTAATGTCCACTGAAAACTGACAGAGAAGTGCAATTTCCTCTCCTTTGTTTACATTGTTTACATTTCTTATCTTTATAATGATATGGGTCAAATGTTATTGTTTCCCCCCTTATGTGTAACACAATAGTCTGTCAAATAGTGTTTTAGAGCTGTCCTTATTAGTTTTTGTTTGTGTTAAGGCATTTGCAGATTCTGTGAGCAGCCAGAAACGTGCAGCTGCTGATGGAGAGTGCCGGGAGGAGAGCCTGCTACAGGAGACTGCCAGTAAAGAGGCTGCCATGGCAACGCGCATAGAGGAAGTTCAGACAGAGCTGAAGCAAGCACGCCTTGCTCTGGGCAATGCCCACGCAGAGATTGATAGACTTGGGGGGCTCTCCACCCAGCTGAAGAAGGTATGGTGTACTCATTCAGTACTCCCTCTTCTCGTGATAAATGCAAATAAAAATTAAATCCCTTTGGAGAAAATATTAGTTCTCTAGCCTAGAATTAACAGTATATGATATGTAATTGACAGTTAAGCATGTTAAGCTGTGCTTTGTACTGATTTTACTGTGGATTTTCTTCCACAGGAGTGTGAGTGTCTTGAGGCAGAGAAAGGCCACCTGAGGGATGAAATAAAGGAATATAAAGTGCGTGAGCTGCGCCAGTTGCAGGACAATGGGGAGCTAGAGGAAGAGAACATATCTCTGCAAAAGCAGGTGTCTGTGCTCAAGGAAAACCAGGTCAGTTGTCACCTTCCTTCACACAATCATTTTTGTATAACATTATATTTATTGATTTTATTATTGAAAGAATATGAAATAAATCGATAAACAACCCCCATCTCCACTCTATATGTCCTGAGTCCCATCTGCTGCATAAATTTGAAACATTTTTTTAAAAAATTGGCAAGGGGCAGGAAGGGGCTGACGAGGAGACATGGATGTGTGAAACAGTAGTGTTCAGAATTTCTAGGGCCAGAGAGCATGGTGACACAGAAAAGCAGGTTACCTTTGTTACAGAGTTTCTGAATTACCTGAAGTAGACTAGTGTGGTGGGGTAACTGCGAGGGTTTTAGCTAAACCTGATAATGCCCAAAGCCAGAGCTCGCTTGCTCTGCCCATCTCTCTCCTCTATCAATAACCCTAATCTCCAACCGTATGGAGAAATGAAGAGAAATAATTCAGTAAGGTTTTGTTCCTCCACCTTCACACATGAGGAGGAAGGTAAACAAATACACTATACCACACAACATGTTTGTTGTCAAAACTTCAAAGGACGGTAACAAAAAAGCTGCTGGTGAACAGACTGGACAGTCTAGTTGCCGGGTGAATAGTGTTGTTCTTTTCACCAAATGAAGCAGCTCCCACAGCAGAGGACATGCTATTCATCTCATAACTACCTGTGTTTTTCATTAGACAGTATATTCCCATAAAACCTGCTTCCACCGAATACCAAAGCCAGTTTAACATTTGTAATGCAGTGTGATTGAAAGTGTGTAATTATAGCTGTGTGTTGCACCATGGCAACCATGTTTCAGTGTAACTATTTCATGTTTCTCAAGATATTTCGGGATGTTGTGTTTTTTATTTATTTTTTCACATTCTAGAGGACATTATGTGCTCTGAGAATTTAGATATTTTTGTTTTAATAATTTTATGTGAGAATATTTTGTAAATATAAGCACAGCTTTGGAAAATGCTCCATAGACACTGTACTTATATGTAAATTTTTCATGTTGGTTGTTGTATTAAGCAGTTATTCCAAGTCTGCTTGATGTGCATACACATCTCTGTCAGTACTAGATTTGGGAAAAATGTATGTGACCTGTGAGTTGACTTTGAAAGAAAATATTTTGTCATCTGTATCTCTCTGTCTGGAATATAATTTTTAAATGAAACCACATTCATTTTCATTTGAGGGACACACTGGAAAATGAGAATCACATGAAGGGACAGATGGACATGCTTTGAGTCCAAAATGTATGTCTCATTTGGCCTTTTCACACATAATGTGGTCCACATAAAAGCTAGCCAATTATTAGTCTTACTATTGTAGTAAGCTACCATATAGCCAAATAAGTACCTTTTTTAACAGCCTGAACTTGAGAACTAGTGTTAGCTTGGCTTTTAATAATTCATTTTAATTCAAACATTAGTGCAATGCTGCAAATTATGTTTTTTCTCAAGAGACATTTTATGTCTCTTGAGAAAGATACACTGGCCTTTCTTTACACTTGGTAAAAGCATAAGCTGTCCAGTTTCTTGCTTTGGTTGGAATTGTCTGCCCTCAGTATAAACTTTTCTTTTTTTTTCTTCTTTCATTTTGTTGCATTCTGTGTTAGCAAGCTTTTAACCTGCAGAGACCACAGCTACAGCCTGGCAGACCAGAATTTCTCAATAACCTAAAATGATATCCATGCCAGACTAAAAATTGTCCATGACTGTACAGATTTGGCCCTTTGATGTTAACACATGTACCCTAACTGATCTTTAGCCTGTCAATCATAGAAGGACAATTTCAATGTTATATTATAGCTATTTATAAGAAACATGCATTATTTTATGTGTACTTTATGTCAGAATCAGAAAGAATCAGAATCAGAAAGGGTTTTATTGCCAAATGTTGAGCGGGTTTACAACATTAGGAAATTGCTGTGGTGCTTCAGTGCAAACATACTGTTAAAAATACTGTTATAAATTAAGCTTAAGTTAAGCTTCTAAAAGCTACTGTGTTTCTAGCAAGAGCCCAGCAAACATTGTTATTAGAATTCCTAAATGGATACATTTTTATCCACTTTATTTTGACTGTTCATTTATGAATCAGAATCAGAATCAGAAAGGGGTTTATTGCCAAATGTTGAGCAGGTTTACAACATTAGGAAATTGCTGCGGTGCTTCAGTGCAAACATAGTGTCATAAATAGCACTTAAATAGACATGAAAAAAAATAAAAGTAGGGATAAGAATTAAAAGTGCTACATAGAAAGATATGTGCATGAGCTATACATGAGATATATACATGAGAATAAGAATTAAGAGTGCTACGTTGAAAGATGTATACATGAGTGCAGGTGGTGATCAGTGCCAAACATGTGAACACAGCGTAGGGTCATGTGTTAGTAGCGGGAACAGTCATATGGTTATTGTTCATGTGTCCAACAGCAGAGGGGAAGAAACTATGCTATAGCAATAATAAAATTATTGGTTTGGGTGACTATGAAGTCAGACAGTGTAGTTTTCATTTGCCTACTGAAGCTGTCTGGTTGTGAGTGTAACTTTGCTAAATGCAGTGATAAGTGTATTTGCATGTTAGGGATACAATTTCCATTCATACTAAATGAGCTGAATAAAGTAACAAAGAAAGTCTTCTTGTCCTGCTTCTAATCTTATTTCAGGTTGAGTTTGAATCAATTAAGCTGGAGCTGACCCAGAAGAACGAGGAGCAGGAGGAGCTGCGAGGACAGCTGGAGGAAGCTGGAAGACTGAGGGAGATTGCAGAGAGGCAGCTGGATGAGGCCCTTGAAGCACTGAAGGAGGAAAGGGAGCAGAAAAACAGTCTGCGGCGGGAGCTCTCTGCCTTGACCCTTAACCCCTTTGATTCTGTGGGGAACCTGGAGCTCCACTTGGAGCAGCTGGATGACAGCCAGGAAGAGGGCCAGGGTGGAGAGGGTGAAGGGGAGGATGGGGATGAGAATCAGGACAGCGGTTTTAATAACGGTCCTGGATCTTCTTCCAGTTCTGCTAACCCTCCTCACTTGGGTGGCTCCAAAAGTAACGGCCTCATCCATCGCTACTCCACCCCACGCCACAGTGATGTACTTCGTGCTCCTGCTTCTGGACTGGTCGCAGACCTGCTGAGTGAGCTACACTTTTCAGACAGTCAGAAACTAAAGCAGCAGCTCCTACAGGTGAGCAACAGAAAAACACTTACCTTTTTTTCAAATGCTTCTTTGTGGTATCCCACTGAGGACAAATGATTAAAAGGAACTAAAAAAAAAGTAACTTCAATCCTACATGTTATTAAGAGAATGAAGTCATTTTATGGATTGTGTACAGAGGTAACGAGAATTTGCAAACGTTTGGGTATGGAAGTATCATTAGTTTAGTGTGGTAATTCTATAGCCATCACAGTCAGTTTCAAGTATCACTAAAAGTAGAATTAGGGTTTAGGGTATCATTGTTTCTCAGATGCTTGGGTGCCCATTAATAGTCTTAACAGAGTTAAGAAAAATAACACACAATAATTTGATAATTACTTAAGCATTTACCCTATGTTGCTTTCTTATGACCTTTTATATATGAATTTAAAAGCCTTTAAAAGGTTTAGACAGTTTATTTACTGTAGATATGTAAAATAGAAAGCTGTTATCTGGCTTGGCTAAGTAAGGAGGATATACAATTTAGTCTGTGCGCTAAGCTGTTAGCAGGGCTCTCTGCCACTTCCTGCTCTAGACCACATCCGTTTTGTGATGGAGGAGGAGCATTAATATATATTGTGTATTCCATCAAGCACTTTCTCCAGCTCCCACCTGATAAAGCTTCATAAACCAAAGGGTACTTCAGGAAATGAAGAATGTCTTGAGCTGTCATTGCTCTCTATGTAATGTAAATATATTATTCATGGTGCACTTAAATCAAGAGGCTGGGTTTGAAAGTTCCTACTGAACAGATGTCGCTATTTGACATTAAAAATTTATAATGAGTAAAGGTGGTGGGGGAGAAATGTGTGTCACAGACATTTATAACCTCCCTTTTTGTTTTGAAATTAATCAACATTCAGTATTGTTCTTGTTCTGTGAACTGATGTTAATAATTACAGACTTCTCATGTTATGTTTGTGTGTACATCCAGGCAGAGCGAGAGAAGTCCAGCTTGACTAGCAAGGTGGAGGAACTGCAGATGCAGCTGGTAATGTCCAGACAGGCACTCAGTCAGCAAGAAGACAAGGTTGGCTCTCTCACCCAGCAGCTGGAAGCTGTGCAGAGTAGTCGACAACAAAGCCAAGAGGTGGATGACAAAGGAGATAATGAGACAGAAAAAGATGGTGGCAATGCTGTATTTGACTATGAGGTAGACACCAAGAGCAAGGAGGTGCTGGAAGCGCGTATGCGCGCGGCTAGCGAAGAGCTTCTAAAGCTGCGAGATGAACTGTCTCAGGCAGGAACACGTTATAACACCCTGGAGCAGAGATACAAGCAAGAGAAGGAGCGTTGGAGGGCTGAGGCCCAGGAGCTGGCTGACAAAATCCGTCAGTGTATCAAGTCCAGCAAGCAAGATCAAGAGCGCATCAGTGAGCTGGAGAAGGAGATTGGAGCAACACGGAAAGTGGCAAGTGATTCTGAAGGGCACTTAAGTGTTGCTCAGGAAGAGCTGCTGGCCTTCTCTGAGGAGCTGTCCAACCTGTATCACCACATCTGTGTATGCAACAACCTTACTCCCAAACGGGTCACCCTGGACTATTATCGTGATGGTGCCAGGTCAGGAGGCAGCGCCAGAAGATCACACCTCTATTCCCAGCACAGCGTCCAAAAGAAGACTCGAGCCAATGACATGTTCATTTCGAAAGCTGCAGCGTTGCAGTTTATGGGAGAAGTTGACAGTGCTGTAACCAGTGGAGACTCTCCTACCTGCCCTGGATCCCCCACCCTAGATTTCAGGGACCCTTCCAATGTTCGCAACTTAGTAGCAGTCATCCGTTGCCAGATAAAACATCTTCGGGTAAGACAAAAAGTGTAGTTCTTGTGACATTTATTAATGTAGTACTCCAACACTACTTAGTTCTTTGTGAACTAAAACTTGTAACCAGTGCAAATTCTCAAACTTTTTTGCTGTAACCCTAATGCTGAAAAACAAACTTTTATTCTGGGTAAAATCCTTAACTCCTTTACAAATGTTTCACTGAACCTAATAATCTGCTCAGCCTGTTAACAGAGTTCAGCTGGTCCCATGTCTGCACAAATCCAGTGCCTGGCATGGGCTACAGTGACACGTGTGGGCGTGAATGTAGCGGCTTATCAGGGGTCAGAGTAGAACTGTAACCTCCATTACACCGAAAGAAAAGACAGGGTGGTAACAAGTTCATTAACTAGAGAAGTGCATATTCTCAAACAAAAAATAAATCCTCTTTTACATGTTTGAAGATTTATTCCTGCCACTTCAGTGTTATTGTTAAGAAATGTGATCGTTTCGTGATAAAGATTTTTTTTTTTTTTTTTTTTTTTTTTAAATCAAAATGTTGTTCCCGTTATATAAGAAATGTTATTTGCCAGACTAACTGTGCTAACCCTTATAAATATCTGTCTCTGTTCTCTCAGGTGGCAGTGGACCTTTGTCGTCAGAGGGGTGCAGTGCCCTACTCAGGGCTAAGCAGCAGTGGAGAGGCAGAGCGGGACAATGAAAACCTCTTGGAGGAAGTGTTAAAACTCAAGTCTCTTCTGAGTACCAAGAGAGAACAGATTGCTACCCTCAGGACTGTTCTCAAGGCTAACAAACAGGTAGGTCACAGTAAGCAAGTATCTGTGTTGTAATGTTTGTCTTTATCTTCAGTGAAGGGAAGTATAGTGTTACTTCAGAAGGAGCTGAAGTTGTGAGTGTATCGGCTGTTTGGCACCAGCCCTTTGCTACAGTCTTTACAATTACTGCCCCATTCATATATATGTAGATGGTGTTATGTCACCAGTCATGTTTATTCTCATGTACAGCATTGACATAACTTCCACACTTACCACTGTTACTCTGACAAACCTGTTTTTACAAACACCATGCCAAATATTGAAAAACTATTTGTCTTTAAATCTACACAAATGCCATTTGTATAAGCATTTTCTTTCTGTTTTTTCGCCTTCATCTCATCCTCCCTGTGTATGTCAGGTTGTTGATACATGTTAAAAGAAATAATTTAAATAATTTATTTGTTTAACAGAAGAAAAACTCATTTAGCAGGATTGTCACCACTGACAGTTATACTAACCTCACCTGTAAAGCACCTTGATATACACCGTAGCTCATTCACTGTCCGAAACAAGTCGTATGTCCCATTTATGAATAAGTAATGGCCCCTATCAGTTAGTACCTATTCGGGTTGATTGTCACGGCTTGATGCAGTTTTTAGGGTTTTCCATTAGGTCATAGTAAGTGTTTCCAGGGACTTTTTTTTACTATCTACTTGGCTGGGGTTCCAAGCGATCAGAGTCATTTCTAAAATGTGACGTCAACAGACTGCATGCCACCAATTTGTTAGTCAGTGGCATCACAGGACATTGGCTATGTTGGTATAATGACCCCACACATATTAGGTGGTACTCGATTGTAATGAAAACAAATCAAGCCAAGTTGAGCCGATCCAAGTAAGTACTAAAGGAAAAAGGGCTTAAAGGTCTCTTGGAATGTGCCTTGTTTAGAATTGAGGCCAACTAATGTCATTTGATCTTTAATTCTTTTGTGTCTAAGGTCAGTGTTTGTAGTTTTGCTGCTTGATATTAAAATCAAGCTTTCCTATACTTTCCCACTTTCACTCATAGAAGGCAGGCTTCATTGTTTTTGTTTTGTTATATGAACATAATTTTGAGAATAGCTACCTTGGTTTACACAGATTGTCTGAAAATTAACCTTGCTAATATTTAACCATTAGTCTGTGTTAGATATAAGTTATAAGATAAAAGAGTTGTCATCTCTTGTTAGGGGTAATTTATGGTACAACTAGTTATGTGTCTGAGAGTTGCTTTCGCCACAAGCAAGAGAAGTGTGAGAGGACAAAAAATTTGTGATCAACAAATTCAGCTCAAGAATCAGAGACAGTGACTGCAGTGGACACATTTTTTTGTTTTTGTTTGTTTTTTTAACACTTTGTTTTGCTTCAACTCTTTATATTTTATAAATTCACTTAGTTGTTTCTGACACTGCCCCCTGGTGACAGTAAAGAGTTACGACATGTAGGGCTTGGTCTGCACAGCTGTCCTAATGCTGTGTTCTGTTTATCTCAGAAGTCAGACGTCAAAGCTGGGGATGACGTAACTCCTTAGTCAAGTGTGTTCCAGTAATACTCGGTGTTTCTCATTGCTTTGCTGAATTTGTTTTGCTTCTTAGCAAGATCGAGTCATTCATGCATCACTAACTTTTTTTTTTTCTTTGCGCTGTGCTGTGTCAGAGCTATGCATATGGCTTCATTAGCAAGTCATGAATACACAGCAGTGACAGAACAAATTGCAAGTTATACAATTTTACCTTTTAACTTTACATTTATTGCTGTCATCTTGGATTGTTCAGTCAAGCTTGGTGGGGATGCTCAGACTTTGAAAAATTGTGACTGGGAACTCAGGAATTCAGATTTCTGACTTCAACTGGAAATTCTGGAATGCAATTATACGTTATGTGTAGGATCACCATAGAAGTATGTTGGAGCCCTTAATAGGCCTCTAGTCAACCAATGAAAATCTTGAGTGAAATTTTATCTGCTTTTCAACAAATCCTTAGATTAACTAAAACTGGCCACAGTCCACTGAGTGCATTCTGCTTAGCCTTATTATAATAAGCAGGGATTGGTACCGGAGACTGGCAGTAAATCCCAATAACCGTACCAGACACACCATCACTTAAGTATCAGTAAGCAGCCAGACAAGCATTGCTGCTATCATTGATTATGCAAAATAAATTCATTCTAACACACCATTTTCTTATTATGACAAAGCTGCTGGTTTTGTGTTTACTGTCACCAGCAACTTCAAAGTTGCTGGTGACAGTAAACATGACAGTAAACATGACACTTAAAGTAAAAGTTTGCTGTGAAAAGATTTCAGTGTTGAGTTGATTGCTGAGCTTTGATGTGCAAGCTGCTTTTTGCAAAGTTCATGCGCACTATTTTTATCCTCGTTTATAATAACACACAGCCGCAGTAACTATTGCTTTTACTTTTGTCTGTTACTTTGGTGCCAACTCCAAGTAAATTTAAAGCAAACATAACATTAAAAAATGTTTGACATAGCACTTCCTGTTAGGTTGAGTAAGTAAAAAAGTTGGGAAAACAATTGCTATTCACAGATACAGCCAACAATAATAAAATAATCCTGTAACTATATTGATGTTGTGCATTTCCCCATATAAAAGTACTTCAGGAAATTGTCTGCTCACTGAGAATTAGGTCAAGTGAGAGAGCATGTTGCTGAAAGCACTGACCAGTCCAACTGGAGACGCCAAACGTGCTTGTTATATAACTCACTTTGCAGGAGTATTATCCATCCATAATCTCACATAAGCAGTATGGGTGACCTGTCTCATCAATGTCTTGTCTAGACAGTCCCCTGGACCCACATGATTGTGCACCTTGAGTACATCAGCCTCTCCTCTGATGTGACATAGCACAAAGGGAAGAGGGAAAGAGAGTTCAACCTCTCCTCTGATGTGCTATGTTCAGCATTGCATGACCTGTTTCTGTCATTACCTGAACAGTCAGTCCTGTATACACATACGCACACTTAAGGTAATCTGTTTGATGGGCCAGTGGTCACTGACAATAGTTTTCCTTCTCAAGTCTGTTGACGTTAGCTGTCCACTGGTGCCTCTGATGTAATCAAACCATTTACACATGAGATTGTTACACTGATATTTGTATTTGGAGAACAGATAAGTAAAAAGCAATCCCATTAGTGGGGCAAACGTGATTTAGAACAAACTATTTGCTTAAGATACAGCGTGTTTAAACTATAGAGTCATATTGTTGATTTTGTGCCTTCTTCATAATAGTGATTTTTCTTTTCATTGATCTTTAAAACTCTGACCGAGATTGCTGTTTAACAGGAAATTTTGTAGTCACATAGGACAGGAACAGTTGAGTTGTCACTGAAGCTACTCAAATCTAAGGAATTTGACCCTAAATTCTTGGCCGGCATTTATTATCGCATGCAAGTGTCTCCAGAGTATTCCTAGTTTTGAAAGAAGTGCATAATTTTAAATAATGTGTTTTCATACCAGCAACAGATCATAATGTGTTTTTAAAACCCCATTTTGATACTAAATAATATTTTTGTTATTGCAGACTGCAGAGTTGGCCTTATCCAATTTGAAAACAAAGTATGAGACGGAGAAGAGTATGGTGTCAGAGACCATGATGAAGCTCCGAAATGAGCTCAAAGCCCTGAAGGAGGACGCTGCCACCTTCTCTTCTCTTCGAGTCATGTTCGCCAGCCGGTAAGCTTTCATTTCATGTGATTTGAAGCAAAACATATTACTGACTCAGGGAGGACAAATATAACACAATCATATATTTAATAAAGTTAGAAGAAACAAACATTTAAAAAACTGCTTTAAAATGTCTTAAAACTGGATTGTATTTGGCTCTGTACTAGTAGTTTTAAGGCTTATTAGTTGTGCTCTTGCTAAGGTACAGCTTTTGCTTTCACTCGTGTAATGAGCTTACCATGCTTATTACACCTATGGGCAATCCACTAGTTCACGTGAAGATTACAAACCACATGCTTTGCCCTGTGCTGATGGGTGATCAAGCAAGGTCACCTTTAAGAAAGACTTAACGTTTGTAGGACATGGGTTTGACTATAAACACCACCATGCTATCAAGGGGAAGATGTTAAGAGTTAAACATACAGATCATAACACTTGACTCACTAACCTCTTCTTTGCGGTGTTTTTATTTGGGATTTGTATGAGTGCACTAATGATTATTTTTCTGTTTTTGGTGATTGTGTTATGTGTTGCCAAAGTGCCCTGAGAAGGTTCTTGGCCATGTATTAGACCGTCTAGGCCCTTTCCAGACAGTTGTTATCCCTAAGAAGGATTGAAGAAGAGCCAGTAATGAAGGGCTGCTACTGTCTGTTCCAATAGGATAGAGATTACAGCTTTATAAAAAGATATTTGCTTAGAATCAGGTTCAGTGGAGCCATCATGTGGATAGCTAGTATGAGTGCATCTCTACAATATATGAAAATAAGGGTGTATTACCGTACTCATTTTAAACATATTTTTACTTACATTTTCCAGTTAGCATCGTTCCCGGTTGCCAGTGAATGAATGAATTGAAGCTTTTCCAACATTATTTATCTCAGTTTGATATCAATGTTAATTTATTTATTTTAACTACAAAAAATAATCCGTGGGAAAAAAGTTTTGCTTTTGTAACTTGTGATAGCTTGTGATATTTTTAATGATTTGTTAGCCTGTAAAATTAACCAATAATAACAATAATCTTCAGTTGCAATCCCTGCTGGTGTTTGATGTTTGCATTTAACACACTATAAGTCGTGTGAAGTAGGGCTGCTCAATTAATCGAATTTTAATCACGATTACGATCTGGGCTTTCAACGATCATTAAAAATGACTGAGCCGATTATTAGCCCCTCCCTCATTTATCCGCGACACCTTAAAGGCCGGTCCGTGAAAATATTGTCGGGCATAAACCGTCCGTGGCGCAAAAAAGGTTGGAGACCACTGATTAAGAGGACCCGAGGGAAGCTCGGAAAGCTAAGCAGAAGTTATTTGGAGAGTGACTGCCGTTGGTTGAAAAGAGAGTTTAAAAAAAAAAAAACTTCAGTGGTGTTGCACACTATTTTATATTATTTTTTAAAAGTCATTGTTAACCCTTTAAAGCCGGTCAGAGCAGCACGCTCCGTTTTGCGTAACTATTTTTAAATCCCTGTAGAACCTGAACCATGTAAGCTAGCGCAATAATTTGTTTTGCATATGAAACCGGAGGAGTTGTACTTACATCTGATGCCATCAGCTTGTCCTCGGTCACGGTTTCGTTCCACATATAGCTTTGCAAAAATTGCATAAAAAGCGCTTGCAGGAACAAAAACATAATATTCCAGAAACACGCTTCGCCGTTCCTATCAGCTGTTCGTAACACTTCCCACAGTGAAATGATGCACCTGCTGTTTTCTTTGCAAATTTGCATCATAGGACTGTTTTTTGTTTTTCCTGCAGTATATAAAAATTGCTGTATCTCCAAAATAAAACTATGAAGACACTCAAAATAAATTTCCTGTGGTGGGAAACTATTTTTTGCAACTTTATTGTATTTAAAGTTTTGAGGGATAAACCTCTTAAATTTCTCCAAGTAGAAATATATGTAAACAAAACAAAAGCAATTTTCAATTTTTTTTGTAGTTTATTGCACTTTTTTGCAATTTATGTAATTACTATGGACTTAATGCATACATATTATTAAAATATGGGCTATAACAGTTGTATTGATGTATAGCAACTTGAAGTGCTCCCACAAATGGCACTACAGCATGTAAAAAAAATAATATAAGCTCTGGTGGACTTGGTTCTATAGTAGGTCTTAAAGGGTTAAATAAATATCGTCAAATAATCGTGATCTCAATTTCAGTGAAAATAATCGTGATTATCATTTTTGCCATAATCGAGCAGCCCTAGTGTGAAGCATGTATTTCTATGCCTCTGTCTTTATTTCTTGCTGCATGTTGCATCTCTCAGGTGTGATCAGTATGTGACCCAGCTGGATGAGATGCAGAGGCAGCTAGCTGCTGCTGAGGATGAGAAGAAGACACTGAATTCTCTTCTGCGTATGGCCATCCAGCAGAAGCTGGCTCTTACTCAACGTTTGGAGGACCTGGAGGCCCCTATGTCTCCACACAGCTTAAACAGCAGCCCCCGTCGCTCTCGGGCCAAAGAGCTTGCTACCAAGTCAGGCCGTGCCCCTCGGAGCCCCAGAAGCAGTCCCGCCCGGCCTCCATTGAGGAGCAGTCCACGGTCTAGCCCCGTTCCTGCTACTCACCACCTGCGATCTCTAACTAGAAGCCTCCACACAAGCCCTGTAAGAACCCCTCTTTCTCTTTATCCTGACAACTCCAGCCAAACCAGCAGCCGCTCACGCGGAAGCAAGGGTCTCCAAAGAGATGCCACTTTTATTAGAAGTCATAGTGTCAGTGATGTTTGTAACACAGAGTTGAATTGTGGTTTTTCCCTGACCTATAAAGGCTCCACCAGTTCTGTGAACAGTGATTTAAGCTCTAAAATGTATCCTGTAAGTGAATCAAAAAAGGGAGCATCAGTCCGGAGAGCTTCTGTCCCTTTACGTCAGGACACTTTCATCACAACTCGCGTTGTACCTGCCTCTTCTGCCAGACTGAAGTCTTCTTTGTTTTCTTCTTCTATAGATAAACTAACCTCTTCTAAAACGGTGTGTGTGTATGCTAACACCAGTGAAGCATGGGGTGAAAGCCAACAAAATCATGCTCTAAACCCTAAATCAGATGTTTCTGTGAGGAGAAAGCAGTCAGGTCGCAGGTCTAATTCTGTACAAGCAGCAGCAGCATGCCATAACACGTATCTGTCAGACTCTGCACAGTTCAATTCAAGTCCGTCAAGGGCCCAGGCAGTCACATCACACTCTGTTAACAATTCAGCAAGTAGAACCAGGATGACCGGAATCTGTAGAGAGTCTAGACAAAGATCATTTACATCTACAAGTAGAAACACAGAGGAGTTGTACACTAATGCCAGTAAGAGCTCTGGTAATAAAGCTACATCTTCTAGGGCTCGGAGCTCACACTCTAAATCATCAAGGAGACAATAAAAAAATAAACGTAAATTAGCCAGCAGATCTAAGCTATCGAACTGGTTTACACACTATATTGACAAAAGTATTGGACCCACACTGAATTCAGGTGTTTTCAGTCCCATTGCCACAGGAGTGTAAATTCCAGCCCAACCATGCAGTCTGCCTTTTCAAACATTTGAGAAACTGTGATGAGTTGCTACTGTTGGAACAAGTGAGTTCATGGAATTTCCTTTCTCCTAAATATTCCACAATTAGCTGTAAGTGGTATTTTTGCAAAGTGGAAGTTTTTAGGAACCAAAGCAACTCAGTCACAAAGTGGTTGACCACGTAAATGTGGTGTCACTGAGTGCTGAGCAACACAGCATACAAAAGTCACCAATGCTCTGTTGACTCAGTAACTGACGAGCTCCAAACCTCTTCTGGCATTAACCTCAGCAAAATAACTGTGTACTGGGATCATCATGCCAATGGTTTCCATTACTGAGCAGCTCCTGTAAGTCCAGTGTGTGCAGAGCCCAGTTCTTTTGTCCATATAGTGTTTCTCTATAACAAGTTTTAAATAAGAGACTAATAAACTATCATTGATATCAATGAAATGGTAAATGGCCTGTATTTATATAGCGCTTTACTAGTCCCTAAGGACCCCAAAGCGCTTTACATATCCAGTCATCCACCCATTCACACACACATTCACACACTGGTGATGGCAAGCTACATTGTAGCCACAGCCACCCTGGGGCGCACTGACAGTGCTAGTAATGAACTAGAGGGCACTGAAAGAACACATGCTTCAACGTTAGCAGTTTTTAAAAAGGCTTTTCCAAAATTGAAAGCGTACTTACAGTGCCAAGACTTCATCTTCATATTTCCTAACATGTGAATTGTTATGCTGTTTGCATAACAGACCAAACAAACAACTTTGATCAAATACCTTCTCAGTGCTTGCTTTTATCTTGAACAATCTTGTTTTTGCACAGCTTTAGTTTAGGGTTAGTGTTTAGTTTGGTTAAGATTTTTGCTTATTTTAACTGATCACCCCTAAATTGCTAACCTTTTGTGCTCTATGTTGTATTGATCTGTTTATCCTTATAATTTACCCTTACCATTTTCCACTAAACTTTTTAAAGTTCTTAAGTCAGACTAAATATTTTTTTCCTTTTTGTCTCTGTCTCACCTTGTCTTTGTAGCGCTGAAACACTCCTCCCATTACTCCAAAACCCTTCTTCTCCATAAGGACCTGTCTTCATGTTGACTCCTTGGCTCCCTCCTCCTTCCCTGACCTGAGACATCCTGTCCATCCCAGATATGATGCTACATTCCCCACTCTACCTAACAGAACCATGGACAGGAAAAAAAAGTATTTAAAAAAAAAAAACAAAAAAAAAAAAAACTCTCATCCCACCCTTTTGGTCTTCTCTGCTTGGAGTGGAGAAGCCTGCATGGAGCCCGAAGAAGGATGAAGACACAAATGTGCTGCTCATTTCTTTGTGAAGTCATTACCTGTGTTGTCCAAAGTGGTTCCAACTTCCATCTGGTCCTGTTCAAGGCTTTGTGTTGTACTGAACCATTGGCAGTATTTATTTCAGAGACTCTCCTTGTACAATATTTACTGTCCTCAGACTTTGATTCAAGGCTATGATCTGTTCTCTGAAGGCTCTTTGTCTTACATTCTTGCCTTTAGTCTGGCTTGATGTATCAGGCCCATCTGGCGTCTTTAGTGTTGGTAAACCATTAGATGATCTGTGGTAGCTCTCCCAGGTAGTTTTTTATAGAACACTGCAGCCTTACCAATAGTCTTACCTTAAAAGTAGAGCTTATTGTTGTCTTGAGATTCTTCCTTTTACTGGTGGTGCAGTTACATGCTCTTTCTATTACGCCATTTCTGGTTCTTAGATTTCAGGCACACCCTTTAAAGAGAGGTCAGTAAACATGACATTTCATATGGAAAATATCAGCCATACATTCATCACCTCAGTTCAGACACTGAGTGGTGAGATGCATGATTTGGGAAATCTGTAATGTGCATCTTCGCAAACTATGCAGACCAAGTCAGGACAGTGCCTGTATACAATCTACTGTTTAAGGCTTTGGGCTTTGAAACCTAGCCTCATTTTCCGTTACCAATGGCTGGCTGCAGCTATTTTACAACAGATATTTGCATCTCTTAATATAAGAAGATTTTGGAAGTCACTGTCTTACATCATTAGAACAAAGTGGCCTGGTTTCCCCTAAACCTTTTAGTAAAATCCTCCATTGTCATTTCTCTTCATTACTGTGACAACATTTTCCATTCGATATCTGCTTTCTCTTTGCTCCTTTGAACAGCTAATCAACAATATTCGTGTTTTGTATTTCATAGCATAATGTCATCATGCTTTTTGTGCCACCAAAATAAATGAATAGTAATAACCTAGTATCATCCACAGCAAGCAGGCTGCTTCTCTACAGCATGTGTTGTTTTCAGTTTGAAATGCTAATACCAGGTATTGCTGGGGTTGCTGCTTATAGAAAGTAGAAATAAATACTGATACCCGATCATTTAAAAAGCATTACATTGAAGTTTGCATCTATTTGCACATTATGGCTTAGAATCAAGAATAAATAAATCTGAAAAAGCTGCTTCATTTAAAGTGTGTGGGAACTCAGACATGACACTGCTTTGCTAAAGGTTTGCAATGAAGAATAGCATGTAAATGTACATGTGTCACTTGATACCTCTAAAGGGACTGCTTAAAGAGCAGTATGATATATGGACTTTGACTTGAAGACAGCATTGCACAGGTTGACATTGGCACTGTAACCTCACCTTTTTTTTTCACTGAAGGCAACTTACAATGTATTAAACTGACTTAACACGACCAATCGTGGTCCTTTCAATTGCATTTGGGAAAAGCTGTTTGAAAACGGAGAAATTAATACTAGAAAATGTTGACACTTACTAAAACTCAACTTTCCTCTTTACTAGAAGAAGCCGCATCCTGCTGATGAGGTTTTATTTTTGGTTAGCTGGTGTTTTGTTTTGGTTTTTTGTGCCTTGATTTTGGTCTTGTCTGCTGTTTCAGAAAGTCACATTTTCTAAATAGAGGCTAAAGTTCAACACTGTAGTTGTATTTTTTTTTAATGTTTTAATTATTTTAAATAAACTCACTGAGCAGTGTTAGTACTGAAAAAAGTGATATCTCATTTTGGTAAAATATTTTCACTTTTTAGCTGGCATGCCTTGTATTTATTAATCATGTTACCTCATTAAGGATTAAGTAATAACTTAAATGAATCAAAATTAGCTGATTGATATTTTAGACAACTGTTACAACTACTGAACTTTCTTTTAATATTCTGAATACATTTGGACCTAATGTATCAAAGATTGTAGACTGCCGGGTTAGCTCCTCCATTTATTTATTGAAGTTATGTCCACACACTCTGGCTAAAAAGTGAAAATACTTTAACATAATGTCATTTTCACACTGAAGGTTGTACATTGATTTAAGTCACTCTGTGCAGATGTGTGTATAATTTAATTGCCACTCTTGTATAATATTTTAACTGTATTTATGTGGTCTGCATTCTGTGTAAATTGTTGACAAGCACACACTCCACATAACACATTTGAGGTCCTCAACTTTTTGTGTATGCAAAGTTGACCTTTCATTGACCTTCTATCCACTTTTGTCATGAAGAATAAAAACAAGCCAACACCGTATAGTGCTCGTGGTTTTGAGTGAGTGACTTTGGTATTTTTCTTATACTGCACTTATGGGGAAAAGGAGTCTGTGCAGTCCTGTGAAAAACGAAGTACACCCCACAATTCAATAGTTTGTAGTTGAATTGTGAATTGACACTACCATGTCATGGTATGAGATGTTTGTGCTGATATGTGATGCTGGGCATTGTGGCCGGATGTCTCCATTTTGGTGTCCATCTACAGTAGATTGCTCCAAAAGTCTTGTTTTTTTCAGATGTAACTTTACAAACCTAACCCATACTGCTTTGTTCTAATTAGAGAGAAGATGCATTCTTTTGGCAGTCCTTCCAAACAAGTCATACCTGTTCAGTCTTTCCCTAATTAAGCTGTCATGCAGTAAGTCATTGCTAACACTCTGTAGGGTCAAAGCTGTCGCTCTTGGGGTTTTTTTGCAGTTTCTCTGAGAAGTGCACAGTCTGATGATCTGTGTAATGCTCAGTCCTGCAAACTGCCATAACTTCTGCTTTTATAGAGATGGTCACACTTGTTGGTGATTAATTGTGTGTATCTCATTAACAGTGCCTTGCAGCTGTTTTCAATTCTTTCTTTTAATTCAAGTCTTTCAATTCCTATGGAAACAGGAGCATGCCCCACATAGCTTTTCACAGGACTTTCCATAGTCTTGTAAAAGTGTTCTTTTTCACATGCCTGCATGCACGTATATCCTGTCAGTTTATTACATTGTAAATACAGCAGGATACTGGTTTGTGGTTAATTTTTGTGGTTTTGTAGGTGGTATTCCCAGTAAGTTCTCATTTGAAAATCTAAGCCTAGACAGCTGAATAATGCAGCATGCTGCGCAATAAAGTTTGGTCATAGAGTCACAAAGCTCTTCTGGCTAGTTTGACTAGAAAGGAGGGGGTGGTGGGATTGGTCTGGACATGATTCTTTTGTGCAGATTTTTTCTGCAGCTTGTTCAGAAACTCCACAGTACAAACACACCAACTTCATGAAAACACAAACTAATAAAAATAGCAAGATATTAGAGTGAAAGCCATCTTCAAGAAAAGAGCAATTAAAAAAACACAATAGTACATAAATTATATTAAAACTAAAGCAAAGAATTAAAATGTACACATTTAACTTAATATATCTCACCCACAGCTATTGTAGCTATTTTTCTATAGGTTTGATTATCTAGTGGTTTGCACGGTTTCCTCACAGAGAGAAAGCCGTGAGTTTCAATCCATCGGCAAGCTTTGCATATATGAGGTACCTTCATGTGTGGAGTTTGCGTGTTCTCCGTGTACCTGCACCTGGAGAGAGCCCATCCCTTCAGGTACTCAGGATTTCTCCACAGACATGAGGACATGCATGTTAGATTAATTGGTGATTCTTCAGTAGGTGTAAATGATTGCCTTTCTGTGTTAGCCCTGCGACAGACTGGTGATTTGTTCACTCTGTGCCTACCCTTCCTCTCACCCTGTGAGATCTACGATAGGCTCCAGCGCCCCTTAGACTGTAAAGTAGATAAGTAAGTGTGGGGGGGGATCATAATATATAGGGTAAGATTTAAGAGGTTCTGAAGAGAAATTACAGCACAAATATATTTGTCATATTGACAAATTTGACCAAACTGAAAAAGACAAAACCTAAACACATTTTCCATTTATGCTTCCATTATATTTTGATTAGTTTTGTAAGTATACAATGTTGTTTCTTCTCCTCAAGTTAGTTTTAGTTAACTATATGTATCTTGGACTCGAATAACCTGTAGTCCTGTAGTTACGTAAGTCAGATTTAAATCTAGAACTCATCAGAACTAATTAGAAACAACAGACAATTAAGTTTCCTAATCTCTTACAGATGATTTCCTCAAGGATGGAGATGCATATTTGGCAGCAGACTTTCCAGTATTTTCAGCTGGAGTGTGTATTCAAGGCCCACCCACAGAACAAGTTTCCAGAACTCTGTGTGAGAAGTTAGGACAAATAAAGAGACTGTTTATATAGAAAATCTATACAGGAAAGCAGGCAGCGCATGTGTTCTGAGAGAGAAATAAGACAAATAAATATAGAGATTAAATGATAAACAGGGTCCAGGATGTCAGTACTTAAGCTCACACACAGAGGTTATGTAATAGAGGAATGAGAGAACGCAAATTTAATCCTGTCACTTTCTGCACTTGCTTAATCCAAGTGCTTCCCAAGATTTCTCTTGTTGTCAAAATGGCTTTTGCTTCTCTTCATTTTTGTGGCCCTTTTTTGAAATTCCTCTGGTTTTGGAACAACAGTGTCTTTAAACTACACATGAACTGTTTTTTGGGTTGCGTTCTGGTTTTTGTGGTGTTCAGTTACCATTTTGCATTAAAGTAAAAAGTAATGAGCACAGTAAATCAGCTTATGTGTGAACAGTGTGCCGTTTTTATCTGGATGGAATGCAGAAGTCTTTAGAAAGTGTATGTTAAGGTGGGAGTGGAAAACAGCAATCCTTCCTGTTTGCCTCGGGGTCCTGGGCGCTCACAGGTCAAGCAGCGGTGGCAGATTGCAGCCTATCACCTTCTCAACACAGCCAAGGATATGCAGGTCTCCAGTTACACCCTGATCCAGATGTCAGGGTGTAGTCTTGTGATCTTTGTTTTTTGGGGATTGGGGTTGATAGTAGAGGCCTTGCGCTGGTGAGGTATTGCACATGACTCTACACCGTAGTGTTCAGGTCAACATAAGCTGGAGGCAGAGACTGCTTGTCTCTTTATGGTATTTACAGGGGTTCTAACCTTTTGAACTGGCTCTTGTCACTCATAAGAATGAAGAAAGTCTTTATTGTGATAGGGGAGGAAGGGCCTCTGAGTTGCGCAGATTAACGGCAGCCGGGCTTGAGAGAATGGTGGGTGTCACAGAGGGTGGTGCCAAGACTGCCTTTTTGGTTTTTCAAACTAATAACAGAACACATTAAGGTCATTTGGCAAGTTGTCAGTGTACTTGAGGTCTTTATGTTTGAAGTTGATGACAGAAGCTGTCATCTACATTCACTAAACCTCTCTCGCTATCTCGCTAAACCTGTAATTTTCCTTAAGGCTCCTCACCAACCTTTTTTCTTTTTTCTTTTCCGGCTTAGCTCTGAACCATCTGCATCAGCTCTGCATCACTGTTTAACTCACGTTTGTGCCTTTTGGTCTACAGCACTCTTTACAGAAGCTACAGCAGGCCTCTGTATACTTGTCCAAGAGTGACTCATCATAGTCCAAGCACAAGAGGGGCCTCCCCCTCTTTTTTTTTTCCTTTTTTGTGCTCCACTAAAAGTCTCTGTGAACTCTAGAACAGAACAGAAGGAAATATTCACACGTATCCATGTTTATCCTATTGCTTCAGTTGCAAGTTTCTTTAAAATGTAAGACTTTGGAAAAAATTAGTTATAATGCTCTGGTTTTGAAGAGAAAGTTTGCATTTTAAAAATCAAATATGCATTTTGTTTTTGCAGTTGACTGTCCGGGGGAAACTTCAAGAAAACATATAAATGCCGCATTTATCCAATACTATGTATTACAATTTTTTTGTGTTTGTTTTACTAAAGTTTCTCACATTTTCTTCCCTCGAAGAGCATAAATGAGGCATTTGCACATGCAATTGACGCATATCCCCGCACACCACGAAACTAAAATACACCAAATACTCATAGAGCTGCACGCTTGTGCGGAAAAACGTTGTCCTGCAGGGTTTTTACTTAGTTGTTTTTTTGTAAAAATTTCCGCCAAGACAACAAAACCTCGTTTAGTTTAAAATGCACACTGTCCAAAAACAATACCCAGCTCTCAGGGCGGATGTGGCAGAACACCCATTTACCTCATATATGCAAAGCACAAACGAAAGAACAAGATGTGACTGCAACTTAAAGAAAACACACATAAGTCACGCTGACGACATGTTTTCTCATGTGAATTTGATCACAGATACAGAGAGTTCCGCGCTTCTGATTGGCTGCAGGAATCGGAGTACCTCCCCTTTAAATGGAGGGCCTCTCGCCCCGGGGCGTGGCCACAGTGAAAACGAGGGTATATGTTTATCTGTTTGCTAGCTTCAGCTTCCAGTGGCAAGCTGGCAGAGGTTTTTAGGAATGGTAATTATAACGCGTCGTAAAAATGTCTTTTAAAACAGTGGGCACATTAACACGTACATTATGGGCAAGAGGAAACAAGACCCCTCCTCTGGCCAGATCCCCCAGAGTGAACAGACTTTGTACCACATGCAGGATCTCTGGAGGAAAAAAGCAGGGCCGCGACGGGACAAAAGAGGAAAGTTGCGGCTCAGATTCGGACAGACCAACTGGCAACGCTCCGTCACCCAGCGATCCACTTCACAGATGCACGGCTGGGGACAAGAAGCGAGCCAAGGAGCCGCTGGGTGCTCCTGGTGTCTGTGGTGTGAGGAGACGCTCTTTCACGTCCACCGCAGCTCCAATGGATCAGATCTCGTACCTGTGGACTCGCTACAATGACATGAAACGGCTGGTTCACGGTAAGCAGAGGGCCCCCCCAGCCCACCACCCCTCCTTTTATTTGTCCTAACTTGGGCCCCCCATATCGCGGTTATCCCGCACGTCACCGTGGCAGCCGCTATGGTTCTCTGTTGACGCCGAAGACATTTTGTTCTTTTAGGGATTTCGTTCATCCTCTTTCCAATTTAGCCACAGATGACACATTAATGCCATGTGTAACACGCATGCAGGAGAAAGTTTTGCACAGCAACCTGTTTAAGATGCATTTGTGCTCACGCGTCAGTTCCTCTGTTTGGCAAGATTTGTTCTTGAAAACAACTCAAGCGGCTGTTGGTGAACGCTGCACGTACACTGTGCGTTTGTGTGTCCTTCTGAAACATGTGTTTGCGCTAAGCATCCCGCTATCCAGCCAAATGTGCACTCACCATTATTTAGGGTTAGGGCCGGTTAACCACAATTCTTAGCTTGATTGTATGTCATCGGATGCATTCTGTAAATGATCTATGTCCTATTTATATTAGCGGTTTTGGCATGCAGGAGGCACAAGTGGGCGTTTAAACAGGTCCCTGCAAATGAGGCATGGAAAAATACTTTATGGAAAAAAAAAGAAAGAAACAGAGAAAACGAACTTGGGGATTTAGGGTCGGTACAAGTTGTTGTGATGTTATCAAATGCACTGACATGCACGTTAGCTCCATATTATTGCTTTTTGGTTTTTGTTTATTTAGTTCACGTGGGCCAGCCCTGCTTTGCATGTGCAGAACATAATAATAATAATCAGAATAACTGTCAGTCTGCAGCA
Organism: Diplotaxodon limnothrissa; assembly: GCF_057381915.1. Classification (NCBI taxonomy): domain Eukaryota; kingdom Metazoa; phylum Chordata; class Actinopteri; order Cichliformes; family Cichlidae; genus Diplotaxodon; species Diplotaxodon limnothrissa. The sequence continues at coordinate 22,429,267 of NC_140615.1, forward strand.
AACCTGGAAGCTGTGCATTTGAAGGGAGAGTACATGAGCAAAATAAAGTATTAAAAGTAAAGGAACTCTTATGCAGCCTTGTTATAGCGATGTAAACAGCAATGTAATGCTGCGTGTGGGCACAGTTTGGTTTATTTAAAGTACTTTTCTATATTTCTCGAGTGTTTATTCTATAAATATGCGTCACGATTTAACTGCAAATGTTATCTTGATTTACAAAGTAAGTATAGCTGCCAAATAATTGTAGTGTAATAACAAAACACAGCATCTCCCTCTGAAGTGTTCTGGAGTAGAAACATGAAGTAGTGTAAAATGAAAACACTCAAAAGTGTTTAAGACCAGGAGCCTTTTTATATACATGTGTGTGTATATATAAGTTTTTTCTAACATACTCTGTTTAAACCACATTTTTTGTTCTCCACATGGTGGGTTTTAATTAAAGCTGGTCACGCATTCTCAATTGGAAATGCAATTTGTCAGATGCAGTCTTTTGAAATGTGACTCGGCATAGAAAGAAAGGTATTTTGTCTGCTCCCAGCAGCAGCCCTCATTGAACTCTGTCACTACAGAGGGGCCATGCCCCACTTTTAGGTCATGTGTGACTCAGTCCTGTGCTCCTGCTGCAGCCAGCGCTGGAGTCCGTCTCTGCAACAAAATGTAAACTGTGTGTTTAATCTGTGCGCATGTGTTAGCTGTGTGACCGTACTCGAGATAGTGTGCAGATAATATGGGAATATTTTCAAAGGCGCAGTGAATGCTGTGCTCCCCGTTATGTTTTCCAGGTTAAGTTGGCAGAAGGTATAATTGTACAAAATGTGCTTTTGGGACGGCCTGAGCTCAGTCAAGTAAAGGGCTAGTCTTAGAAATGCACGTTGCACAACCTCGTGAGCTTGCCAGCTAAACTGGACCGAAAACAGCAGTTACTTCTTTCTCCTCTGCAGAAGCGCACAATCATCAAGTTTCATTACAGAAAGGGTCGTTTACACATTCCCTTTAAATTAAAACATGAGTCAGCTGTAATGAGCCGTCATATCGCGCTCTTAAATCTTGCTTATTCATTGTTGTTTGGTTAATTTGATCTGTGATTCTCAAATTTAAATGAGTCTTTCCCCGTTTGTCTTTCCTGCACCAGACCTGATCCCGCCGGGTGCGTGCAACCTCCTCAACTCCTCCACCATTTACGCGAACAACGAGGTCGACTTGGCTGAAGTGGACATCTATGGCTTCGATTATGACTACACTCTGGCGCAGTATTCCAATGCGCTCAACGCAATGATCTACAACAAAGCCAGAGAATTCCTAATTGAACACTTCAAGGTGTGCTTTGCATCAGTTGTGTCAAACGTGTTTGCTTTGAAACTGATTTTTAAACACAGGCTTATTTAACCTGCTGGTTGTCCTGTTTGACAGTACCCCGAGGGCATTCGCAAGTACGACTACCTTTCTAACTTTGCTGTTCGGGGCCTTCACTATGACATCCAGAAGGTAAAATCTTTTAAACTACACTTTAACCATTGCAGGAGCACAATTGTGCATTTTCTCTGTGCAGCTCATGAAGTGAAACTCAGTTATTTTTGCTCCTCTGTAGGGTCTTTTAATGAAGATAGACGCCTTCCATTACATTGAGCCGGGGACAGTGTACCGGTAAGAAATGAAAGATGGTTTAAGTGAATTGCGGGATAGTGTTATTAGACCCCAGTACATTCATTTGTGTTTGATGTTCCCAGGGGTCTGAGCCCAGTGCCAGATGAGGAGGTCCTTCAGCTCTTTGGTGGGACCTATCATGTCCCCCTGCAGCAGGACAGTGGCTTCTATGGAAAGGTAAAAATTTCTTCTTCTTCTTTTTTTTTTTTTAAATTTTAATTTGCAGAAGAAACCTAAAAAAATGTAAAATGAAGCCAAATCAGGACATGTTTGGTTTTTTTTTTTTTTGTGACTTTCTGTTCAAAGTTGATGCTTATTTTTGATCCTTATCATGTCAAACTAATCCGAAATAGCTAGGAGAATTTAAAAAGCACTCAAAACAACAGCTTGGGTTTCAGGAGATTAAGGAAGATATATTGATTTTAAAGTTAAAACACTCCAACTAGACACTCCCTATTAATCACATTAGTTCAGTAGTCCAATAACTTTAAATCAGAGTTTAGTGGAGAACTGTTTTACATTTACCACAGTTCTTGCACTTTGCCTCCAGATTTGTTTTTGTACATTTACTCTCTGTGGAACATGGGTTTGTTTCGGCACAGACGTGAAAGCCTAAGTACTGCCGGATCAGCAAAATATTACAGTTTTATTTGGACCTCCTCAAACAAGGAATTTGGGATTTAATCTGTTGCTGTACACAGATTTACCAAATGTTGGGGTTTTGTACGGCTTTAGCATTACATAAGAACCAAATGGTGAATTTTGTAATCTCATTTCTTCCTTTGTTGTCATGAATCGGTTGGAAGGCAATGTTCCAGTCCCAAAAGAGCTGATTATGAGAACTCTGTGTCTGCACTTTGTTTTGTTTTTTTAGTTCTGTACTCGTTAAGGCAGGGAAATTAGAAAGCTCTGCTGGGTCTGGGAGTCACCAAGCTTTAAACTGACATGTTTGCCCATTAGGAGCAATTTGGGCTCTGAATGTTTTGAATCAGACTCGAATCATTTTCGCCCGATTGAACCTTTTAAGTGGTCTCCTGCAGCAGGAACGGTGCCTCTTTCCATCTGTAACAATCCTGTCCAAAGTAGGTCTCTAATCTCATTTGGTGCAGCTGGACTCTCTTAAGGTACCAGCTTGTTACTAAGTTAGTTGGTCCTACACAGGGCTTTTAAACCCATATTTGTTTCAATATAGAATGATATCCAGTGTTTAAACTGATAAAATGTACCATTTTAAGAAATAAAAATTGTCTCCTTTTGAATTTAATAGCAGCACCACATCTCAAAAAGCTGAAAAACTAGAGGAGGAACAGCTAGAGGAGTGTTTTGCAGTTAATTAGGTTAACTTTCAACAGGTCGGTAACAATTTCATCTACAGTGCATGACAACCAAAGATTCAAAGAATATGGATACGTCTTTGTGCATGAGGGACGAGGCTAAAAATCAATATTGGATGCCCATGATGTTCAGCCTCAGGCGGCACTGCATTAAAAACAGGCATGATTCTATAATTGGAAATCAGTGCATGGACTCGTGAACACTTCCAGAAATCATTGTCGGTTAACAAAGTTCACTGTACCATCCACAAATGCAGGTTAAAGCTTTGTCATGCAAAGAAAAGAAGCCATATGTGAACATGATCCAGAATCATTGCTGTCCTTTCCGGGCCAAACTGTTCTGGGGTCAGATGAATCAAAATTTTGAATTCTTGCATTATTCAGCAAGATGTATACTGCATCAATTTACCAGCATGGCTTTGTAGTAGAAGACTCTGGGAGCTGAACTGGCCTACCTGCAGTCCAGACTTTTTACCATCTGAAAACATTTGACTTACCATCATAAGAAAAATAAAACACCACAGACCCAGGACTTTATATCAGATATTTATATTTATATCTATATCAGACAAGAATGAAACAGCAAAAATCCAGCAACTGGTCTTGTCAGTTCCCAGATGTTACGCAGAAGTAAACACAGCCCTGTCTTGACATTTTTGAGACGTTTGGTGTCATCAAATTCAAAATGAACTAAATCTTTTGCTTTCTTTTAATGGCAATTTTTGGCTATGTTTTCTGCGTTCTCCTGTGAATGAAATGTGCGTTTATGAGATTTATAGATTGACTGAAATGAGTAGATGTTTGTCGCTTAGGGACAGTGTCAAAAATGTGGGACAACCAGTAACATGGGCTGTACTCATTTGTTATGTTAATCGTACAATAGCTTAGGACAGACGTCATAATGAGGAAGAACTCTGCAATGAAGTGAAACAGAGCATTAAACAGTGCAAATTGTCCTGTACAGACATTGTGTTCTTCTTATGCATACTTTTTTTGTGTGTGTGTGTCTTCCTCTTTTTGAGAGACTCTGCTGTTCTTCCCTTTCCTGTGTAAGCCAGCCTCTCAACAATCAGTATTCTCTCTGCATTGTCATTGCTGGTGGGTTTCTTGCTGCTAGCTGTGTGACTCTGCTGCATTGCCAAACTCTTGCGCAAATGGACACAAACACAGGACGATAAATTTAGCATCATTGGGTAGTGCTCGTATTGAAAACTGCTCTTAATTTAGTTTTTAAGTTGTTCAAAACACAGTAAAAGGCACATGAAATGTTTGTTAGCTTTGTTTTAAACAAAATAAAGTTAAAATGTCATCTTGTGAGAATCAAACATTAACTTGCATTTTTTTTTTTTTTCCCCCCCCCACAGGGACCAAAGGTGAAGCAGTTCATGGATATCTTCTCCATTCCTGAGATGACTCTCTTGGCTGTAGCAAATGACTTCTTCATCACAAACGACATCGAGTATGATCCCGTTCACCTCTTCAAAGACGTCTCTGTGAGTTATGATATGTTTTAATGTCCGTTTCAAAGTCTGGCCTCACTCTGTAGCTCATACCAAGGGAGCATAGGGAGATTGGATTTTTGACTATATCTGTGTTGCGTGCTTCATCGGCTGCACGCTCAGGAATTTGCTGAGCTCCGGAAACGTTTGCAATGGACTCTCTCTGGTAGAGCGAAGAACAATAACAGCTTTTCCTCTTGGTTCTGGGGTGGAAGGTTTTCAATTATACAGCACGCCCACTACTTCATCATAATTTCTCCTCTGAAAATAAGCAAACTGACAGGTCATTAATCATTTCCAAATAATTGGGGTCTTTCTTCCCAAGTGACTGTAATTCAAACTTATCTCATAGTAGAGATCAAAGAAATGTTCTGAACATATTGTGAAAAACATTCATTGGCGTTTAATCCACAGGAAGCAGTCGGCATGGTTCACCTCAAAGGATACATGTACAAATGGATTATGGAAGATCTCGGTAAGACTTCCTTTCACGTCTTTCGGTTTTGTCTGCGCCCTGCTACAAAAACACCAGCAGTTCAATTAATTTTTGTTTTTCTTTGCTTTACAGATAAATTCATTCTCAGAGGGGACGAGACGGATGCTGTTTTGCATCGATTGGCCAGCAACGGAAAGAAACTTTTCCTCATAACCAACAGTCCCTTCAGCTTTGTGTAAGTGTGAGCGACTTGATGGAGTCCACGTCTGCAGTAGTGCACTCTGTCCTAATGCAAAGATAAACACCTCGGAGCTCTGTTACATTTATGCTTCTTGTCTGTGTGCAGCGATAGAGGAATGATGCACATGGTGGGGAAAAACTGGAGAGACTTTTTTGATGTGGTCATCGTGCAGGCAGACAAACCTCACTTCTTCACCGACTGTATCAAGTGAGTAACTCCTTGTAGTCTTTCAGTGTGGCGAATGTGCGCCGGCATCCTTCTCATGAGATGAGGCGCAGTCATTTCAGTGCTCCTGTTTAACAATCTCCAAAACTGTTGCTCTTACAGACCTTTCAGGCGCTTGGATGGTAACGGTGACCTTCGGTGGGAAAAAATCAAGAGTTTGGACAAAGGACAGATTTACAAACAGGTCTGTAATGAAAAAAATGTTCATTGGCCTTTGTGGCATTTGATTTATTTAACTGCTGTGGTTTTTACACATTGAAAAGTCTGCATGTTTTTACTTGTTGTGTTCTGAGTGTCTAATGAGTGTATGTGGTTGATTTTATTGTTTCAGGGAAACCTATTTGACTTCCTCAGACTGACAGGGTGGCGAGGATCAAAAGTTCTGTACTTTGGAGATCATCTTTATAGCGACTTGGCTGTGAGTATCCGAGCACGGTGATCTCATCATGATGAATTGCCGAGTCAGTGTTCTGCATGGTGACTAACCTTTTGTGGTATAGGGATCAGCAGGAATTTTCCTGTGTGGCTTCATTTGACGTCCTTGGTGTGCGATTTAGCAAAGTGAGATTTTTTTTTTTTTTTTTTTTTTAGCTTTGATGGTTCACATCATTTGAAAGATACACAAGTACAGAGTATGTGCAGAGATGCGCACGGTGCCAGATGCCATCTGTCTCCACGTATTGCACGACTCTGAAAGTCCTGAGAGCATTTGGGTGGGGTCAGAGCAGACTGTGCAGTGAAAATCTGAAACACTAGATGGCAGTATGAGCGCCACAATTTTTCGTCAGAAATTGAGGACTGTTTTGTGTTACTGTGCAAAGTAAAGGCACACTGTATAAACATATTAACAGCGAATATGTCTGTAATCATGTATCTAATAAATAAGAGAGTAAAACATGGCAACATTTGTTGGATCTTCCAAACAGAAGACAGTCAAAGTGATTAAAAGAGAGTTATTGTGCTCATTTCCAGCTCCACACATTTATTCTGCCTGTTCATAGTTTACAACAATGCTTATTTATAATATTTATAATATTTATAATATCTGGGGCTCTTGTTCCCTTTTCCATTTAAAATGAGCAATTTTAGCTTCTTTCTTTTGGCCAGTTGTCTTTTTGATAGGCAGCCTCTCACAAACAGCAGGTTTTACCAGTGGGTGGGTGGCACTGCCATGCTCAGGGCACTTTAAAACGCTGTTGTTGTTTCAGTTATAAAGTCCTTTAATTATGTTGGTGTTGGCTCACAGTTGTTGAGCATCCCGCTAAATATCAAATGTTTTTCTAAGGGGAAGAAAAAAAAAGAATAAATTGCTGCATATTTTCTCAATACGCTTTTGTCTTTTGTTGCAGGACCTCATGTTGAGACATGGCTGGCGCACAGCAGCCATCGTACCTGAACTGGAGCAGGAAACCAAAGTGGTGAGCACAGACCGGTATGGAATGAACCTCACCTGGATGCAGGCTTTAACTGGCTTGATGGAGCGCCTGCAGGTGAGAGTTAATCCTTGAGCTGTTGGGACATTATATTCTGCTTGCACTCACGCATGGCAAACACTCACATACCTGAAATGATAACACATGATAACATGTTGACAGAACACAATGTTAAAAGAAAAAAAACCAAACTGTTCAGATTCCAGCGTGAGAGTCCACGTGCTTACAATCCTGTTAACGTGTTATTGGATTCTTTGTATGAGCTTAAACGAGACAAAAAAACTGCAGTTAAGACAACTTTTGAACTTTAGTTGTTGTTTGTCCCTACTGTTGAACTCAGACTCAACTTATCTAAGGGACAAAATTTATTGTTTCTTCTCCATATTTATGTTTTTGAAGAGCTAAATTTATTCATATTGTTCTTTAATGTCCTAGACACACAGAGATCCCGTGTCTAAACAAGTTTTTCTGGAATGGCAGAAGGAAAGAGAGGAACTCAGGTGAGTCTTATCATCTTAATCACGGTCTTAATCTTTAAAAGCACCTCCCAGTGTTCCCAGTGATGTTGTTTAACAAGTCTGCACAGTACAAACACTGGCTCAAATGGAAAATTTCAGTTTTTGCTGTACTATATATCTCAGTTAAAGCATCCAAGTATATTAGTTCTACCTATCTTAAATGTGAACAGATATGATAATAACATTTGATATGACAGCGCTTGAGCTAGAGTTACTTTTTTGAGGAGTTTTCACTTCTCCTTGCTTCTACCACTTCTTGTTATTTCACAACTTTGACATATTCATACATGTACAATGTCATAACTTTTATCACACTTTTTTTACATGCTAGGGTGATGACGAAGAACCTGTTCAACCCTCAGTTTGGCAGCATCTTCAGAACGTGTCACAACCCCACCTACTTCTCCAGACGCCTGTGTCGCTTCTCAGACCTCTACATGACGTCACTGAGCTGTCTTTTGAATTATGACCTCTCGTACACTTTCTACCCCCGCCGCACCCCTCTGCAGCATGAAGCTCCTCTGTGGATGGACCAGCTGTGCACAGGCTGCATGAAAACCCCTTTCCTAGAGGAGATGTCTCACATCCGATGAGAGCCAGAATCTCATAAGTGACTGATAAGATTTTATGTTTTTTAAAGCCTGGCAAACACTTAGCCTGAGGATGTCTTACCTAGCAGGGTTTCCTTTTAATCTAAGGAGAGGCTGCACAGCTCACTCCGAAGGGCACAGTTCTTTTGTTCAAAATAGTGAGCACTTTCCCCGTAAATCCCCTGGAGGGTGCCGTGTATGTAGCTCATGTCCAGAGAGCATTTAAATACCTTGCGTTAAAAGATCAACAGACACTGTGGTTTCTTCCTGTAGCTAACTGTGGAAGTCTTTCAATACAATGCTACGCCGCACAATTTAAACAAATAAAGAACTACAAGTTTTATTGATGGTGTTATTTTATTAAGCTCTTTGTATTCTCTGCCAGTGGGTTTCGAGCTTTGTTTCGGACACAAAGGGGCAAATCAGAAGTTCAAAGCACTCCTGTATTTATCTCTACACAAAGCACTCTGTCATGTGACTTGTTCTTCACTCTTTTGTCATACAAAACACTTTTGACAGCACATTTACCATGTGTGGACTTAAAAGCTCCTTGTTGCATTCACTTTGTCAGATACTTTCCTATAATCCAACAAATGCTCCTGCTGTGTCCGATGCAGGTTCAGCACTCTTTACTGTTTTATTAAGGTTGGGTTGCCCGGTGGTGGTTGGCTCTATATGAAAGTAACAGTTCTTTCTCTATTAAGCTCGTCATTGCGCCTTTGATGTATCATGCTCGCATAAATTCCACTCTATTGCAACTGCATGAATTTACTTTTTTTAATAGGTAGACATGGAAAATGAACTACTGATTTTGAACTTTTTGTGCAATTTGTATATTGTAATAATAATGCATAGCTATTAAAAAGAGATGACTCGCTGAAGTTCAAACCAAGCATCAGAAGAAGGAAGAAAAACGATTTAAGTGACTGTTGAATGATTGTTGGTGCCAGAAAAGAAAAGTTTGATTATTTTAGAAACTGTTACTAGGAATTTCCCACACAACCATGTCCAGGGTTTGCAGAGAACGATAGAGGAAAATATCCAGTGAGCGGCAGGTCTCTGACAGAGGAAGGCTTTTTGATGTCAGACGTCAGAGAAGAAATCCTAAACTGCGTCGAACGAAAGGTAACAGTAACTCAGATAACAACTTACTCCACTCAAAGTATGCAGAGAAGCTTTTCTGAACACTTAAAGTATCCAGCCTTGAAGAAAATAGGCTATAGCTGCTCACCAAAATTGGACAATAGAAGAAATAGAATATTTAGATGCTAGGATCAGAATTTGGTATAAAAAAAAACACAAACATGAAACTTGGCTCAATCCTCCCTTGTAAAAGTTCAAGCTGGTGCTAGTGGTGTGGGGGATTATTATTTTTATTTTTTTGCACATTTTTTGGGCCCTGAGTGTCATTTGAATTACACAGCCTACCTGAGTGCAGCTGCTGAGCATGTCCACCCCTTTATGAATGAAAAAACATTGAAGTTGGTTGTGCTGGCACGGAAAACATTCAATGTAGTGTGCCCATTTAAACACAGAAGGCAGTTCCAAAGATTATAATTTGGTAGATTTAACAAATAGATGGATTCTTTCTATTGATTCAAACAAGAATGAAACAGAAAATGACAACTAAGAAGTGCTATCACTGCTACTGAAGTGATTCAGTAAATGAGGAACATTTATGCCACAAATGCATTCAGTTTTTTTTAATTAACAGTACGGTGATCCAGTGTAACACAACCATGCATTCAAGTGAGAAACTATCTCTTTACATTGCACGGTAATCACTTAAAAGGTTCAGCAGTCTCCTTAACTTACAGGCTCTTTCTTCTCAGCCTTGTGGTAACGAGGTAAGAGGTCTACCAGGCGAAAGAGGTGGAGTTATATAGACTTCGGGGTGTGTCCTACAGACCGACAAGGAGCAGGATACATGCTGTATGCTGGTGTCATGAAGGTGGAAAGGGTTTAGATGTGATTTTAACGATGACAAAGTGTACCCATTCTTTGATGGCTGTTTCCAGCAGGACAAACACACTATGCCACAAAACTGAATCAACTAAAATCGGGTTAAGTTGTTCGATGTGCTCAAATGACCGGATCTCAATCCAACAAAGGACACTTGGCATGTGGTGAAACTCTGGAAGAGATTCAGTGTGCACCAAAATCTCTGAGGAGTGAATTAAGGCAGTACCTACAAGGTGTACTTGTAGGTAAAGTGTGCCGTGAGTGTATTTTCTCCTACAAATTTTCTTGCACCAAATAGCCCATTGGTCGTTTGGTTGCTAGGCAGCGCACCATCCATTCATCTTCAGTGTAGTCCGCATCACACATTCATTCACTTCCAGCCGTCTGCCAGAAGACAACAGCAAAGGTACTGTGCTCTGATATGCTACTCCCCACGTTTCTGTCGTTAGCGTGTGGCCGAGGTGCAGGACACTTATAGCCGATATCAAACAGCCGGGCTAGTATAGCATATAGTCAGGGCTAGTATAGCGGTCCTTGTTCAAGTTTTGTCACGCTGTCCCGTCCTGGAATCAGCTGTGTAACTGCCGACACTTAGCGTGGATCTGCATTGTACGTTTGTGTGAGTAATACATGTTCTGTATTTACAGCATAAAACTAATTTTAAGAGACTCAAAACACTGTGTGCAACACGAATAAGTAAAATGTAAAATTGTAATAACAAAATGTGGAATACACAAGCAGGGGTTCAGCGTTTATGTGATCATCCGTCCTAGCAGGAGTCAGGCTTTGATTTTGTTAGTATGAGAGAATTTTATGTGTTATTATCACTTTCTTCTGGGTTGTTGCTGCTGTATCTTCAGTTACGATGCATTTTTAAGCACCTTTTCTGTTCTTTTCTGTTTATAGATCTTTGAGGCATTTGATGGAAAATGACATTTTCTCTTGATCCATTTAACTTCTTTTTTCCTGTCGGAGAAGTCCTGAGTGTGTGTTGTCTGACCCTCCAGCATGAGTAATGGACTACATCTTCTTGCACATCACCACCTCATTTGGCTGACTGCTTGTTGGAGGCTGCATATTAAATTCAGTGTTCAGTCTCTTTGGGTGTTTTGTGTGTGTGGATTGAACACACTTTTTGCTGTGTGTGTTGGCGCTTGGCATATTTGTGAATCGTGAGTGCTAGACTACAAGGCATGATGGTTTACTCCTTTGTGTACCCTTTTTGGAAGACTGCAATAGTGTCACTTTCGCTTCACGAAGCACCGCATGTGACCTACTTTAGAGTGTGTAAAATTAAACTAAGAATAAGTGACAATTCATAGCTTTAAGGGATGGATTGATAATGGCTTTGATCTCTAAACTTTGTGGACTGCATGGAAGACCAGTAAAGACTGGAACCACCTGGTTTACTGACAGAAACACATAAATACATCATAAAGACAAGTGACATGCTGCAGCTATAAATGCTGCATTGCACTGAATACCTCATGTGATCTGTGTTTCTGCGGGGCTGACTGGTGTTTTAGTCTATTTCATGGCTCTGTGCCTTCAGTGAATAATTCTGCATCTGAGCAGAGGAATTTTCTCTGTATTTTTGTTGGCGCTCACCTCTTCTACTTGGGATGTGTTTGGAGTGATGCAATATAGTTTCAATGGGAGTAATCCATTTTGGAGAATTATCGCATGCTAATAAATAGATGTGGTTTAACAGGTAGAAAAGCCTCTGTATAACAATATTTAAAATTAAATGGGTGCACAGATTTCAGATCAGATCAGCTTCACCTGCTCTGTCCTTGCATCCCTTCATCCTTCAGTGCCTCCATCACGCATTTTTCTAGCTACACCAGTCATTCCATTTGCAGCACCATCTTTTCATCCTTTTTTCTTTTATCTTTCTATGCAACATCTTCTCACCTGCAACTCTTTCCATTCACTTCCATGTTCACACCTACCTTGCATTGAATCTTTTTCTTTGCTCTCAGCTGAGTGCCTCTCTGTCTGTCACTACAGTGGCCATGGGAAGCTGTGCACTCAAGTAGTGTGCTCTGGCAGCCAGTCCCACCGTGCAGCAGCCTTTTCTATTATTAAATGTAACAGGACCTTTACTTTCACAGCTTAAGATCTCACTGTAGAAATATTTCCCAGCAAGTAAATCAACAGATGATATTCCAGCAAGTAAATCAACAGAAAAAGAAACCCTGAAGCCCCACAGAGAAAACAGACTTACTTGCTTTCCTGTATTTTCATTCTCATTCAGCACATGCATAATAAAACCGCAATATATTTGTTAATTCACGAGGTCTGCACGATATAAAAGAATGGAACTACATTTAGATTTACTGGTTTCTCTTTCAAAAGAAAAAGAAAAAAAAGAAAATGGGATGATGAGCAAAGGGAGGAGACCTCAAGGTAACAACCTAATTGGGCCTGGCAGCGTCCCGGGGTGGGGAAGTTTGAAATCACTGTTGTGTAATCTTTAATCAAATCTTGCATTGCAAGCAGAGAGTCTGTGAGGTTAAATCACAGTTGGAACAAATTGTTTTGTAGCTATTTTGTCTTAAGTGGAACATTTAATTAATATCTTTTCCCCCCCATTTTCTTATCACTGATAATGCATTTTTTAATAACTGCATGTACCACTGTGACATCTTTAGTTATAATCAAAGAAATTGGGGGGACACAAGTCATTCTGGGTCTCTTCTTGTGTCACTATTGCAAAAAATGTTTTTGACAAAGTGTACATTTTATTTCATTTTAGTGAAAATGAAGGGACATCACTTACGCTTTCTCCATCTATGGAACATTGCCAAAAATAAAAACAACTTCCATTTCAGTGACATAAAACAGATTATATTCATGCTTATCTATTCTCACCTTGACTGCTGTGTTTTGTAAAGCGTTATCTCAGCTTTACTGATCATAAAAGGCTACAGCGAGGCTGTAAAGCATGAGAACGCGTCTCTTTTTATGCCTCTTTATTACGTATCTGTTTTGTAAGTGACTGTTTTGAAAGTTTAATTGAAACTGTACTTGTCGGTCTATAATTATCTGTCTGATCCATTACTGTGTCAACAGAGCTCTTTTTATCTGTCCCTATATTCAGACTTGCTAAATGTCTGACTCATAGTAACCTTATAAACTTAAAGTCATTGGCTTTTTTCTTCTTTATTGTTCCTTCAGTCAGTTTCCACACAGGTTTTGCTAGATTATATGTGTATTATTTATATGCTGGTTCATGTGAGGCCACTGGCTGCTCCTGAGACATTCTTTCATCATACATGTAAGAAGCCCCGTTGGCACCGTGTCAGACATATACACATGCAGCTCTGTGAAGTTGCTCTCTGTGACAGCACATTTTTTCTCTCTCCTGTGCTCTTGCCCTTTTAATGTTTGATGTCCAGTATATTATCGAACCCTTTTGTAAATCACAGCCCCGCCCGTGATGTATGAAATACAAGCCTTTTGTCGTTAACATTTCTGAGGGGATGAGAAGATGCATTAGAGGGCGTGCTGTTTCATTCTGAGAACATGGGGGAGGGATAGTTAATGTGATGAAAAAGCAGAAAAGGCATTCTGAATGTTTGGGGGGTTTTTTTTCATAGATTTTCCACCTTTCTTCATTAAAAGTCACTGTGTTGTGCTTTGAAATCAGATATCCTAATTATAAACCTGTCCTAGTGCTGTTGCAACCACAACCAAAGAATATTTAAATCTTCATGCTGATGCATAAAAGCCTTTCTTTTTTTAAAGAGGCTGGATGGATAATTTCCCTGCCTGCTGAATTATTCATCTGCAGACTGTATTTATGTGCATTCTCCACTCAGAGGAAGATGTCAGTTGGACCAGTGCAAACAGCTTATTAGACTGAAAGTATAGTCTCTCTTTGAAGGGATTTAAATGAGTCACTGTTGCCCTGCATCTATATTTATTCATCACAAGTTGCCTTTGCACTGTTTCTAATTCAGCATTTTCATTACCTGCCAAAGTGCATGGCCATAATCACAGAGTTTTACTTGAATTAGTTTACTCTGTGCTGTTCTGAACAGTCACACTCTTTGAAGTCAGCCTCATTAACATTCAGAGGAGCGTCCGTCATCACTTTGAGTCTGTGGCTCAGTGGCTTAGGCCTTCTTTTCTTTTTAAAGTCTTTTGGGAAAATCCTTATTGTCCTTCCCCTGCGTGATGGAGGTGACTAGAGAAATAGTAATCTTGTAAAGAACGAGTTCTGACAGGTTATTTTCAAAGTGCCTAACCTCGCTACTGCACAGATCCAGTCCAACAACAAGAAGCTAAACCTTTAAATAAAGGTCTTTAATCATGTGCCATATGTCATCTGTAAAGTCATTGAGATAAAATGAATTACTGCAGAATTTTATAGAATTGATGCATTTTAAATGGTGCAGAATGCAGTAAAAAGCAGGCACACTGTATTCCAGTATTGCTGCAGTGCAGGGTACATATGATATCTATTGATTCATCCTGCTAGCTCTGATTAGCTTCAGTAAATAATGTAACTGCATTTACTGTGGATGATGAAACTGTGTAACCCGATTATCTTTGTGCTGGAATTTAACATGTGCGACTAACAGTAAGTCTTTTATCGGGTACAAAACAGTTAAATGCTAACAACTCTACCATCACAAGGGCTTCGATATTATAAGTTAAGGCATTCAATTCTATAATTTATTCTGTATCTCACTCATTATCTGTAACAAACTGGTATCCTTCTTTAGAAATTATGAATGTTGATATGTCTGCATGAAACGGTAATTCTCACTGAAGCATGAAGCCAGCATAAATAATGAATAGTATGTACTGTTCCTCGCTTTGATCGTGTAATATTGTTTCTGCACCAGCGAGCTGCTATGAAGACTCCACACACCAGATTGTATCTGGGGAGCACATTTCCTGACTCATCAACACATCTGCCCTCTGTGACACCACAGTGTAAGGTTTTCTAGGTGACACATGCAGAAGTTCACCTCTATTTTTGGAGACACCTGCTGTTTCACTGCAGAAGCTCTGACCCTCCACCCAGTTCCTTTAGGCTTTTATTGAGCTCTTAACAAAAATAGACGCTAAACCCGAGGATCTGATTTGGTTTGATTTTGACTATCTGGTGTATTAGAGAACAGATGAAAATTTTCAAGTGGGTCAACTACCTAGATTCAAATTATTTGAAGTATTCTTTGGAAGGGCCTTAAATAGACTTAAAAATAATTATTATTTTAAAAAAATCTCCAAGGCAATCTCTTTTTAAATAACAATTAAGATGTCTTTATTCACATTTAACCCAAAAAACTCTGATGGATCTTTGTATGCAAGTCCTTAATCAGGGAAATTTCTCTCAAGACCCATTAGTGCAGTTACTTGAAGTGTCTTTTTTACAGATTGCACACGATTTTGCAGTCTTCCCCTTATCGCTAAGAATGCCTCAAATTTGTTTGACCTAAAAATTGCAACAAAATCATGCAGAGAAAGAGAAAGGTTCAATGATTAAAATAGGTAGGTTTGATGACATTAATGCACGCTACGTGCCAGCTATCACAACAGCTTAAAGTCTGTGACAGAATTTTAACCCATGCAGACCAAAGGAGAACATGCATCCTCCACACAGAAAGGCTGCAGCCAAATGGTGGCATCAAACCCTTTATTTTGCTTTTTTTCATAGAAAAGTTTATGAATAAAACTTCCATTTATCAAAAATGTTTTATGAGAAAATTACTTAGTAATAACTGATTAAAATCAGACATTTTCTGTTAAAATAAATTCAAATTTGTCTTTTTGGATGAAAAATTTTGATTTGAATATGTATTCCAATAAATACTTGATTTATTGTGCGGCATATCTCATATTAATGTGAACCTTTCCGGTTTCCAGCAGAGGGCACTGTGACTTTGCTTTCTCTTAAGCACCACTTAGAAATGAATATATGCTCATGTAGACACTTGAAGTCACCCCAGTGTAGAGGTACTCTGTGTCTTATCCAACTTTTTTATTGAGCCTTTCATTGCCACCTTATCTGAATACAAACAGCTAATATTACACTGGTCAATTTCGCAATAGTTTCCGGTGGAAATGTGAGGCATCAAATTTACTCCCAGCGTGAGAGAAACAGGATTAAAAATTACCCTTTAGCTTTTTGACATTTATCTACCGACTGTGGGATTTAAAGCCGACTGGAGCTGGGCCGAGTCTATCTCTGCTGTGGCGAGTCATGTATTGATCACCTGGCATGAAGGCAAAGTCCTTCTCAGTCGCAAGGAACCATCCATCACAGAGCTGCCCCAGACACAGTGGAGAGATAGCACGGCCCTGAATATGTACCAATTTAAGTGAAATAAATCTTTCTCGGCAAAAATAATAATAAAAAAAAAGATCAATGAGCAACATGTCCCTGGGGCTGTTGTGCTCTTCCTCTATAAGATTATAATTGTCTAAAGAAGACACATTGCCATGATTTATTGATCTCATGATATTAGCTATTGGTAATCCCTTTTAAAATTTGAGATAATACCATTTCGTGGGATAAAGTCGCATAATGACTCCTGTTACCAAAGATAATGGTCAGTCTCCTGCTAATGAAATTAATAGAAGTGGAACCAGACCAAAGAGCTGCACATAAAGGGTGGAACATATGGGGCCCATTCACTTTAAGCACACTACAACAGCACCTCTTTTCTTTAGCCCCTTCCACCATAATATCCTGGCCCCCAAACAGCAAGGCTATGAAAGGCCACAGTGTGCGCGTGAGGCTGTTTGCAGCCGCTCCCAGAGGCCCGAGGGGCACGTGACCTCAGTGGGAGGAGGATGGGTCAGTGGGCTCGCTCTATTCCTTCCAGTCAGACGGTCTGCAATCATTACTGTAACTTCTTGTTATTTTTGAATGCGTGCTAGAGGAGGCCAAGTATGTCCAGATATTGAACACAGGATGTGAAACTGATCTTTAGAAAGTGAAGAAGAAGTGAGATGGAGAGCTGAATTAAAAGTGAAACATAATATTAAATACTACTTAAAGTTTCTTGAAATTATGACAAAGTGAATTGCAGTCATAAACCTTCTTCTGTCTTCTGGCCAGTGCGACTTGAGAGCCGTGCACTCTTAGACTCATTAAGTGAAGCAAATAAACTGTAGTAAAAATGAAACACTCAGATATAAAGCACCTCTTATTCTTCAAAGAAATTTCAATTCAATTCAATTTTATTTATATAGCGCCAAATCACAACAAAAGTCGCCTCAAGGCGCAAAAGCTGCCCTTTAAATATTCACTTCCTTCAAATATTTGTATGGTACCCCATTTCCTCCTCAAACTCACCCTCTCCAGAGATCCACGTATATGTGTGCTCTTTGTAAAGCCAAGTAACAGAAAAATATTTACAATGTATACAGCCGCCATAGGCAGTTTGTTCATCCCAGTGAAGTATAAATATTGTGGAATGATTAACCTCGTTCTTTCAGGGGCTGTTTGCTCTTTAGCATCTACTGGTTAGTCCTTCTCACCCAAAACATTAATAATTTTATCAACCTTGAATCAATTAAAAAAAAGATAATTTAAAAGTAAGTATGCCTTGTAGATTGTGAGACATTTCAATTCCATAAAAGGTCATTCGAATAAACAGTTTGCTTTCTTGTTTTTTATTTGAACAAAATTTTTGTTGAGCCAGCAGTGATATGCTTCGCCTTAAACCACATGCTAGTATGTAATAGATTAGATTAGTAATGTTTATTCGGCTTTAAACAAACCCATACATTAAAGGAAATCAAATAAAAAATGATGACCCACTGAACAAAAGCCTTTGCATGTGTTGCTTGTTTAATCAGCATCTGCTTCTCTTCAGACGGGCTCAGCATTTATTCGGGAGCAAATTTCCTGACACATAAAACACATAAAAATGAATGAGCGATCTTTACCTCTGTTCTGTCCACTCCTCACCCCCCCTTATACCACACACCAACTTGACATCAACATCTGCCCTACTGCTGCAACCCTTTCAACCGCCCAGACTGAAAATAAATTATTGAGATTATGGGGCTGAATGACTGCAAGAGGGAGCATGCAACCTACATTTTCACCTGCAGTACTAGTAACATTCATCATTGTCATTTATTAAAATAACAAGGACTCTGATTTGAACAAGGTAATAATGGATATTTAGATTTTTCAGCCCTAAATGAGAAAATCTACATCTTTGGGACACCAAGGGTCCTTTGCAAGCTGTTTTTGCTGACGGTGCTGTGTCTGTAGTTTCTCTAAGTGCGACGACAAAGCTATCGGGAAAGGATCTCCTTGTTTTTTTTCTGTTCTCCCAAGAGTTTTCCTGCCTGTCTTCCTGCCCCTCCACTTCCTTTAAGACAAAAGAGGAGCCAGTGCTTCTCAGAGCTCTGGGCCTTGTTCCTGAGGTGATGTGATTAAAGGCTTCTGTCTGGGCTGCATTCATTCAAATGCATCACACACACCACAGCTGCTGTACTTAATTGAATTGTCAGGGCAGGAGACTGAAGGTAGCAACAAGACTGACAGGCTAAATCAATAGAGTGGTACTTAAATAGACTTGGGCTGTGGCGGTACTATTATAAAGATGTTTGTTTGTAATTGAACTAATGATTTGATTGTAGATGTTTATGTTTCACGTGATATAAAGATTTTCAGGATGTAAAACACATTCATCAGTCCTTTAGCTCACTACTCATTGATGCAATATTGTGCTGCTCTCATGTTCTGTATTTGCAGATTTTTACTGTATTTTTCTTATTTTTGTTTGGGTTTGTTTTACTTTATTACATTTTAAAATGGGCTTTATTGTTTTATCAGCTACTGTAACAGATTTGCCTTTTTAACATCTGTCCATGATCTGTTAATTGATCACAGAGCAGTTTCCTTGTTCTGTGATCAATGATGTTCCAAGACTTTGCTGTTTGGCAGGTAATGTCATATTATCCTTTGGGTGAGCATTACACAAAACACAAGTTTTAACCTGACAAAAGCTGAGGTGGGTGTGTATATGTGAGTGTGTGTCACTGGGCTGGTTAAAGGCAGCAGTGTTTCTGTTGTTGGCCTAATGTTGCCATGAAACAAAATAATATATAAAAACATATAAAGAAGCATAAGTTAAGCTTAAAATTTTTTTTTACCTGCTTATCTGATAGCCATGCACTTATTTCAGCCACGTTAAATAAGATTCCAACACATTAGGAGCAAAAACGCTCCCTTCTGTAGGTAACAGCTGAAGAATGGCCACACAGTGTCTTGGTGGTTAACACTGTGGGCTCACTCAGAGGACCTTACTGTGGAACTTTTTCCAAACCACTTCTTACGGGTGGAGTTCGCATCTTCGCCCGGTGTCTGCGAGGGTTCTCTATGGTTTCCCTCTCTTCCCCCTGTGGTCCAAAGAGATGCAGTTAGTGGGATTAGGTTAACTGGTGATTCTAAATAGCCCATAGGTGTGAATGTCAGTGCGGAAGGTTGTCTATCGCTCTGTGTTATCCCATGTCTTTGAAAAACATATTATTCAATTCAATTCAGTTTTACTTACACAGAATCAAATCATAACAACAGTTGCCTGTAAGGTAAACACTCTACAATAATATGAGGTTAACAAGGTTAATCGTGCCTTATTTTGAGCCAAGAGCCACAAAAAACGATATCATTCATTTCCAGAGTTTCATTTCCTGATAAATACAGTTAAAAAAAGAGAGAGAAAAGAAATGCATATCACTTCACTTTAAGATAAGCAAGATTACGTATCAGTCATAGTGCCACTCTGAAGCTGAATACCTTGTTGTGTGGGGCTATTGGAAAGCACTCAAAATGTGTTAATAAGCAGCTTTTTGCTCTCTTGTCACCCACTCAGTGTCCAGAGATGCACCTACACCAACAGAGCTTTGATGTTTTGTCTGCACTTCACAGTTAGCTATAGTTGATATCACTAGAGCAAATCAGCGCAACGATAAATTGTTGGTGTTATGGTTTTCTGGTTTTCTGGAGGAAACCCTGGCATGATTGTAGCCACACAAAACAATTAATATCAGCCTCAAGGTGGCACTAGAGATGAAGTGTCGGGATCAACCAGGTTTAAGTAGCCTTAATTGTGCAAACTGCCGTCCAGCTGTTTTGGAGATTTTTCAGAGACCAACCACCTTAGAGACCCAGAGGGTTTACCGTGAGTGAGACTCTGTGTCTGACTGTCAAAAAAATCAATTACAGCAACAATCAATATTATTCAATCAAGTCTTTATCAGCCAAAGATCTATTCAGTAAGATAAAGTTAGATTGTCTCGCACATGGCCAAGAGACAAGGTGAAGCCTACTACCAACAAAGTCAGCCAAGGACTGCGGTACATTGTTTTTTAGGTGATTGCTGTTGCAGAGGAAAGTGGTGATGTAATTTTGGAGAGATGATGCAATTGTCTAACAGCTTCATTGCGCTTGTTTAGTGCACCCGTTGATTCATTACGTGCTTCTCTGGTCAGTTACTGGGAGTGCATTGCAGTTAATGTAATGAAGACATCATTGGTCCTTTGGGAGATTAAAGTCTGGTTTGGTAGATTTGACTTAGTTTCCATTTTACACCGTTTCATTTCAAATCAGCTGTTGCCAGCTAAAAACACTGCTTTTCCCATAAACACAGCTACATATGTCCCGCCTAACAGAAATCATGAAAACATCTGTTGTGCTCATCAGGCATAATACAAATGCTTTGGAAGTGAATCTATGTCAGATAGCTGGGTGACTCTTGTGACTGCAATCCTTCTTTATTCAGTAATCCATGACAGCATTGTTGTCACTCCTGCCAGTTTATCAGATGCAGCAGCCTGCCAAAGGAGAGTCTACAGACAGTCTCCTTTTGTGTCCAGCCTTTCACGTCATTTGATTGACTCACTTAATAGTAAAGCAGGAGAACTGTGTGTTTCATTAACCCTCATTTTGCGTGCATACCGCAGGTGATGGGTGTGCAAGAGATGAGATGAAGTAACAGATAAGAAACCTGTTTAGAGTTTTCACGCAGGTGTGACAAGACTCTTAGAATAGGACATCTGTGAAAAATGATGAATTATCTTTCGATGTACTTGCTTGACCAGCTCTTTTTCCAGTGACATAAGAGGTGGGAGAACAACTGTTGCTTGACTTGTTTCACAATGCCAAGAGCACCTCTGCCTTGCTGACATCATATACAGTATTATTCCCAGGTTTACGTGTGGACTCACTGCTGTCAGAGCTGTGTGCTTATAACTACACAAATTTTAAGTAAAAATAGACATGAAGTGTCTTGTCTATGTTCTTGATGCTAAAGAGAAGGAATACAGATACAGACAGTAAGTCAGCAAAACTGCGTCTCTTCCCCTGGTTCCCAGAGGTGACTGGCATGGTCAGCAGCCCTCCCTCTAGCCCCCTCCCACTCGTCCTCCCGCATCCTCTTGCCGTTTCTACCCTGCTTGCGAAGGAGGAGTGCGAGTGAGCAAGGAAGAGGCAGGGCACATCAGCTGTGGGAGTGGAACTCAGACGGCAGGCAAAGAATACAAACACACACATTGACATGCACACGCACACATATGCTCAGTCAGCGTAAGTGACACAAGTGCTGGCTCCATTCAGCACTGAGTAGACTGACTCACAGCTATCCATTAGCCAGCATGCCGCATAGAAAGAGGAGTTTCACTTTTGGAGCCTATGGGGGGTAAGAATGAAAATCCTATTGATTCCTAGATCACTCATTCATCTTCACAGAGATGGATATCAAGTGTGAATGTATGTGTGCTTGTGTGTCTGTTTCTAGCACCTGCTTTGATGACTCTGCACATTCTGTGTCTGTATTGGTGCTTGCACGTCTGTGCTGCTGGTGCTCTGGAATCCTGTCATTTAAAAAAAGCAAACAAAAAACAGCTTTTGTCATAAATGTCCTGCTTATTAGTTTGATATCTTTCTATTCCATCCGATACTAATGCTGTTGTTGTTTCGTGGTCATTTGTTAAGGTATTAGGGTAACTGTTCACAGTAATGGCGAGGTAAAATCAGGTGACAAAAGCTATAAGGTGACAAAATCAATATGTTAAGATTCAAGTTACTAATTCTATCTATTCCTGTGAATCCATGCTGTTGTAATTGTGCACTATGTTTTTTTCTGTATGAGACTGATTTATTGTCATGTTCGCCTTTGATGTGATATTTTATTGTTTGTCTATGAGGAAAGAAATATGTGCAGTACACTTGAGTGTTTGTCACTGGGCACTTATGTCCGCAGTGTATTTATTTGGCCCACTTGAGCTTTTACAGGACACTGGGCATTAGAGTCAGCCAAGAATGTTTTTAATGGTCAAAGAGCAGGTGCCCCAGTGCAACTGGATGCCTGACAGTGAAAGCGTTGTGTGTGTGTGCATGTGTGTTTTTTGTGTGTTTTGAGTATCTTCAAGAAAGTAGAAAACTAGCTGGGACAGTTGCTGCTAGGCTGAGCAATGTATCAATTTTAGCGAGTGGCTGCAATGACAACATCAGCATGTTTGGCTGTTGGCCATTCAGAGGAGGTATGTTTTCAGGGCCTTATCTCGGCCTCCAGGAGCCCCAAGGACTGCAGTCTCCAGGTGTCCTATACTTTGTAGCTTAGCACTGCTTTTTGCTGAATTTGAATGTTCAGTGAGTTGCAAGCTGTGATTTTCCTCTAAGTGAGCTGTTACTAGTGGAAGGGTCAAACGTGTTGATCCACACACCCATATCATATTACCAGTTGTAAATATTTAAACTAGCTGTAGTTTTGTTTTTTTTCTTCAATTTCAGCTACATGATATGATGTGGGGAGGTTAGCCCGATTTGCAGTGTATTTGTCAAACCAACAAGTTAGTTTCGTTTAAATTTTCACACAAATTTTAATTTTAATGTTAGAAAACACTCCTCATAAAACAGAAATCTCATGTTTTTTGTTTTTTTAGGTCTGTTTTTGCGTTTATGCATCACGGTCTGCTACTGCTGCTGTTTAGAGCTGTTCTTACCAACTGTCAAGTATCACTAGTGTGTTCAGTAATGAGCACATTAAGATTTGACACATCCCAGTGAGAAGGTAATGGGGTAGAAAAGCAGCACAGAAGTGAAGATTATGCCTTATTCTAAGTCTTTTCACTCTCTGTTTTTCATTTTCAAAAGAGAGACCTAATGTAATATAACAAAACCTCATATAGGAGTAAATTCGCAAATTCTAGTCTATATATTTCATTAAGTGTTAAAGCATAATTGTAGCCCTGCCCACTCCATTAGAGGACATCTAACTGTTCCCTAATTGGTGCATCTCTTGTTATTTTCAGTTAATAGCTAGTGTAGTTAGTTTTTGAGGGAGCGCACAGCTGGTCAGATAAACCTATAAAGATGTGAAATGTGTCTATATATCATTCTACATGTGTACAAAATAAAACATTACAAAGTCAAACCGTTTACACTAACCTTTTGCTGTAAGGAGTTCTGGTTCTTAACAAGTAGGCTGATATGTTTGCACTCGTTTTCCCCAGTTTGTCACACTCATAGAGTGGAGCATGGATTGAAGGCAGTGAGAAATGTAGACCTGCTCTTGGTATAAAGCGAAGCGTGTGCTTTTTCTGGTTAGCGTTGTCTTTGAATGCACTGGCATTTCAATAGGTCAGGGTGATTGCTAACATTAGGGAGTAATATGTAAGACACTCTCATCCCTGCATCCCATCGACATTCACTTAGGTGAACATGATCCCTCAGTTTTCAGCAGATTATTCTTTCTTTGACACAGCATGCTCATAATTTTAGAAAGAAAATGGCGGGGCCACTTAATTTAGGTGTGATTATTTACCTTCGGTAGGTTATGGAACCCACTTTCTTTCTCTAAATTTCTTTTACTGAATACAGAAATTACCAGACTTTCATATGCTTTAATGTGACCTTTAATGTGAGTTTTTGGAAGTATTCCTTAGTACTGTTACACACAGGACATATGTGTAACAATGATGCTGTATGTGGAAGTGTCCCATTGAAAGACTGGAAGAATACTTCTCAATCCTGTTCAAAAACAGCTGAATGGAAAGACAGGCACTGTTTTGTAATCTGAGCAGGCCTCAGTTGCAGTACATACAGTGGGGCAAAAAAGTATTTAGTCAGCCACCGATTGTGCAAGTTCCCCCACTTAAAATGATGACAGAGGTCAGTAATTTGCACCAGAGGTACACTTCAACTGTGAGAGACAGAATGTGAAAAAAAAATCCATGAATTCACATGGTAGGATTTGTAAAGAATTTATTCGTAAATTAGGGTGGAAAATAAGTATTTGGTCACCTCAAACAAGGAAAATCTCTGGCTCTCACAGACCTGTAACGTTTTCTGTAAGAAGCTTTTCTGTCCCCCACTCGTTACCTGTATGAATGGCACCTGTTTGAACTCATCATCTGTATAAAAGACACCTGTCCACAGCCTCAAACAGTCAGACTCCAAACTCCGCCATGGCCAAGACCAAAGAGCTTTCGAAGGACACCAGGAAAAGTATTGTAGACCTGCACCAGACTGGGAAGAGTGAATCTACAATAGGCAAGCAGCTTGGTGTGAAAAAATCAACTGTGGGAGCAATCATCAGGAAATGGAAGACATACAAGACCACTGATAATCTCCCTCGATCTGGGGCTCCACGCAAGATCTCATCCCGTGGGGTCAAAATGATCATGAGAACGGTGAGCAAAGATCCCAGAACCACACGGGGGGACCTGGTGAATGACCTGCAGAGAGCTGGGACCAAAGTAACAAAGGTCACCATCAGTAACACACTACAACGGCAGGGAATCAAATCCCGCAGTGCCAGACGTGTTCCGCTGCTGAAGCCAGTGCATGTCCAGGCCCGTCTGAAGTTCGCCAGAGAGCACATGGATGATACAGCAGAGGATTGGGAGAATGTCATGTGGTCAGATGAAACCAAAGTAGAACTTTTTGGTATAAACTCAACTCGTCGTGTTTGGAGGAAGAAGAATACTGAGTTGCATCCCAAGAACACCATACCTACTGTGAAGCATGGGGGTGGAAACATCATGCTATGGGGCTGTTTTTCTGCCAAGGGGACAGGACGACTGATCCGTGTTAAGGACAGAATGAATGGGGCCATGTATCGTGAGATTTTGAGCCAAAGCCTCCTTCCATCAGTGAGAACTTTGAAGATGAAACGAGGCTGGGTCTTCCAACATGACAATGATCCAAAACACACCGCCCGGGCAACAAAGGAGTGGCTCCGTAAGAAGCATTTGAAAGTCCTGGAGTGGCCTAGCCAGTCTCCAGACCTCAACCCCATAGAAAATCTGTGGCGGGAGTTGAAAGTCCGTGTTGCTCGGCGACAGCCCCAAAACATCACTGCTCTCGAGAAGATCTGCATGGAGGAATGAGCCAAAATACCAGCTACTGTGTGTGCAAACCTGGTAAAGACCTATAGTAAACGTTTGACCTCTGTTATTGCCAACAAAGGTTATGTTACAAAGTATTGAGTTGTATTTTTGTTATTGACCAAATACTTATTTTCCACCCTGATTTACGAATAAATTCTTTACAAATCCTACCATGTGAATTCATGGATTTTTTTTCACATTCTGTCTCTCACATTTGAAGTGTACCTCTGGTGCAAATTACTGACCTCTGTCATCATTTTAAGTGGGGGAACTTGCACAATCGGTGGCTGACTAAATACTTTTTTGCCCCACTGTATTCTCTGGTCAGCTGATTTGAAACTGCCATTTCTTCAATTAAACAAGCCCACATACCCTTTGGAAAAAATGTTGTTTCACAGTGTGAGATAAAATACTTCACAATAACAGCATGATTAGCAATCAGTTCTGGTTCAGCAGATGAAGCTAGAGCTGGCATCATCAAAGAATCTACCATAACCTTCAAGCATATTGTTATTGAAGTGGTCTGAGAGGGAAGTAGACAGCTGCACCTCATCTGGGGTCAGTTTTTAGTTCTTAGAAGATCTAGTCTGTGAGTGAAAACGTTGAGCAGTCATGTCTTTTCTAAAAACAACAGGTAAACAGTGTAAAGTATAATAATGCAGATGTGTCGGCTGATCATGTGCTGATCTCCCCGCTCATCTTGTTTTCTCTTCCTGTTTCAGCTTTAACATAAAAAGGGTTTATTTTAATGAAAGTAGCTGTTTTTCATACTTTGTGCTTCTTAAAAGAAAGAAACAGCGGCTTTTATCTCTGATTTTTGATGATCAATTGTCTAAAGCATGTTATTTCAATTTTAACCGTGAACAATGAGAAGACAGTGTAGAGGAGCTGATTTTGTTTGATGAAAAAAGATGATTACACTGCAAGATAGAGATACTTGAGAGCAGGAGGCCATTCAAGTACCGAAAGGGCAGTGGCAAAACAAATAGGAGCTGCAAGGCAACCAGAGGGCTCTTCAGTGCCTGTGTTCTCATATCACCTTGCATATTTACTCTGACATTCTCATTCACATCCACAATGACGAGCCATCTGCGGAGAACAAGTGGGAGGGAAGAGACTGACAGAAGCAGTGTTAATTAACTAATGTTCACAACGTTACCATCAAACTTCAACTTATTAAAAGACCAAGTTCAAACAGGTATGCTGCTGCATCTTAGCCCACTGAAGGTTCTTATCTATATCAGATATTATGACATCCTTATGTTGCCTAACAACCAGCTGCAAATGGGCTAAAATGACCCATGTGTACCGTTGATGCACCATTTTCATTTCATGAAAATGACATCTGATTCATATCCTTAAAACTTGGATTATATGTCATATATTATGACACCATTATGTTGCCTGACAACCACCTCGGAACATAATTAATTTTTATAAGCTTAAAAAAAGAACCTGTAACATCAGGCATGTACTGGTCGATTAAAGAAACAGCTGGAAAGGATCTAATTTTTCTGTTAATCGTGTTAAATCTGAACCTAAAGGTTATCTGAAGTACATGCAGGGCTACAAGAGTTGACCAAATCTGATTGTTGTGATTTTTGGCATAGATAATTATGCGCTCTTTATGTAATCAGTACAGCTACTCCAACATGATGTAACTAAAATATAACTGAGAGAAACACAGAACACCACACTACAACTATGTGAAATTAAAGATAACTGAACAAGTCTGCTATACTTGACTGGTAAATAAAAGGCTTGTCATGTGTTTTGTTTGTGTGGTAGATGTGCTAAATATTTCGCTACCAATGTGTCTGTTTTCACATACACTGTATCTAACTGTACTGTAGCTAAATGGGGACATTCAGCCACTTTGTGCTGATTAACGTGGGCTGAATGAGCCCATTGACATGAGCTCATTCAGCCCACGCGGGGCTGAGATACAGTACAGTGTCTAGATCTGGTCACGTTCATCATTGTTTGACAGTGTTTCCCATCACTACCCTAGCTGTTATTTCTGCTTAAGGCCTTGTGCATCTCACTGAGTATATTTTTGAGTCCACTTCATACTTCCACTTCAGTTGGATATAAGAATACTGTATGTCCTTGTGTAGGTTTTAAGGGCAGAAAGACCTTATTCAGAATAAAGTGAATCGGCTCACATTCTGCATTCATCCAGTCATCCACGTTTCTTTAGTTTTGGTGGATAAATAGGGGCATTTTGCTTAAGTGGAACACACTTTGCTACAGACTGAAATCTCTCCAAAACTTTTTGATGGATTTTCCCAAAGTTTTGAAAAGACATTCATGTTATTTATGAAGCCTTTGGTAAGCCCCCAGCTTTTTATTTTTTATCTTGGCAACAAAGGAATGAAATGAAATTTGCTACACCTTCAGGATGAATAGTATTTATGTTAACATCAGCTGATGGCAGTTAACCTCAATACCAGCCCTAATCAGCCAATTGCTCAGCTGACACCCTTCCAACTGGTAAATCTCATATAGAGTGCGCTATTTAAGTTGCTTTAGAGTCCTTCCAGTCGCTGCACTTTAATAGTAACTCTCCAGCTGCTCTCCCTGCTTCAGGCCCCTCATGTCTGCAGATGGCTGTGTAGCCAGGTGTAATCTCCTCTCTGAAATAATGTTAATCGAATATAGCCTTAGTTATATTCGCTGACTTTATCTAAAAGGGCATTTGAAAAGTGAAGCTAGTGCAGAAGTGCTGTAAACATGTATTCTTCCCAGTGGCCTGAAGAGGCTGATTTTTCTAGATACAAATGAAATCTGCTTATGTAAAAGTCTATGTGATAATAAAACCTTGCTAAGCTCTGTCCTCATGAGTTTCAATTGCAAGATTCATTTAATACAGCTACATCACTATGGTCCCTGTCAGAATCACAATGAACCAAATAGCAAGACTTTCTTTTAAAAAGCAAGTTTTGGGTTGTTTTTTTTGCTACCACATGAGCAAACAGTAGTCCTGGGTTACTTAGTCACACCCACACCTGACTAATCACTTTGGGTTTCAAAGTATCAAGAGTGCAACTGTCAAACAGCAGCACATTAATCACAGTGGATATCAACTATTTAGTACAGTCTGTGGTTATGCTCAGTATTTACTGCAACTAATCAAATGTTACCCTGCAATCACGTTAGCAAGGTGTCGTCTTTATTCAACAGATAATAGGTTAAGATGGTTAAGATTTGTGACCTTTTCACTTCTGTTTTAATTGGAGAATATTAAGCGAATACTGTCAAGGACTTCAGTTATTCCCAACTCCTGCAGGGTGAACTGGGCGTAACACTGCCCATGACTCCATTAGAATTTACTGCAGCCATAGGGAATTAGAATAATTTCTGTGTAAGCTGGAATCACTGGGATCATGTTTTTTAGCATTAGTTGAAACAACATCTGTTCCTACAAATGACTCTTGTTTAAAATGTGCGTTTGAAGGTACTGACTAACAGCACTGGCCTTATTCTTTATCATTATGCGTTCATTCCCTTAGAACATTAATCCCAGGGCTATTTTCCAGTTTCTTTTCTATCAGTATGTTGTTGTTGTTGTTTTTCTGCTGGTGACAACTACTGTTAGGATGTTTGTGCTTGACCCCTATCTTGATTATGTTAAATTTACAGTGCATCTCATATTTAAGATACAGAATTAAAATGGGGAGAACATGCTAATGCAGCAGATTTGTAGCTGAACAACAAACTTCTTTGCTTTAAGCTGGATTTCCTCCAGTCTAACTCCTGAGCCTTGTCTGCTGACCTACTTGCCACCAGCAGTGTTGCTGACTTTTCTATACATACATACACCACTGGCTTAAGTTAATT
This sequence comes from Diplotaxodon limnothrissa, assembly GCF_057381915.1. Lineage (NCBI taxonomy): Eukaryota > Metazoa > Chordata > Actinopteri > Cichliformes > Cichlidae > Diplotaxodon > Diplotaxodon limnothrissa. The sequence goes on from NC_140615.1 coordinate 22,458,358, forward strand.
CTTTGTAAAGAAGTGAAGGAAATGTTTAAAAGTTTAGCCAGAGATGAGAAGAAATTGCAAGCTGTAGTTAAACTCAGATTAAGTTGAATTAACCAATTGTTGAGTGTGACAGCCGCTGACATAGTGATGACCTCGGGTTTCTGAGACCCGCCTTGAGACTCCTTCATCCCTCCTTGATGTTTGTTTCCATGGTAACCCATTTGTGTGTATGATACCTAGCTGAAAGCATACAGGAAACATTAAAAATATATATTTGCTTGTATCTGGCTCTGACCTGAGCTTTAATTCCTGTCTGTGCTGTGATGGGCTGTGAAATTCACTAGTTAATCTCTCTCTCTTTTTTTTTTTTTAGAAAATCAAATCAAAACAAGGCTATCCACAGTCTTTTCACAGTGAGATTTGAATGTGCAAAATATGACTCATGATACAAAAATGCATTAGCGCAGCCATATTTATTATAGTCCACTTTTGTCCTCTCTAACGGTGACAGAATATTTTTTGTTTTGCTGTTACGGCTGGGATTTTTTTCACCACTGACTGTTGTCTTGCCCGGTACATCTTTACTTTATTTTATTTACACACAGTCTTGTACAGTTAATAGAAATGTGATTTTCAATAGTGTTATACCTTATGCATAACAAATAATAGCATTTCGAATTGCTATGAGTGTAATAATGTTAGTATGTTCAGTCAGTTGGAGACTTATGAAGATCAGATTCAGTTTTCCTTGTTTCCTGTCTAAACCCTAACAGCTCAGAGTCTTTGGTGTAAAGCAAAATCCCTACAGAATCTATCCCATCATATTCTTTCCAGCACAGTACAGCAAAAACATGTTAATTTCATAATCAGTTGGTTTGACGTGTCTGTCATTCCTCTGTCCCGGTTCGTCTGTAGGAGGTCTAAGCTGCTGGGTGCCATGTTTTGTGGTCGAGCTAAGGTGAAGTTTGATTTTCAAATGTTCTGTATTTGTTTTGGACTCTCTGGTTCGGAACCTTTTTCCAATAATCTCGACACACCCTGGTTGATTTCATTTTATGGGAATTCCATGAAACCTGAGAACCTGGGTGAGCAACACAGGATGAGGTTGAGGAAAATGTTATTCTTAGTGATGCAGCACATACGAAAACAACTTTAGCCGCTTCACAAGAGCACAGCCGATGGCTCATGAGCCCTATTCTTCTCTCCTAAGAACCAGTATGAATTCCATTTAAGATGGAGCGCTGATTTATCTACAGACACGTGTCTGTTAGGCTCGGTGAAATCAACACTGGTGGTAGATTTGAGATAAAACAGCACCACAAATTCCATCTGGGTGCCATTATCCGTCACTTGAAGGCCTGGGGCTGAAAATGATGAGTGATCTTCTGCACTGAGGGGAATCAGGCGAGAACCTACTGTAACAACACAAGTCTGTTGATTCGTGACTCCACAGTGCAATGAACAAACAAACCCCCCCAGGGCTTGTTTCCTCTCAGTAAGGCAGTTTTCTAAGAAGGAGGAAGCTTTAGGCTTTCATTTAGTTTTTGAGAACTTCTCATAAACAAAAGAAGAAGTAAGATTTTTCTTTTTAAACCCTTGGTCCTTAAGTTACCTCATTGGGGATTTTTTGGTAATCAATGAAATGAAGAGATCTTTTTATATGAATGGAAACTGGACTTCCTTCCCCAGAATGATTTCTGAGCTCTATGCTTGTGATTTTTGGCCTATGACTCTTAGTATGACATGTTTAATCAGTCTTTTCCCTTTTTACAAGACTTAAATATCTCAAACTGATGGATTGTCATAAATTTACTGTTAGTGCAACATGTCTATATGCTGCTGAATGGTTATGATACTGTACTGAGCCATTCATTTTTTCCTAAATATGAAGAATAAAACTAGTAATATGTATGCACTTATCTAGTAATATAACAGTTTAACTAATATAGCGCATGTAATGAGTTTGACTTTACAGTGCCACCATCTGGTCAAAATGTGTATATTTCTAATGCTATTCAACAATATCTGCTACAGCTCTAATATTCTCCTCACCTTCAGCTGAAGTTTGTAGTTAGTGTTAAATGCTAAGTGGCAACCTGAAGCATTACACATTATCAGAGCGAACATGGTCAAAATGCTAAAAATGCCCATCTACAGCTTCACAAGGGTAGCTACTGTGGCATGGTCGTTTTCTGTGTGCTTTTCTGTTTTTCAGAGAGCAAGAGTCACTTTCCAGAAATGCTCGCTCCTCCGGGTGTTGCTGTGCCATGCACACTAATCATCTCCACGGAAGGATGAGTAAGAGTTCTAAACCATGGTGGCCTTATTGGCAGATACAGAGTGAGAGCAGGCAGAGACCCAGCTTGGGGTTTCGGGATGTCTCCTTTCTATGTCATGAGAGACACAGTCAGAAAGGAGGGGGAAATCAATCGCATTATTGGCTCATTTGTATTTAATTTACACCGTCAGGTGGTGTATCATCTTTAGCACTGCTCAGGAAAGCATGTAAGATAACATATTATATAAAAAAAGGTATTCTTTCTTACTCTTTTCTAACCACACAAGAGGAATATCTGCAGCTTACTCACCAGAACCAAATATTCACCTTTTAGACACTTAAACGCTGCAGCCCGAGAAAAGCTGTAGTTTTTTGTTTGTGATGTTTTCAGAGTAGAAGTAATTGGTCTTTTTTGTGTGTGTCTTGTGATTTAAATCTTGCCACATGGCCTTGATTATCATGATGAATATCTTTCTGTCTGATGAGCAGAGCAAGCCCAGTTTGTTATTAATTGCACGTTAGGATTAACCTTCTGCTGCACGCACAGTGCCATCTTTTGGCAAAAACGGGTTTCTACATTCTCATCCCCGGAGTTCCCAACCCTGCGTCATCTGGTTATTGTTTCCAGTGATTACTCCTGCTTAAATCTGTTTATCCAGAGTATGTAAGGACAGATGATAGTTTATTTTGGAGTGACAATGTGCACTGAGCCTGAAAGTGTCGACTTAAACTGAAACATGATTCACTTTGTCTCAGAAAACACCAGACTAATAATCATTCCTTCATTCTGGGAAATGATGCTTTAACAGATGGCAGGAGTTATTTCAGGGTAACCCATCTTGATGCATAATCAACCTCTTTCACTTCATTGAACTTTTTTTTTAAGTGCACTTTAAATTAATCTGAGTAAACTTGCAGGAAGGCAAATGAATGGAAACTACATGTACCTGTTACTAGGTGTTATATTCCTCTTTGTTTTTAGACTTAATTATTAAGTCTAAAAACATTTATAATTTATAATTATTTGATATAAAGTTAAAAAATATATCAAATGTACTTGTTTTTAGGAAATGCCGACATAAGCACATTAAATTAAACATATTTATTTGGGACTGTAACAGCTGCTGTTTGTTTTTGTTTTTCAGAGTGGACAAGACATTCTCCAAGGCCAGAAGCTTATGGTACGTGTTCCTTCTGTAATAAATGACATTCCTTTTGTTTCAATAAGCAAACACAGCCAATTAAAGTTAGAAATCTTAAAGCTTTCTTCTGTTGATGATCAATGTCATTGACTCACACCAGCTTTGTAATTTTTAAATGTGCGAATCAATGCAGTGAGTAGAGTTAAGTAAGATGAATGAGCCTGTAAAAGTTAGAGCAGATGGACAGCAGCGGGGAAACAGATACCCAGTCCGCCCTGCCATCTCTGCAGTGCTGGCAAGGTTGGAGTGCTGCTGCGAATGGCACATGGAGAGAGGCAGGGATCTGAGCATGCACACCTCCTGCCACTGCAGATACACGACACCATTTCTGAAAGCTTTTAGGTGTGGTGGCATGAGTGTCTGGCCCTCGTCCCCCTCTGTCTGAATGCAGCACATTAAACAGTGCTCCACCATAGTATCATCCTGCCTTCCCTCTGGAATACAAATGCAGGAGGATATCTTTTACCAGCCAGGCCTGCATTACTCAGCAGTGGCTGAGCTTGTTTGCACAGGCTGTCGTCCGGCCATCAGCTGCTGCTGCCTGAGACAGAATGATTGCACCTCTTTGTAAAGAAGAAGAGTAAACTCCGGACCAAAATAAAGATGAAGAGGAGGATCTAAAACAGCACTGGAGATAAAAGACTTCTGGGCGTGAAGAGGAGGGAAGGAGGGGGAAGCAACTGACTGGATGAGGTGACGCTGCAAATAGAAAATGTGGGGCCTGCATTAGAAAGCCAAGATACGATAATACAAGTTCATCAGTCATACTCGTTTTTTGGCAATCTTCTTCAAATCAGGGAATAATTCAGCACTGCTTGAAAAATTTGGTGCAGTGTTTAAAGCTACTTTACATTAAGATCGCTGGTTATACCCAGCGGGGCAGATCATCTTTTATCAGCAACATTGGCGTTGCCTGGATAAAGCAACTGTGAAAGTGCCATCTGACAATCTTTTTTTTGAAATCAACAAGCACTGACAGTTCATGCATCCAACTGTATGTTGGACATGGCTGGAAATCTGAACTGTAAACTGTAAAAAAAAAAAACTGGCAGCAAAACTTTAACAGAACTCAGCAAAATGCCGTGCTCACCTTTCCGAATCGGAAGGCCAAGAAAACTCTGGTGAGTTTCTGATTGACTTGACTTTAGATAATGCTGATAAGAACTGCATGATTCCCCAGCCGATTGGGGAAACAGATTTTAATATACATACACAGGATTATCTTTATTATCCTTCTGTTGTATTCATACTGTTTACAATATAGATCCAATGATTAGGTAGAATATTCTGTAATTCATGACAGGAGAGCTGACCTGATGCATTTAATATCACTAAGTCTTAAGATGAAGTCTTTCCACACTTGCTGCTGATTAAATCTTAAATGATCATCTTTCATCTGGTCATTGTGGGTCATACACAATAAGCTCATGATCCTCAAACCCAGTTTCCACACTCTGCGGGGGAGGCTTGTAATTGGTGATAATCCTGCCTTGCTAAGCTCCCTCGATGGGACGCAATGGGAGAGAAGGGTTAGTGTGGATAATGGCTATACTGAGATGTTGTATAAGAGTATCTCTCCTCTCTCGACTGAGCACATGTGAACATACATCCAAGTAAAAAGTGCACTCTGCTCTCCTATCCCTGGAGCAGCATGGATTATTGTAGCAGGCTGTGGGTTGTATAACTCGCTGCCCATTCTTTAAAACAAACCACAGATCCCACTCTCTCATCCATGCTTCAGCTCACCTGACCTTCATGCTGGACAGGTCTGCACTTTTGAACCACCCTTAGGTGCCACTTTTACTAGCAAGAAAAAAAAAATCAAGCTAGAGAGCACTGGTCTTTGCTTGAAACGTGGAAAGAAACAAAATGAGTCTTTTATTCTTGCCCATTAAACAAGCTTTGTTTCTTGCAAAAACAGTCTTTAAATGCATCTCTTAGATTGATAAGCTTTTCACACTCATCAGCTATAGGGCAAAGCTTTATCTGCACTCTCTATAAATCTGAATTTAACATGAACATGAAAGGGATAAAATTACATTTACATATTTTTGCTCCGGCTTGCAGTGCCGTTTATTCATATAGATTGTTTCAGTGTGAGAGCTATTAGCCATAAAGATGTCTGTCTTCTCTGAATATAGTAAAACTAAATGGCATTTTCCATCCCTCCCTTATATTGCACCAAGAGAACAAAATACAGAATAAAAAAAACAACAACAATAACAACTCAGCAGCCATGTCTTATGACCCAGTTCCTAAAAAAAAAAATCTATAAACCTTGTTGTAAGCAGTTCCATGTAGGAACTACTATTTTCTCTATCCTGTACTACAATTGCGAGCTGTATCAGTGTGCAAATGTACATGTGATGGGAGGCTCATGGTAGTCATTGGGTGAGGGGATGTAAACAGTCTCCGATAAATTATAATGTAGTTCAGGAGACATAAAGTAGTGCCTACATGAGACTACTTGCAACAAGGTTTCAAGATGATTTTGAGTTTTTTATAAAATAAAACATTTTATAAAAAGGGGCAACTTAATCTAAAACAGTCTAGATCAATAAATAACATGAATTAAAGATAGGAAAAATGTATATATTTGATTTCAAGCTGCCCTCTTGAAATGTATAAGATGATTTTTTTCAGTATGTGAAACATGATATGCAACTTGCAGAAGTATGATTCTCGAGCTTGAGGATTTTTATATAATAATTTAATGCTCTGTATTTTTTGACCTGTTTGTTGAAGTTACCTTGTAAGCAAACTATATTAGACTTAAATTATCATTTCAATATGAGTATTTCATATGCATATTTAACAAAACGATGGAGCCTTGTTGTGTGTTTGTTGTCTTTTGGTTCCCTTATTGTTAGCCCTCTGGTGGCCAAAGTTAGTAGTGCATAGTTTTGGCACTTAATGAGCCCGTAAGTCAGGTAAACAAGTGTACTTGATGGGCATCTGTGGATGTTTTCCGCCACGGTGATCAAATCTGCTTTTTACTGTTTTATTCATTTCTTCCTTTCTGCTGAATAACCGTGCTATATATTTCCAATTGTTTGATGTGAGTTCCTATTCTATTTTTATGATGCTTTCTAAATCCTAGGCCTATTTCATCCCTGCTGTCTTTTTGGGGGAGGTTAGCTTGTAAACAGTTAAGAGGTGTCATTGTAAACACTCCTCTGTTTGTGTACACTGATTTCCCAAGAGATGTCGCTCCTCATCATCGTCTGACTGTCTCCTTTGCACATGCGCTCACCGCTGCATTGTGAAAACGGTCTCGGTGTCAGCTTGCTTGTGCACGCTCATCCATGTATGTCAAGCCGATTCGTCTGGAAAAGCAGACATACTGGGAGAGCAAACTGTCAAGGCCGATCAGACCTGACTGTTTCTCTGTGTGTCTCCTTCTGTCTGACCTAATATAGCACCAAAGTGACAACCTCACCCCTGTTTCGAACCACCTCAATCCAATCCAATTCCTAAAATGTCATCCACCATCCAGGCCCAGCAGAAGATGTCTTATAAAAACATAAAGCTCAGAACGCAGCCGGCTGCTGAAGGTTGAGACGAGTCCCAGGCAACTTTGACTTGACATTTCCCATTTTGCTTTATCTGATTCGTTGAGATTTTCAGTACTTAGTTATTCCTCCAGCGATTTTAAAGTTCACTTATTTGCTTGCAAGTTGCTTTGCTGCAGTCACACTGCATAAGACAGGAGTTTAGGTATGAAAATGGCAGGAAAGGTTTTAAAGATGTGGGGCCTGTTTATTGACAGATGTCATGCAGAAATGATGAGCTAAGCCAGTGGGAGGAGGAGGCTGACTCAAGGCTTTTCTATTCTCTTCCTTCCTTCTTTCTTTTCTTTCCCAGGCCTAACAACTCTTGCATGATCGGAAGTTTTGCGAACAAATTCCTGATTGATAGGATATTTGTACACAGATAAAACCGTATGAAGTTAGGTGTCATGGACTACACTAGTAAGTCCAATATGTCAAGCACAAAAGAGCATAAAAGGACACTAGAGTGACCTTCTGTTGTAGAAAAGGCACATCTGCCTGATTGTGATTTCCCAGAGGGCTTGTTTCTAAGGAAATCTGCACAGTGACATTGTTAGAGATAAGGAAGCTGAAAATCAGGACTCATTGGTAGAGAGAACATCCTTTATTCAATACCAACTGCTATACCTGGCCTTTTATTGCCAACTGAATAGGGCTAGCTATGAGGGAAAGTGTAGACTCAAGAGAAAGAGCCTCCTCGTGCATCAGATTCCACAGACATCTTAACAGATTTATTTCGTCTGTAGCTTTTGATTTAACAAAGGATTTGAACCTTTTGAAGTTTTCAGCATATATATATATATATATATATATATATATATATATATATATATATATATATATATAAATATATATATATATATATAAATATATAAATAAATATATAAATATATATATATATATATATATATATTTATATATATAAATATATATATATATATATATATATATATATATATATATATATATATATATATATATATATATATATATATAAATATATAAATATATAAATATATATAAATATATAAATATATATAAATATATATATATATATAATATAAATATATATATATATATATATAGATATTTTTTTTTTTTACCACCATTTGTGTTCTAGTTTCTTATTAGGAACTGCTGATTAGGATTTCCTTATCTGCCTTTCTGTATAAAAGGTCTTTTAGAGGAACAGTTCCCTGGGGAATGGAAAGCTTCTCAGACTTATCTGCTTTTTAAATTTTGCCCAGTATTTGCTTGGCACCAGAAACCGGTTCGCAAAACAGATTAGGGAAATTCATATGTTTATTTTTGTTACTTCCTTCTGGCACACAGATTAAGACACAAAGCTGACTCATAAGATCGTTTGAATTATGTTACATATTTTTTTAACATAACCTCCAGCAAAATAACATATTTTTTTCCAAGCAAGTCAGAAAGTCAGATCTTTTCATCTGGAAAAATTGCCTCTGAGTGAGAAATGACTTTACACCAGAGATAATCATCCTGCCATTTGTTTGAGTAGTTCAAATCAGTTTAAGGGGGTAGGGGAGGGTGTCCTTGGGAACACAGCCATTTCCAAGGACTGTTTCTGTTGTAATTCCTTGTGTCTCTGGCTGTTGGAGGACTTGTGTGTGCATTTGAGCAGGTCAAGTTACTTCTGTGCTGTACTACTCTTCTTTATCATCAGTGTTATATTGATATATGAGAAACAATATATCACGGCAGAATGTGGTTGTTGGGTCTGTGTCATACATTTATATGGATATAAATTTACAAAGACGTATGGTGCAGTTGATAAATGACTTGTGCTGTGAGATTGTAAACTGTGTGCACAAATTAAATGAGATCAAACCTCTGGCTTTAACTATTGTCATCACAAAAAGACACGTTGTATATTATCTGCTGTGTACCAAGCAGCAGTTCAGCAAACTTGTGAAGATACAGGAATATATAATCAAAATGAACTGAGCTTATGTTTCCCTCAAGCTTTTTGCAAATACCAAAAATATAGTCCTTTAACAAGACAACTTATAATTGCATAAGGATAAAATTGCAGAGCTGCGTAAGGACTTAAGGACCACGTACAGGATTATGCCTCAGGAACAGAGTGTAACTCCTGTGTTTTCTCTTCGCTTATTTTTGTGTTCATTTGTGACCTTTAACTTTTAGGTTTTGACTTTTATATCTTTAGTTTTATTTCAGTCTGAGTACCCCCAAACTACTTCGTTATATCCCAGAAACAGTTGTGGTTTGGGTTACAGTAGAGCTTTTTACAACATTAACCACATTAGAAGATTCTCCTTCATTTTCTGGGTTAACAGGATGACTCGTCCGCACAGTTAATGACACATGAGACAATTTGACTAGAAATGTTTTTGTCAACCATCACAAACAAATGTAATTCATGAGAAAATCTGTTTGTCTTGAAATACATTTAGAATAGGACGTGTTTTTTTTTTAACATGCTCAGTATTTTTTATAACACAGTATGCTCTGTGTTGGTTCAAAGATACTATAATATCTGAATCCAACATTAATATAGCAGCAAGCAGCTATTTGCTCATTAGATACTTAATGGAGCATCTTTCACAGAAAATGATGTCACACTGTTCTGGTTTTTTTGCTGTTTTACGTTTTTATGGCCGACTCATCCATATGTGCATGTTAGTGGATCTGAGTTAATGTGAGTACCTGGAAATGTGTTGGCATTCATCAAATTTATAAAGATACTAAGGTTGACCTCTTACAGCACATTTGGAAAGTAAAACAGCAAAGCTTAGTGTGAGAGTTTCTGCTGTTGTTTTGTTATTCTCTGCTCTCTGTTCCATCCTAGGGATGTATTATGAAACCAGATTATTGGCTTAGAGGGCTATGTTGAGCTTAAAGTCAGAGTTTCCTGTGTCACGAAAGTAGCTTTCCTTTTATCTGACTATATCGCTGCGGTAACTTATGCTGAACATGTGTTTAAATCTAAAAACAGCTGGAAAACCTTTTAGCAGATTCTTTCATTTACAGCATGTTTTAATTGCAACATATATTATCTCCTGGGGCAATATATTTTATATAAACATCATCATAGGAGTTTGCATGTATTAATTTAATGAAGCAGAAAATGGATAGCTATCATTATTCCTAATTCTAATCTGCTGCTAATTCTCTTTTACACTGCTAGAGTTGCAGAACACAACACACCAAAATCACCTGTTCAAGCAACAAAATGCCCAAAACTTCACTTTGACAACAAACTAAAGCAATTTCTACGTGTCCTTAGGCTCAAACATTAGGCTATGGTACAGTAACATGTAATGTTTCAGAGCTCTAATGTGCATCTAGACCTTAGAAATAAACAGCAGCACAGAGAGCCAAACTTGGCAATAAAGCTGTTAACTTGAATTAGAATGTTTATTTTACCACTCTGTGCAATAAGGTGCAAGATTAACAATTTTCTGCAGCATTAATCTTATCATCATCATCTGATAATGTCTGATTGGAGCAGGCTGCGCTCACGGGGATCGTTTCATGTGGAAGAGTCACATGACCTTCCAAAGGGCCCGTGGTTTTTGTGAGCCTGAAGCAGAAAGCCCGGCTTAACAGACAAAGTCGTTAGCTACCGTTCTGCTAACCACGTTCTCCAACTGTTGTTATAAGTTTTGTTGAGCAAGCTAACACAGAGAAAGCCTGGCTGAGCTGAACTTTGTTTGTAGTATACCCCTCTAGTGTGGAAGTTAAGGCAAGGTTGAAGTTAAGAAGTGCAGTGAAAATACTTCTCAACAAGCATGATTTATGATGTCAATAATAATAATCTAAAAGGAAACAACCTAATACTTGACAAAAAAACAAACAAAAAAACACCTCCCTACTTCATTTGTCACTCAAAAAACAAAAAAAGAAAAACAGCTATTAGCCCTTGCCCTTTTTTGTGAGTTGCAAATGAAGTAAGGAGGTGTGGCTCACGCTGGCCGAAGACGGGAGTGCTCTAATGAAACATCCAGCTCTGAATGTTGTATACGTACATCACCTTTAAGAAAGACTATGTTATTATTATAATTAGGTCATATTTACTGTTTACTCTGCATCTAACTGGGACACTTAAGCACAAAGAGTTTCATGTCAGGGGAGAATAACAACTTGAATAAGCTTACATCTCATAGCAGCTTTATTCCCCCACCCTCTAATATAACCTCATTACCCACTTAAAATGCTGTATAATTATTGAACCACATCACAATCATAGTCACAGTAGGGTTCTGTAGAGGTATACTGCAGAGATATCATTATAGCGATGGAAAGTTTCCTCAAAGTTGAGTTGCACTTGGCACTCCTACTTTGCCTTGCAAACAAATTATGTGCTTGATTAAACAGCCAATTTGTTTAAGAGTGATGGGAGGCAGGGTTTAACATATCCAAAAACAGCACGAGAACACATCCGACATTGTGCCGCAGGAACTCTGATGAAGGATTTCTGATAGACTTTGATTCTCAGCTTTTGGATTTAATATTATATCACAACAACTGATTCTTACAAGACGCCACATGGGAGACTAGGACTATTGTGGAGGTGCGCACCATTATAATATATTTCTTTGCAGCCCTCCATAACAGTCCCAGTTTCTCATGTGGCCACTTGGGAAAATTCATTGCCCGCTTCTGTTTTACCAGTTAACACAGCTGATGGAGTAAAACATTTGACATAATTCACCACTGAACACACTGAACTGTATTATATATTTAATATTAATATCTATGTAGACAGTCTGTTGGAGATATGCCTTCAGTTATTCGTTCAGTGCTGTACTTCTTACAGCTCAGTGCTGTTTACAGTCCCTGCCCGCCCTCCTGTTCTACCCCCCTGAGGTCGACCACCACTAATTAAATCGCAACCTGTGGGAGACATACTTGTTATGCATAAATAACAATTAATTCAAATTTCCGAAGAGCAGCCATCTTGCCTGCTGGAGACCTCAGACGTGTAACTGATGTGAAATGCTTCTGTGATTAAACCTTTAGCTAGCCTTTTAGGTCACTAGCAGGTCACACGTTGCCTCCCACACACATCATACAGATTACATTCTTAGCTGCTTGCAGGGCATACTTTGCTAAGCATGGTGATGCACATTTAAATTATAAGAAGTTTAATATTTTGTTGTATAAATAGAAATATTAATAGAATAATGAAACCTGCATCAGGAATAATGAACATCCTGTGGGATTTACAGGATTCACTTAGCTCTGGGATTATTTGATTTTATGTCTCAAAGGATTTTGGATTATTATCAAACTCTTCTTGGTTGACAAATAGCTCAAAGTGAGATTGGAAGAGAGAGGGCGTGGAAGATGAGGACATTTTTTAGCGCAGCAGCAATTCTCAGAGGATATGATATGGGGGTAGGAGAGCAGTGACCACAGGCCATTTCAGCGGCTAATGGGATGGGAATCTATTGCAGTTTGGGTCACTTACAGGGTATTTACTGATTCTGCTGAGGATGCTGAAGCAGAAAAGATGCAGTCAATTTAAAAACAACTATCACTGTCCACAGCAGATTTAAAAAAAAAAAAAAAAAAAAGCTCTTTGTGGCTATAAATTTTTTCCAGTTCTACTATTTTCTTTGTCAGTATTTGGTGTTCAATTATGTCTCAAGCTGTCATTGTAAATGCATATGCCCTTCATCTGATTGAAATCTGATCGAATAATCTGTGTTAACTTCATGGTAATCAGATTTTAAGCGGGACATTTAAGCAGTATCTGCTCTTATCGGATAATTCGCAACAAAGCTGTCACATTCCACATTTTCATTTTTTTTTTACCTACACCCCAGGTCACTGGGACCTTTAAAAAAAAAGAACCAGATTTTCTTCACTTAAGCGTTAAGAAGAGAAAGAGATATTAGTGTCACAGTTCGAAAGAGCATCTCAGCAGATTATTGGTAATCTGGACATTTTTCAAAGTTTGTATTAATGATATAATAGACTTCGCTCTTTTCTCTTTTTTTAACCCAAGAAGCTTTTCGAGTTGAGAGGATTATTTGTTTTTATCACAATACACAGCTCTTAATGGTTCACAGTATGATGAATGTGCTGTAATCCTTTATTATCTCTTCATGTCTGACACACACACACACACACACACACGTACACACCGTTTGGTAGTTCAGGTTTACACTTTGAAAAGCTAAGTAATGGAACAATAGATTGACACTCCTCTGCATTAAAGTATTATTTAGCAGGGATTTATCTGTCTATTGGTGACATTAGTCGGAGGTCTGCTGGGAACTGTGGATGTCAGCTAAGTGATGGAAACGCACATGTATCTGGGGATTAAATGAGACTCATTACAGTAATTAAAAACCTTTCCACACATGTTTTCTCATCCTGCACAATGAGTGTTGGGGGAGGCTACGATGTCTGCTCATCTCTGGGTGCTTAATGTTGAACATAATCACCTTGTTCAAGTCCTATGATAATGAACATGAATGTGCATGTGGGTGGTTTTTTTTTTTCATGTGTAGCTTACGTTGGTTGCCACAGCAACAGCCCGAGCAGGCTTGTGAGGCAGTGTGGGGATAGAAGACAACCCCCTTTACCCTAACAATCTATGCTTTCTCTTTTTGACTGCAGACTTCAGTAGTTCTCAGTTGAATGGGAGGGGGGGGTCTCCTTCTTTGGAAGGGGGATAAGGGAGATTGTAAGTGGTATTGGTTGGGGGGTTGGTGGGTGTTAGTGTCGAGTGTAGGTTTTGGAGTATCGGGTTGTGTGTGAGAGCTGCAGAGCGGACAAAGAGGGTGGAGATGGAGGAAGTGGCAACTAAAGCGTGCACGTGTGTGTGTGACTGGGTGGGAGGAGGGAGAGTGAGGGAGGAGAATCGGAGAGGATGCTCACTGGGAGTGTGCGATAGTCTAAAGAGCTGAGCGTGAGGCCAGCAGGTGAACGACTGATGAGAATCAGCGAGTGATCGGGCTGGAGCTGGAGAATTAAGAATAATAAGAGCGAGAGAGCGAGAGAGTGAGAAAAGTACGAGGGAGAGAGAAGCTTAACTCTGGAAGGAGCGTGGACGGTGAGTTATCCGTCCGAGTGCCGGTCACTGGCTTGACTTCCCGGGGAGCGCCAAGTGTACAGCTGCCACACCACTGTGTGAGTAAGTTTCCTGCTCTGCTCCATGCAGGACATCAGTTTGCTCAGATGACACACAGGGACTTCTTCACACGGCTGATTTTTGTGCTGCATTGCCAACCAGCTGGGGTGTGTTATGTAATTTGTTGTGGTGTTGGGATAAGGCTGTGGCTTTATGCTGCAAACTGATCCGCAGGACGGCTTACATGGTAGTCCTACATAGAACCGAGCAGGTGTCCGCGAGCAGCAGCATGTTATTTGTGCTGCCCCACATGCTTATGATGAAGGACAAGTTCGTGCTGGACATTTGTTGGACTTTACCCTCATGCATGTTATTGTGATACTTTTCTGGAGTGGTGTATGCATATTATAAATTCCCAGTACACTGTCTTTTGTAGAATAATAAGGTGTGCACAATATGACTCCTATAGGGAGACATATGCTTCTAGTATTACCTAGATTTTTTTTGGGACTATACATTTTGCTTAAACCATTCATTCATTTTGTATAATTAAATATGTGTGTGTGTGTGTGTGTGTGTGTGTGTGTGTGTGTGTGTGTGTGTGTGTGTGTGTGTGTGTGTGTGTGTGTGTGTGTGTGTGTGTCCTGACGATCTATTGAGCATTAGTTCTAATTAAGAGTTCAGGACAGCTGATGCCTTTTCCTATATTGTTCTCCCTTGGGAGAGCTCTTCGTGTGAGCCTGTTGAGAAAGAGCTTAGAAATATTCCAGTTTCATTTGCTGCAGGACTTTTCTTGATTGAAGACTCACTTGTTGTGTAATAGCAGGGCGGCAGCAGGGTGTACTAATGATTCATGCTCTGTTTTCTTCACCTAAATTTGAATGTGAGTGCTCTCAGGGCATGTGAAACCCGATTTCCATCTCAGCCAGTGTCCCTCTTGAGCAGCTCCAACCTCAGCATCCGACCATCCACTGCAGCTCCATACATTCACTCAGATAACTGAATACTTTGTCAGCACAGTCAGCCACATTATCTCTTTGAGAAATGACAATTTTTTTAAAGAGTGTTCCATTTTGTCCCCTGGAGTTGTTGAGGGCGTAGAGTAATACTTCTCTGCTTGCGGAGTGTCATGCCTTTCGGCTGCTGGGGTACGCCGCACCCTGAACATATTTCATCGTAGCTGCCGTATCCTACTTTAATAATCGCCGGCAGACATACACATAATTCATGATATTATCGCTGATTCGTGATCAGTTCAGATTTTCTTCTGTGATGATTAATCGCTGTACGCATATGAAAGAGACTGAAATAAATTGCAGAAATTAAAAGGCTGCTGTGGAAACTGACCAGTTGTCGGTGTCAATACAGCACCATATTCATCAGAGGTATTGATCAGTCATCATGCTGAGAGAAAGCTGTTCTGGTAGAGATATTGAGTTTAGAACAAAAGATGTGTCACATTAGTATTGTTCAGTGTGTCGTTCTTCTGGATTAGAGATGCTTTTGTTTTGATAAATGTGAAAGTATTGGTCTTGTTCCCTGAGACCCCTGAGGTGTCTGTGAGGTAGATTGTGTGATAAAAGAAAAGGTGAAATCTTTTGGAAGTTATTGTTTCTTATACCATAAACAGCAAAGAAATCATGGGGTTTGTGTCAGATGTAACTTAGCTATAAAATTTGATACTGTTCAACAGATTTCAACCGCGATGACTATGACGCTGCAGATCAAACAAACCAGTTGGAAAACAGGATTTTGAAATTTAATATCAATTAAAAACTGATGTATTATTACTTTCTGATGTAAATTAGACCTTATTTTGTTGTCAGGTTGGAATGTGCTTCACTTAAAGAGCGATGTAACAGTAACCTAATTTCAAAAAGGTGACTTTACACCACTACAAGTATCTCGTACACTCCATACGACTTTTTTTTCTTGCCTAAAGAGATCAACAACATTTCCTGAGGCATTACCTTTTGTTGTCCTCTTGCTTGATCTCAAACTGGGTGACCTTTTCTGACCGAATGTTCTCTTCCATCTGTCTGATTTTAGGAAACAAGATGGGAGTGACCCCCGAATTTCTGCAACTCTAGAGCCCCAGCTGCTCCAGCCTAAGCTCCCATTCACCACCTCACCATTTCAAAAGGTAGGACTGGGGAAATTGAGTTTGCACTTTGACCGCTGACCTATATTAAAGACCTCTGTGTGACCCCCTCATTCTTTGATCTTTTTAACGTGTCTCAGCTGATCTTGTCTCCACACTTGCTTTTGTCTGGATGCACTTGCTCAGTGTTCTTGTGATGTGTTAGACCCAGTTTCATGGCGTGTTACTTTGATTTCTATCCTTGCTTTCTTTTGTGTAACTTGTGGTATTAAAGCACACAGAGCTCTGTGTCTGGATGATTATGTTTGACTGATTCAATTAATAGAAATCTATTTTTAGAAGGAAATTGTCAGCCGGATGCTGACCATTTTTAAATTGAAGCCTAACAAGCCTGATTCCATCAGAGCAAACAAATCAAAGCCTGAATGAGTAATTTTTAAATCAAAACACTAGCTTCTTCATGCCCATCATCATCCATGAGGTGTAACCTAATTGGAATGTCAATTATGCATGATAACACTGAGTGGGGCTCAATTATTACACAGTTGTTTTATGCTTTCCCGAGCCTTGCTTATTTTCCTCTGGGTTTTCATAAGGCTAAGCTTCAGTGTGAAGATTTGTGCTCTTCCATTTCTTTAATGCCTGCGGTTTATTAGCTGTCATGTCATTTTCAGATTCATCACATTCAGCTTGCCTCCTGTTCACTAAAGCATTTTTTTGCCTTTATGAATCAGCTATACTAGAACTGATATTCTTTCTTTCAGCAAAAATGGTTTGAGGAAATACTAAATTGCTGTTATTGAAGGTGTAGGAAAAAGGGCCAAAAGTGAAAATGAAATAGGAGGAAATAATTTCAATAAATCTGTTTAGACTGTCACGTCCGTAGCAAATCTATTTTGCTGTCAGAATCTTTATGCTTACCTTTAGCACTTCTGTGATTGATGTGAAAACCTGGCAGAGATATTTTGGGATCTTAGAAACTGAATAGCTCCTAGCTCCTCGGTGATTAAACGACAGGAACAGTGTCACTCGTGTCGGATTGCTTTCAAAAGATCCCTCGCACTTTGGAACGGGCTTACAGTTTTCACAATCTGCCTTCATCTGGGGAAAGCAGGGAGAGTAGGAAGAGAAAGGGATTAAGAATTCAGGAATTCAGAGATTGGATTGCTGAAACCATCATTCCTGATCCTTGCAGCATGCACCATCTGTAGGTAAAACAGACTTACCAGTTAGTCGAACATTTTGTTTGACACTTACACATTTAAGGATAGCAACTCCCTTTTTGCACATTTTAATTGAGGAGAAAGTAGAAAAAGGGAAAGCATGGAAAGAGTTTTAGGGACAGCGTGGTAATGTGGTGTGCTGTAGTACAACAAGGGCTCAGTGGAGCAAGACTCCGAGGAGTGTATCACTTTAATTAGAGCCCTGCGAAAAGCAGGTCAATCTGCAATTAACCCCATCAGCTCTTATGGCCATTGCCTGATTCAAACTGAACTGTCCTATTAATAATCTTGCAGATTTCTTAGAGATGTAATGCAAAACTCTAAAAGTGATAGTTTTCACATTTTGGTGGCAGAAACGGCCGAGATAAAAAAAAAAACTAAAAAAAACAACTAACTGAAACATCCTACTCACCAGAACCGTAGTGCTTAAAGAAATAAGTGTATTAGTATACCAAAACCAAGAGTTGAAATAATCATGAACTGTTGTCCACTGCTCTTGGAAAGGGTTGCATGAGTAATTATGGGTGAGCTTTCTAATGAAAACATGTTTATGTCATTTACAACCTTTTTTTACTGATTTGTTACACCAGTCAGGGTGACTTTTTACAGAGCTCTGTAAATTTGAGATGTCAGGAAATATCTTTAATGGCCCTGGAATGAAAATGCAGAACAAAGAACCAGACTTCATGTGAATTTCACATTCACGTGTATCCATCTGATCCACTTCATGGAGCTGGTTGAAATTTTAATGAGCTCTGCGAGGATGTACGGCGTTGCAGCTGATAAGTCAAGAGGAGCAAGAGGAAGCCTCTTTAATTTGTCTCTTGTCATAATGGCGATCCTATTAGCTCTCATAATGAAAGGTCTGAGCTCTACACCTGCACTGTGTGTGCTAGCTTGGCTCCCTGGGGATCCCCTCATCGCCTTCTCTTTGTCAATTTCTGCAAAAATGAGATGTCTTGTTTTTCATCAAAAGATTGTTCCTTTTTATTACTTTCATTCTACCATTGGTTTGCATAGTTTTCTAACATCTACTTTATGCTATATCCTGATTCTAGTGTAATAGGTGATCTGTAAACAGGACATAGTTGCAGCTGTTGTCTGTGACCGTAGAACGGTTGGACTCCACCTCTTGCCACCTGTCAGCCTAAGCCAGGATACAGATAGTAGTAAAGACAGAGGTGGTTGGTATAAAATTTGGAGTTCTTCCTGCAATGCTTTTGAGAGATAGAGAGCGACAAAGAGGGATCAGCAGAAGGCTAGACACCTCCAGCTTCAGTCAGAGGATTACTTCTCAGCTTTAAGCAATAGCAGGTTTGCCTGCAACCTGAGACATAAACTTGCAGATAATCTTGTATGCTCAGAGCACACACTGGGAGAGTCTGTGGATCTTGTCACCAACTTTGTCTGATCCAACACTTTGTCAGTGATGCTTGCAAACAGCGGCGATGCAGCTAGGATTTTGCCATTTCAGAAAGGCACAGCAGTCATGGAGCATTTAATCCAAATCTGCTGAAGTCAGTGACACTGGGACATCTTTGAAGCTGCAGGACTTTTTGTCAAGGAGAATTAAAAATGGCTAAAAATATTGACAAACACAACTATGCTCCAATGGTGACAAAGACACACTGGAAGAAACCCAGCAATGTAAGTAGCTTTATTTTAGGAACATGCTGCATACAAAACATCAACAAATGACAGACAAAGTGGAGAGGACGCCTTTAAGTTAAGGCACAGACAGTCACTCCAAACTAATGACATATCTATCTATATATCTATATCTATCTATATCTATATATCTATATCTATCTATATCTATATATATATATATATATATATATATATATATATATATATATATATATATATATATATATATATATATATATATATATATATATATCTATATCTATATATCTATATATATATATCTATATATATATATATAGATATATATATATATGAGAGAGAGAGACATTTATAGCACACTTGTTTTTGTTCAAGCCCAAAGATAATATCTAGCAAAGCAGTTCTCATACTCATAATCCATCTTATGTGTATAGATTTATGAGTCTTATAACACTTACTTCTCATACTATTTATTGAAAGTAACACAATTCATATTCAAGTTATACTTATTGTTATGTTCCGTGAGTATAATGCGAAAGCTCCCACTTTTATGAATAAATCATAGTAAATTTATAAGTCTTATTAGACATAATATTTGCATTTGTTTTCCATATGGGAATCTCTGGCTAAACCCAGAGCTATTTACTTTCAGGGTTTGTGGCGGACTATTGTTTGCACATGGTGGAGGACTTTACTCACAGTCACACTGAAAGCCAAGACACGATTGCTCTGTACACAAAGTGTTTGACTTTGTCAGGCTTTACTGGCTGAACTTTTCAGCCTTTTACTTAATTACCGAAAACCAATATGTCCACGGACAATTGTTTTTCATCATTTTTTGCAATATTTATTGTCATTATGCTCACATGACATATGCGATTTGGAATGTGATGTCCAGACAAACTGTGGTTCGTTCTAAAGAAAGGGGTCGATTTTTCATTTTCCTGTCGGTCACACGTGACGGTGAGATGTGACAAGATCATGTTCTGCAATAAGGTAACATGTTTATTAAAATAAATATGAGCTTAGACGTTGGCTGTTTTAAAAGTGGTGGGAACATCTGGCTAAGAATGTGTAATTTACCAGCTTTACGACATCTGCTCTACTGTAGGCTTTCCTAAATGTAAACTTTACCGCTTCTTTTAAGGTCAGTTTGTCCTCATGCTTTTAACAGCTCAAACACATTCCTAACCATGTCAGGTTTGTATCAAATAACACCTAATTAGTTAATTTTAAGGCATTTCTGGCATCTTTCAGAAGACTTCTACAGAAAATGTTGCATTATTATACTTTTTGAGGGGTTTTCAGAGACCTTAACTGTAGACGTAAAATGTTGACTATATAGACCTCTTGCCCTCTAAAAGTTTTAAAAAGTCTATTTGGAATTTTGTTTTGCAAGATGTTGGGTTATTAACAGTTGTAAAGAGTGAATAGAGCTCTCTGAAACATAAAGAGCATCACTGACACAAATGCACATACCGGGATTTTTTTCATGTCTAATAAGCAGTGCATAGAATGTTGCACACACATTATCTTGAATTAATGTAATCCCATCATGCAGTATTGCAAATATAGCAGTGAGATCTGACACCCTAACAATAACCATGTAAAGGCGGTGTTCCAGAGATGTTTTTTTCTGTCACTGGATGGAGTGTGATGATTTTAAAGTGTTGAACTCAGCGAACCTTCACTAACGCCTGTCAAAGGCAAACTAACCTCTGCACTCAAGACAAAGAAGCCTAAACATTGAATCTTATTCTCCTCTCTCCAGACCCCAGATTTATTTGAAATGATTGAAAAGATGCAGGTAAGATGATAAAAGATCGCATCTCTGTATTTTGTCTTGGCTCTCTAAGCTGTGCTCAATAAGCAACTAACCAGCCAGTGTCTCTTCCTAATTCTGCAACACTTTGGCTCTCCTTTGCTGCAGTACTCATAATCTCTCTGAACATGAGAGGGATTTTGAGTATTTTCAGAGGAGTGTTGTCAATGTGTTTGTCTCGGTGTCTTTGTTAACGTTCTGGTTGAAACTTTAGCTTGCCGAACTGTAAGCTCATTATCTCACCTCAGAATCTATTTCCTGGTTTCTGACGACTCTGGAAGGATGTTTTCTGTATTCATGCTTTCCCAATGACAAGACATGTGTTTTATAATAGAACATCTGTGCATTATTTTTTTAAATGCACATTTATCTTCTTTTTAAAAAATATGAATTGCAGTCACAATGGTGCTTCACTATTCACTACACTATTCTTTCATGTTTGGCAGTAATTCTTCTTTTGCATGGGACGTGACGCAGGATTGTCTATTTCCACTGGCAATGTATTGATGGACAGTGTATTGATGACTGCATCGTCTTCCATGAT
Source organism: Diplotaxodon limnothrissa (assembly GCF_057381915.1). NCBI lineage: Eukaryota > Metazoa > Chordata > Actinopteri > Cichliformes > Cichlidae > Diplotaxodon > Diplotaxodon limnothrissa. The sequence goes on from NC_140615.1 coordinate 22,479,756, forward strand.
GGTCGGCGCCATCATCTAGCCTTGATTTAGTAACGCTGCATCTCTTTTTCTGCATCGATCCTCCTCACTCTCTTTTCACGTAGACACACCCCATGTGCAGTTGTACGACTGTCACTTATAAATCTTTTTAACCCCAAGACTCTTATTCACACTTTTCTGCAGTGTGTTTAATAAAGTTCTCTGTCACTTCCAGACTCACGTCTGTAACGTCTTTCACTCTCCTCACTCTGAGGACCATAATGGATCTCTTTCTGTATTTTTCCATCTGTCCCTTTTTTGACTTTGCTTTGTTGCCTGCTGCACATCTCTGGGGAAAACTGAGCTGTTACATAATGAGTTTGATCTTTTTCTTTTGCCTTTTGTTTATGTCACAGTTTGTGTTCATAGATTGGTTTTGTGCTTGACTTTAGGTATTTGTGGACTTCCATGCCACTTTGTGTGACCCTCCTGTCCTTTTGTAACCTGCTTCTCTTACAGGGGAACAGGATGGATGAGCAGAGGTGCACCTTTCCTCCGCCTCTTAAGGTATAACTCTTCATGTAGCAACACAAATTATTCATTCTCACTGTCCACGGCTGCTCCACCTTATCTTACTCTGACAGACATGGCAATTATTTCAGCATTCAGTATTACAACGTGTTCTTCATAATGCACTGAAACGCCCATGTTCCATACAGGAACAAGCAAGTGGGATGCTAAGCTCTGTAGACTAAAGTTCTGAAAGGGGCTTTTGAACACATAATTATAAAGTGATGAAGCATTTTATATCACCAGTGTGCCAAATAGTCTTACTTTCATTAAGGTGTGCATTGCTGGCTGATTTCTGTGTCATTGCTAAACAGATTTTCATTGCATAACTGTTATGCAATTACTCTGAAACAGTGTCCTTTGGGAATGTAAAGTCGTTATTATTTTGTTGTTATTGTCCTTCTTCGATGAGGAAACAAAGCATTTTTCTTTTTTTTTTCCAGACTGAGGAGGATTACATACCGTACCCAAGTGTCCATGAGGTACGAAGCTGTGTTGCAGTATTATTGTTACTATTATTATTTTATTCCAATAAAAGCATAGAAATATTGAAAGCAGTTGACTCAGTGTTGTAGACATCCAAAGTCTCAATAAAATGTTCATTTAAGCCTCAAAAGACTAGCTGTGATCAGAAATTTTACGAGCATTCTTATTAAACTAGTAAATACTCAGGCTAATCGAATCTCATTTTAATTTAATTTTTTAAAATTTTTTAATTTTTTCTCAAGTCAAATTTTTAGTTCATTGTCTATCTCTGAGAAGTAACCTTGTGTTTCATTGCTATTTTTTATTGAAACAGGTGCTGGGGAGAAAGAGCCCCTTTCCTCTTATCCTCCTGCCACAGTTTGGGGGCTACTGGATTGAAGGGACCAACCATGAGCTGAGCCAGGCTGGAGACACGGAGCCTCTCCAGCCTCTGTCCCCGAACACTCGGACCAAGCTGGAATGTAACACCCTGGCTACGCTCTTCAGGAAACATTTCCTGGGCAAGGTTCGCTACTCTGCACATGACAGAAACACATGGAGCTGCTGACAAGTAAACTGTAGTTTGCATATTAAGTTAAATCAGCTTTGCATTTGCTGATTTGCAGTCCTGGCTAAGGGCTCCCCTTGTATTGCCTCTTCTGCAGCTCTATTTTAAACCTACTTAACTGAGTAAGTTACCATATTTAGCATAGTTTTTAACCATATCATCTGTGACATTTCGATGTCCCTGATAGATTATATTTAGCTGGATGCATTTTAAATATCTCCCCCATTGCTCCCCCATTATATTTGTCAAATTCTCTTCTATTTCATGGTTAAAATTACAGTTAATGAGAATATTAATAACTGTACTAAGTTAGTTAAATTACTACAATTTTTTCAGAGATTTGTTTTCTTCCACAGTGATATTGCCAAAGTCATATTCACGTCATGTTCTCATTATAACAGCTTCCTTCCTCTTCAAATGAGTCTCATTGCTGTCATGAAATATTTTGCATTACTTCTTCTTCATTACAGTAATGGGACAAATAGGAAATAAGCAAATCTCTGCATAATAAAGTACAAACAGTAAGCCTGCCTCACAATTAGGCACCTCACACACTGTGGCTAATGAAGATGCATTACACTTTGCAAGTGTTCTTGCAAACACATAATACCAGTAAACAAAATTGGTTGCATGTAGCAGAGGACGAGTAAACAAAGGAACTCAGACAGGAAATGAATAAACTGGAGCACATTTACCCGTGTTGTGCACATGTGTGCCTCTTTATGACAGATACTAATGGTGGTACTAATGTATGCTGTGCCCTCAGGAACACTTTAATTACTATTCAGTGGACAGTGTCCTTGGACATCTGGTGTTCTCCCTAAAATACGAGGTGATCGGTGACCAGGAACATCTGCGTCTAATGCTCAGGTAACACTTAATTTTCATGCAGGGTTCAGTACAATGTTGCCCAATTGTCTGAGAAAATCAACAATTTAAGTCTGCCTGGTTACTTCATAATCTGAAGTAATTAATGTGTAAGATTTTGCCTCTTTTGTGAACAACAAGCTCTAGCTACAGAGTAATTTTTTACCCCCTAAATTGCCCAGCATTGACCGGACACACACATCCGCCTGGGGTGTTATCATAAGAGTCGTAAAGCCAGCAAGAGTGTCAACAGCTCTGTCATTTCCACAGAAGAGTAACAGATGGACTATTTTGGCCAGTTAGTGGGTGGGGATGGTGAAAGGGAGAGAAGGCAAAGAGAGGCAAGGGCGGGGAACTTTGATCATGGTCCATACCGGATCATCTCTGCACCAACTGATAGATTCTGAGAAACGCTGCTTCGTGTTATATGGCTATAAAACCCACACTAATTACTTTATGGCTTCATCAGGACCAAGCTGAAAACCTACCACGATGTGATCCCCATTTCCTGTCTGACAGAGTTTCCAAATGTGGTCCAAATGGCCAAGGTAAGAAGCCATTTTTATATTTTTTTTGTCTAAAGATAAGCTGCTGTGACACTTCCAGCACATTCTGACATTATTTCCCACGGCTTTTTTAAATTCAAGCTTGTCTGTGAAGAGGTCAACGTGGACCGCTTTTATCCTGTCCTTTATCCCAAAGTAAGTTCTGGATCACAGATTTTCAGGGTTTTCTTTCTAGGCCCAGAAGTATGAGCTTTCAGCATCTGGTTAGATTTTTTCACAGCTGCTTTAAGCAATATCCTACAGTTGAAGGGGAAATGATGGAATTTCATATTTAATAATATACTGCAAGCCTCATATTACCTTCAGTCAAACTTTTCAGTACATCTTTGAATGGGATTGAGGTTTTTATCAACCTTTGCACTGAAGCATGTTAGCAAAAGAAAAATGAGAGAGAGAAAAGAAAAGGAAAAAAACATCTTGTATACACAGGAGAAATAAATCATATATACAGATAAATATAATTAGATATAGCCATATACATCTTCTTTAACGTTATATCTGTGATTTTTGCAGGCTTCAAGACTTATTGTTACTTTCGATGAACATGTGATAAGCAACAATTTTAAGTTTGGAGTCATCTATCAAAAGTTTGGACAGGTAAGCAATAAAGCCTGGATGTGATCAGGTGCAAAAGCAGTGTTGTAGAAGTACTTGCATCCATTTTTAAGGAAGCTTATTATACTTGGTCCTCTGTGGTCTTAATTATGGCTTTCACTTAAGCCCAGTCATTGTGGCTGCCTTCAGCACACCCTCTCATTTTCTGAGGCAATCACAGCCCTCTTGTTTACTATGTGGGGTGGCAAAAGAGGTGTTGAGTGCTTTTCTACCTTTAAATCGAGACATCACTGTGTAGAAATCTTTTCTTTTGATTTTGCAAATACTACAGAAATTGAAATGTATTGTTAAACATGTTAAATGATCTAATTGGCCTTCTCACAAAGATAGAAAAGACCCTCTTACATTCAGGAGGGATGTTCAGGCATGATCAAATAGGCTCACTGCACAGAGAAAGCAAATCATAAATAGTGAAATGAGCCGTGGGACCTTGTCCCAGGTATTGTTAGCATCCCTTTGTTTTAAAGGAGGCATTTTTATTCAGATCATCGCTCTAGTTACTGACAATTGATAATCAGCAGTCCATCACAATCATAATGTTTCCTAAAGCCTTATTTCAAATGTTCTACCTACTTTTGTAATTAATTGGAACAACCTCTGCTATCTCAAATGCAAATGCACCGTGTCTGAACAAAAGTGCAAAACACACACTGGATACACGTTGTCTCGCTTCTAGTTACTGACCCCAGTGATCTGTTCCAGAAAAAAATAACACTTGCAACATACAGCTCTCACTGTGCCACTGCTGACTATTTAGCAAAAACAATTTTACCTTACCATAATTAGTTTTCCCTTTTCTTCTCAGATATCGTCACTGTCATTAGGAACCTATCTGCAAACTATGCAGTACTCATACAAACTGTTCTCATCGTTCTGCAAAAAGCTCGCTCGCTTATTTATTTTTAAAATTAATTTTATTTGTTACAGACTTCAGAGGAAGAGCTGTTTGGCAACAACGAAGAGAGCCATGCCTTTGTAGAATTCCTGGAGTTTCTCGGAGAGAAAATTGAGCTGCATAACTTTAAAGGGTAAAGTCCTCACAGTGGTTTGAAAGCATTCGATATCCCCCATCTAATATTTCATAACATAATGCCACTACAATTTACATCAGACTAGCTTCATGAAAGGTGGTGACGCTGCTGCAGTGATGGTGGAGAATATCCTCCTAGACATGGTTCTGTGTGCTTGCAGTTTCCGCGGAGGGTTAGATGTGACTCACGGGCAGACTGGCACAGAATCTGTCTACTGCAACTACCGCAACAAAGAGGTCATGTTTCATGTGTCCACAAAGCTGCCTTACACAGAGGGGGACACCCAGCAGGTACTGTAATGCAATACCAGACTAACACACCTTTTATGATTCAAAGGATGGTTAGGCAGGTTCCCTCTGGGCATCACAGAACCATATTTTGCATATGTGCATCCCTGTTGTGCAAAAAGCCTGCAGTATAAAATTACAAAAAGAACCCAAAACAACAACTCCCTGGCATTTGAGATATATTACTTCAGCAAATGCTTTGGTGTCTGCGTCTGTGAGCAGCACTCATTCCTCAAGATGATTTAAAGCTGAGATGTAGCACTGCATTGCTCACGCAGCAACTTTTTTTTCTCTTTTATCTCACACATTCACACAAAAACTGAGGATTGCAAGATGAAAAATGCTATCATTCACTATCAAGCCATCCACAAACAGAGATAAGACCAATGCCTGTATGTTCAGCCTCTCCTGCAGCAGTGAGTGCTACATATGGGCTACTTTGAGCAAACTGTTTCTGTGGAGGTTGTCATCGAGGAAACAGCACCCCCTGGTGGTGTTTCATAGACTTAGTAGTGTAAAGATTCAGACTTTGCCTTTATTTGGTGCTAGAAATTAAAGACATTTGTGTAGTCTTTTCTTTTTTAACGCAAATGCTGTGTAATTGTCATCCCACTTAATCCTTTTAGATGTTTTCAGTTGGAAATATTCCTGGTTAGCTAGCTTTGTGTTATCAGTAATATGATACTAACAGTAATCAGTAGAAAAACCAGTTGTTTTTCCAGGGAGGGAGTTCCAGGGAGCATTAACTTTGTTCATACATTTCATCTAATGCTTGGCATTTGTCTCCTTTCATTGTGTCAATTGTTACATGAGAAAATAATCATTTACACCCTTTTATATAAAATATGTATATATATTTATGTATAAAACTAAGTTGCTGTTGGGCTGTTATGTTGCAGTTGCAGAGAAAAAGGCACATAGGAAATGACATTGTCGCCATCGTTTTCCAAGAAGAAAATACTCCCTTTGTACCAGACATGATCGCCTCCAACTTTCTCCACGCTTACATTGTAGTCCAAGTGGTCAACCCCTGCTCCGACAATGTTCTCTACAAGGTAACCCGCTTCCTCTCATTTATGACGTTTTCTCCTGAAAGCATTTATTGCACTTCATCTTTATCTTCCTTTCTAGGTGTCAGTTACAGCACGGGATGATGTACCTTTCTTTGGCCCCGCCCTCCCAAACCCTGCCATCTTTAAAAAAGTAAGAAGATGAAGATCTTTGACCTCACTGATCATCTTTTAGTTTCCGAGAAGATGCCTTACCTCACTAATCCTTTTTTGCAGGGCCCCGAATTCCATGAATTCCTTTTTACTAAGCTAATCAATGCAGAATATGCCTGCTACAAAGCTGAGAAATTTGCCAAATTGGAGGTAAGTTTCTAAGAAAGACTTAAAACATTTTACGTCTTTTGACAGCCTTAAAAATTTTATTTACTTCCCTCTGCCTCATTTCTGTGTGTGTGTGTGTGTGTGTGTGTGTGTGTGTGTGTGTGTGTGTGTGTGTGTGTGTGTGTGTGTGTGTGTGTGTGTGTGTGTGCGCGACAGGAGAGAACACGATCGGCCTTGTTGGAGACTCTTTATGAGGAGCTCCACTTAAACAGCCAGGCCATAATGGGTGTTGGAGGAGAGGACGACAAGCTGGAAAATGGGAATGCTGGAGGAGGAGGCTTCTTTGAGTCTTTTAAGGTAACTGGAAAAGCAGAGGCTGGAGCTTCAGGTCGACAGCTTCACTGGAACTCTCAGAAAGAAAAAGTTGAAGCTAGTTTGCATATTCAAAGTCTTGTTTTAGAAACTAGGGTTTTATGTTTTACTTGCACAAGCAAAACAAAAGGAGCTTTCTTATTTACATCATTTAAATTCAAGCTCAGCAGCTTAGCTTAGCAAAAACACTGATAAAAGAGAGAAGCTCCACCTGCCTCAGAGGCAAACAGTGTTCTCAGACAACTCAGTCGTTTTATTCCATACAAAACCAGCGATTTCTGCCCTTGGATAATGTATTAATTAGTAAGTTTTAGAGATGCCAGTATGCTCTTTGTTTCTAGCCTTTATGCTGATCTGAGATAACCCACTGCTAGCTGTGACTTTATACTGCAGACAGATTTGAGATTGATTTTCTGATCTAACTCCCAACAGGAATCAGTATATTTCTCAAAAATGTCAAACTTTTAGTATTAAATTACATTTTAATATTAGCCTGTAAAGTGGCATCTCTAATTAGTATTCATTGTTACCTGTTGAGAGATGTTTTTTTTATGTGAACATGAGCGCGACTTCTCTCTGGCAGTATTTCTCTTCTGTTCTTGTCTATATGCAGACTGAGCTGTAGAAGGTTTTTCTTAATCTGTATCTGAATGAAGAGAAGCTCTGCTGCTCTGTCCTCCTGGAACATACCGCTCTCTGCTTCCCAGCTTTTCTTCTTCATGCTTTATAGTTGTTTTGTGATTCGCCACGTTTCAGTGCCACCGCTCACGTATCTATATGGTCCTATCATCTCCATGTGTCATAATTTGGGGAATGTGGATGGAACGGATAATTTCCTTTCATCATCAGACGCCTCTGCCTCTCCACATTATTTCATGCTCGTAAAAAGGTGCACTGGGCTTTAAACTTCTTCTGGCTCTGATTAGACTCAGTGTGGTCAGACATCTTTGAGCCACTTGGCCCTTCTACTTCCCACTCTCTTCTCTTATCACCTACCTAAATAAAAATGACTCATCTGAACCTCCTTCAGGCACTAAAGCATACTAGTGTTCTCTGTCGCTTTCTTGTCTGTTAGAATTAGAATCTGGCCAGTGCTCTCTGCCTGTAGTGGTCAGTGTTCAGGGACAGCCCCCAGGCTCCTCTTGGCCTGTTCAGTGATACCGAGGGGTCAGAGAGGTCAGCACCATCTGAATGTATCTCCTCCTCCTCGTCTCTCTGTAGAGGGTGATGCGCAGCAGAAGCCAGTCTATGGATGCCATGGGTCTTACTTTCAAGAAGCCGCACACAGTCTCCACTAGCCTGAGCGGCAACTTTAACCACAACCCCGCAGAGAGCCCTAAATTCCCAGGGATAGTAAGTACAGTCCCACTCCTCCAGTACCTACGGCGAGGTGAGCCTCGCTGCTTCTGCCTCCCCCTCTGCAGATCTAACAGAGTTCATACCCCCTTCTCTTTCACTTGCCTGCAGCACTAACTTCTCACAGCGAGAGAGCGACTGCACACTTGGACACGGGAAGCAATTATGCCTGAGTCTTAAACTTGACTGTCACTTTGCAAAGGTTGCACATTGTCTACCACCACCAAAACGGATTGACTTAACAGTCATGAAAGTGGATATGTTTAGGACACAAGCTGAATGGGTTAAAGCATTTTTTTCTAATTGTGTTCACGTGATTTAAATGCCCATGCATCTGCATTGTTAATGAGCGATCACTTCATTTCTAACATGGGTTGGAGTTGTCTTTGTGTGATAGTGTGTATAATGTGTGGGTATGCTTACATTTTTTCTTTTAATAATCACGCAATGATTTTAAATTCATTTTTTGGGGAAATTGATATTTATGTCATCAAGAGGAAAAGTTGTAAATCTTTTCAGGTGTTTTTCAGTTTAAATAATTTATTCAGAAATACTGCTGTAACTAAACTTGTGCACATATATGCTGCATATATAAGACAGACACAGCCACCATGAGGTTGGTGCCCCTTTTTCTTAAAGCCTTGAGTTGTTGTTTTTTTTTAAAAACTGGATTTCATGAGCATGGACTAACTCCCATTATGAAACTGGGGGGCACTCAGTAGCTTGGCAATTATAAGATAAGCCCAATCTGAAAGGCCCACCCTGCTCTATATTTTTCCCAGAGAACCATGGGAGCTATAATTTGCAAAATAAACATAAATTTGTATTCAATAACACCTGAAAGCGATGATTAAAAACCTAACACACAGATCAAAAACTAACTCAGAACATGCTTAGTGGGTACATGGAGGGAGTCGAGGATTGTTTTCTTGTACACTTTGATGAAAGTGAACTTCTTTTTGTAATCAAAAAGCCTTGAAAACTAGGTTTAGCTTTTGTATACAGTCTGTGTTTGGACACTTATTTTTCTTTTTTTTTCACAGTTGAAAGTAAAATATGACTGTTACCTTAGTTACAGTTACAAGTTTTCCATCAGTAGTGACTACATATGGTGGCCTGTCTGTTATATGTAGGGTATATGTTGAGAGATACTGTGTATCTTATATAAACTGATTAAGTTAATTCTCTCTGTGTTAGACATATTAGACTTTTATATAATATCTTTCATCAGTGAGTATGACTGATGAGCTTACTGTTTGTTCATAAGCCAGTCTTGATTTGATTCCTAATGTATAACATGCTGTGTGCCCTCCTCCGCTGAATTTACCTTCCTTTTCCTTTTTCAGACATACAGCTCACATAACTCTCTCCCATTCAGCTGCCTGTGTCGCACCCATGGAACCAAAATATCTCCCCCTGTATTCTCCAGCTAACACGCCTTTCGTAGTTTGTTTGGACAACATGACTTACTGCATGATATCTCATATGTATTTGTATATATCTCATGTTTTCTCTCCCCTCCTCCCCCTTTTTCCCACCTCTCCTTGTTTTTTCATATGTCATCACCACTCTCTCTTCTGTCTCTTCTCTCTTTTTCTGTCTCTTTCTTTCTCACTGTTTTTATCAGTCATTGCTTGTCCCAGGCAAAAGTCCGAGTAAATATGGACGCCGAGGCAGTGCCATAGGGATAGGAACAGTAGAAGAGGTTCATGTCTAATTCTAACTACTCTCCAACTACTTGCTTTCCGTCTTTGTTTCCTTTTCTTGTTTGCATGGCTCCTTTGCATCATAGCCAAACATGTTTCTCTGCACATTTCAGCTCCCTAATGTGTATATCAGAAACTGTGTGCTACAGACAGGATATATTATTTAAAAGGCATCATCATTTTAGTCTGTGAACATAGTCCTGCCCATTTTCCAGTGAATTAGTTGCTTTAGCAAGTCCAATCTTTTATATTTTCTAGACTAATATATGTGTGAACTGTTAAGAGTATTTGCTTCTACTCTTATTCTCTTCTCTGCTTTACTGCAGTATGTGCACACCTGCTACAGTTTTACTCTATAGTTTCATTCCAGTGTGCTTAATTCTGTATTTGTTAAAAAATAATGAATATTTATAATTTAATAAGCCCCTTACAGAGAAATTGTGAAAAACGCCCCCTGCGCCCCCACTGCTCTTTGAAGCCACATTAAATAAAAGCCTCTTTTTTTTAAAGTTCTCATTTCGAGAGCATTAAAAGGGAGATTGAACGAACAAAGCAGATGCTGAGAAAGCATATTTAGTGTTAGGCTCTGGAGCTTTTAAACCCATCTTTCATCTCCCGCCTTAGTGTGCTCTGTTCTGGCTGAAAGACTGCCACCAGGGCTTGTCATTAAGCTGCTAAAAGCATATTTTAACATTTTTTTCATCATACTGACAGCTCGGAGGGAGCAGTGTTACTCTTCAGCCTGGTAATTCAGGATGATATGTTTTTGAAATTTTGCCAAACTGTTCTCTATGATACAGTACACGACAAATGAATGGTTCAGTGGTCAAAGTAACCATTAGCTCTCCTCAGTCATAAATACCTAAAGTGATAAGCTCTTGAAACGAACCTAGTTTATTATACAAGGTATTGGAAATATTTTGGCATTGTCCCTGAACGGTTTTCCTCTTTCCCTGTCAGTCTCTGATAATCCCAGGGAAAAGCCCAACCAGGAAAAAGTCTGGCCCTTTCAGCTCCCGGCGAAGCAGTGCCATCGGCATTGAAAACATTCAAGAAGTCCAGGAGAAGAGGTGGGAGAAGATTCCTGTGATCATTTACATAGCATATACCTGTAGACCATCGTCTACATAAAATAACTTTTTTTTCCTATTTTTCACACTATTTTTTTAACTTGTAGCAGTAGAGATAACTCCCCAAACACTCAGAAGACACCTGACAGTGGCCACGCCTCTCAAGATCCCAAATCTGACAATTCATCCAATCAGAGCTCTCCTGAGGTGCTCACAACTACCAAGAACAGGTATATATAATAAACAGGCTCCTACCATATCCCCTGGACACTCACTGAAAATTTTAAATAGCATGTTTTGCCATTCCTGTATTTGTGTAACTGCTGGGTAATCCTCCCTTAGGTTAACATGTAGTATCACTATACATAAGATAAAATCAGGTTGGAGTTGTTAACCCAGGGTGTAGTTCTTATCTTGTTGGCAGGGCCGCATCCATCCCTGAGGCCCACGACCTTTCCCGCTCGTCCTCCAATGCCAGCAGCTTTGCTAGTGTGGTGGAGGAGAATGAGACAGAGGCAACAGAGGAATACGACACAGGCATGGTAAGCAGTGTATCCTGTATATGTACTACATGTAGAAACACAAATTATAAATTGTATTTAAGCTATCACATTTTTGTTTTTTCACTATAATCTACATAATCTGGTTTTCTTGGTCACCTTGCCATATTCTCCAGGAGAGTCTGTCATCTGCTGGAACACCACATAAGCGAGACTCCTTCCCCTACAACACTTGGCTGGAGGACAACAACAGTAACACTACTACCACCAGTCGTGGGAGCTCCCCAGGTGAGAGAGACAGCTTTGTGAACAAGGTCCAGCGTATTAAAAGTTTAAAGGGAAGGGTTAAAGTGAAGAAAGCCCATGGTTAAGCAATGCATAATTAATGCATTCAATTCATGACTTATTGTAATAAGAAGCTAATAAATAATCATGTAGCTTTGTGATTGTAATGAGGATGTTAACATATAATAAAAAATAATATTTTTTACAAGTGTAATATATAATGAGAAATTGATATGCAACTATCTTTTCAGAATATTAATTAGCAAGTATAGTCTTTTATCTAACCTCTTTAACGTGTAATAAAGTTGACTTTCTATTTCTTCTGCAAAACAAGTAAAAGCTTTCTTTTTTTTCCAAAACATAAATGATTCATATTGTATCATTTAATATTTATATAACTGTCTATATCAGGTATGAGTCTTTTCACACATTGCTAACCTATCCTTCAGGGCCTGGTAAACCTGATCGAGCAAAGGGGATGAAACTGGAACGATCACACAATCAGCAGTCCTCATCAGTGAGTAATCAGCCAGCTCTATACTAAGATCTTGTGCTTTCATTTGTGTTCATTGCACTTTTTTCTTTTAATTTGCAGTCACAACAAATGTATGCTCTTCTGTAAGACTGACCAGTTCCTATAGACCAATACAGTCTCTGCTTTACTGTTCTGCAGTGCTGCACTAATTTCTGTGACTTGTTACTGATACCGTTCTTTTTATTTTCACTGCTCCGTGTGCAGAACTGTTAGCTCAACTCACCTGGTAGTGTCCTGGATCTCCATCTTCAGGTTGGAATTCCTCTCTGCACACTTATGGCTTTAATCCACAGGTTTACTATTTACAGATGGTTCTGAAACACAGTATCCACATGCACTAAACCAAAATGCTGCTTGTGAGCATTTGTTATACAACAGTCTTCTGTCTTAGTTTTATACATAATCCTCGTCAACAGTACTGAGGAATAAACAAAAAGAAAGCAAATCTGTGTTTTGGCAAAACTGGATTTATTTTTAAATATCACTAATTATATGAATACTATACATTCTTACACTTGTATTAAAGTTTTGACCAGAATTTTCTTCTCTTCCAAAAGCATTCCCATAAGTCACAATCCTTCTGGGAGATGAGACAAGTGCAGGCATTCGCCATGACCAGTGATGAGAAGGAAAATGAGAAAGAAGATGAAAAAAAGAGAAAAAGCCTGGCCAGTCCGCTGCTCGGTGAGGCCAGAGTTCAGCATATCTAGAGAAACCTGGAGGACACTGGAGTGGATGATGCACAGAGGGGCTCAGCTTTTGCACAGTGTTCTTTCCTTCCACTCTGTTCTTTGCCTCTTTTTTTATAACCTGACCTTTGTTCCAAAATGCACAAATATAATTGTTTTATTTGTATGAGATATTACCTTGTCTGAGTTGTCTCGTTAAAGCCGAGGTGTGCTGGTTATACACGGTAAAGACAGTGCCATTGTGCTCTCTGTTGAGACTGAGTGAAGGACTGTTGATGCAACAAGTGAACTGCCTGGATGGTTTTACCAAATCAACCACGATATTGGCTTAATGAAGATTTCCAGTGTACGTGTTATACAAAATATTTGGCATCAGATTTGAGTATTTTGTCACAAAATATCCAATGTGATAAAAAGTTCTAACATTGCTGTTAATGTGATTATTTTCTGGGTAAAATACAAGTGTAACTGCAGCAAATAACTGTGTTCTTTGCTCCAGGGCCCACTCTTACCTACCAAACTTAACATCATAGTTTGTGGTAAAGATAGCATTGTATTGTAAATACCTTGAAATGGCCTTATAATTTAAACAATTTCCCTGGCCCTCAGTTTTTTTTACCTCACTTTTTTTACCTCACTTTTTTTCACTCACGTGTTCTGCAGCCAATAACGGGAAAGCAGTATTAGATGTGAAACTAATACATTTAGAATAATTTTAAGCACACTAGTTTAAAAATTTGTGGCATAAATCTTTAAAATCTGCTAATGTATAAACATACTGTACCAATCAATGAGTGATTTAACTGATTTGTCCGTCTTAAATGTTGATATGGAGATAGCTCTCAACATTATGCTGTTTTTTTTTCTCTCTCTAATGTACTTTTTTATTTATTGATTTGGTTCCTTTTAAAGTAGTATTTATGCTGTACCTCTATGGTGACTACAAAGACTACAAACAGCCAGTCATATGCTTGTACTGTCTGTGTTGTTTTGGTGTGAACTATATTGTTGTCATCTGTAAAGCTCTGTCTATTTCAGGGGTTGGGATTTCATTGAGTGCAGTAAATTTGCAATGCAGATATATAATGAAACAGTGAACCTTTATTTGCTTTTAAAGCAAGACAAAAACGCTAAATACCACTACTGATTTTGTAAATAGATGTTAAGTTTGAGGACTGTATGTGTAATGTATAGGCAGATAATTCAAAATAGGATTGACCAATTACTGCCAAGTTAATTTTTTTGCATTTTTTATTTTGTTTTTCCATAACCTCAAATTTGAAATATTTTGAGAGGATTTTATAAATTAAGATAATTTCAGAGACTGTTCTGTTAAAGGGAAATCTCACAGTACATCCAGCTGATCATTTCAGTTGCCTTATGTTGCACAGTGATGGTGTAAGCATAGCTAGTGAAGCAAACAAGTTATGGGCAGCAGGATTTACAGTGAAATGAATGTTTTGTCTTTGATGTTATTTTTGGTTTTTGTAAATAAATACCCTGAGAACTTTACCATCTATTGCATATTTCTTTCCTTGTGTTGCATTACAACATTTAGTGAAAGCTACTTAGCTGTAGCATCTTTCCATCCTTTTCTTCTCACACAAATACTATTTGTCTCAATGCCTGATAGTAGAAATCATATGGAGAAATGCCTTCATACTGTAGGTGTTCCATTTCCCACAAACTTAATGAAAGCTGAGCGAGAAACCCCCATGAATAAATGATTCGATGTGGCTGCCCACAAGCTTTCAAAACTAGAGCGATCTAAAAGTGGAGAATTCCCTGGTTATGCAACTGTGCCACATGGAGGAAAGACACATATTCAGATTTAATGAGTTAAAGGGAAATAAAACTGAGCCATAACCGAAACTAGTTTTCGAATTTTTCCCAACAATTGCAAGCCACATAAGTGCCGGCCACAGGCGTTTTAGAAATGTACAGACTTGCAAGAGAAATAGGAAAATCCAAGTTTTGAACATGCTCAATGTTTCAGTTTTATATACTGATAATTGCCTGAAGATTCATCACATTAGTAGTAGCATAAAATACTAATTAGTTAATTTAAAAAAAAACAACAACACGCTAATAAGTAAGTGTAGCACCCTCTAGGATTGAAGTACGCACGATGTAGTATAGAACAGGGTTTTTTCTGGTCTTGGCAACCCGTGAGAACTGCTCACGGATAAAACAATAAAACAAAACATCACATCAAAATGCGCTCTTGTACGTAGTGTCAATTTTTGATTGATTGAATCTTTATTTTGAACATGTTGAAAAAGTACAACAAAATAGAATTAAAAGAGACAAATGAACAAAGCAAAACAAAAGGAAAACGAGCAACCACAACTCCAAATAACGTTCTTGTTCAAAAAGGAGCAGAAAGAAGTATAAGCTTATTTAATCCCACCCCTTTTCCACTATCTAGTATCAATAGACTACAGAAATACCTCATTGCAATTACATTATATGTCATGTGTATTTTTTTTTTATTTTTTTTTTAATATTAAAGTTATTTATTGCTTTATATATAATTTGTGCTGTGAGAAAATGAACCAGATCTGTGAATTTTAGAATTTTTGATTTTAAGAATAGTGGATTTGTATGATCTCTGTAACCAGTTTTATGGATTATCCTTATGGCCCTTTTTTGTAATATAAAGATTGATGATAGCGAACATTTGTAAGTATTGCCCCAAACCTCTGCACAGTAATTCAAATACGGTGCAATCAGGGAACAATAGAGAATGTGGAGTGATTTGTGGTCCAGAATGTGTTTTACTTTACTCAAGATTGAGACACTTCTTGAAATTTTGTTATTTTTATAAGATTTATATGAGACTTCCAGTTTAATTTATCATCTATAATCACACCAAGAAACTTATGTTCAAGTACTCTTTCAATTTCCACACCATCTAAATGAATCTGCACTTGTGCATTTCTAAGGGAATTCCCAAATAAGATAATTTTAGTTTTACTTAGATTTAGCAATAGTTTGTTCCTGTTAAACCATTTTTTAATTTTGCACATTTCTGAAGTAATTGTATCCAGCAGCTCCTTTAGATTCCCCCCAGAACAAAAAATATTTGTGTCATCTGCAAATAATACTAATTTTAATATATCAGATGCCTTACAAATATCATTTATATAGATAATAAATAATTTTGGACCCAGTACAGAGCCTTGTGGAACACCACAAGCAATGTCCAAGCATGATGAGGAATGGACACCCAGCTTCACAAATTGTTTCCTGTCACTTAAATAATTTTTCACCCATTGCAGTACAACCCCCCTGATCCCATACCGTTCCAGTTTATTAATTAATATGTCATGATTGATTGTGTCGAATGCTTTCTTGAGATCCAGAAATACTCCAGCTGCATACTGTTTCAATCAATCAAAAATCCTTAATTACAGAAAATAAAACATTTAAAATACACAAACCTCGTGAGCTGACATCCAGGAGGTGCTAAATAGTCCTTTATGGCCTTATTGCCTTATCTTCCACCTTCTTTGTCAATTATTTCCACTCTTTAAACTATATTTTCTCCATGTGTGGAGCTAACTGTGAGCTGCAGCATGCAGACACCATGTGCGCTAGCAAAAGAAAAGTGGCTGGGTGGAGACCTGAGCGATGCACTGGATTTGTCAGCCTACCACACCATATGTATAAGAATTTGAGCCCTTCTTGAACTAATCTTAAAAATAAATAAATACATATTAATATTAATACTACTCGTACCACTAATACTACTAATAAAATTATAAAAGCGATGAAACACTGTGGAGCATGACAATGCAAAGTGATAAAGAAATCCAGACCAACAGACATTTCTATCCCTACTGAAAGAAACATTCACTCTGAATGTTAGAGAAAAACTCTTCAAATATAAAGACCTTGAAATAGAAATTAAGAAAATGCCCGACAAGAAAATTACAAAAGTACCAGTGATGTTAAATTCTCTTTGTTTGGTCAGGGATGGTATGAAAAAATTACACCAACAAAATCCCTGGTAATATCAGGATAAAAGACCTCCAGCTCCTCCTCTACTTTATCCATCGAGTGAACTATTGTGCTCTCATGGTCCTGGCTTTTAAGGGATAGATTTGTAATACTACTGCTACTACTACCACTACTACTACTGATAATAATAATAATAATAATAATAATAATAATAATAATAATAATAATAATAATAAGAAGAAGAAGAAGAAGAAGAAGAAGAAGAAGAAGAAGAAGAATGGGCATTTTGTTTCAAAACAAAGCCTTAAGGAATAAAAATCTACTCGGCGGAACCTTTCTCAGCACGGAGAAAGCGGAAGCGACTTAAATGTGTGTCGCACGGAGCGGAAGTAGTTAGTTGAAGTCACATTGAAGACGGAACCTCGGGTCATAGTAATACTAGGTAACCCAACTCTTTCTTTAATTAAACGAAGTTGTTATAAACATGCCACCAAGTAGTTAAAGGCAGAAAAATTCTATCCTTAGCTTTTAATATTTGAGCGTTTTGGCGGCTTTCTCGTCCAAAGTGGAGCTGCTGGTTAACGCGCCTGTTTAGCCATGATGAGCCAGTTGGCAATTACATAATTCTTTAATTTCCTTCGGTCTCTGTTATTTCATTTATTTATTTATTTACTTACTATCTTACCGTTTGGACTTTTTATTTTCATTTTTAAATCACCCGCTGTTGGGCGCCTGATTATCCGCTGATTTAAACCTGGAGGGAGGTTAGCATCCACTATTTCTGGGTTTTGATAACAGTCATTATATAAGCCTTTCACAGTGTCCCAGCACTTAGGGTAACTCTTAAAGTAGAGATGGCTAAAGGCAGTTTTCACGCAGCTTTACTAGCCAAAACATTAATTACTGGAAACATAATTTGCTACAGTGGAAACCAGTGAGACCTACAGGTTAAGAACCTGAGAACAGCCAGTTCCCAGCTCAAGGGTCAAAATGTTTCACATTTTTGCAGTGAAATCCAATTCAAATTTTAACATCCGGTAACATATATTAAAAAGGTATTATTAATCTTTTTTTTTCTGCATTATTTTATGCATGTGACGGCAAATAGTTATTTTACTGTATTTATGTGTGAGTGTAATGCCAGAGGAAAAGTAAATTTGTTTTGTTAGTTCCATGTATGAACTTAATAGATAAAGTGATTCTGAAGTGCTTTTACCTAATATTTCTATGGTTGGAGAACTAAAACAAATGTTTGTTGTTGTTGTTGTTTTTATCTCTGGAACAAGTCACAAAATTAGTAAACAAGAAAAGGGCCAGAAAATAGTTGGCATTACTCTCAGCATTCTTTCATAAACATGTCTTAAATTAGCATAAATCAGCTACTCTGCATCTAGAATAACATAATATTCATCTGCAGCAATTTGAACAATATTTTCTATGAAATGTGATATATTAGACAGCTTGGTTGGACAAGACAGTTTACATAAAGTTAAATGTTGGGGTTTTTTTGTGGGGCTCTCAGGTGCCTCTATCAGTCTTCATCAGCAGCGAGTTTTGCTGAAAACTCTGGAACCTAAAATCTCGGTCAGATGAACGTAGACTTCATTCAGCAACCCGCAATCTTTGCAGATGGCAAGAAACCGCCAAAAGGCTGAAATTACAAATTTTCACTAGGTGGCTGGCACATGGATAAGTGACCAGTAGTTGCACTGTTACCAGGGGGTCACAGTCTAGTCTCTAGGCATGTGTGACTGGTGCTTTAGTGAACCCTGTTTTATAGACTAAATAGTAGGGCAGGGCGATATGGTCAAAAATATATATCACGATATATATTTGAAAATTTGCGATAACAATATAACTGACGATATAATTTCTGCAAGACAAAATACAACTCCACAACTTTACTAGTTTTTAACTCTCAGTGATGCCGCAGTGTTCGTTTGACTTTGGGACCTGAAAGGTGTCGGAGTTTTGGACCCAGTTTTGGATCACTCCGCAAGGCTCCTGACTACGGCAGCCGTAATGCTCCGGCAATCCATCAAGCGGTGGGCTTACCAAAGCCACACTAAAACATTTTTTGATAGATTTCTGTGCACCACATAAAATCGGTTTGAGGTCAGTAAGCACAACCAGAATTCATACATAAGGCACACTGTTGATTTTTGATAAAATTAAAGGATTTTAAGTGCGCCTTATAGTGTGTAAAATACGTCATACAGAAGAAAAGAATATATCGCGATATATATCGTTACCCCGCATGCTTCATATACCGTGATATGGATTTTAGGCCATATCGTCCAGCCCTAGTCTGAAGTTACTGTTACATTACTAGTTTGATTGCTGTGACAGAGCAGAGTAAGACCATACTTTGTCTTTTTTTATTGCCACAGGACCAGGGACCAGTGAGCTCATTCCTGATGACCTTGTTTGGATAACCACTGACAATGTTTGCCTCAAAGATCATCCCTCGTCTCAGCCTATTACACAAAGCAACTTGTGAGTAAGAACAAATAGCCAAATATCTGTCTGCCTACATTCAATACTATGTTTTCTATTTCATTAAAATCTGACTTTTTTTCTTCCCCTTAATGACAAGGTGCACTTCAAGCTCATGGAGAAACTTTGAATGGATGTCTACAACCAGCTGCTTCTGCTTACTGCCCTTCACGTCATCAAAAACTGAGAAACTACTCAACAGCGGCAGACAACAGGTCCCCTCCGCGATGGGTCCAGCTTGAGCCGGAGCTGGACGAGGCTCTCATACCACGTAAACTGTCAGTAAGTCCCCTGGAGAGCTGGCTCTCACTACGCTACTCCCTCCCTCCGCTGCTGGAGTCCACTCAGCCACAGGAGGATGTAGAGCTGCTGGAGGAGAAGGTGCTGCCGCCTATCTCCGTCCCCGTTTTGGAAGACGGGGAGGGTACAGTAACACCACTCAGATGTAAGAATGTTCTAGAGATACGGCGGCGGAAGATGAACCGGCATAAATACAAGAAGCTGCAAAAACGGACTAAGTTCTTGAGAAAGAGGGTGCTGGAGGGCCGAGGAAAGAAGAAGCAGGTGGGACTTTTCTTTCACATCTATTAGACCATTTCTTTTTTTTCCCACTATGATGTCTTGAGGTTTGATAAAAAATGCAATCATTGTTTTATTCCTTCCAATTCATCATTGTGTGTCTGATTTGCACTAGTTACAGTTTTCCAAAGCTAGATGAATATAAAACAGCCAGCTTTGTGTCTTTATTATATACAGAAACGCTTTGAGGAGGATCTGAAGAAGATTTGGATGCGAGCGGGACTGAAGAAGGCTCCAGAGGGATGGAGCACACCTAGGATCTTCATTAAACAGCATGGAAACAGAAGGAACTGAAAAATTCTGATTAAAGTCTGCGTCCCAACGTTTACCCTGGATGACTCTCCACACATCACACTGTTCTAACAATCAACCTGCCATGTGTGCTTTTCACTTTAATTAAAGCATATTTGAGTGATGAGCTAAATAATGGTGTAGATAGTCTAATAAAGAACTCCCTCTGTGAAGCTCAAGGTGTGATGTGTCTGAATTTCTATTTTTGTTTTTTTCACCTCCAGGCTGACTTTCAGTGTCAGCTACTTCAGCAATTGTTCTTTTTCTTGTTGTACTGTAGATGGCAGTATTGTGCAAATAATGCTAACTGAAGTTTATGCTGCAAATAACTCACAAAGGAAGAAAGTGGTGTGGAAGTTTCCAACATGAAAAAAACTCTTCATGTGGGACACGTAGAACAAAATAAAATGCCAACGTAACCACATACATTGTAGCTATCACTTAATATTTAATTTAAAAGCTGCAAATCATCTGTTTCATTATAAGATGATTTTCTAGCAGCTGTCAGTCGCACTAAAATTTTGGGATTATTGTAAAGTGTTTGGTTTAACGGAGATTTGTGTTTTTGGGTGCAGTTATCCGAAATGCAGTTAAGATACCAGTGTTCTATAACAAAATGCAATTGTGCAATTTAGTGCGGATATTTGTGAAGTGTTTAGCACTATTGCAGTGTTGGATTTCATTGGCTAGCGGAGGGTGGGACTTGTGTAGACTCAGTCTGCATGAACACAAAGTCCTGCTGCTGCTGGGTGAACTTCAGGCGCTCCTTTATCAGTTCTTGCAAGAACCTCCTCTGACGGGCTTTTAACATCTGACAATTTTGATAAATAGTTCCTCCTCGACATGGCTCTCCTTCAGAGTAAGTGAAGTCCTCTTAAGTCGTCTCACTTTTAAAAGAAAAAAAAAAGACGCTTGCTAAATTTTTCTTTGTGCCATAATTGCATCCAGGTCAGTCGGTAACAAAAGCAGACTCCTTTGCCAGGTTTGCTTTGCCTCAGCTAAATACTTTTCTGATCCTTTTCATTATTCTTCGCTCACAGAGTCTCTGTAAGCTATTATATGTAACTGTAAATATCTTGCATCTGTATTTTTCACTGCTTTTTGGGTTTTGTTTTTGCTGTACACGCATTTTTCCAAACTCAGTTAACCGATGCAAGATTAATGTAATGTGTTTTCATGCTTTGTATTGATAACCAATGATCTTCATCATTTTAACCTTTTTTATGTTATTTTTACATTTAAAGCCCCTTGTAGGTATGAACATCTAATCTCAAACTACGGCCCTGTACACTTTCTAACTTTTTTTGTTCAAAGTGATCTATTCAATAAAATAGATCAAATGCAATCAGATTGGGCCCGGCATGTTGATACAGTAGACAGGCCATAGTTTGTGACTCTGGGATTTTTTATGGCTTCAACCCAATGTGTTTCCAGTTAACTGCGGTCTGAGTGGAGGAGTCAGCACAATCCAGCAGCCAGTCATTATATGTGTCAGTAATGAGTGTTTCACCACGAGTGGGTCTTTTGGAGTCCAGACGGCGTGGAGGAGAGGGAGCAGGAGGGGGATCCAACCATCATAAACACAGTTTATGATGGTTGGATTCAACTTAATGAACGGCCACAAAGCAACAGGGCATGGAAAAGATTCGAAGTGCTGTTTTGACTCAAACAAGTTTGTAAACATGTAGCTACTCAGAAAATGACAAGGTCACGATAAGGTAGCATATTTATGCTCTGGAAAATCCTCGCAGGCAATCCCCTGAAATTTTGAGCTCAATTTGTCCTCCATAAGGTTAGAGAAGATGCCCACACACTGAGATGTTGCTGATGTTGCTTTGGCAGCTATGACATTTGGGCGCCATCAGATCATCTGAACATGATAAATGACCTCAAAATTACAGACGTCACCTAATTATTCCACGTGAAGATGAAACTCATGTAAATCTGCAGAAAGCAATCCATACACAAATAATCCAGCATGTTTGCAGTGGTTTAGAATGTAATTAGTGAACGTAATCAGTGCTAACACGCTGTTTCCACAGGACGGTCAATAAGCCCTCCAGGCCTCTGAATGTATCTTTGTATGTTTAGCTGAGTCTGCAGCTGCACAGATTTGTCTGATTTATTTTCAACCTGTGACGGGGCTGTGAGCAAACTTCACACTTGAACAACATCGGTGAATCACAGACTTTATGCTGAGTAAACTCATTCTTTATGTTTAAATCATACTTAAAACGTTTTGCTATTTTACCTTCAGGTTGAGATTTTAATGAGCGATTCAACGTGTGTGAGTTTGGGGAGTAAAATGACAGCAGTGATTTTGCACTCTATTTGGCAAATGTCTGTTATTATCACTAGTAATTCAATAGCCCCTTTTTAAGTCTTACTGTTAAAACAGCCTCATGAGTCAACAGCCTGTGTGTGTCTGATGACAGACAATTAAAGGGGCTGAGACGCTTTGTTTTTACCATCTGCAGGAAAGTTTTTGCCCTACTGTAGAAAAGCCAGGAAAGTTTTCCAGGATGAGGTCTCCTCTCTGATGCCAGTGTGTGTGCTGAAGTCATTTTGTCCAGCTTGAAGTGTTATTTAGTTTACTGCATCGAAGAACAGTAGCAGAGGTATTCTCATAGTCTAATGGTGAAGATAGCCAACATAGCTAAAACTGCTAAACCAGTTACTGACTTGTGTTGTATGTCAAACCCTGCATTTAACCATGCATACAAAAAAACAATACAATGCAATAATTGTTGCAAGTTTCCACTCATTATTTGCTCCTCTGGATAACATTCAGTAAATCTAAATACTTTACACAGTTTAAAAATGACCAGAGCCAGTTCATACCAGTGTTATCTCACTAACACTGGCTCCCAGTATATTTAAAGTGTTATTCGTCACATTTTGAAAGTGCTTCGTGGTGTAATTTCTTGAGATATTTCTGACCTCTTAGTATAAGCATACCTTAAAATCCCCAGGCTGAGGTCTTGTAACTCTTCCAGAGGCCCAGTTTAAGACAAGAGGGGGCAGAGCTTCTACAGTTAGTGCCTCCGGCCTCTGAAATGACCTGCACAGAGGAAGTCAGTCATCTCATCTTAAAATGGAACCTAATGTTCTCTTACTTTTATCTTTTTTATCACTGTGATTTTAAAAGCTGACGAGCTCGTGACGATTTATTGATTTGCCACCGTACTTGCATGAAACATTTCAAAGCTTGAAAGAAGATTCACTGCATTACTGAAATAAATCTTGTCTCTATAGTTTATAATAACAAGTACCGGTATGGTGAAAACAAACAGGTGTTTGGTCTGGTTCCGAGACTTTTGACACTTGGGAGTTTGACTGGAGTGCGCCGAATAACAGCCTGGTGCTTCATCCCCTCAGGATCACGGCCTTGCGACAAGCCAGCAGCAGCCGAGATGAATGGGGGCTCTGTATGCTTTGGCTGCATACATCTCTGCCCGCCTTTCAGTAAACAGACGGGAAATAGCACTGTGGGAAAAATGCATTAGAAATAGCAAATGTGCTGTCGGAAAATCCCTAGAGTGAGCAAACACAAACAGCGAAATGTATTTCCAGAGTGTGTTGTTGACATCTGGTGTGTTTGTCTACTTTTGTCTTCCTTTGCTGAACTTCTGTTTTAAAGCGTTACCTTTTCACCGCGTGCTTGTTTCTTCAGCTTCACTCTATCTCTTTTAAATTGTCCTCTCACTGAACCCACATCTGCTCAGACTCTGAAAGTTTTCAGTGTTGGGTCAGTACGAGATCAAAGCTAAACTCTCCAGACACTTCAACCAATTTGTGGGTGGAAGCGCTTGAAGTGTTTCTCAAGAATTAATCAGTGGAAATATGTGGAGACAAATCTACGGTATATAACGCAGCATCAGCAGGCTGTGTGAATTAAAATCATCAGTAGGATAAAACTCTAATCATCCTGGATTTTGTTTTTTTCAGTTCTTGCTGTGCTCTTCCTGCCGGGAGGTAAGAGACTCTTTTTTTTTTAGGCACAGCATATTATTTTGGATTATTTATATTTACATCTTTGCTGCACTGAATTTGTGACTACATGTGTTTATATTCTGTGTCAGCTTGGGGACAGAGCAGCAGCAGCAGGCTTGGTGTAGTGGTGGAGGCGAAGAACATCACTCTTCCCGCGGGATCTAAGGCCATCCTGCCCTGTCACAGCCCCCGCATGGTGTGGATCCGGGACAGACTGAAGGACCGTCAGAGGGTAGTGCACTGGGACTTGGTCCGCAGCAGCCCGGAAAATTCTGTGGAACGAGTCTTGGACATGTCACCTGGGGCCAACCAGAGGGTCTACAACGCCTTCAACAAGGGCCGCGTTTTCATCCCAGACTCTGCATTCAGTGATGGCAACTTCTCCCTTACTATCAACAGTGAGACTTTTCATTCTTTTTTGCAGTAGCACTATGAACGTTGTTCCATCCATCCATCCATCCATCTTCATCCGCTTTATCCGGGGCCGGGTCGCGGGGGCAGCAGCTTAAGCAAAGAGGCCCAGACCTCCCTCTCCCCAGCCACGTCCTCCAGCTTATCCGGGGGAATACCAAGGCGTTCCCAGGCCAGCCGAGAGATATAATCTCTCCAGCGTGTCCTGGGTCTGCCCCGGGGCCTCCTCCCGTTGGGACATGCCTGGAACACCTCACCCAGGAGGCGCCCAGGGGGCATCCTTGTCAGATGCCCGAACCACCTCAGCTGGCTCCTTTCGATGTGGAGCAGCAGCTGCTCTACTCTGAGCCCCTCCCGGATGGCCAAACTTCTCACCCTATCTCTAAGGGAGAGGCCAGCCACCCTTCGGAGGAAGCTCATTTCTGCCGCTTGTATCCGCGATCTCGTTCTTTCGGTCACTACCCACAGCTCGTGGCCATAGGTGAGGGTAGGGACGTAGATCGACCGGTAAATTGAGAGCTTCGCTTTTACACTCAGCTCCCTCTTCACCACGACGGACCGGTGCAGCGTCTGCATTACTGCAGCCGCAGCCCCAATCCGTCTGTCGATCTCCGGCTCCCTTCTCCCATCACTCGCGAACAAGACCCCGAGATACTTGAACTCCTCCACTTGGGGCAGGAACTCATCCCCGACCCGGAGTGGGCACTCCACCCTTTTCCGGCTGAGAACCATGGCCTCAGATTTGGAGGTGCTGATCCTCATTCCCGCTGCTTCACACTCGGCTGCGAACCGTTCCAGTGCAAGCTGGAGGCCCTCACCCGATGAAGCCAACAGAACCACATCATCTGCAAAAATCAGAGATGAGATTCTGAGGCCACCAAAGCGAAAGCCTCCGCCACTTGGCTGCGCCTAGAAATCCTGTCCATAAAAATTATGAACAGAACCGGAGACAAAGGGCAGCCTGGCGGAGCCCATCACCCACCGGGAACGAGTCCGACTTATTGCCGGCAATGCGAACCAAGCTCTTGCAACGGTTGTATAGGGATCGAATGGCCCGTAGCAATGGGCCAGACACCCCATACTCCCGCAACACCTCCCACAGGACACCCCGAGGGACACGGTCGAATGCCTTCTCCAAGTCCACAAAACACATGTAGACTGGTTGGGCAAACTCCCATGCACCCTCAAGTATCCTGGAGAGGATAAAGAGCTGGTCCAGTGTTCCGCGACCAGGACGAAAACCGCATTGTTCCTCCTGTATCCGAGGTTCAACTAGCGGACGAACTCTCCTTTCCAGCACCCTGGCATAGACTTTCCCAGGGAGGCTGAGGAGTGTGATCCCCCTGTAGTTGGAACACACCCTCCGGTCCCCTTTCTTAAAGATGGGGACCACCACCCCGGTCTGCCAGTCCACAGGTACTGCCCCTGATCTCCACGCAACATTGCAGAGGCGTGTCAACCAGGACAGCCC
The DNA here is from genome assembly GCF_057381915.1 of Diplotaxodon limnothrissa. Taxonomy (NCBI): domain Eukaryota; kingdom Metazoa; phylum Chordata; class Actinopteri; order Cichliformes; family Cichlidae; genus Diplotaxodon; species Diplotaxodon limnothrissa. The sequence continues at coordinate 22,505,731 of NC_140615.1, forward strand.
TACAACGTCCAGAGCCTTCAGGAACTCGGGGCGGACCTCATCAACACCAGGGGCTCTGCCACCAAGGAGTTGTTTAACTGCCTCAGTGACCTCGCCCCCGGAAATTGGCGGGTCGTTCCCCTCATCCCCAGACTCTGCTTCCTCCTCGGAAGACGTGTCAGTGGGATTAAGGAGGTCCTCGAAGTATTCCTTCCACCGCCTGACAATTTTCTCAGTCGACGTCAGTAGCGCTCCGCCAGCACTATACACAGTGCAGGTAGAGCACCGCTTTCCCCTCCTGAGACGCCTGACGGTTTGCTAGAATCTCTTCGAGGCAGTCCGAAAGTCTTTTTCCATGGCCTCTCCGAACTCCTCCCACACCCGAGTTTTTGCTTCAGCCACTGCCCGAGCCGCATTCCGCTTGGCCTGTCGATACCTGTTGGCTGCCTCCGGAGTCCCACAGGCTAACCAAGCCCGATAGGACTCCTTCTTCAGCCTGGTGGCTCCCTTCACCCCTGGTGTCCACCATTTGGTTCGGGGATTACCACCACGGCAGGCACAAACCACCTTGCGGCCGCAGCTCAATGCAGCAGCTTCGGCAATGGAGACGCTGAACATGGTCCATTTGGACTCAATGTCCCCAGTCTCCCTCGGAATGCTGTTGAAGCTCTGCCGGAGGTGTGCGTTGAAGATCTCGCGGACTGGGGCCTCTGCTAGACGTTCCCAGCACACCCTCACTACGCGTTTAGGTGCACCAGGTCTGTCCAGCGTCCTCCCCCGCCACCTGATCCAACTCACCACCAGGTGGTGATCAGTTGACAGCTCAGCCCCTCTCTTTACCCGAGTGTCCAGAACATATGGTCGCAGGTCTGCTGATACGATTACAAAATCGATCATCGACCTACGGCCTAGAGCGTCCTGGTGCCACGTGCACCAGGACGCTGTTCGAACAGGGTGTTCGTTATGGCCAAACTGTGATTAGCACAGAAGTCCAATAACAAAGCACCGCTCGGGTTCAGATCAGGGAGGCCGTTCCTCCCAATCACGCCCCTCCAGGTCTCGCTGTTGTTACCCACGTGAGCATTGAAGTCTCCCAGCAGGACAACAGAGTCTCCAGGTGGAGCACCCTCCAGCACCCCCCCCCCCCCCCCCCCCAGGGACTCTAAGAAGGCTGGGTACTCTGAACTGCCACTCGGCGCATAAGCGCAGATGACAGTCAGGACCCGTTCCCCGACCCTAAGGCGCAGGGAACAAACCCTCTCGTCCACCAGGAAAAACCCCAACGTACCGGCAGCAAGCCGAGGGGATATTAGAATACCCACCCCAGCCCGCCGCCTCTCACCAGGGGCAACTCCAGACTGAGACTGAGTCCAGCCCCTCTCCAGGAGACTGGTTCCAGAGCCCAAGCCATGTGTAGAGGTGAGCCCGACTATATCTAGCCGGTACCTCTCAACCTCAAGCACTAACTCAGGCTCCTTCCCCACCAGAGAGGTGACATTCCATGTCCCTATTGCCAGTCTTGGCAACCGGGGGTCAGTCCGCCAGGGCCTCCGCTCCTGGCCGCCACCCAGCACACAATGCACCCGACCCCTATGGCGCCTCCTGCGGGTGGTGGGCCTGCGGGAGGATGGGCCCATGTCTCCTCTTCGGGCTGTGCCCGGCCAGGCCCCATGAACTAAGGCCCGGCCACCAGACGCTCGCCCTCGGGCACCCTCCCCGGGCCTGGCTCCAGGGCGGGGCCCCGGTAACCCTATCCCGGGCAGGGTAAACTGTTCCCTCGGTGTCCTTTTCATAAGGGTCTTGTTGTTCGTGCTGAGTTATAATTTTAATATAATTAAGTTAATTTTATTTTAATAATATTTATTTATTTTCAGATGTGGCAGCAACCGACAAAGGAGTTTATACTTGTAATTTACACCATCACTACTGTCAGATTCACCAGTCTATGCAAATCCATGTTGATGTCACTAAGTCAGGTGAGGCTATCTGATCTAAAATACTATATTTGTTTCTTGAATTGTGATGTATAATTACATTTAATTACATTTAATTGTGTATTTAATTACACCTAAAAATGTATTACACCTGAATGTGTTTCCAGCTCGTAAAGAGAAGCGGTACTTGGATGGAGAGAAGACTGTGTTTGTGGTCCTGTTGGGCAGCTCAGTGGTATTGCCTTGTGTGAACCGGCGCCCCCTGTGGCGAGAGGGTCTTCAGGAGGACCAGCAGCAGGTGGCCCACTGGGACTTCCAGCCTCCTGGAGTGCGTCCTGATAAGGCCGACCGACTGGTGGACCTGTACGCCTCCGGAGAGCGTAGGGATTACGGACCTCTCTTTGCCCAGAGCAAGATGAGTGTGGCAGAGGATGCTTTTACACTAGGAGACTTCTCACTGTTCATCTCCGACCTGAGGCCCGCTGATAAAGGCCTTTACTCCTGCCACCTGCACCATCACTACTGTGGTCTCCATGAGAGGCGCATCTTCAGACTAACTGTGGGACCTCCACTCATGCCTGATTCCACTCCAGCACCCAGAATTTTCCAGAATGATGAACCAGATCCAAGTAAGTAACAAAAATCCTTAGAAATTTGTTTTCCCACAACATAGTCATGGTAAATGGTTTTTCCTCTATGTTTTTTTTGGCTGAACTGTGCACAGAGAAATAAGACCGCTCCTGGGTTTTTTTGTTATATTTATAGGCATAGTTGGTCAGTTAAATCAGTTCTTCCTCCTGCCAACTTTCTCCTCAGTCCTCCCTGTTTTTGTGTTTGAGCTGAAGAGGGAGGAGCCAAGGAATGCAGGAGCTAGTTGAGAAAGAAAGAAAGAAAGAACGAAAGAAAGAAATTCTTTCATATACTTGTTTATTTGGTTTTGCAGATTGGATAGAATAGAGATATCTATTTGCATCTTTTGCTTAAAAAGCTGTCTACAGTTTTTAATCGACTGTAATGGAAGTGCTCTCATTTTCCTCACAAACTGCTTCATTTAGAGCTTTTTTTTATTTGTTTATCTAGACATATTTTAGCTAGACTGAGCAGAGGAATGGGTTTCAGCATCCAGTACTTTTTGGAGTGGATGGTCACATCCTGTGTTTTTGGTTTTTTGTTCCTCATTTTTCCAGAAGTCTAAACCAGGCATCTAGACCTGTTATACTGCTTCTCCACTTTTGTTTTGTTTTTTTTCCAGTCTCTCCTTCGTTTCTCTGGTAGAGGCATATTTATCAGCAGTTACAGGAAGTCTGGCCCATCTGTTCAACATCTGGGCCAGCTGCGACATGAAAGAACAAAGTAAGGGGAGGGTATGAAAGTACGTGTTAGACTATAGATTCTCCTCCCCTTTAAAGAAATGACAGCCAATTTAAAATTTATGCTAGAAAGAAATGCATGTGTGATGCATTTTTTCCTGCCCACTTAGCTCTTATCTGCACCTCGCTGAGCTTGTTAGACAAAAAAAACAACTATTTCTATTCACCCACATTACATTACAAGCATCATGGGAACTTTTCACAGCTTTTCACTTTGTTGTCGTAGTTATTGATGACATGAAACAAAAATAAAAAGAAGTTATTCCTTGTAATCATGAGGGAAGCATTTTGTGAGCTGTCACCAGTTCAAGAGAGATATCAGCCTCTGAAAAGAAGATGATTCCTTTTATTTCATTGACTTGCAAATGATGTGTATCCCACCATTTGAAAAAAAAAAGCCATTAAAGCATACACACTTGATCTGTTAAGAAAATGGTAATAGACCACTGCTACAGCATGGCTGGAGATCTCCTCTCAGCAGTTGTGCTGTAGAGACAATGACCTTGGGTATGTCTTTGCATTTTCATGCATATTAGGCACATTATGCAATGACAGCTTTATTTGCCATCAGTGTATACATAGACCCCCTTAGAGGATGTTGGTAATTAAGTTAGAATAAATATTTTTTCTGTTGACTGGCTGGTTTTTAATGCATAACAACAGATACACCATTGCATGTTTTCCTCATTAGTTCTTTGTTAGTTTAGACTGTTCTTTTGAGCTGCTAATGAAAGACTAGAGATTAAACAATTTTAGTATTTTCTGTGATTAAACTGCTTTTTAATTTATGACCAATTACTGGTGTATATTAGCAACACATCTATAAGCGTACTTTTTGCAGAAGTAGTCGTGATATAACACATTATGGTTTGAAATAATGATTAAAGAAAATATAAACAGTTCTCTATTTGTTATGTTTTTGAAATTATGTGTAACTATGTAGATGTATAAATGTGGTGCATTGGGACAGTTCAGGTCACTGTGAAACCCTTTGCTGCCTGCCATGTTTAGAGCGGCCTGCCAGATGGTAGACTTCACTGCTAAACTCTGCTGAAGGTGTCACAGATTTATTTTCCATACATGCTCAAACCAGGCTTCTGTGTTTGTTAGAAGAGCACTTTTAAAATGAAAAAGTAATTCAGACATGCAGACAGACCACATTACAGACTTTGTCTCCCTTCCCTCACACTTCTCCACTTTACTGGTCAGCCTGTGTTTTTCTGGGGAGAAAAAAATAACAGCTGCATGACATCAGGTCTGGAAGTCATTACTGCCAAACAGCATCTTGACATTTAACTCTCTGCTCTCCCTGCTCCAGTGTTTTGCTTTTGGGAACAAATGAAAAAGAGCCTCTGGAGGAATGAAAACCTCTACTTGTGTGGAACTACATTTCATTTTGATCCTTGTTTATTGCCATTAGTTTAATCCAATGCAGCAATACAATAAATCTCATTTAAAATATGAGCATGAAATCCCCAGGATACATTGCATTGTTTGGTTTTAGGGTTTATTGAGTTCACTCAATATTTAGCATGTGTAATATTCAGTAATTCTTGGAGAGTTAATTAGGTTATTGAAGAAGGAATTTTATTTTATTCCTGTTCTTTTCTCAGGCGAAGGGGTCGAGCCTCCACGTGTGGTTAATGTCTTTATCCCCGAGCATCGAAGTTATTTCATGCAACATTTGGGCTACTTCCTGGCAACATTCTTACTGCTGGGGTTTATCGTCATTGCTCTTATTATGCTGACTCGACGGCGCAAAAAGAGAGGTATTTTTTATTACAACATTCCTGCTTGGTTGTTACTTGTATATTGCAACCTGATTGTGTTTCTTAGCATCATAAAAAGCATATTTATCAGAGTTACATTTTGTTATTATTGTGTGCGCTTGAGTTTTTTTTTCTGTTTTTTACAGGGCTGGAGTATGAGCTGGGTCGATCCCAACGGTAATGCATTATCATGTGGTTAATGTTATGCTGCTTTAACTTTACATTAAATCTAACATTAACTTCTTCACAGGGGAACCGCAATCGCTGGAGGTGAAGTAGCTTTAGACTGCACAGAGCTGAATTGCTGTAACCAAGAGCCTTTGAATTCAGGTGCAGTAAACTTCACCCAAACGCATTAAATACGCACACTTCGCTTTCCATCCACAGCTCATTTTCTGTGTGTCTACTTTAATCGACAGAGTACAAAAACAACATAATGAAAGAGCGCGATATGGCTAAAGACTGCAATAAGGGTGAGCAGAAACTGTGTATTTCAGTGAGTAAACACAACAATTAGCATCTTTTCAGCAGATTTTGGTGTTACGATTTCCCTTTCTCACCTCCTCATGCAGAATTTGATGGGAAGATGTGGAAGTGAATGTGATATTTCTGAGACGCCGCTGGCAGGTCCAGGGCAAACACGGGAAGAAATACAGGACCATGGAGAAAAAGGAGAAAATCAGGAAACCCAGGAGAGGACAGGAGGAATGCTCCCTCTGCTGTAACCCTAGCACACAAAGCTTTTTCAGTAAAGGATATCATCTTTCTTTCTTTTTTCTTTTTTCTTTTTTTTTACCCGATTTCAAAATTAATACACACACACACACACACACACACACACACACACACACACACACACACAAACACACACACACACACATATATATATATGTGTGTATATGTATAGATATTTTTTTCCTTCTCACCAGCTGTTATAACCATATGGTTAAACTTATATTTGATCCTTCCTCTTTGCATTCAGTGTTTTGTTTATATTAAATACAAAGCATTTTCTTATATAATGTTTTTAAAATATGTTTTTTAACTAAATGCATGCTCTTTATTGAGGTACCGGTATGTTTTATTATGTACTGCACATGCTTATGGAGCTACAAGCTTACGGCTCTTTTTAATTGTTGAAATCTGGATATTTCCTTTTCTTTTTTTGCATAAATTCTGCTGTAGTGTAAAGCACATAAATCATAATGTTTCATAATTCAATTTACTGTATGTTGTAGACATTTTCAAATGTTGTTTGGAAACGAGTATGACTTTATTCTAGCTACACAAAAACAGATCTCAACAGTGGTGACAAAGGGACTACCCTGTTTTGTGGATTTTTCTTACAGAAAGGCAGATTAAAATTCTCCTCCCCATAAGTTACCCAAACTGACATTGTGTACAGTTACCTGGTTCACTGAAAATTTATCAGGTGAAAAGTAATGTTGTTACTTTTATGACAATGGACTATAGGCTCAGTCTGTGCAAACTCAGGAAAATTCTCGAACCATTCTTGTTTGCATCAAACAACAATAATGTACCCTGGTTTGTAAAACACTGAATTTTCGTGAATGAATCTTCTGGTTAGTGATACAGGAATCTGTTATCAACTGTGTAGCTGTACTTCTGTGAGGAAAAAGAGTGTCTACTATATCAGTAATGCTAAATTGTAAAATGTAGATTAGCCTTTTTTTAAAACTATTTCTTGCATTTCTCTCTGGCTCACCTGCACACTTTAATGTTCCTCTCCTCTAATAAAGATTTCTTCTGCTCACAACAGCAAACACTACATTTGCTTCAAGTGGCTTCCTTAGTTTCCCAAGAAACCACACGTGAGCCAATTAGTCAATTTATCTTAGACCTTAAATTTTGACATGTCTAACCTAGAAATGTATGCACCCAAACTATGCACGTTACAAGTTCTGCTAACTTGAAAGACTCCTGTACTCTCCTTTTCTCTCACAATTGTTAGTTTTTCAGTAGGTGTGCATCCACCCCTTATCATTCCACATCTGTTCTTGTGAAATCAAAGTTAACAAGAGCTAATCAAAATATTGGGTATTTGTCTTGGTATATGAGATGGGGACCACAAGTGGGACACCTGGTCATTCTAGAGTCCAAAGACATTAGCCCACTTAATCTGGTGAACGGATGACCAAGAAACTTGTGATGAATAAGTAAAAGAAAAATCTGCATGAGTATGTTATTTCTACAATATACTAATAAGACAATTTTGGCCTCATATATTTTGGGCTTCCCTTTATTTTCATAAGAATAAAAATAACTGATGAATAAATATCGGATGAAAGCTTGAATTTAAGTGACGCTGCTTTACGCAATAAGAACTGCAGTATAAAGTCAATTATAATAACAGGAAAGCAGTATCCATGCTTCATTGGGCCGCTGCACATCCTCCTTTGTTCTATGTCATGACTGTAGGCTACTGTGGAGGAAGCTGTGTGAGTGTGTTGTATAAGGTGGCCTGCGCACACCCCAGATACACCGCTAGATGACAGCACTGTCTAACCAATTAGCTTGTGAAAAATAGCAATATTCCCAACTCCATATCGCAAGGATGTGGACTGTCCCTTCCTGTTTTAGTGCCGAGAGAGCCACCGTACCGACTCACACTGGAGCAGGAATACAGGCACTCATAACGCGATTATGCCTGGATTTTCGCTGTGTTTGTCAAAGGCACGGAGTTGTATTTTCCGTCGCGGGCTATACAGGGTTATATATTAGGGAACGCTGCTATGTTATTCTCCGGGTAGCTGGTAACATAGCAGGCCTGTTTATTGCGCTGCCAACCCTTTTTGCTTTCCCATGATTGTCCTCCCCTTTTCACACTCTCATGGCGGAGACTAAAATAATTTATCACATTGACGAGGAGGAGACTCCTTATCTGGTCAAACTGTCTGTTCCTCCGGAGAAAGTCACATTAGCGGATTTTAAAAATGTCCTCAACAATCGGCCGGTCAACAGCTACAAATTCTTCTTCAAATCCATGGACCAGGATTTTGGGTAAGTGGCTACTGTCGGCGATCATTATTATTATTAGCCTGTTCGTGTGGCTCATTTGCTATTTGCTGCGGTGTGTATTTACACCTTTTATTACAGCTATCATTATAGGCAACATCAAACGATCCCGACTGCCAGATTGCTACATGTGCGCAAAACTATATAGAACCGTGTCTGTTTCCATGTCTGCTCTTGGCACCTGCTCATTATTACAGGCTACCCTGTGCTCAGCGGAGGAGACACTTGAGGGTTTGAAGTTGTACCAGATCTGTCCAGAGCCCTAATGACGCAGACCTGCGTGCATTACACAGAGCCAGACCACTGCTTCTCATATTAACCTCAATATATTAACCATGTGGAATATGACTGTCAGAGCAATGCTGGCGAGGTCTCAATATTCAACTTCTCAGATTTCGTAATGGTCTATTTCCCAGTACCTGGTTATAATTTTAGCAGGGTTCGAAATAACCATTAAAAATATTTATTTATTAATGAATTATATGGTTGTATTTGTTTACTAACACATATTGTGCACTGCAGGTGGATCCCAAGGCAATTTGGGAACCACATGGCAGTGATGGTGACTGTGCATCATCTTATCACCTTTCTGAATAATTCTTCTAACAGCATTCAGTCCTTAAAGTAGTTGTCTCGCTAAATTTTCTGATCAGCATTGTAATATATTGTGTTATTACAGAGCTCCTAAGGAAAACATCAAAGTTAAATAATGCGTGCTGGTGGTGCAGTTGTCTGCCATCTAGTTATATCCTACAATTCACTGGCTTTTATCATTTAATGTTATTATGAGAGAGACATGGGTAATTTAATTTACTAATGGTAATTATGATGTAGATTGTCTGTAGAAGCAAAATAGGGGGTGTTGATGGGGACAGCATGCTGGGTAAAATAACGGTGTACGCAAAAGATTTAAATGTGAATATTTTGTTATTTATCCTACCCTAAAAATGTAGTTACCTTCACTTCCTTCACTGAATGTCAGAACAGAAATATTTCCTCCATGTTTTAGTCTTGTCTTTCTTTTTTTTTTCTGCCCCTCTTTTTGTCAACCCATCCTGGTTTTCAGGCGTTACACGAGGTCTACAAAGCTCTCCAGTTCTCTCGGTCAGCAAGATCAACTTGTGTCAGGCCTCTGCTGAGGATGACATATTTGTGTCAGTGACTGTTCTCATTCCAATCTGAGGAGTCATACACGGGCCTATGTACATTTGTATCTAGCAGCGTAATCGCAAAAATGATTTGAGGAAATGCAGAGGCAGGCAGTGTCTACAGAGCCGAACGTCATGCATTTCCACTGCAGCCTGACCTTGTGAGGGAAACTGGCTCTTCCTGGTTGCAGGCTAGTCTTGGTGCGCCGCTTTGTCCCCAGGCCTGGCTTCCTGCCTGTCTTGCGCTGCAGGCCGGGCTGCTCACTGGGCCTCAGGTGATCGACAAGCAGATTATGGAAACAAACAAAGCGTGTTTGCTCTCTCCACATAGAGACATGACTCCAAGTTGCTAAACTCACAGCCTCGTAGATTCTTTTCCTGCATATGCATTACAAAGCATAAAGCACACAGTCATATTACGGTACACTGTGAACTGGACAGTGTCGAGTTCCATGTAGATATTACAAAGGCATTTCTACAAGCATTCCTGCCTTTGAGTTACGCTTGGATATTCAGGCTCTGTGAGTCCAGTGCCGTATGGTACTGGCACAGTATGGAAGCAAACTCAGTCAAAGGCACAGAGGAAAGCAGCGCTTTGTGGTAGCCGTGCTGGCTGCACTGCATACACACAGACAGTATGGCTGCTGGAGAATTAGCAAGGGAGGAATAAGACTGCTGAGCAGAGAGGGAAAACATCAAATCCCTTGCAGTTATAGACAGTGTTTGAAATGTAAATGAGCAGTCAGTGCAAGGTTCTCTGTAGTAGACCCCCTGGTGCGCAGGGGAGAAAACTGCCATTTTCTTATGGGATTGCTGAACTACATTTGTGTTGGCCATATCAGCTCTTTAAGGAATGGCCACACAAATTTGATAAACGGTTTGCGCCCCGGCCGCTTCGGCTTACGTGCCGTTTCAGGTCCCTTTGGAATTGCATGGAAAACGTGTAACTAGGGGATGTGGCATTTCCATCCACAGAACAGAGCACAGCAAATTAAGCGATGAACATTTCGTGTACACATTTCATACTTCAGTTGTTTTGTTTGTTTGTTTTTTTTGTCAGTAATATTCATTCGCTCATCCATATTCATAAGACAGGAAGCTAATTGGCTGGGTTGTTTTGAAGCAACCCACTTGGTTTTTTTGGAGACTTCAAGGTGATGATATGGCGTTTTGTCATTGCCACTGGTGGTGAGTGGGTTTGAAACCTCACTATAATGCAAGTCACAGAGGCGCTCTGGAGCTGAGGAAGCAGCCAAGCTGAAGGTCTGAAAGAAACAGTCTTGTTTGTGCCTCAGAAAATAGGGGGCTGGTAAGGGGATCTTTCTCCTGCTGTAGTTAGAGGACAAAAATCTGCAGCTTTTTGCACAAACGCACTCCCGTCACTCCTTGCTTGCTTTTATCATTTACAGATTGTGACAGATTTGAAGGTGATACCAGAATCTGATGTCATAGCATCAACTGCAATGATAACAATCACATACTGAACTGAAACGTATGAACTTTGTGATTTTAAGCGTCACGCGCCATTGACAGTACACTTGCTATTATTACCAGCTTTACACATGGTTAAACTTGAATTGAGGTGTTTACTGAGTGAGACCCAGAGACATATTGAAGTCAGTCTGTTCACAAACTTGTTTGACTACAAATATTTTGCTTCCCTGTTTAAAGTGTCATTAGCATGAGCCCACCAAAGTCATTGGATGGCTGGTCTGAGGTGGCTGGATTCTCCCACCTCTGGTTTCTGTTCTAGGCTGCAAGTTAACCTAGCCCTCCTCTGTCTTTCAAAGCATAAACAAACACATCTAATCTTTCCCAGCTACACAAATATCACCAGCGGCGGAATATTCCACGATCACCGGGGTAAATCTAGTCATTATCCTGTGAAATCTGTTAAGACCTATTTAAGCTGTCAGCCCTAAGAAGTCAGATCTTTGACAGCAGCCCACACCAGACACATTGCTTTCTAAACAGGGTTTACGGTGTGTGTGTGTTTGTGCGTACATTTGTGCGTCTGTGCTTAGGGTTCAGAAGTGAAACTAAAGCAGGTCCTGATATCAGATGGAAGATGTTAAAGTCATCAGCTGTTATCATTGGAATTGCGTCTCAGCTCATATCTTACAACACAAAGCGAAAGTATTTTGCACGCCAAAAAGCATAAACTACACTTGCACAGGTCAAATGTGTGAATGGAAATCCTTATTTTTGTCAAACTTTAGGAAGAAGCAATCATTCCTATTTTATTTATACAGGCCACTCCCACATCCTCACAAGTCACTGTACAGCTGGTCATGCAGCTTGAGAGAGAGGATGCAAACACTTCCTACCTAACGAGTGGCCGGCAGACTCGGCCCTCACCTCCCTCCCTTTTCCTCCCTGAGGTGGAACATGCCACAGCAGCAGACTCTGTGGTCGTCAGTTCCAGCCACAAGGCTACGTTATCTCTGTCCACCACTCCCAGCAATGCAGCTCCCACAGCGGCAGTGCACACAAAAACACAACTAGCTTGGCTAATCATTTCAGTTGCAGGGACGTTCTGGCAAAACAGGACGAGAAAAAAAAGCTGTAAAGTCGCTGTCAGAGACACCGCTGCATAAAATCGTCTTTGGATTTCCTGCTGCTCTCAAGTCATGCCTCTCCCTTTTTCATGTTCAAAGCCAAGAAGCTTACGTGAGATCTCCACAGACTCAGAAATGCTTAGTTGCTGCCTTTCCAGGAAAATCCTTCTCAAAAAACAATCAACATACAACACATAAAGTCATCCAGGGAGTTACAGTGGAATCTGGTAAATATATTAGGATGTTAGAGCCCCGTGACTTGTGTCAGAGTGTGTTTTGCCAGATCGGCTCCTGCCCCTCAGCAAGCTCCAGGCCTGATCTGTGTGACACAAGCTGAGCAGGTGTGGTGACGGCTTGCTGCTGAACTGTTTCCCAGAGGGTCAAAGGGTAACTGGGAGGTATTTTTGTTGGGAATTTACAGCCAAACTGAAGGAGGCGCTCGCACAGGATCACCCTATTAATACACGCTTGACGCCTCGTTGTCGCAGTTATGAGGCATTTCCTACTCTATCTATCTATCTATCTATCTATCTATCTATCTATCTATCTATCTATCTATCTATCTATCTATCTATCTATCTATCTATCTATCTGATTTATAGTTCTCTCCCTTGTAGGCAGAGCTGTTGTTACATTGTTGTGCTCAGGGTAAGTGTTCTGATAGCCATGATATTTATAAATCAAGGATAGAAACTGAATGCAGCACCACCGCTACTCTATGAGCTTGCTTCATGCTACAAAGGGTGCAAAGCTGATCGAAAACAATGTTGAAAACGTGGCTTTCAGTGCGTGAATGTCACTCAGCGTGGGGCAACATTGCAGGTCGACCCATGCTGTGTTGTTGAGCCAACTCTGTGTCCGACCACTGGTTAGTGAGCCTGACTGTATCTGTCTGCCTGCTCCCTAGGGTCGTCAAAGAAGAAATCTCTGATGACAACGCCAAGCTGCCATGCTTCAACGGGAGAGTAGTGTCCTGGGTAAGTGAGATGGATGGCTCATCCGTGTTGCCCCTGTTCACCTGGCTGTGTAGTCTCAGCTCTATGCAAAGATATGTGGAGCACCCATAGATCATGTACATATTAAAATGCAACGCCTCCACATAAGTTATCAAACACTCTTCACCTTAAGCTATTGTTCATCTGTGCTATAAAGGTGTGAGTGAATCCATTAGATATTAAACCAGGCCCTGGTAACAAAAGAGCTGGTTTAGGTTGACCATTAAAATGACCATTTACTTCAGGGGGGGTCAAACATACACCCATGAAATCCATTCAGTGGTGCAGTCAAGCTGGGTGTCTTTGCAAAGTGTAAAAATTGCATAGAAGTTATTAATAATTATAGTTTTACAATGAAATCTCAGCATTGTGAATAGAGCTGATGATGCTACTGGAGTGGAAATTTGTTATTATTTTAGCTCATTTGTAGATCACAAGCTGTTTGAATGATAAAAGCGTTGTTTAGTTTAGCTTTGGTGCCTTTGTAGATGCATGGCGATCAATATGTTGTCATTCACATGTAATGATAGTAACAGTAACTAAATGTGAAAGAATATGAGACATATTGTTGGAATTGCTTTGGTTTTTCTGAAGTTATTCATCTCTTTTGTACATGGATGGTAATTTACAGTTACTTGTACTTCTTTATGAACTATATGAGTTTGATAGCCCTAATCTGCTGCAATCCTTTGGCCACATACACTGTGTATTTCTAGTGTTTTTAATTACTGAAGACAAACAGCACCGTGAACCCATGTCTACAGAGACAATAGGCTATGCCAAATTAAATCAGTCTATCTTTATTAGAGAAGGATTTACACCTTAATCAGTCATATATATATATATATAGGACAAAGAACGTCTGTCTCTAAATATTGATCCAAAAGTAGCAGCAAAGATTTATAAATTAGTTTGAAGGTCTGTAATTTAATTTGCTCAGTGTCTTTTTGTTTTTTTTAACAATGTCTTGTATAGATCGTACTTTATTGATCCCTATGGGGAAACTCATTATTTTTCTTTCCGCTTGGGGAGGTCAGAGGTCAGAGAGAGCCACATGGTGGTGTTTGTGTACTTGTTAGCGACTGTCTTGCTCAATAACACTTAATTGTTGTCGATACTCTCTCACAATAGCCTCCACTTGTGATTAAGTGTGGTCACAGTTAGTCAACTGTTATATAACAGTTAGTCCTAATATGTACATGTTTCCTCATGATTGCGCCACATTTTATTTAAGTCCAGCTCCCGTTTTCACAAATATGTGTTGCTATTCAAAGAGCTCTCAGCAGACTGATTTGATGATTTTACACTTTATTATGTTTTCTTTCTTTCTCGTTTATCATTTTAATGTTAAACTTTGCAGGTGAAGTGACTGATGTATTCGTTTTAGAAAGAAAATCACAATTTGTGGTGTCGCTGCACAGCATTTCCTCTGCAGTCATTATTTCTTCCTTGTTAAAAAATTCTTGTGATTAAAACACCTGCACACCATAGGTTAGCCACACATGCTAACTGGACTTATTATTCTAATAGTTATTCAGACAATAAATCAATTAAAAATATATTAGATTCCACTAACTAGACTACATATACGGTGAGGTTGATGTAGACTTATTTTTCTTGCATGTTTAAACATTTCAAAAGGAAGGAAAATTTCTGTGCTATTAAACTTAGTATAAAATGAAAAGATAAACATTTGCTCGTGGGGCAATGTCAGATCAATCGTAATGCATTAATAATTAAGAATACTGCCTATGATGCTGGGGGAGCTGCAGAACCTAAGATGGAACATGGCTGAAATCATTTTACACTCATATTAGAACAATTTTTAAAGCTACAGTTTTGGGACGTTATTATGTAAATTGCCGAAGAAGTTTGTGCTTTTGATTATTTTATTGGTGATTTTAATGGAATTTAAAGACATACCCAGGGAGGGTCCTTGCAAACCAGATTGGGCTAGATTGAAATACTCTGTAATTTATCTGATGTGCTTTTTGGAATATGTGCCGTATTTGGGCCGTCAGAGATTCTGGCTGTAATATGAAGATTAACCTGGTCCACATATTTATGTCAGTGTGATTAGCAAGTCCAGTGTTTCCAAAATTAGTTACGTTCATTAAGTTAATTTCAATCATATATATTTAATCTCTGTAATATTCTGGATATTTATAATTGAGCTGTTTGTATATTAGAGTTTTTTCTTATATTTTGTGACTTTGTAATATATTGTATTATTTAATTTAGTTAAATCTGTTACTGTTGTTCTTAAAGCAACTGTAACCACATCATTTCCTTTGGAATTATTCTGATTCTGATTCTGATTAAGGCCTTAGATAAAATAATCCAGTGTGTACATTTTAAAGTATTTGGGAAAAAATATATCAGGAATTCTCTTCAAGGTCTACCATAAAAAACTCTCAAAGCCAGAAGGAAAATAATGTAATAAATGCATCCACCATATATGTCCTATACTAGCATCTTTACACTGGCTGCCAGTCGGTTTTTAAATTGATTTTAAGATTTTATTATTTATTTTTAAGGCACTGCATGGGTTAGCGCCTTCGTACCTTTCTGATCTTTTAAAGTTATACACTCCTTCAAGCTCACTGAGGTCTGCGGACCAGAAGCTTCTAGCTGTCCTGAGGTCCAGATTAAAGCATAGCGGAGATCAGGCGTTTCCTGTGGCTGCTCCTAAACTCTGGAACAAACTGCCCAGTCACAGCAGGACCCCCCCCCCCCAACATTAGACATTTAAAAACCTGTTTGAAAACCTGAAGTTTAAAACATTTTATTCTCTGGCTTCTCTTTCTTCTCATTTTATTTTTCCTTTGTTCAATTCTGTCAGCTTGTCCTATGTTTTTATGTCATTGATTTTTCTTTAGAATTACAGCATTTTGGTCACCAGCCGCTGTTTTAAATAGAAACAAATTTCTATAAAACTGGAGATCCAAGGACCAGAGAGAAATCTGCTCCTTCTTAGGATGTTTCGAGAAGAAAGCCAGCAAGTCAGTACACGGCAGGCACAGAAGGTGATGGAAATTGCAGTAACACTTATATCCGTTGTAATGGAGAAAAGAAAAGTATCCCACTCTTTATTTGAGAATCGAGTGGCACCATAGCGATGCCTGTGAACCCCCAGGCTTGCATTAGAATAATCACAGCCCACAGAGTTGTTGGGCTTTCCTCGCCTGTCTGCTTTAACTTTCATTATTCTGGCTCAGATGAAAGGATGGGTCATTGTACATCATCCTTTGTACCGACACTCAGCTGAGTAAAAGAACAGAAGTCTTTTAAGTTTCTAAGTAGCTTGCAGTGTTTCTCAAGTTGTATAAGCATAGCCAGAAGTCATCAGTAGGCCTTTTTGCCACATCTCAATTTCACAGCCTCCCCTGAGTGGACTCGCGCTTAAGAGACGTCTGTCTCTGAGTTTATCTTTGAGTTTGCGTGGTTACAGAGTTTCTTTCTTCTAGTTCTGTGTCCACACTATGCAGCCTATAGAATACAATAAAATATGCACGGTATAACGTGTGCTTGTCTTTGACCTGAATATGTCTAATCTGTAATGAATAATTTTGTTTCCTCCAACCTGTCTTTTTCAGTTGGTCCTGGCAGAGAGTGCACACTCTGATGGAGGATCTCAATGCACGGAGAGCCATCCAGAACTTCCCCCACCCCTCGAGAGAACAGGGGGCATCGGGGACTCACGGCCCCCGTCCTTCCAGTGAGTAGGATGATTGCCGCTCGTCATGTATGCACAATTACACACACTCGTGTAGGCAGATGTATTCAAGCACGCAGCCCTGCGTACCGGTTGACCTTTTCATTTCACAGCACGCTATATGTGCTAATCAGAACGTGGAACGTGCCACAGAGAGATTTATCGTCACAGGCTCACATGGGGAGTGTAGACGGTCGCTCCGCCGCTGTGTGAATATAGCATGAAGTATGTGCTAACACTACAGTGTGGGAATATGCATAGGCGTGAGTATTTTTCCCACTTGGGTATATATTCCCGCCCACACAGCCATGGAGTAAGGCGTTACTCCGCTCGTCTATGTAAACACGATGCGCATGCTGCTTGGGCGGCTGATTCTTGAAATAGCCTTGACAGCATAAACCTCTTCAGGCAAATACTGGCACTCAAGTGAGGCTCATTGTATTCAGTCACTAAGAGCATTCATCCATACTCTTAAAAAAAAAAGCACATGTGGCCTGAATCATATTATTGCTTAAGCACTGAAAAATTGAGATTTTCTCAACGTTATGGCTACCTGAGTCCAGACTTTGCCTTAAAACCAGCAGATTTAAAAAATATAACTGTAATCACTAAGGAGAAGTCCCTTCCTAAATATAGCCAAAAGGGCTGGGGGCAGTGGAGGCCAAGAGTCATTGCCATTACAGCACTAGAGCAATATAGCTGAGGCTCTATATTGAGAACATGCAATCTGTCATGTCTCAGTGTATCTCTTTATCTACTGTTTGACATCTCAGCTCTCTTTTGCCCTCTATGGGCTGCTCACTCCTGTTTGGCTGTCATCTGGCCTGATGATGTTATTGTTCCCAGCCAGCTTTGACTACCGCCACCTTGTGGAAAAAACAGCAAACTGTCTGCCGGCCCCTTTACCCGCCCCCTCCGTGCCTCGCTCTCTCTTTCTCTTTCGCTCTTTGAGTCAGACAGCCAGGCCTTTTTACAGCATGGTGAATTCCCTATCGCGAACCTCCCCTCTTTCTGAAATGAATCCAGCCTTCCCCCCTGTACCGCTGTCTGCAAATAGCTAGAATATTATTACCACATCATTTTCTCTTTGTGCTTTATTCATGCATCTCGTGTTTGTCGGCGTGAATGGCTCTATTTGATGAGCACACACAGAATAGGTGTTTTGGTCTGAGAATGGACACACTGATGTGCTTCTGCTCGGTAATCCGGATTAGCAGACATTAAAAGCACCCATCTCCATTTCCCAATGGGAGGGGGGGGGGGCTATTGGCAACAGGGAGAGGGGGTGGTAGGTGTGGGGATTGAAAGGGGGTGGCATTTGTTCACAGCTGGAGCCTAGCGCCTCGGATAATCTCCCACCAGAATAGCAGATCCGTCGGCTGGCTGGTGAGCGCCCTTTGACAGGTTTTGACAGGGCTAACAGCGAGGCAGTGGCCACCGCATCGATCATCACATAGCTTTCTAATCAGTTCCACTAGAAATGCACCTGAAGTGTGCATCTTCACTGATTTTTGCATACATGCACTGACCTGTGCTGGTGAAGCCGGGCCCAGGTGCACCCATTAGTACTCTGCATGTAAGCATGCTCAATTGAGCGCTTCATCCCGCTGAGTGAACACGGCAGACACGGCATCCTGTCTGCTCCTGAGATTTTCATTTGCATTGGTCAGCCACACGTAGGCACTGAGGTGTGCGAGAACATTGTTTTCAAACGAGGAATGATGTTTGCTCACAGGTTTGGTTTTTTATGCCTCTTTTTTCTGTTTATACACTTTGATTTTGACTGTTTGTGCGCGTGCACTGACATTTACGCAGGTGTGATTATTTAGGTATTCAGGTGTCAGATACATGTTGCATACGTGCCTAAGTGCGTGTGACTGACTGACAGGGTTAAGTAGAGTTCTCATCGGGTTCAGGTTTCCTAGGAGCCCGGTGGCAGTGTGAGTCCCTTAACCCTCGTGCCTGAGGCCACGGCGTCTCCAGCCCTCTGACAGAATAACAATCTGCCCGCCAGCTCTTCCAGAGCCCCCAGACTCCTTCCAGACCTCAAGTACACACAGGCCGGCTTATTGCTCAGCCCACACCTGATCTATCACTTCTCACTTTTTATGCGATCTGTCATTCTCTTCTCTGTCTCTCTCCCAATCATGCTCCAGGCACCATCTGGGCTTTCAATAGGTCTCATTAATGCCAGTATTGTCCAGAATGGCTCCCTCTCAGGGTATCTGGTCATTAATGACACTTAGTGAAAAACACATCACATACCACCGAACAATGAAATTGCTATTTTGGCCAGAGGGACTGAATTTGAAACAGAGTCATGATATGAGTTGCATATTCCCCTAAGGTTGGATGGCAGGCATACAGATACTATAACAGACAGAAGTATACTGTAGCTAGGGATTATGTTCGGGAGTGTTGGTCTCAGGCTGGCTAGAGAATTCATTTGAAACACTTTCTGCGAGGCAGACTGAGATACTCTGTGTTTTGTACATCATTATGAAGCTGACTGAAGTTTTCCGATGCGTGTATTGCAGTGCCAATGCAGTGAGCAGTCGTGACGGCCTGGACACAGAGACTGGTACAGAGTCTCTCCTAAGCCACCGCAGAGAGCGAGAGAGAGAGCGCGCACGGAGGAGAGCTCGAGAAACTGAGCGTGAGTATTATCAGCCAGGAACAGATGGATCCCAAAAACGCAATTATCTTGTCATTTCCAACTTATTACTTTTCAGTACCTCTTCATTTAACTCTCATACTCCGCACAAGTCAATCACCAAAAAATGTGGACGGGAAGTAGACATGTATGAAAAAAGGTCCCTGGGGCTCAAGTGGTACATGTTCAACTGCAGCTATGTTAAAGCAAAAAGTTCACTGTATGTCAGCGTTTTTGGAATAGTTGGCCAGTAGTTGTCTTTCTTTTCTGTTTCTTCTGTGGCTCTCAGGTCTGAATTATAACAGGAGTCTGTTGCAGTCACTGTTGAAATAAAAAATGCCTCCATTCCATCTGGAAAAGAAATTGATTGGATCTTGACTTTAAAAGCTCCTGAGAACTGTTATCAAGTGCAAATGCATTTGCTTTATTGTGCTGACATTTGACTACAGCAATTTCTATTACAAGCTCTTCGGTAGGAGAGGCGCAGCACTTTCCTGCTCCTTCGCAAGAACTCCTATTTGCAGGCTCAGTGTTTTCAGTAAGGGAGGCTGTCTGTGCTATCCACAACAGAGAACAGGAAGGTTTTGCAGTGGTTACCCATATAAGCACATTGGCGATCAGTAGAGGTACCTGCTTTCATCCGGTTTCTGTCCCACACAGGTATTTTTGACAAAATTAGTTGGTTTTTTGGCACCAAGTAATAAACAATCGCAGTCTGCCATTGTTTTCACTGACAGCAAAAATCACTGTGCTCTTCTCTCTCGCTTTCTTTCTCTCGCTCCCCCCTTCCCCTTTGTCCTCTCTTCACAGCAAGCCTGGCTCTTTGCATCCTGCGCTCCAGGCTCATTAACTAAATACTCATTAATTTATGTGGTGCAATTAGCATCACTGATTACAGCATCAGGTTGGGGTTGTATGGAGGGCTGTAGATGGGGAACAGATTTATCTTAGCAGACTATCTGCACATGAGCATAGCCAGTGATTTCATCGTGATCACGCTGGTGCACTCCATGATGATGCTTTTGACTTGGCACAGACATATTGCTGCTGCCGCTGCTGCTAACAGCCAACTGAACATCTGTTGTTTTTTGCATGTGAGAAGGATCACAAACTCAATGAAATATACATTGTTATCCACCCCGTTGTCTGTGTTTACTGACTTCAATCCAATCTAGAAGCACATATACTTTCCCGGAGAAACTCCAAGAGGAACTGGTTCATAAATTTGTGTAACAAAGTCCAATTAAGTGTAATTCAGCTTTAATTTCACCGAGTGACACAGCGAGGCGTAAAGACAGATACCTCCTCCCACCTCTGTGCCTCACTGCCTGCAGCATCATCATCAGCAGCAGCAGGAATTCCCCTGTCACCTTATACACATGCGAGCGTTCCTCGCTGTTTTACAAAGATCGGTTAAAATGTTCAGACTTGTCAAACTATTCTCTCTCTCTCGTCTTTCTCAGTTTTCTTTCCTGCGCTGTAGCATTCAAGGATGAATAATGGAGCAGTTAAAAAATTTAAGAGGGAGAACAGGTGCAAGACTACCTCATGGAGTTATGGGATATGATCTGTTTTAAGGCTGCCAGGTGTTCTGTATCTTAACCAGTTGTATTAGAGGACGACTGTGGCCAACAAAGGGGGGGGGGGAGCGTTCCCGTGGCATTAAATGTTATGCTGTACAGAGCCGTCAGGATTTCAAGGCTGAGGTCAGAGAAGACACAGTTAAGCCTGAGCACTTACGTTTGTATTAAAGTATTACACAAAGCCTGCAAAACAGCTGGTGAACATAAACTACTCTCTGTTATGAAAAAGTGTCTTCAGCTCATTTTCCTGTTCTTGTTGTATTAGGGCTGCAAAGCTTTTGTGATTTCAATCACTGACAGTGCTTTCACCTGAGGAAGGGAGGGGAGAAGACAGCTTATCGTATAAAATCACATATTATTTTCTCTCTGCTTTGGAGGATACCATTGTCTGATTGGTCAGAGGCAGATTAACAGTCATTCAACAGTTGCGTGCATGAGAGTCAGGGAGGAGGTAATACTTTCTCCTCACTCTCAGCTCACTTTCTCTGTTCATTGGAAGAAGGCGTGCTGTCAGCTGCGGTGAGAGGGATTCGCTGTGTTATTTCCCGGGATGGTGTTGGGCTTTGGAATATTTTCTATTGTTTTTTGTGGTTAATTTAACGCTGGTGTTATTTTTCTGTTTTTCCAGAGTTATGGATAGTTGGTTAAAATAGGGAGGCTCTTGTTTTTTGAAGCAAGGTGACATTTTTATTTAATAGGTGTAAGCTTTTATAGGCTGGTTCTGTTTATGAGCGATTCTCATCAAAAGGCAGCTCGATTGATTATAGAATTATTTAGACTGCATGTTTCTCTCTTTAAAGATCAGAGTTCACACAAAACAGTCAATTGCTGGAAGTGTCACAGCTTTCGGAAAGGTCACGATAATGCCGTGTTCAAAGTTTCGCATATTCATTCAAAACGTGACTTTGCTGTTGAGTCATAGCACTCGCTTCTTGTTTTACTACACGTCACTCTTGATAGTTTGTCGTTTTGTGTATTCCCTATTTCTGGCACTTCCTCTATTGTAGATAAGCTGTGAAGTGTGTCAACAGCCAGCTGGTGGGCATAGACTGACTGGGGCTCAGGCTTTTTAGAGAGCAGCTAGCACAGACGGAGCAGAGCACAAAGACGCAGATTTTTCAGGCTGGCTTGGTGAACCTGCACACTTGCTGTTTGTTTGTTTGTTTTTTTGTTTTCTCTGGCGCCAGTCAGCAGAGTGCGAGAGGAAATATGTTTGAGTGAGTCTTAACACTGGATGTCAGGTCCCTCTGCTGATTGAGTGTTTATGTGCAGTAGCTCGTCTTTCAAATGAGCACCCTGTGGGCGGAGCTAGCGATGGGAACTACTACATTGCTGGAATGTTTTGCTTGCTCTCGGCGAGTACGTTGGCTACCACGCCCTCTTCGCCTTGTGAGACCTTTTCAGCCAATCCGCTGTTACCCTGAGACTGCGCCACCTCACTGCCAATGTACGTATGGAGACAGACCTGGTAGTTTTCCTCTGATGGGAGGGCACTACTTTTTCTTGGTTTTCTGCAAAGTCTACAAATCCGTGTACTGTATTAAAAAAATGCGTTTATTTTTCATTTTTATTGCTACATTTTTTTTTTAATTCATGTTATTCCACCTGCAGGAGGGTCTAATTGAAGATATATTTCAGTTCAATGTCCACATCTTCCTGAGATCACAGTTTAATGCTTGTTGCAGATGATTTTTGTTTTGTATTCCAGCCACTCTCATTAACTCCTTCCTTCCTCGCCTTCTGGTTGCTCTCTTATTCTCACTTCACCCTGCAATGATGACCCCCCCCTCTCCATCTGACTTACTGCTGCTGTGCACTTTTTCTCTACAGTCCCTCGCATCAATGGTCACTCCAAATCAGAGCGCACTGCAAGGGACTCGGCCATGGGTTACGACAGTGCCTCAGTAATGAGCAGTGAGCTGGAGTCCAGCTCATTTGTCGACAGTGAAGAAGATGAGGATGCTAGCAGGTAAGTTCTTCTCCAGTTTTGCCATTGAAACACTTAACTTGGTCGCTTTGTCTTCTTTCTGATGTGATTTGTTGTTTTTCTTTTCATAAAAGCTGCAAAAACAGTGAAGAATTTGCAACAATAAATCAGACTTAACCACTTAAACTACAATCAGATATAGTGCGTGTGTTAGAAATTCATTTAAATAGGAATAGCAAGGCTAACAATTTATTATTTTGTTGAAACTGTATGTGTGTACATAGACCTTCACAGAGTTTTAAGGAAAATTCCCAATGAATATACTAAATAGCTTAAATTGCTCACTCTGGCCTTATTCATATACCCTATTTAATATTCCATCTTTTCCTTGATTTCACTTTCTTCTTCAGGCTCAGTAGTTCCACAGAACAGAGTTCGTCTTCACAGCTGATGCGCAGACACAAACGGCGCAGACGGAGGCACAAAGTGGCAAAGATCGACCGGGTATGCACCTCTTAAAACACATCAGTGCCCCTGCTGAAAGTGACATTGACACTGAGTGCTTGAAACACATGAATAAATTGTTTGAAATGGGCTTTTTGCCACTTTTATTCACAATATGCTCACTGTAACCTCTTCTTCCTTTACCAGTCATCGTCTTTCAGCAGTATCACAGACTCCACGATGAGCCTAAACATTATCACCGTCACACTAAACATGGGTAAACCTGTTGCATCCATGCCTATTTTTTAACGTCATAGAATTTAATGTAGAATTCATATCAATACCAAAGCGAGTCTTTGTAACTGTATTCATCCCCTGCTTTAATCTCAACAGAAAAATACAACTTCCTTGGTATCAGTATTGTCGGTCAGAGTAATGACCGGGGGGACGGCGGTATTTACATCGGCTCTATCATGAAGGGAGGAGCTGTAGCTGCTGATGGCAGAATAGAACCTGGAGACATGCTACTACAGGTACGCTTCCATAACGAGATATTTGAACTGGTAATAATTGTGCCTCGAATTTGCTGTTGCAGTGACAACATCTCTCTGAGGTTTTGCTGCATGTTAATAATGACGGTTGTATTTAGTTCCCTTGTTAAACTCTTATGTAAAACTTGGAATCCTGCCTCTCTTTTCCTTCCCCATCCTTTGTTCTGTTTGCGATGGACGCTTCCAATTTGTTGTGGCCCCGATACAAACAGTATAGGTTGTTTTATGATTGTGGGGGTTTATTCCATCAAAAGGACCTTAGGATTTGCAGCCATGTGAACCCCTAAAAGAACAGCAGAGATTAATACGTGCACAGTATAAATGCATAAACGCATCGAAGTTCTCTTCAGAACTTCAAAATAATATTTTAGTTAGTAAAACATGGTCGAGAAATGTAAAGAAATTACATTGTTGGTTTTGTCTGTCAATCAGGTGAATGACGTCAACTTTGAGAACATGAGCAATGATGACGCTGTGAGGATCCTGAGAGAGATTGTTTCCAAAACTGGGTAAGGACTCTTTCTTGGAAGATTATTGAAATCAGATGAAATTTAATTAATATCAGAACCAATGTGCTGGTGAGTCATGGGGCTGTATAGAAAATCAAAGGATCTAAATAAATAGGAAAAGCTAGTTGATAATGCTGCTTGACCGTTGGACACTGTTGCAACTTTTCCTGGAAGTTGACCTTTCGTCTTAGTCAGTGTCGACTGCTCATCAGTAGAATGAGTAGCTGACATTAAAGGATTTATAGGAAATGAAAGCCATCGACGGCTTTCACATTTGACAAGTTTGATTATGTTACGTAAAGTTATTCGCAGTAGAATGACAATGCGCAGTAGATTATTCAGCTTTGGTGTTTTTAAAAAAGGGAACAAGTACAGCATATTTCTGTGTATGATTTTTCTAAGAGTAACATTTATTTTCTATGTATATCCAGTCCCATTAGTCTTACTGTTGCCAAATGTTGGGACCCATCTCCCCGAAGCTACTTCACCATTCCTCGTGGTAAGACAGACAGTGTGGTGTAATATTTGGAGCAACGCAAATGATGACCTGATAATGTTTAAACCATACCGTGTTCACTTTGTCCTATTTATAAAAAGTTTCTCGTTTTGTTTTATTTTCTCAGCTGAGCCAGTGAGACCCATTGATCCTGCAGCCTGGATTTCACACACCACAGCCCTAACTGCACCTTACCCTCACTATGGTAAAGGTTACCTGCTGCTTTGTTCCAGTATAAAAGGTCACTTCTCAGTAACTGAACTATAAATAATGAGGTCACAATGATCAAAATTGTTTCTCTTTTTCCATCTCAGAGTTTGATGACTTGCCTCTGTCTGTAAGTAAAACAGATATGGCAACTATTGTCAAAGTGATGCAGTTGCCTGATTCTGGCCTAGAGATTCGAGACAGGATGTGGTTGAAGATCACCATTGCAAATGCTGTTATAGGTGAGAAAATCTACCCAATGCAGAAATTTATATAGAAACAGTGGCTGTATTACTGTAAACAATGCTGGTTACTTGGAAATGTGCAGACATGCATTGCATGCATAGTGATCGAAACCTCTGTGCTGAGTGTGGGCAATAAAAATAACTCAGTAAGGCTTTTTTTTTTCTTTAAAAAAGGGAAATAAAGAAATCAGTAGGTTTCCTAGAGAGCACAATATTAAATTACAAGACTGAAATCAATTCAAATGCATGGTATCTAAAAATATAATTTTTTAGGTAGTTTACTCTTTCTAAACACAACAAACAACATCATATAAGTATTTTTTTTCAAGTCATGTAGACTCTTGTTTTTTCTGAAAAGCATTAGCATCGTAGTTCTAGCATTAGCTCCACTAACTTCATTCAAAGGTTTTGCAGCATTGTGCTGCTTGCCCTAACTATTGCAGTTGTGGTTGATGTGTGGTTGCTGCATATAAGTGGTATTTTTAGCATCTGTTCCACGCATCAGGGAACTGAACTTCATGTCCACGTGTGCATTCTTTGCCATGCTAGGTGCTGATGTAGTGGACTGGCTGTACTCCAGAGTGGAAGGATTCAAGGATAGGCGCGATGCGAGGAAGTACGCGAGCAGTCTGTTGAAGCACGGTTACTTGAGACACACTGTCAATAAGATCACCTTCTCTGAACAGTGCTACTATACCTTTGGGGACCTCTGCCAAAGTACATCCACTTTTCACACCTACATTAATTAAGCAGCTCACACATTTATGGCATTTTCTTTTTAAATAGAAGGATTATACTAACTCTGTCCCTCTCTGCTGCTTTTTTTCCCTCTCTCCTCAAGACATGGCCTCACTCAATTTGAATGAAGGATCCAGTGGTGGAGGTTCTGAGCAGGACACTTTGGCACCACTACCTCCCACTAGCAACCCCTGGCCTCTGGGCGGGCAGCCATTCCCCTACCCTCCTTTCCCCACTGCACCCCCGAGCTTTCCGCCAGGATACTCAGACCCATGCCACAGTTTCCACAGTGGGAGCGCAGGCAGCCAACACAGTGAGGGTAAGCAATAAGGAGGGGCAAGACGAGTTTTCCATCAGCCTATCGTTGATTAATATAATATATTTGCTCAACATGCAACACGACATTAATGAAGTCTTTCTGGCATATTAACGAATGTCTGGCTCATGCTAATGTTAGCTTTACTGGCTCTCTGGGCAGGAAGTGGACATTGGATTGCATTATTCAATACAATATAAATATCTGTGTTCTAAAATGCGTCCTGTATTGTCAAGGTCAATCATGAGCATCTTGAGTCATGCAGCGGACAGCTCTGCAGTACTGGGTGTGTACACAAAACAGATCTGATCAACCATGTGATTATCAATCACCAGCTTGAAATGATCAACACTAAGTCCATGTGTCTCCATTAGTTCTTGAATGATCTTTTGTTTTGATTTTTGAATCAAAATGTGATGGTGCTGCATGGTTTTTGTTGTCTGCGCTGGGGCAGTACGTATAAGTAGCTGGCAGGGGTAATGTTGCTGTATATTTTTTACTACGTAGCCCAGACAAAAGATGTGAAACTATATATTACCATCTCTCTGTCTTATTTTCATTGTTTTGAGTGGCTCATCCATATTTTAATTTCGCCCAGTTGCCATTCTTTCGGTTAGTTTTGGTTTCGTTTATCAGCAAATTTTGGGAAGACAAGTGACAAATAAATGTCATGGTTTTCTTTCTTTGGGAGCGTTCAGAAAAGAGCAAGCATTCATGGTAATGAGTGCATGTGTGAAATCTTGGGGACAGTTTCTGCATATTTGCATATAAAGGATCAGTAACAGCCACCGGCGTTACGTTGGTTTGGAGCTAACGGGGGAAAGTGCACTAGGACACGACAGGTAGTAGAGGAACGACTGGGCTGGGAGGTGTGTGTAATTCTGTTGTTCCCTCTGTTTCTGCTGGGCAACGGTAGACTGAAGGAGGAGGTAGTCCCCGGACACTGGGGGAACCGGTAAGCCTGCTAACCCCCTCTCCTCCTCTGCTGCTCTCTCTATTTTACCATTCAATCTTATTCTGCCACTCCTCTCTTTCTCTTGTGCTCAACGTTCTCCACGTCTCATACTGTAGCTTTAAGGTTTTTGTTGGGTTTTTTGTTTTTTCTCTCTCTGCCCGTCCCATAATTTTTCTTTGGTCCATGTGTATCCTGTCTGTGACTCTCCTGACGTCCGATTCTCCCTCTCTGCGCCTCTAGGCATGCATTTGTACTGTGCTGGGAGGTGCATGATGCAGGATGAGCACTCTGAGGCTTGTGCTATCATTCTTGCTGATAGGGGGCAATCATGCACCACTTTACCCAGTGCTGTTGGGCTCACTGTGGAAGGGGAGGCGTGGAATGTTTGATTTTGCAACAGTGTGATACACCTCCATTAGTCTGATGCCAGCAGTGTTTATTAACAGCATTGAGAGTTGTGACACGTATTATTACTGAGAAATTGACAACACGACAAATACGTCATTCTGCGTTGTTCATCAAGTGCTTTGTGGTAATCTTTCTGATGCAGGTGTGTCATCTTTATATTTATGATCTTTGACTGTTTCAGTGTTTGTATGAATATAAGAAAAAGCCTTAATATCAGTTCCTGCATCAGAATTTGGGGCAGAAATCACTGAGATAATCATGTTTGCCCTTGACTGACTTTTGCTAGACTGCATAACAAAAAATGTGGTCACACCTTAAACAAAGTGCAGTAATGTATTTATTAACATTGACACATTTTACTGTGTTTCAAACACGAGCACCTTTTCATGTTATGCTTAATTCTGGTGGAGTTCAAGAAGTCTTTATTAAGCTGATGTTTAATGTGTGACCTTTTGTCTTTGTTTATCGGTAGCCGGTCGTGAATCATCAGTAGCTGATGACTTGCAGCTGCTCACTGTGTATTTGTGGGTGTTTATATTCTATTGAAGTCTTAACCTGTTAATCTCTGTTTCCTTTTTTTTTTTTTTTTTTTTTTCCCCCCCCCAAATCAACAGGAAGCCGAAGCAGTGGATCCAACCCCAGCGCAGGCAAAGGTAGACGTTCATCCCCACAGGAAAAGGGTCAAAGGTCAACATGCAGTGAATCAGAGCCAGGAATCCGCGGAGGGCGGCGTGGTGACAGATCTGCCAGTCAAATGAGCCATCACAGCCACGCCATCTCTAGCCAAAGTCACGCAAGGTCAAGTCTCAGCCACAGTCATTCACACAGGAGCCACCCTGTCACACAGAACAACCACCCCCCGTTCACCTACAGCCACGCCGCCTTTACTCAGCCAGCTCCAGGCTCCTGTGCCCAGAGCGAGCGAAGCCATGCCTCCTCCTACGGCCCCCCAGGCTTGCCTCCCCCTTATTGTCTGGCCCGTCTGGCCCCCAAGACCTCATTCAACAGTAGCACGCCTCCTGGAGCCCCACCTGGGAGAGAGTTAGCAGCCGTTCCTCCTGAGCTCACCGCCAGTCGCCAGTCCTTCCAGCATGCTATGGGCAATCCCTGTGAGTTCTTTGTTGACATCATGTGACAGAACAGTGCCTTTTTAACTCAGTGAGCACAAAACAGCTCTCCCTGATCCCTTTCAACCCTGTTCTCCTTTTTCCTCTCAGTCTTTTGACCATCTCTAAACTTCAGAATGTAGACACTGACTGGCCCTCTCCACAGCCCCCTGCTGTCTGTCCCTCTGATGTCCAAGCAAAGGAATACAGGCAGCAAGAGCACAACAGGAGTAGTCCTCTCGCACACAAGCAGGGGTCCTCTGGCTGAAAACCCTCTTTTGTATTGACGTGACGTGTACAGTTTGTGAAACGTGAGTGGTATTCAGTGTACTGATTTCTGTAAAGATGCCATGCAGACATTTTTGGGAGTGTGTACTCTACCTAGGATATTTTCTGTTCTGCGCCTTTAAGCTGGCTGGGCCTGGATCTCAATCCCCCAGACCCAGGCCAATAACTATGGCCTACGAATCTTTTTCTGGACATAAAACTCGGACTGGAACACCTAACTCATATTTGTGTATAATGCTACAGTTTAGCACATTACTCTGGCCCCACTCCCCTTATGTCAAGGCACTGCCACTGGCGTATTTAAGCTCTTACCTGCCAACTACTAATAACGCTAACCTTGATCAGTTCACAATCCGAGGATTTCCATAAGGGAGACCCTGTAGCCAGCCTTTAGTTCGACTAGGCTGCATATTGCATGACTGTCTCACCTGCTTTAAAGAAAACGTATTCATTCATTTTGTTTAAAGTATTACCGTTATTGGGGGAGGAGGTTACCTCTTTCCTATGTTCTAAAGGAAGAATCCATACACTGGAACATTTTCGTGATGTTATTTATGTGATCCTTTTGCATTGATGGTGTCATACTTTGTCTACTACGAATGACTGACCGACAATCAGGCATCACTCTTTATGAAACGGTGGCCATTTCTCAATGTCCTAGGTGTGCTTTGTCGAATGTATCATTATTTCTGTCAGTGATTAAACCCTGACACCCATAACACTTAGTTTAAACATGTTTAAAGATCAGCAGGATTGCAAACTTTGGACACTCACAACAGCAAACTGTGAAAGCAAACTCAAAGGTTGATTAGATAAAGTAGTTTGACAAAAGCATCAGGTTTGTCTCCTTCAGTTGTGGACTTTGTTGAAAAGTCAGTGTGATAAAAGCCAAAGCCTCACATTGTTTGGTGGACATGGCTCTTCATACTGTTGAAGCTGTCACTTCTTCTAGTTGTTGTGTTCAGAGTGACTTCAAGGGGAATCCTGGCTTTCAGATGGTGATCTCCTTGCAAAACAATGGCAAATCCCTGTTGTATCTACCTAAAATATAGTTACAAGAGGGAAATAACACACACACTAGTTTTATGAGCACTTTCCCATTTTGTCCTTCCCTCCCTTTAGTATGAAGCACTGTTTGCAATCAAAGCTTTCTCTTTAATTTTCTCTAAAAAAAGAAGAATAAATTGTAAATAGAAATTTATTATATATATATGAATAAAAATATATATGTTCAAAACACTGTCTTCATTTTTCACCTCACCTGGAGACTGAGTGAAATGCCACTAGGTGGAGACATTGTTTTGTGTATATTATTGTACAAACTATACATTTGACTGATAAAATGATAAAAATGCGATTTGAAAATGTGCTTAAGGTGCCGTTGCCTGTTTTAATTCGAAAGCAGTATCATGCATTTCAAATGTATGACACAATCTCGTGGGTGGTTGGTGTTCATGACCGGCCTGTGGTCAACAAAACAGTCGCCTGAAGAATAGGCAACCATTTACAATTATAGCCAAGATGGGTTAATATGTTGCAACAAAGTTTTAATGTTGGTTTTGACACTTGACAGTTAACACCCCTGAGTGGAGTTTCCAGTACACCAATTACGTGTACTTTCCCAGTGGGCTGGTGTTACTTGTAAAACGGCTATACAACAACAAGCCGACTGTATAGTACAGACCCCCATCTACTTGACCCACAACCACAGCCGCGGTTGCTGAGTGACGTCACACACCTACATCTATGGTGGGTGTGTAATAAAAATGCTCGTCAGGAAGGAAGTGCTGTGTAGGCAGAATAAGTTACTCTACTAGAACAGCAGCCCCCAGAAGAGCGCAATGACCTGTAATCGCCTTCGTGCTGTTTGAAATACAGGCCAACGGGTAAAGTGAAAACGTGTAGTCCCACATTAACAAAGCCTTCTGCCATGACAGTTCCAGGTTGACTGACTCTGAAGCTTATGTCAGCCTACATGCAAATATGAGCGCACACTCATTTACCAGCAGATTGTGTTGCTAAACTCCTTACCGAACAGCCCTGAAGTATTTCCCGAGCCGCTATGTAAATTTGGGACGGGGTTTTACTGTGCTTCATTGCTGAATTTTTTTAAAGAGGAGGTTGAGGAGTAAATGTGGGAAGGGTTTCTTAGGGTGCGTTGGCAGATGAGGTACATACGCAGTCTCACACCACGCGCGCACTTTGACGTGACGACGCTATCGGTCGAGTGTGATGCATTAGAAAGTCAAAGGCCTCGTCTGCGAATGTCACGAAGTATCATATGATAGTGAGATGTTACAATCATGACTCAGCAGACAAACGTTATGTGCGTGTATTTATTTGGTTCGTTTTTCCCCCTTCGCACTTAAATTGTTAGTTTGAATTTAAGCATGAAGATGAGCTAGAAGATCCCCAGATATGTAATCACCTGACACCTCATCATTTGTCAGCAAATTCCCAGTGTTTTCCCAAACTCACACCACTTACTGTAAGGAAACGGTTCCTTTTTCAAAGGAAGTAAGTCCTGCTGAGTTTGGGAATCGCTATACACAATTGAACAAAGGCACCTGAAAACAAAGGTCACTTTTAAAAGCACCACTTTCATTTTAGAAGAAATATTCTTACAACACTTTTAATTTCATTTTCTACCTGAATATTTGCCACGTGTGTTGTCTAATACAAGTGTTAGCCACCAGACACATAATGATCTTCTGAAGAGTCCGTGAGGGGGGGAATTTCGAGACATTTTCAACGCCCTTTAAATAAACTTGTGATTCTGGGCATGATGTCTTGTCCTATGACTCATCTGTTAAATAACAATGACGCGTTCTCTGTTGTGAATAAAATCGTATTTTAACAATTGTTTACTTAAATTAAAAAGTTTTATGCTGTACATTTTCTTTAATTTCACCTCAATTTTGCATTTCTTCAGTGTATATTGTATGTATACTATGATGCTATGACTCCCACGAGGAAGACAATGGTATTGGCATCCTTAAGCTTTGTTTATAAAACCGTATAGACAAAATAAAGTCCAGGAGATTAAGTAAAAATAAAAAAATAAAAAAAATCCCCCTTTATGACTGTTTCCCCGTTAGAGACAAAACAGAAAAGTTACGATGAAGATAAAATCCCTTTTATTTCTATTGTAGCGTGATAACAAAGCCTTTCCACGACAGGTAGTTAAGTCTAATGCTTTATTGTGAGACAATATACTGCGTAAATGCACTCAAATAGAAGCAAAAGCTTCTAGAAAGTAAAGCTGCTATTTGAATTAACTTCACATTTGCAGGTGGAGAACTTGACTGTGCTGTTGTAAACACATTGCGGCGATTGCATCTAAGTTCCAGGAAATCTAGTTTAGCCCTAGTTCAGACAGTTCTATGAAGAACAGAACAGATTTGAACGGTCGTTCAAGTTTGAAGGCATGCATAACACGACATTATCACGGCTTTATTTGGTTACTGGTAGAGGAAAAGAAACGAATATTGTAATCTGACTGAGCAAAGTTTCGCTTTTCTTTTTCCTACAGCCAGCGACAACTTTATATCTTGGTATCTCTTTGTGTATTTTGAATGAATTCATTTATTTTTAATAAATACATTGTAGTTGTATAAAAATGACTAAGACAAAAAACTGTCTATGCATGTAGATGAATTGTACCATGCTGAGTCACACCGTTGTGACACGCCCCCCCCCCCCCCCCCCCCGTCCCCCGCGACAACACTTTTTATAAGCGCTCAGCTGGCAAGAGGGTTAAAAACCTTTCTGACTGCTGAAGTCGCAACTATACAGTCTGCTTAATATGAGTGCAGAGCGCAGAACGATGCTCACACAGATTTAGGTAAAGAGAAAAGCCGAATTAGTGCCGCGTGGAAGAGATACCTGGAATAATTCTTCGATTGGATTAAATCAACTCTCTCCTGGAGTGGCTGTATCATCTTCAAGGCTGGGAAGCTGAAGTATGGCTGGAATCGCCTGGCTGATCGTTCTCTTTTTGGGCATCCGCATCCAGTGCAGTGTTGTGGAGATGGGCTGCAAGGAATGGGCGCTAGAGGGGAACCATGTTTGCTGTAACAGCTGTCACCCAGGTAATAAAGAAAAAAAAAGATCCAGAATCTCATAAAAGTTTGCAGATAGACTCTACATTTATTAGTTTTTTTACAGATGTGCAGCTTTTTTGTTTGTTTTTAACGGCGCTCTTTTGAATTAAACTACATTTACAGTTTAGCCTACTGTATATTCACGAGTGAGATAAAAGAAGTCTTTTCTTCCACATTATTAAACCCAGCTATTATCTTTGGATGTTGAAAAAAAAAGTTGAGATTGTTTTCCAACCTTTGAGGAGTTCCTCTGCGGTGGCCACATGCAACCAAAGATAGTTTCAGTGGTTTTTCACCTAATCCACAACAAAGGCAAGGATGATGCAGCTGATATATCCAATCATTGGGAAATGTCACTGACAGAATTTGTCAGTTTCATTCCTGTACATCCAGTGTAAGAGCAGTAAATATAGTTATTAGAGTTCAAAGTTTTCTAGAAACCCCAATCTTATAACTTATGAACCTTAAAAAGGAAATCTTTTGTCATTTATTAAGATGCATTATAGCTTTGATGGAGCCAGTGTCACTGAAATTTATGTGTATTTTACTCCCTTGCTTATTTTTGCAGGAAATCACCTAGTCGGGGAGTGTGGTCAAACCCCAAAAGAACTTTGTAAACCCTGTGAGCCCGGGACCTATACAGTGCACCCTAAAGAATACAGCTGTTATCCTTGTACACAGTGTGTAGGTATGTTGGTGCATTAATTAAGTCACAACCATATAAGAGCATTTCATCAGCAGTGTATTAAATTCTGGGCTAATATAGATTTCTGTAGTACTACAAGAGCTTTTAATCTTTTTGTATGTTTAGGTGCTCAGGTCCTTCTACAAGCCTGCACTGCCACAACTGATACCAAGTGTGGCTGTAGAGAAGGACTTACTTGTGGTGATGAACGTTGTTCCTTCTGTGTGAAGACGTGTGAAAAAGGCTTCGAACCTACAGTTAATCGTAAGTAAAAGTACAAATAATAAGCTTTTAACTTTAGCCCAGACACTACACATGTTGGCTTAAATGGCAAATCAACACACTGACTGTCTCCACAGGTGACTGCAGAAAATGTCCAAATGGAACATATAACGACAAAGTTCACCAGAAGTGCAAACCCTGGAGTACCAAGTAAGATAATACCCTTTACTAAACACCACCATGTTTTACAGTAATAAAACACTTGATAAATCCCAGAAAAGTCACAGGGAATCTTTTGTCACGCTTGTTTCTCCCAGGTGCTCCAATCCAAATGAGCAGATTGTGGTCAAAGGAGATGCATTAAATGACATTAAGTGTGTTCCAGTTATACCTGAGGCAACACGTGGCCAAGAAGTTAAACCTGACTCTGGTAAGTCATGATTTTTTTTCCTCTTATCATACTGCTTCAGTTCTGATCTAAAGTTGACTATAACAGTGCTGTTTTGAAACAGATGCTCAAGACCCGATATGGCCACTGTTTGTTATCATTGGCATACTTGTCTTGTTCCCCGTCACCATCATCATTATCATGATCGTAGCTGTGAAAAACCTCCAGAAAAGAAAGAAGACAAAAAAGAGAATTCATGAAAAAATCATTGTAAATCCTACAGGTAATTTCTCTTGCATTTCATGATTAGGTAATATATCACCTGAATCATAGTGATTAACTATTTTAATTGCTTACTTTTTCCCTCTTTTTCTCCTTCAGATGATCCCAGGACATTAATTGCAATAGAGTGCAGTTTCCATGAGGCTCAGCAGGAACAGGGCAGCACTTGCAGCTCAGAGTCACTGGACTCTAAGGACTCTTCAGAGCAGCTGATTGCATGAATGGAATGCCCTGGGCTAGAAAGCCGCATGGAAGTAGCTTTTTCCTTTAAGGAAACAGGATTTTACAGCTAAAATGGGATTCTTCGTTCTTCATACTGAGCCACTTTTTGTTTTTTTAAATGTCTTTGTTATACCAAGTTGCTTAGGCCAGCTGTCTTTATTTTAGAACAGCATAAGCTACTGTGTAAAAAGGCCTAAGAGGACAAAACAAACTGTAACATCATGCTCAGTTTTAACAACTGGATACAGTTTCAGTGATCCTTCAATAACACAGTCTGTTGAAACAAGAGGAAGGGGAATTCTGAGAGGGGAAAGAAGAAAGTGGACTTAACAATAGGTTATTCACCATGTAAATTCTAACAGCAGGCTGGTTTTTTGCCATCTTGAAATGTGAACACAGTCATGAAATAACAATCAACAAAAGCTAGCCTTTTTGCCATTACGTTTTTAAACTGCATTCAAAGTTCAGTCTACTTGCCCCAGTACACTGTAAAACAGCTGTAGTCAGTAAGAGTATGATAGACAGTCATTAATCTGTTATTTGCACGCCTGAGTGGTAAAACTGCCAAGTATTGCTCAGTTTGAAAATACGACGTGGGTGAGTGTGCAAGTGGGTGTAACAGACTGATTTTAGTCATATTACTTTCTGAGCCTTTATATTACCTCCCAGTAGTATGGTTTTACATATGCTCAAAGCCTCAACATAACATAGCAACCTACCTGCTGTTTATGGCAGTTTTGTTGTTTTAATTGTTTTATCTGTTGGTCATTTACAGTTTGTCTTTTTTTTTTTTTATAATTATTATTTGTTAAATTGTGAAAATAGGTAGCTAGACTCATTATTGCATGTAGCCTCTTCCACTCCACTGAACTTTACCAGGAACTATATGGACTTTCCAACTGTTGCTTAACTGGTCAAAAAAAGCCCAGTGAAGGGACTTCCCTATTTTAAGTAGATAAAGCTACGATTCAAGATGAAGCACTAGGGAGACCTATTAGTGAAATACTGAGTGTACAGAATGGTTCACAAATGAAAGGTAAAAATCGTTCAGCTGTGACAATCACTGAGCATGTTAAGGCACGCTGTATGACTAAGTGTTTATCAGATCAAGTATGCGTTCAACAGGTCAGAATAAAAACAAAAATGAAATGCTCTAAAGCTTAGTAACACAATTGCGAAAATCTTTCAGTATTCCTCACGAGTGCCACATGGGAAATCCACCAATTATCGCTGTAACTCTTGAATGTCTTGGGAAATCCTGTGAACAAATATGCTTGACTAATGTAAATGACATGCAAGCTAAACCCAGGGGCCAAGCGGAAACCCCCCAGAGAGAGTAGAGTAGAGTGCGTTACTTTTAGTTTCTTCTAGAACAGCAGAGTGGGCAGCAAGATTAGACCAAACGTTTTTTTGTTTTGTTTTTTAATTCTATTGCTCCCCTGGTCTGTAAAAGGCAAGTGTTTCTTCATGGAACATTTGAGAAATATACTGTGTGGGCTTTGCCTGAAAACGTTTACCCACGCCTATAGTAATAGAGCAGCGTATGAGTCACCTCTCCAGCAAAGCAAAATCAGTTAAAGACTTCAAAGTTCACAGGTGGCGCAGTGAAAAAGTGTTAACATTACAGTACAGTCATACAGTGACATTTTAATACGACTGCAGCACTTTATTATACCTGCTGAATATTACCTGATGAATGTCATGTACTTTTGGTTTGAATGTATAATTTTGTCTCACGGTGGTTTCCTATAAAATGTCTTCAGCTGTCTAAAGTACTGTATAAAACTGATTATATGTATTTTTACACTGTACTTACATCTCATTTTTGAACAAGCAATAAAGATTGTATTTATTATGTACAGAATAGTTGCAGTCATGGTGTCGTATTTCAGTTGTGTAAAGAAAAGAGTTTAAATGTGGCAGCAAGAACAACATACACAAAACAAAAAGAGAGACCAATAAATAGTAATACATGCATCAAAATTATTTCCAGTCACTTCTGTTAGATTCCTGTTTGGCATTAGGAATAGTGTTAAAGTGACCTGGTAAAACATGCAAGTGTTTTAGTTCAAAGTCTGTCTTTGGTGTTGGATTTCAGAGATTGCGAAATGTAGTTGTAAGCTCCAAAAGGTAATAGTAGCAGCTAAGCTTCATGTAGCTATAGCATAGAGCTATAGTTTTATTTATTCCATGAGCTGTCAGCAAAGAGTATAATGAACTTCCTCGTTCGAGTGGGAAATAATTACATTTAATTTTGACTTCTTTCACTACCACTATGTTAATGTGATCCAGTTTTACAACTTCTGGGATTTCCATCTATAAAAAGTAAACAACGTTAGTTTGATTGTCGTTGGATAACAGCAAACATGACAAGAACTGCTTTGAAACAAGATTACTTTGTCACTATTTCTTTGTAAAGATTAACGTTCACATGCTTCTGGAGATTCCCCCAAGAAATAGAGTGGAGGAAATAATTATTTGATGCCCTGCTGAATTTGTACATTTACTCACTTAAGAGGAAATTACCAGTCTCTAATTTTTATGGTAGCTTCATTTTAATGGAGAGCGACAGAATCTCAACCAAAAATACAGAGGATCGGTTGATCCTCTACAACCAATCCAGAATTCTGGCTCCCACAGATTGCCTATATCCCTGCACATACAGGCAATTACAATCCGTCAATCAATTACAGACACTGGCAATCTGATGTGTATAAAACGAACCTGTCCACAGAATCAATTTCAAAGTTTTCACCACCATGGACAAGACCAAAGAGCTGTCAGAGGAAGTTACTGACCAGACTGTAGACCTAACACAAGGCTGGAATGGACAACAAGACTATCAGCAAGAAGCTTAGTGAGAAGGTAAAAACAGTTGTGCGACTATTCAGAAGTGGAATAAAATGACATGGGAGAAAGTGCTGCGGTCAGATGAAGCCAAAATCAAATTCTTTGGCATCAACTTGACCAACTGTGTTTGGAGGTAAAGAAACTGAGTGTGATCCAAAGAACACCATACTTACAACAAGTATGGAGGTGTAAATATTATGCTTTGGGGCTGTTTTCCTGCTAAAAGTACAGACAACTTGACTGCAATAACAGGGAAATGGACAGGGCCAAGTACTGTGAAGGTTTTGGATGAGAACCTCTTTCCCTCAGCTAGAACACTGAAGAGGGGTTGTGAATGGATCTACCAATTTGACAAGCACTCAAAACATATCGCCAAGGCAACAAAGGGGTGGTTAAAGAAGAAGCATATTAAGGTCATGGAGTGGCCTAACAAGTCTCCAGACCTCAATCCAATCTGTGGAGGGAACTGAAGCTTCAAGTTGCAAAGCATTTTATAACTTTTATATAATGTGTTTTTTCTGGATTTTTGTTAATGTTTTGTTTCACTCCATTAAAATAAAATTACCATAAAATAAAAACTGTTCATATCTTCATAAGTGAGCAAACTTACAAATTCACCATGGGTTCAAATAATTATTTTTCCCACATTATACCTAGTTTAGACATAATTTCTTTAGGGATTATTAAAGTATTCTGATTTAGACAATGGGATGAAGTTATATACTAGGTGGCAGAACATAGAAGTCTACTTGGATGGTTTAGTGTATTTGTAATGTAAATAAAGTGTAGGCACAACTTGGGGAGGACTGAGAGATCCAGCTGACAGTATACTGGTTAACTACATATAAAATACAATACAATAACAAACCCAACATTTCCCTTTAGCATTTATAAAAGCCATGATTTTAAAATGTTGTCTTTACTTACTTAATCGAGAATCTAAAAAGTCTCCTTATTCCACTGCTCTAAAAAAAGTGCTAGTAGGGGCAGCTGAGTGAATGCTATTCGTGTCGGTTTTAACCCTAAAATAATAAGCAATGAGAACTCTAGCTGAACTGATTAAGTGTTTTAAAAGAAACGGTGTATGGCCTACAGCAGAACACAGTGTTGGAGATCACTGTTGCTTGCAGTTCTCCTTCTTCTCTTTGGATTTACTTCGTCCTGATTTGTCTGTTTGACGCTTTGTTGGCGGAATAAATGTAGGCTCCTCAAGCATTTCATTTAGACCTGACGGTGGCACAGGAAGGGGCTGAGTAGCTGGACCTACAATGGAGGAAAAGGAACTGTCAAGTTATTGTTTCAACAGTTTCAACAGTGGTTTTATTTCAGTTCAGTTCAAATACCCATTTGTCCCATTTGGAGGCTCATTGTGCCTTGCCTCCTCGCCTGGAAGGTTGGATCCAATTCCTCTGCAATGTTTCTAATCTGCTGGGCTGATCTATAAATGTAGCAGCTATAAGTCACCATATTTTTGAAATATCAGACATACAGCATTAATTAAGAGATTTAACTTGTTAATTACGGTGTAGTGGTGGTGGGACTTGGCGGAAGGTTCTCTGGAGAGCAGTCCTCAGTCGGGGAAGGAAAGCCCTCTGAGTCAAGTCTCTCTCGTTGGACCTGAAATGAACAAAGAGGTTTCTCAGCTTGTTTAAAACCTCTTCTGGCAGAAACACCCAATAAAGACCTTTCACACATATGCATAACAGGTCTGTGTATATGTTTGTCTTTGTCTTGAATTCCTAACCACATGTTCAAACAAACCTGTCTCTCTCTTGCAGCTCGTCTGTCATGATGATTTATCATCGCCCTATGCTCACGCCAAGACTCAGGTCCTTCCAGCTCACGAGATCTACGCTTTGATTTAATTTCTTGTTTCTGCATGAATCGTGCAATTTCCTACACAAAAAAAGGCATGATCTTACTAATCAGTTGGATGTTAAATAAACGGATACTGATGACATGTCAGTTTATCATTCCACCTCATCCTGTGCCACTTGTGCTACTCTGAAGTCCCCGTCTGGATAAGGACAACGTTGAGATGGCTGAGAGTTCTGTGAGGAAACAGAAAGTAAATGTTCAGATCAACAAACCAAACTTCTGTTTTTCTGCTAACCTTCTAAACTACAGTGTTTCATGTTAAATTCTTGGATCAGTTACCCTCCCAAACAGTTTTTCCTCTTCCTCCTGTAGCTTGAGGGCCAGTTCTTCATCTTCTAAAACCTGCTGCAGCTCCCCCAGGCTCAGATTAGTTTCACTCAGCTCTGGTTGAAGTGGTGCTCCTAAAGATGAAGTTTGACAGTGTCAAATTCACAGAAAATTGAGCAACTGTGATGATGATGAGCACATGATTTGTTAAAAAAAACAAAAAAAAAACCCATCACCCATTAATCATTCAAGTTTACCGAAAGAGTCGGGGAAAGGTTATTTACAATGACATTTGAAATGACAGCACAAGGTGAAAAGATGCAAAATGAAAGCAACTCCCTGGAATTAATTATCTTACAACCCTCAAGATGAAAAGAAAAAAAAAAGAATTAGAAGAAGGAAAAGTAGAGAATTAAAGTACAAAGCAAAGACTATTTTAGACCACTGATTTTGTAGATATGAAACAGGGAAACGTCCCACTTCAGTAAGGAATCAAGACACCACTAAAGCCCAAGTCCAGATAAGGGGATGATTAAGGGAAGATGAGAGGAGCAGATGTACACAGAGAGGGACAGCACCATGCTGGAAGCTTTCCCTCTGCAGATTAGAGTTGGCTGCAGGTCTAAGTGTTACCTGCTGCTGTGCGCCTTGACCTATCCCTGGTTGAAGCCCTGCTGCTGGTGCTGAGACTTTGGCTACGTCCTGGGGCTCTTCGGCGGGGTACATTTATTCTCCTCTCCACGTCTTGCTCCTCCTCTGAGCTTAAGCTTTCTTCTGCGGTCCTGTGTAAATGCCTCCGCTCGCTTGCTGCCCTCCTGACTCTATAATTATTTACATTCCTCTCTCCCCTCTCATCATTGTTACTCCACCTTCTACTGCTTTGTCTTTCTCTTTTAGAAAGGTCTGAGTCCCTTCTCCTAATCTCATAAATCTCTCCATTATCATGATGCCTGTCTCGGTCTTCTCTGTGATCTCTCCCACTGTTCTCTCGGTATGACAATCTCTTCCTCTCCCTAATATCTCCATGGAAACTGTGCCTCGTGGAAGCAGCTCTGTGGAAGGCTCTCTGATGTGGTTGGGAGTCGCCGCAGGAGACCTCACTCCCATGAAACACCTGGCTGTCTCTGCTTTGAGGCCTTATTTGCAGTGGCGCCCCATTGCCACCAAGCTTCACAGGCACACCCCTCTCTTTGAGGACACGGGCCAGCATCTTCCACACTTGGCTGCTTTCACTCTGCTCCCTGCGAGAGCTCCTCTTATCATCTCGAAAACGGACGTGTTTGTCAGGGCTGTCCTTGTAGCTCCAGGTCTTTGCAAAGTCTCTGTTGCTGTGTGTATCCCTGTCATGCAGCCGAACAGATTCACTCTGACTGCGTCGCTTTTCTCTAAACTCGACTAACTGAGAGCCTGGATCCTGACCTCTGATATCATACTCATCTCTGTACTTCCTCTCTTTATCCTGATTCCTAGGCCTCCCTTCATTCAGATCACCATTTTCATAAAAGTCCTCGTCCCACTCTTCTCTCTCCTCCCTGAACTCGTCTGAGAATGTTCTACGAGAGTAAACTCTTCTGCAATTTCTCTCTTGTGGCTGATGTAAAGATGCCCGCTGTCGAGCAGGTGCAGTGTTGAATCTTTCATTCAGCCTCTGGGACCAAACAGAGAGCTGTTCAGAGAAAACTGTGTCCGAGTCATCTGAATTTTCACACAAAGGCTCTCTCAATTCACTCCTAATTTGCCTAATGGAATTGGGGTGTCCTTGATTTGACCATGAAGTTGTATTTTTCTGAGCTGCTAACCCCCTTGGGGAGTTAGTCTGAGGCCCAGTTATGTCTGAGTGAGAAGTAGATGATCGCCACCTGGTGGTGGTGCTAGGGTACTGCTCTTCCCCCTGGCAAACGCTGTTGTGTGTGTGCTGTTGTAGGGATAGCAGTGCAGGGTCACTCGTGCTGCCTTTGGCAATGCCAAACATGCAAACAAAAAAGGGTGGGTGGGTGAGTCTGTTAGTGATTATTATTAATGATGAGGTAACACAGCAATACAATCTACAATTAGTATAAATGGATGAAATATAACTGACATATTTCCATGCATTTACATACAAGAATGAGCCCTGCAAATGCTGTAAATGTAATTCCATGCGTTAAAGACAATATCAAAACAAACATGAGAGCAAGTAAGAAAAAAAAAACCATGAAGATATTCATGA
Source organism: Diplotaxodon limnothrissa (assembly GCF_057381915.1). Taxonomy (NCBI): domain Eukaryota; kingdom Metazoa; phylum Chordata; class Actinopteri; order Cichliformes; family Cichlidae; genus Diplotaxodon; species Diplotaxodon limnothrissa. The sequence continues at coordinate 22,547,767 of NC_140615.1, forward strand.
ACAAATGAGCAACTTTTTTGTTCATGGCCTTGTAGTATCTGTGGTGAGTGATTTAAATACAGCTGCAGTAATGATCACAAGCAGAGCCAAGAATGTTTAGTAAGAAGCTAAATAATGCCAGGTTGTGTCCTATAGTATAACAAAGCCTTCTGCAAACCACTAAAAATATCCAAAAACCCCAAAACATTTTATTTAAATAATGTGAAAATTTCTAAACAACCTTCATAACTATATACAATAAAGCTTTACCTTCACTATGGCTCCCTGACCCTCTACTTCGTCTCCTGATACTCTCCTCTTCCTCTTCTTGCAACCGTTTGGCAATTTCCTGTGGAAACAAGGCCAGTGTGTACACAAATATGACTTTCAGCAGATAAAATGATCTCTTCCATCAAATAAGCACTTAATCAAATATATTTTTCTATTTTCCAGTTTAGTTTTCAACAAGATTCACCAACAACATGTAAGGCATTTCTATAAAATAATGTGAAGAATGACAGAATCTTTTAGTGTATGACATAGTAAAAAAAAAAAAAAAAAAAAAAAAAAAAAAAACCAAGAGCAAATAAAAGACTAAATTATAAAACAAAAAACTGAGCTTCCCCGATTAAAAGAATGACACAATAAATGGTCGGGTTACACTGATGTGGAACTATGAGTCGACATAACTGCAAGAATGAGGCTCCACATACATTGTACCCTTTTCCACCAACAGAGGGCAATATAACATAGATAAAATCAACAGCTGCAATTTGACAATGAAGGAAAATCTTATCCATGAATTAATATATCCCATATGGATGATTTTGCTTTTGTTCATAATGTAGCAGAGAGCTGTCTTGGGCTCCAGATATTCCTTCGTCGGTTTAAACCTCACACCACTCTTTAAACTCGCGTAGCTCCTTTAGATTTGCTCTCATTGGTGAGGTAACAACCAAAATGGACCAAAACCTTAGACCACATTTTTACATGAAGACAGGAATCTTACTAGATTGGACATGCAGAGTTATGTTGGGGGATCTGATACTGCTGTGAGGTGATGTGACATCTTAATAGCGGTCATTTAACTAATTCTGTTCTGGGTGGCCAGAGACACCACAGGATTTAGAACTCTGACTGAATAGAACCTGTAAGAAAAAATTAAGAAAAAGTAAACTTTTACAGCAGAAGCAGATCAATGCCACTGCTCCACTTGAAGTAACACAGGGGATTGTCTGGTCTTACCAGAGCAGCTGTGTGTCTCTACGGTCCAGCTTCAATGTATCTGAGTGCTACTTTTTTGTGCTACCAATAAATCATCAAAATTCAACCAGTGAATTCTATGAGATTTCCCTCTGTGGGCAGCATTTACAACATAAATCATAAGCAAAAGCAAGCACAGCTGCTTTTGCCTTGCAATCAGGACATTTGTGTGAGCCACTTTGCCAGCATCAGCAGACAATCAGCAGCTTGCCATGGCAGGTTAGGCGTGCAGTGCCACAGGGATCTGGCATTTAAAAGTGCACAGCCTGATGCCTTCTGTTCCTTAATTAAAGACACGATCTACAGGGAGGCAAATATTTAATCAACACCTCTGATCTCCCTGTCATTATGGAAAGCAAGCTAACGTGTGCGCTAATAGTCCATCATTTGATCCCCACGTCAACACTCATAAAAAGAAAATACTGCAGAGCCAAAAAAGTAAACTAGGGTTTACATTTAATGTAAAGTGTAAACCACAGAGTTCAAACCCAACCCCTTTACTAATGATCAAGGAATTTTATAGCCCTCTATGACCTCACACCCTCCAAACAAGGAGCTTTTGTACACAGCCTTCTCCAAAAAGGAAACTGCCATGTAGAGAAAATATTTTGCTGTAGTAGCCATGTGAAACAGACAACCAGGCCAGCTGGAGAGTTTTCATGGCTGAGTCGATGACTTTTTCCAGCACAATAGACTTCTCGTTTCTCAGTGACACCATTCATGTTATTCAAAGAATCAGATGAATTTCTTTTTGGTAAAGCAAGTTATACAAAATGCATCAAGACAGCATCATTGAGGAGGGCAGGATTTGCCTTGTGTGTGAACATTCAAACACCGTGGGAGTGGTGATTGATGAGAACCATCTGGTTGGACAACCATGTTTTGGCTGCAAGATGAATTGTTTTTGTATTTACAGCTCTGTAGAGGTTCACTTCCATACCATAAACAGGAGATAGATACATGTAAAAACAGCTATCCAAGCATTATATTTATATTGCAAACTTGGATTTGTAACCAGATGGTCATGCTCATGTTTGTTTATATTAAAACTAGATGTACAGCACTGTGTAAGCATCTTGAGCCACGGCTGATTTCTTTTATAGCTTGTGTCTAAGGAGACAAACTTCACACGAGCAATTTCAGAGGAATGTTTTTTGTTTGTTAAGCCATTTAACATTTACTTGTAAATCACTGAAGCATAAAAAAGAGACCAAAGTGAAGGGAGGAATAAAGAGCTTATTTTAATTTGAATCTTTAGGCACTTTGTTACTAGCAGCCTGTCACAAAAGCACTGTTGCCATTTTGTTAGCATGATAAAAAAATGTCAAAGATAACAAAGTTTGATAGCATAAAATAATATTTTTGTACTGATTACCAAGGGCACGGAGTATCTTGGGATGGTGTGCAAAGTGTCCTTAAAAAAAACACACTGAGAAAACTAAAGTGGAGACAAGAGAAGTTACACATCTGCTACTTTGATCTGAAAAGCTGAAAGACATGTCTTCAAGAAATAGGGGAAAAAAAATCCAGCAAAAACCTGACACATGACTTTGATGCATGGCCCTTCAGTTGATCCGTGTAGTGTTCACTGAGGCCACCTAGAAATGGTCTCAGTGGAAGCGTGGCTGTCAAAAAGCCATTCATAAAGAAAGGGAAAAGGCTTAAGAATGCCAAATTACACAAGAACTAGACTAAAATAAAATGAGTGGCAGGAAGTCCTATGGAGAGATAAACCAAATCTTAATATTTTGGTTCTACAGGAGATCAGGACAGAAGGATAACAGTGAGTGTCTACAGTGTCTAAAACACAGTGGATGCGCTGTCATGGTTAGAGTTTTGATGTAATTATGAATGCAGAAAATTACTGTTCGTTTTTGATCCAGCATGCAACACCATCTGGAAAGCATCTGAATGGGAATAGCTTTATTTATTTTTTTAAATCATGACACTGATGCCAATCACAGTGCATAAAAGCATAGCTAGATTGAAAAACAGACAATAGCGTCTCAGAACCCAGATCTCAACATTATTAAAACATTGTGGCAGAAAACGGAACAAGAGGAAGCCAACATCCAAAGAAGGGCTTTAAATGTCCTTCAATGGAGAACTATTCCTGAAGACTACTTACAGAAATTACAAGAAAGCTCGCCTAAGAGAGTTAAGGATGTGTTGAAGAAAAGGTGGTCATACCAAAAACTGACTTTTAAGCTTCTTAAAACTGCACAAAATCTGTTTTTGCCTTATACACTGCATTTCAAAAATATGCTTAAATTGCAGCATCTATTTCCCAGGAAAATGTAAAGAAATGAGGGTCGAGCCTTTTGCATAATACCGTATTTTATGAACAGATACACCTTGTACATCTTTGAGGCTATACTCAGGTCAAATAGTGATTCATCTAAATGATAATGTCATCATGCTATCGAGTTCACATCGACACGTCATAAAATGCATAATTTGTTAAACCAATAAGCACTAAAAGCAAAGTGCAGCTATGGATAATAGACATGGCACTAATTTTGCAAATATCAGTTGATAAACTAAGGAACTGAACTTGATCATAGTATTAGTTAGTTGTTAATTTCATGGCAACGCTAACGAAATGATCAGGAGATCGCTGATGTCATAGGTTTCTTTTTCCCAAGATCATAAATGTAAGTACAAAGTTTCATAGCAATACATTTCTGTTGAAATATTTTCAGTCAGAAGTAATATTCCTATACATAGAGCTAATGGGGCTAAAACATTCAAGCCATCATTCTGTAATAGAGTTTATTAGAATCTAAATGATTTATTTAGAGATTAAAATATTAAACAACAAAATTGAGAATACGACAGTGTGCAAGTTTTGCATGACTAAATGCGCACATATGAATGCATTCTGGATAAAGCGCTTGCTGGTCCATGTCTGGAGCTAAGCACCGGTGAAACTGCTTGAGCCATCATCGCTTGAACGACTGTGCTAAACAGCTGACCGTGCTTTTAAAGCCCTCTTTTGGAGCGATGGATGCACCCGAGGCCCAGAGCAGCACTTTGCTGCCAGTGGGATTCATTATTTACTCAGTTAGTCCTAAGTGTGAGCAGAATGAGCCATATGATACTCCCTGTAACAGGCGCATAATTAAATGATATATAAATACATCCTAAGTGCCATAAATGCCTATGAGTCCCTGTGCTGTGTGTGAATTCACTGACTTTAAAAGGGGAATGCCAGTGGTATTAATTTACCTTTTACCATCACTAAATCCTATAAAAAAAATGATTTTTCCTTACTTTTCACCTGATTTTTTTCACATTGTTTTGTAAGTTTGTATGCATATCATACAAAAAAAGTTAAAAAAATATATATTTGTGCTATCCCTTTTAACAAAAGAAAGAAATGCTCATACTTCCAAGGACAGACGGGAAACGAGTATCTCTCCAAGTATTAGTTTGTGCTGAAGGTAAACTTGTTCATACAGTATCCTGTTCTGCTCTGGTTACTGCCAGCAACTTGATGCCCATGGAAAAGGATTTGTTCCTCTTTCAGGAACAAATCCCTCACAATATTTTACTTTGCAAAGTTTGCTGTCAAGGTTTTTTATCTTATTATCAGGGGAACCGTTCAGTTCGGAGTTAATACCATGGAGCTTTTAAATTAAAAATGACAAAAATGAGTGGCTGGTAGAGGAAAACTAATTTTCTACTTTGCACATCTTTCATTCAAGGATCACGTCTATATCTTCTAGAATAGTCTATAGTGGTTTGAACTTGACTTGACTTTAAAACTATAGATTTGCACAAGAAAGAGATACACATTAAGAAATACATTTAAAATACAAATGCATGCTCATGCTACTGTATTGTTTGACCTGTGTGCGCTGTGACATTAAAATGATGATATTATAAGGCGTTTAAGGTGAATAAATGCAAAAAAGGGTAATTTTAGCCTACTGCTGATTGATTACTAGGCAACATGAAGACACGAGAGATCATGTATAATTCAGCTTTTATGTATATGAATGAGATATAATTATTTTGAAACTGAAATAACAGAAAACAGGTAAAAAAACAGGTTCTTTTAGAACATTAGCAGGTCGCTGCCAGGTAATATATTATGATGACATCAGGATAAATATAACTGAAAATTTGTGGATATAAATCAGATACTACTGTCATGAAAACTATCATAAAAATGATAAAATACTTTCATAAAGTGTTATAGGGACAGTAATGCTGAAAACAGATTATTTTATCCCGTTGCTAGTTACAACATCACAATATCTGATATAGATAAGAACCTTCATGGGCCTAAGATGTACCTGTGCGCCAAGTTTGGATGCTCTCCTGATCATCTAGGGAGGTGTTGGCGGTCACACACACACATAAAAAATGAACATGCAGAAAGACAGAGAGAGATTTTGTATATTATAGTAAGATGAGCTTACCAGCCATGTAGTATTATAACACTAGTACACTTTCCATCAAAGTCAACTGAGCTAAAGATAAGATTTTTTTAAAATCAAATATGTTCAAAGTTACCAAACCTAACAAGTTTCTCCCTATTTGGTTACATGCATGACAGCTCATGGTTAAGCTCCCCAGTTAACCTAGGCTATAGCGAGCATGGGTGCTAAGGTAAATAACCCATTTAAGGTTATGATAAAGTTCCAATATTTGGGTAAACCCTTTGAGATGTATGCATCATCTCATTTCAAAGGGGTCCAACCAGACTCTTCTTATCTCCATAAAGGTAGATTTATTTTTTTGAATGTTGGGTACTGTAAAAGAAGATTAAATACACATTGCTTTTTAAAAAAAAATATTTATGCACAGGTTGGTAATAAAATATGCTATGTAAGCAAAGAGATGTGAGTAAAAGCTCACCTCATCATCCAGCTCCCTCCTCTGAGCCTCCTCAGCACATCTCTGGAGTTCTTCCTGAATCACACGGGCGTACTCAAAGTCCTGCTCCTCTCTACAAAGCAGTCGCAGAAGAAAATTACTTCTCATATTTGTGATTTATGGATACAATAATCAACATAACATGCAGCAAAGTAAAAGAAGACATAAATTTGTGCAATAAATTTCCATGCAGTCGCGTAAGGGTTGCATGTAGCACAGTGTGGTTATTGCAGGAGTGTGCTTTGAGGAGTCACCTACAGTTGTCTGGAGGCCTGTCTCTGAAGGGCACTCTGCTGGGCCTGCTGCTCCTCCTCTTCATCCTGCAGCTTCTTGGCTACACGGATGTCATTCTGCACAAGCTGGTTCTTCTGAATGTTGGTGGTATAGTATTGCTCGACTGTAAGTGCAAGGCAGAGAAAAGGGGAGATAGTAAGGCAACGTGCAATGCAAGTATCAAAAGGGACCGTATTTGATCTATTACATATGAATTAATATTTACTATATTGCATTTGAACTTTAAATCTGTTTTCATTTTAAATCATTATGAATGTTTTGATTATCTGAAACATGGTTTGCTGCATGCCAGCTCTTCAGTGATGACACTTTCGAGGAATCTTAAAAATACATACCAAATTGTATGGCTTTTTTTTTTTTTTACAAAGATGTACAGAGACACCACAGCAGCAACCAAAAAGGCTTTCATGGAAATACATATGTATATGTTATGTAGTACATATACATCTGTGCGAGAGTTGACACTTATTGAAAAGTGTTCTTAAAACTTTGGTTGCGTAATTAAAATACTCGAGGGAGCTGTTGTTTTGGATTGCATTATTTGGCACACCAGTGCAATTCTAAAGTCCTTGGCAAGTCTGCAGCATAACACTGCGGTTGTGAATACTTCAGGAAAAGATGAACCCAACATACAGTGGTGGTTCACTGAGACAGAATGGAGTGCAGCTCACATAATAGAAGTTAGTAGACGCTTGCACAGTATGCAGCTGTCAAATAGCTGCTTAACTTTGTACTTACTCTCCTGCTCTTGCAGGTTGTGTGCCAGCGCTCCATCCTCCAGCACAGCAAAACACTGGCACACTGAAACAATAGACAACAGCAACATTTACAAACAGTTACAAAGTGCTCACAAATGAATGAAGGGGTGGGATACAAGTGTTTAATAAAGTGAGGAGTTCTCAGAGGCTGACGATTACTAAAACAACAGAAAACCGACAGCAGTCAGGAATGGATGTCAATGGCTCCATCGAAAAACAAAAGCTAAGCCTTTGGATGAACTGTGCTGCTTTTGGTCCAACAGTCTGTCCAAAGGGAAACAATAGGATACAAGTGCTGTGTGTTATGATGGATGTTTACACGACACAGACAAAAGCAGAGGAGTGTCCCTTTAAACTGGAAAAAGCAACCGTCCACCACTCTGGCATCACTGTTAAATACATGAAAGGATCTTATAAAATGTTTATAGCAGGGTAGCTGCATTTCAGAGAAAGATTCAAGTGCCCAAAATTAGCAGTCACAGACTTTTAGAGCAAAGTAGCAGCTCCACCGTCCTGAGCGATGCTCATGTGCTACACGTGTGTGTGAGCAGCTTTTAACAGTAACAGCAACAGCAGTACAACACACAAAGTCATTCGCTCATTGTTAAAAGGATGCTAAGAGATGCCGAGATGCATGCTTTTCTTTCACTTATGTGCTCACTATGCCTACCAAATGAATATGCAAAGTTTAAGAGCAGCTGACTGCAAACCTTTAAGTTATTGCAGATGGTACAAATGTACAGTGTGTCGAATGAAAGCTGTAAGGCTGACATAAATCCAAAGGCTTTAACTACAAGCTTGCTGTATTCCAACTCTGTCTGGTACTCCATATCAAGCCACAAGTCTTTCATATCCTGTGATCCAATAGTCTGGCCACCTGCTGCTAGATATGTCATTAGTGAACTCTCACCAGAGAATGCTGCAAAGACTAGCACTTTAACATAGACTTAAGAACATAAGAATTATACAATTGTTATTCTAATCTAAACTATAAACATATTAAGTGCTTACAGTAGTCCTTAATGAGGCACAGTAGCTTCTTATCGGTGTTTAAAGATCTCGCAAACAAACTCAAACGTTACTCAGGAGAAAATGAACACAGACAGCAGCATTGTGGCTTAGATGTTTCTCCAACTCTTCCATTTCTCCACTCACACAGCTTACAGTGACCCCGCCAAAACCGCTTACCGGTAGCTACCTAATAGATTTTCATCAGGGAACCCAGAGAGTTGCTTTTTCGTACAATGGAGGCTTCTAAATAGCAAAAGAACGACAGAGGACAGTGTCTAAGAGGAGATTTAGCTCACTGCTGAAAACCTTTCATGCTGAGCCAGAGACTGGGCCAATTAAAAACACCTGTCCTTCTGCTAATCCATCCACTGAGCCCAACACAGCGGGCTGTGTAACGGTTGTGGAGACAATGGCTCCACAAATGTTGCACACATGCTTTCAGTTGTTTAAGATAACCTGATTAGCTTGTGAAAGCTTAAAATTTATATGCAGGCTATAACACATTTTACATTGATATTGTTGGGTTTTTTTTTTTTATTATTCTTTTAGCCTTTTTTAGGATATATAGACAGATAATATTTCTAAACTTTCAGGAAAACCTAGTAGTGATATATACTGCTTGGACAATTGGGTACACCAGCATGAGCTTACATACTATCAAAGCTACTCAATTTCTGATGCTTGTAAGTTTTTAGACTGAGAGACACTTCTAATGCTCTAGCCCTGGTAAAGTCTGTACCCAGGCAGCTGTGACCATAAGTTGAATAAGTGGATGGACAGATGTCCAGGAAAATGTTACCTTTAACCACAGCCTCAAAATAAACACATAACTGTCAACAAAAAATTATTAATATGAGCGGATATAAAAAAAAAAAAAAGAATTTGTGCCAGGGCTGTTGTGTTAAATTGCACTGGATTGTTCAGGGGTCAGGTTGCCACTTGCTTGAGGATGCTTAATGGAGAGCAGCGTGTTATTATTAAAGGTGTATAGACAAATGAAGTACACATTTACCCAAAAAAAAAAAAAAAAAAAAAAAAAAAGGTTTTAAATAAAAGGCAGACAGATCTCTGAAATGTACTTACTATCTGGAGATGTATTAGATGGTAATACTGATGACGACAACAAGTTGGTGGCGTCGACATTCATTCTAATAGGGATATATTAGGATTACAGGACAGCAGGTGAATACAAATATAACATCAGGTGTTTGATCCATTCCAAGCTTGAAGAATGTTTCAAGACATTCATTCATATCTAACTCATACCTATCTAAATATGCATTCCTCTCGCATTTTGTTGAACTTTATCTTGACCACTAACGCCTAATCCTATAATGCTTATAACAATTTTCTTCATTTATACAAAACACAATTGTATCCAACGTTTTATAGACAATCAAAGGCTCTTCCTTGTTTGAAAATAGGACAGTAAAAAACAACAACAACAAAAAAAAAAAACAACCTGCTAAGAAGAAGTCTCTGAGGAGTAGGTTTCAATCTAGAGAGGCTCAACTGTCACAGGCCATGAAAATCACCCAGACAGCACAAAGCCCCAAAGGAAGCCTCTTTACAACACGAACGACCCTACAAGCCTACACTGAGAATTTTACCAAAACAGACATGCATTACCACTTACACCTGTCGCTGAGCTTAAGAGACTATCCGCTAAATGGATCTCTAACCTGCCCTTATGGGTCCAGTCTGCCGGTGAGGAGGGTTTAAGTCGAAGGATTGATTTTATCCGACGGTACAAAATGACAAGTCCAAACAATTTACTCTTCGAATCCAACGAAGAAAGAAGAGCAAAGCGGAAAATGAGGGGAAAATGAAAGAAATGACAGTCTTCTCTGGCATGAGCATGGATGTGCATGTGGGTGTGTCTGCATTGTGGGCGAACTTGTTTTTCCACAGCACTGCTATAGGGGTTGGAAACAGAGACTTCACAATTGTTACTTCTAAACAGGTTTTGTGAAACAAGGTGTGAGACACTCAGAGCCACCAATCCCCCCCAAAAAACATATGCTCAGTGTGACTGCAGGCAATCCAACTGTAAGCTTCTTAATGAAGGTCCTTAATAGGGTTGTGTCTGTTTTCTAAGAGGATAGTGAATCAAAGATTCAGCAGGGAAAAAAAATTAATGCTACATTTGGAAAAAACAAGGATAAGATCCACTGAGAGTGAGAAATCAGAATCAGAATCAGAATCAGAATGGGTTTATTGCCAGATGTTGAGGTTTACAACATTAGGAAATTGCTGCGGTGCTTCAGTGCAGACAATAAGAATTAAAGTGCTATGTAGAAAGAAAGATATGTGCATGAGATATACATGAGATATATACATGAGAATAAGAATTATGAGTGCTACGTAGAAAGAGTACAAAGCAAAAACATAATGTAAAAAAAGCAAAAAAATAAACAAAAAAAAGCCTGAGTCAGCATCACTGTATAGCACAGAGCTCCCCACTAGTTTGACTTTTGTAATATCCAATTTTTAAGCAAGAACCTATCACGGCTATGACCTTAAAGCCTAGACAGTCGTATGGAAAAGTCTGTTTTCCATACATTTAAATGCATTTTTTTCAACTGCAACCTTCACTCATAATACAGAAACACATAGGTGAATGTATTTTTATTAGCGCACTAACAGCCGATCTTCCAAAACAAAATTATGCAGATCATGTCTATGATCCAGCGCGCAGGAACAGCCGCTCAAACACTGACAGAGATATTTCACTTTCATCTTCACAGCTACTTGGATAGCAGCAGTTGCAAATGCCTGCCAAACAAAGAAACCGGCTAAAGGAGAAATGACAAGGGTTCTATTTTCAGCCAAAATCCCCCACTGACCGCCCACATGCTCTCTCCTCTCGCTCCCTTCCTCTCTGGACTGTTCTGCTCTCCTCCTCACTGCTTTTTCTGCACAAGATTCCACCACGAAGTGCCTGGCCATCCCACAGATCTTTGTGTTGTGCTATAAACGCAGCATACTGGGCCAAATAACTCCTGAACTAGACCAGTTTGTCAGGGAGAACAAAGAGAGGTGAGGGTATTGGGACTCTGGGTCAGTTGGTGAGAGTGAAATTAGGAATGAGGGGGAGGTGGGGGGGGAATTCCTCTGGGAGCTGCATTCCCTCAGCACATCAGGCTATATCAGGAGCAGGAGAGGAGGGAAAAAACAGGAACTGATAAGGGGTGCAGTGGAAACAAAGAAAGCTGACTTTGCCGGGGCTCTTAAATGGTGAGGAAAGTGAAGGTGGAAAGGGACAAGGGAAACTTTGGCTCTTAGGAAAAAGGAAGCATATGCATGCACAAAAGAACACAAAGTAAACCATCGCAGAACTAAAAAGAGAAAATGTCTCTCTGGTAAAAAAGATAATGGATAAAGAAAAAAAAATCAGTGACCAGACAGATGATTTACATACTGCAATTGCCTCATTGACAAGTTTATAGGTGCTATTACTGGCTTTGTTTGTGCACTGGCCCCTGCTCAATAAAGCATAAAAATGCTAAGCTGCACAGTGTGCCCTTTGTGTGTGGAAACAAGAGTGGAGTGCTGAATTATCTCCCTTGATAAAAAGACTCGCAGACCTACTTCTATCCCATTCATTAGCTTGGACATGCCAAAGAATGAGTCTTCACTGAGGCGACAGCTTACAAGTTCCTAACCTGTGAATGTTTCCACACTTACATGCAAGCAGATAAAAATCAATTTAGCGTCATTTTCTTCAGAGTCATTTTAAGCTATAGATTGAAAATTATTCAGCACAATACATTTAAAATGTTTTAAACAAATATGAATTTATTGTCTAGCATATTCAGTATAGTTAGAGAAGCTAAAAAAAACAAGCACATAATTGTGAGTATTTTGCAGAGCACCTTCATCTGAGCTGAATTCCCATTTCTTTCCCATTGATTCACATATCCCGGCTATCTCATTCTTTGCTCTTATCTGCATCCAGCATGCCAGTTCTGTCACTCATGAGATCAATCTCTGTAAAGCAATGCAACATGACCCTTTGTACACAACAACTTTGTACTCCAGCCTTATTTTACCTGGCTTTAGTCTTTCCTGTGTGGTTGCTCTCCCAAACTCTATACGGGAAACCAGCTTAATAAACCTAAAGCTGGCTGAACATGTGCATGGACCCTCATCAAGTTTTTTCCAGGCTCAGCCTTTTGGGGGATTGACTGCGCACATAAAAATGACTGGTTCAAATAAAGCTTGGACAAAGAGGTTTTGTTACCTTTTATAATGCTTGCATTTGCTTGTTATTTCTGGCCGTGCAATAATTAAAAATGGTTTTGTTTTTAAGATTGGGCAAACTAACCCCTACTTAGAAAATGCTGGTTAAAAATATTTTTGTCCTGGTGATTTTCCTTTGGTGAAAGGCCAGACCAACCTGTTGCAGGGAAAAACCCTGCTCATACTTCAGTTGTTTGAACAGCGTTAATGATGCGCACGTTTCCTTTGTTAGATAGTGATTCATAAAAGACGATCAGTTCTTTTTAGATGCTTAGTACATTTGAACAATTATTAAACTTGATTGAAATATCATCAGATCACTGTGTGTTTATTTTTTTCTCGTGACTTCATACAAAGCAATTCAATTTGACTGCAATAAATAGACTAGAGTTTTTTAGATTTCCTAACAGACAATTCGGTACCAGCTTTATTCCTGTTACCATGCAGCACAGCACTTAAATCTGCACTGTCTGCTGCATCAGCCACAACACACAACAAGACACTTCTTATCCGATGTAGATACAGAGCACTGATTTAAGTTAGTCATAACACAAAAATGAGAGGATACAAAGTGGTCGCTCTCATTCTCTCTCAAACAGAAGGGTAGACAAGTCTGCTCTTAGCTAGAGTGTCAATAAAAACTCTTACGGGCTCCATGTCTGTAGCTCAGTAAGTGCCCATGATCTCTAACCTGCATGTATAGAGGCTAAACACGCACACACACAAAGCTTTTCTCCAGACATACAAAGAACCACTTTTCTCTTGAACTTTCTATAGCTGCTAAAGTTGGGTCTGTGTGGGAGTGTATAAGCCTACCTTCTTGGACACGTGGAAGGTTGGATTGGTCAATCTCCAGCTCTGCCATCACTGTCCTCCCTGTGCCCTTAAAGCCTCATGATGATACAGAAGACTCTGGCAACAGAAAGAAATTGGTTCTTAATTAACATACAGCAAAATTAAGAAGCAATGAGTTTCCACGCCAGACAACCATAGTGAACTCGAACCTCAAATAAAACATTTGGTAATAAACATACTGAACAGATATTAACCCACTAATATTCGCCCACAGAGCTGATTACTCACTAACTAGCTGAGATCAATGGCTACCAGGAGCAACGCTACTGTTGCCATTAACTAAAGGTTAGAATGTAATGTAAACATAATTTGAAGGCCACTTGCAGAACAAAGTAAAATAACAGCAGCCCTACCTGTTCCCAGCACGCAGCCGCCCACGCACACACTGCAGTGTTGTGTTTGTACACAGCCTATTCAACAAGTACCAAACATGACAGCGAAGTGTCAACTTTGGAGTCGCTCGCACTTCTCCCTCCCTCTCTCCTTTCCTGTTTCTCTGTCTGTGCTACAAACTATGCAAAATGTCACGAGCACACTTGACCGTTTCTAACGCCTCTACTTTGGGTGTGAATTTTAAGCGAAAGCGGAGGTACTTGTTCATCACAGAAACAAAGACCCGTAGACTCGTGATGGTAAGCCAGGGCGGACAAACTTAGCCCACAGTCTGTCGCTCCGGCTGCTGCTTCTTCGCAGCTCCTGTTCGGCAACAGTGTGGGCGGTTAAAAGATGCTGCCTTTACGTGCAAACCGAAACTCGGGCTCTCGTCTATCACGAGCCACGGTATCTTAATAAAAATTCAAATGTATTGCCAAATGTTTTACCAGCTCTTTCATTCCAGGAAAAGCCCGTTTTCTTCGGTGGCAGAGGCAGAGGCAGGATAAAAGGTCGGTATAGAAAATAATAATAATAATAATACTGTAAGGAAAGAAGAGCTCAATTCAGGCCAAAGGTGATTATGAATTCAGATGGGACACGTGGTAGCAGGACACTGAAGTTGGTGACACCCATCTTGTATACTATTAAAGCTCCAGTAATGCTGTCCAGGCCTAAGCATACATAGTTGTTCAGCGAGTGAATATGTATTTTTCAACAGTCCTTGAAGGCATCTCAAATGTTCCAATTGCTCACATTTTCCAGAGCGGCATAGGCTATACTTTACTATGTATTCTTTTTATTGCTGTAGTTTGAATATAGTAGGCTGTGTTTATTGGTTTCATTGCAAAGCATGGAGATGGGAAAGAACGGAAAGACATTTGAGAGAGGGAGCTGAGGAAGGAATCTATCTGTCGAATTCAAAGCTGATAATTAATTTCACTCAACATCTGCTTCAAGAAAAAAAAAAACTAGATTTGTGCAGAAATAATAGGCAGAACTAACATTTCCTGCAGTGTACAGATAATAAGCCAGACTGACAGTTTTAAGACTGATAATATTGGAGAGAGACAGCTCTGACTAAGAATACGATTCCCCCCTTAGAAATACATTTAAACCCAATTTACTGGTAATGTGTAAAATGACAACTATTAAACGTAACGTTTCTAAACGTAACGATGCCCTCTGCTGGCTGCGTTTGTGCCGCTGAAATATTGGCAAGTTAGAAAGAAATCTCTGGTCTCGTAGTTGAAAAGGATGGCAATGTTTGGATTGTTATAACTTGTTGATGTGAGGCGTAGTTTTAAGATGCATGATTTTCAGGAGGTTTAGACAGTCCGATGTTTTCAGGGATAAAGGTTGGTAAATAAGGGCATATTAACCAAAAAACAAACAAGCATGGGAATCAGATCAAGAAGAAGAAGAATTCAACTTGAGAGTATCAAAGAAATAAACAGATGGAGAGAAAGAGATTGGGCTGGAGGGGGTCTCATTCAATTCAACTAGCACATGGCGTTTCCACCTGGTGGTGACCACATTTTTAGCAGGTGTTAAGCCAGCGAAAAGCATCTTTCTAGACTTTGTGTGGTGCATGAAAAGTAGTCACCCGAGGCTATTCCCATACCATGAAATAAAAGGCGTCACTTGTGTCTACGAGCCTCTTTCTCTGTATGCATCGCCAAGACTATGAATGGCCTTGTTATACCACACCTAACAATGTCCAAATATGAAATTCCTTCTTTGTGTTTTCCTGCTCAGTATTTTATTATGGAGCTGAGATGGAGAGATGGAACTTTCAGTTGTGTCTGTCAGGCTGAAGGACATCACGTCTGACACTGTGGTCAGCAGCACAGGAGCACCACAGGGAACTGTGCTGTCCCCTCTTCTCTTCACCCTGTACACCTCTGACTTCTGCTACAACTCTGAATTATGCCACATTCAGAAGTTTGCAGATGACACAGCCATCATGGGGTGTATCTGGGATGATCAGGAAGAGGAGTACAGAAGTCTGGTGAGGAACTTTGTCGCATGGAGTCACACAAACCACCTGCAACTCAACACCTCAAAGACTAAGGAACTGATTGTGGACTTCGGGAGGTCCAGAGAAGGTCCACTGCCGGTTCAGATAGAGGTGGAGGAGGTGGAGGTGGTCAACAAGTACAAGTACCTCGGGCTGTGGGTGGACAATAAACTGGACTGGTCATGCAACACAGAGCACCTGTATAAAAAAGCCCAAAGCCGACTGTACTTCCTCAGGAGGCTGAGGTCTTTTAACATCTGCAGGAAGCTCCTGAGGATGTTTTACCAGTCAGTGGTTGCTGGAGTACTTTTCTAAGCTGTGGTGTGCTGGGGGAGCAGCACAGCAAAGAGGGACTCATCCAGGCTGGAGAAACTGATCAGGAAGGCTGGCTCTGTGGTCGGCATGAAGCTGGACACTCTGGTGACAGTGGCAGAGAAAAGGACACTAAAAAAACTGCTGGACATTATGGACAATGCTGGGCATCCTCTGCACACGGCCATTAACAACCAGAAGAGTCTGTTCAGTGACAGGTTGCTTCTCCCCAAGACAAGAACTAACAGACTTAAAAACTCCTTTGTCCCACACGCCATCAAACTGTTTAACTCCTCTCTGGAGGGGGGGGGGGGGGGAGAACAGGTGGACAAAGGAGGGGGGAACAACTAAGCTGTAGTGCCTCTTCACCTCACTGTGCAATAGCTTTTGTGCAATACTTTTGTTAATAGTCAATGGTGCAATAGACCTAAATACTTGAAATGTGCAATTCACTTGTATTTTTATTTTTATTCCTATTTATTCTATTTATCCCCTTCATATATTTTATTTATATATGTCTCTGTATTTATATATGTGTGTGTGTGTGTGTATATATATATAATATTCTGTAACTGTAACTTCTGTCGGTGCTGTGCTTTTGGAAACCGAATTTCCCAGAGGAACCCACCCGAGGGATTAATAAAGTTTTATCTTATCTTATCTCTTATCTTATCTTAAAGGTTCTCAGTCATCCAGGTCATCGTAGTCTAAGGAGCTTGGAAAGAAAAGCGTCTGGACTTCTTTAACCTCCTAGGACCTGGTGTGTAGACATCACATTTTGGGTTGTCTAGAGCACAATACAAAATTTTGCCCAATCAGCCCAAATAACAAAGAGAAATTAAAAATGCATGCCATGAAAGAGTTTGAGTCTTTTTTCCCAGATTTTAAGCCGCATGGGAGGGTTGTCGACCCCTGTTGATCCTCTACCTAATCACGAGAGCCAAGGTGTGAAAACGGGTGTGGGTCACAATCAGCCAAGGTTTCGGGTGAACCCACAGAGAAACCAGCCCAACCCTATCATGTGATTTACTGAGAAATTTCAGTTGTCTAATTCAGCCAGATAAAATCTTATACATGCTTCAAATAAACTTTAGTACAATCTCAATTTCCAAAAGTTGTGATGCTGTGTAAAATGTGAATAAACCAAACATCACTTTTGCACATCTTATAAATTCATATTTTATTCACACCAGAACATAAAAATGTGTAAACAGACACATTTTACTGATTTATGAAAATTTTATAGCTCATTTTGCAATTGATGGCCACAACATGTCTGAAAAAAGTTGGAAGAAGGCTAAAAAAAGGCTGAAAAGGTCAGTGGTATTAAAAAGAAGCAACTGGACAAACATTCTGAACTGGAAACAGGTCAGTAACATGAATAGACATAAAAAGAGCATCTTAAAGAGGGAGAGTATCTGGGAAGTAAAGATGGGCAGAAGTTCACCAATCTGCGAAAAACAAAAACTGCATCTAAAAATTGTGGAAAACTTTGAGAGTAATGTTCCTCAATGTAAAGTTGGAAAGATTTTGAATATCTCACCATCTACAGTACATAATATCATTCAAAGATTTCGTGAATATGGCGATCAGGCGACACTGCATTAAAAATGCTATTATAAAATGCAATTAAAAATGTTTTCCCAAAAACACCGATGCCTGGAGGAAATTCTTGATTAAATTGTCAAAAGGACTGCATAGAGTAGGAAAAACATCAAGTTTGGGGGAGCCATAGTCTATTATAGATGCTGAAATAACTTGGAATTGGCACACTGGCCTCGAATAATTCAGAATATAAATTTTAATTGCATTTCATGATATATAGCAACACCTAATGGAGTGTCTGGCATGCAAAGCATAAAATAAAATGTCACTGTTGCTTCATTGGCTCTCATTATCAGGGACTGAACGCTGATGTCATACATCTAATAAATATACAAATTACACAGAGAGGTGCAAAATATGACTTTGTAAATAACTCCCCCCTCCCATCACCCATCTCATACTCAATAGCCAAGCCTCTGTTAGGCTGAGCAGTGATGCTTGGTGTACTCATAAAGTTTCGTTTTACTGCATGACTAAGACGTGAAAGCACAGATATAAAAGCTTAAAACCGCCAGGCTTCTAAATAAAATGCATCAATCAGTCTGATTCAGTGGTCCATGGAAGCATTTTCTTGTTGTCTTAAAATGTCAGACGGCTTATAGACAACATGGCCCTCAACATTTTAACAAGTCCACTCCACCTCTCTAAATAATTACAGATTTATTAGGGGTTTGCTGGGCTTTGTTTGCAGAGATACAGCCAGAGGATTCAAATGGTCCAAGAGTTTAATGAACTAGTAGTATAAAAATATTAGTCATTTGTCTGCCCTGTTTCTCCATCTGCTCCCTCGTGGGATTACACTGACGTGACATCTTAAACACCTGCCTCGATACCTTTTACAAAGTCAGTAAAAAAACATTCAATCAACCTTAAGAGCAGGTAAAATATGACTATGCCCTTGAAGAATGGGCCAACTCACATCTTTTTTTTATTGAGACTATAAGTCACCTGTTGATTTATCACAAGAGTGCGACTCTGGATGATGTTGTCGTCCGTAGCAGCAAGAAAAGGTCTGTGTCTGCTGTGCATCATGCAGGAAGTGGGTGGGAAGGGGTTAGGCTACAGCTTCAACTATATAACACCGTTAGGATCAGCAGAGCACGTAGATTTCTCCTTTTCACCCTCTGTGCAAATCAGAGCCACTTCCATCAGCACTGATGAAGTGTAACCATCTTCTCTCCTGGGCCTTTGTGCTTGTGGCCTCAAGCCCACTGCTGGCCCACCCCATTACAGAATCTGCTGAGATGCCGTATCCAGGACCTGGTGAGTGGAAAGTAATGTCTTTATTATAGCTGTTATACAAAGTAATTCCCTGTGTCAGTCCCTTGATTAGCATTTTTAGTAATAAAACATAATTTGCAACGATTAATGGCAAGCTAGTCATGTCCTGGGGCCTTGAAGTAATTACTTTAGAGCTGCAGTGTTGAACAATGATTGCTCTGCCAAAGTTCACATGCCAAAGTTCTGCCATCAGAGAGGAGATTGAGTTTTTGTTCAATTATTTCGAATGCTTTATTGTGATTACCAGTGAGAATTAGATTACAAAATGTTCACAGCACGAATCCGTACCTCTCAATGGTGTTCCTACCAACTGTGTGGGCTTGTTTGGTTCTCCTCAGTATCAGCGGAGGACCGAGGAATCAGCAGTCTGGATGACCTGCCTCTCTCTGAGCAGGACGGTACAGGCCCTAGATATTCCACTCTAATATCTGATGAGATCAACAGAGATGGTAAGAAACGTGCATTGACCAAACGTGACTTTACATGACTTAATTTTGCGGAAAAGAGTGTGCTTTAGATGTGGATTCATACACAGTTACATAGTAATATGCTTACTAGAGCACTACTTACTTTTAAAGCTCATTTGCACATTTTGAGCTTCATATACTTCATATGCTGTGTTCTGCTAGAGTAGCTTTGCATTAGTTACAGTTTAAAAATCTTACACTTGGTACAGCCCCTTCATTTATCTACTGCCTGAAAACCCCCCAACTTTAACTCCTCTTCCTCATTTAGGCCCACTTTCTTCTGAGTCGCTGCCCCTTTCAAACAGAGACGAGTGCCTGAGATAACCAAATGAACATATCTATGTACTTTTATGAGATCCCCTTTTTTCACATCATGCAGATCTAAGAGCAGAAAAAATAGTCTGACAATGAGCACACAGGGCCTAAACTTACATAGCACATACAAACCATGGCCGTGTCTAACGTTAGCAACCATCATCATAAGAGTAGAAAAAGTACAGTACATCTGTTTTAAATGAACTCTACTGACATTCCCAGAAACACAGCTAAGCTATCAGCATATGTTTACCATGTTTCCTTTTCTCTCAGGTGTCAGAACAACAGGTCTGCTTCCTAGGGGGCTCAAAAGAGAGGTAGGTTTTCAGTGAATGCTATTCCTAAAACATCAAAGTAATGTGAGCAACACCCTGTGACTAATTCACTAAATCGCTTTATCTTGTCTTTCAGGTCCTGTTGGAGAAACAAAGTCTCCTAAATCCTTTCAGCCATGCGCTGGGCATCCGGAAACAGTTCAGGAAGAGAGGAGGGAATTCAGAGTGTTTCTGGAAGTACTGTGTCTAAAACAGTGACTGAAAACAGGCACGAGGCAGGGCTTGCACTGAAAGAAAAAAAAAAATCAAACATCTTACACTCACACTGGCACATGCAGCCAAAATAAATAAGAAATACCTCACATGCATAAAGCGCATGTGCAGTCGCACACCCTCACACGCGCATACAGACATACACAAAATGCCCCATCTGTGATTGAAACATATTGCTAAGAGGCTTTAAGATGATTTATTAGGGTTTAGTTAGAACTGTGAAATCCACATATAAAGTCATTGGTTGTCCAATGTATGGCTAAATTTCTTTTAGACGTGAAAGTCAAAGATTATATAGCACTGTTCGTTGAACAGAAATAAAAAAATATTGTAAATAAATCATGTATTTGTCTTTTCTTGGTAAAAGGTGAACCCACTATGCCTTCCGTAAATTAAGAAAAAGGAAACAAAAAGACTTTGCAAAGTTGGTTCTCGAGTTTTCTTCATTTTTTCCTTTTTTTATTATTTTACAGCAGAAAGAATATAAAGCATTCAGAAAACATCTTCCATATTTTAAGGGCAATTCAAAACGTTTTGCATGGCTTCAGCAGCTGAAATCTCTTTTTTTTTTTTTTTTTTTAACATATCCATCGAGTCAGTGACGCTTGTACATGCACAATTACAAAAATAAAACTTACAAACAAGAGAAGGGGAGAAAAAGGAGGAAAGCAAA
Source organism: Diplotaxodon limnothrissa (assembly GCF_057381915.1). Lineage (NCBI taxonomy): Eukaryota > Metazoa > Chordata > Actinopteri > Cichliformes > Cichlidae > Diplotaxodon > Diplotaxodon limnothrissa. The sequence continues at coordinate 22,568,646 of NC_140615.1, forward strand.
ACACATTAGGAGAACCAAGAGGACATGAAATTTTTAAAGATAGGGGTTGGGAGCGGAGAAAAATTGGGTCACATAACAGGGAAAGACAGAGAGAAAGACAGCTATAGAGGAGAGGAAAATAGATCTAACACTAGTTCACATGCAAAGTGTCGAGGACCCATGGCTTTCTATCAAAGCAGGGCCTTTTTTTTTTTCTTCTCAGTTTGGAATTGATGAAAACGTGCAGTTCGGTAAAGGGTGCCATATAATTGCTGTCCATAAACTACTGAATGCTTGTCTTGCAATACTGGCATTTGCATAAGAGTAAGTCGACTACATGTGTCCAATCATTTTAAACTTTGCTAGGTCTATAAGGTCTCCACAAAATAGTTCTTTATTGCTCTGTGTCAACAAGTGGAATATACTGTAAATCTGTTTGTGTTCTGTTGTCCTGATGTGCCTACCTTTCTCTGGTTGGGGTGCTTCGGAAAAAGAAGAGGAGGAAAGGCAGATTCTCAGGTCAATTCACAGAACATCTCGAAATTAGTAATACTGTCAGCTAACCTGCCGTCCCATTCACAAATGGCAGTAAAAACAAGATTTAAGCTTTTCATACAGCTACACTCTTAATCATAAATACCCTCTACACTGTCACCTAAATGAATTATAAAGGCCTAAAGAAGTGGCCAAAGTTACACAATAATATGACAGCTTTCTACGAAAAAGCGTCAAATCATTTATCTTAAAGACATATACATAAACAACCATCATTTCAGGGCTCTAGTACTGTGTGTACTGAGGTTATTTTGAGGAAACTGTTCATACACTACAGCAAGCCGTGTTAAAGATTTCACTCTTGCACTGTTGAACCTGTTTGTCTGCTAGAAGGGGTTTTGAATTTCAGCTTCTCTTGCTGTGAATCACATGTCCTGCTCTGTTTCCTCCTCCCCGTTTTGGCACCCTGAGTAAAATACAGAAGGGAGGTGAACCAGTCCCTCAGTCTGGGTAAAAATAAATAAATAATAACAATGCTGCCTTCACCACTCAATGTACAAGTGAAATTGACACCTGACATGTCAGCATGTGTGCTGTGCGGTGTCTTGTGCGTGTGTTTGTGTGTACCGTGTGTCACTTAGTTGCTATATATACTGTCACAATGTCTCTACCCTTGTCCTTTTGTCTTATTTGAAGTTGGGAATCTACTGATTAAAAAGGATTTTAAAAAACAAAAACAAAACAAAAAGTTAGAGCTTGTCTAAAAACAATCCCGTCCTCATGCTTTGCCATGAAATCATCAGTAGCTACTGAGTATTGATCACTGGCTCAATTAGTAGGTTTGCCCTTCAGTCACATGCCCTCTGTCTTTCTGAGTTCTGTGACACCTCAAACCAATGTTCATTGCTTTACAGAACAGTAAGTCCTTTAACAAGTCTATCTGACTACCGATTCTAGGAAAATAAGCATGCTTTAGGTGCACTTCTGTCACCCAGTTAACTATTTTACCCATGCAAGCATAATAAATCCTTCTCCTTTTTGCCGCAACATTGCATTGGCTACGCATTCTAACCACAGACTAGAGGATGAATGCAAGGCAACAAACTCCAGTAGTGGCATTTCTAAATGTGGTTTTTAACAAGCTGTTCCAACAAAAAATGGAAAAGAAGACAAAAACAAAGAAAGAAAAAAGCTAGCATGTTGACAAGCTTGAGTGCTGTATTATAAGTGTTGTGTGCAGGCATATAATTGTGGCTTTGGTGAGTGGAATGGTATAACAGTGGCGATCGTGTGTATTTATGTGGAAGATAGAACACTGTCTGTGGGTGACCGCGTTCTCTCACATCAACCTCAGATACAATGCAAGTATTCTGAAACTGGATTACTGTTTTTAGGATATGAATATAGGCACTTCCTACATAAACACTCTGGAAATTACGTTTACATATCAGGTGACTGGAAAAACAACAGCAAAAAACAAACAATTAAAAAAACAGTGACTCAAGTAAATAAATTGGAAAAATACACATTTGGCTTAATTATAATTTAACAAACATGACAACAGTTCACTAAACAAAACTCAAGTTTTCCAGTGGCACTTGGCTGAATAATCACGTTTCAATACTTGGATACAGGATAGACTTTATGGTGGTAATATATAATAGGGATTAAACAGCAGCCAACAGGCACCTCTGAACCAGCAGCTTTACTGTTGTTATCTCTCAAATTGTTCCTCCATCCCAATTACATTTTCTCTGCTATACTGTCATTTTATAAATAACCCGATGCACAAAATGCATCTTATCTTTCATAATTACAAATGGCACTAGTGCACTGGTTTGCACTTTAGTTTCTGCAGTTGTTTGGACTCTGTAGTGAGGACAGTGACTACTTTCAGTGCCATCCTTCTGTTTAGAATCATTTTAGCACCTTTGACTGCTGGCACAGTTCATTTTGCAAACTTGTTTTCAGCTGCTTGGCAAAGAAATGTGGTCATGGACATAATGCTACATGTGGTTTTTAACTAAACGCGTTTTTCTGACATGGAATACAACATATACATTTAGACTCTGGCAGCCTTGATCCAGTGCTTTTAACCGAAACACCGTACAGAGAAACACCCGTCACTACTCGACTACGAGGAACAACTCTGAATTCTCCAAGTGTCGGTCGATGCAGCAAATTGTAAATTAAAGTTTGCATGTTTACTCCCATCTTTTTCAGGGACAGAGTAACAATGTGAATTGTTTTATATGTCCACCACGGGCAAGGCTGCCATTTACAATCTTAAAGATCAGATAATACCTCAGCAATGAGAAATCAGCACATTCCATTTGCAATGACAACAAAAAAAGTAACTCAACTTTGTTACGGTGTGTTCGGTGATTGATAAATGCTCTATTTATCTGTAGAAATGGTGCACGCGTGACAGACTTAAATGCTTTCAGCACGAATATGACTTTCTTTGCAAACTGTGTACCTTAACGTTTTTGCGATCCTCTGCCAGTTTTGATGTGATGATCTTCAGTGCTAGTGTGTATTTCACTGGATGATTATCTGTTCTGCAAAAATTAACTTAATTTTCTTCTTAAGCTATATAGCATTCACATACCTTGGCACCATTGGCAAAAGGTTCTTGGTAGCCCAAAAGAAAGAAATGAAAATAAAATAAAATAAACACAACCATACTTGTTTTAAGATAATTTTGAAGACTTCTCCTAACACTAAATACAGTATTTTTTATTTTTTCATATTGCAATAATATCATGCTTTAGCAAAATGTTCTTCTCAAGAACAATCAAAATAAAATAAAATACTCTAATAGTGAAATAGTTTTAATTTTACAGAGCATAGCCACTACTGCTTTTGTTGTTTTTTTCCCTTTTGACTCTGTTCATACTTTTCATGCACATAGCTCATTTTTATCCCAGGTATTTACACTATATACAAACAATACAACCATACTTCTTAGGCATTCAAACGAAACTATACAAATATTCTGTTTTTGTCTCTTACCTGTTTTTGACCCATTTTAATGAATAAAATAATATATTTCTAAAATACAATCCCCCTTGGGTACATGTTTTTTTTTAAATCCCTACGTACTTTCAGCCTTCTTTATATACAGAAATCGCTCAATTGTCAAAAATATGGATTTGTCAAACCCCTATTTTGGGACAAGCTTAGGGACCCCTCAAAGAATCTCTAAGACGTCAAGGCAATGTATGTGATCTTCCCCTCAAAAACCTTCACAGGCTCTGAAGTTCACTTCAAAAAAACAGTAATAACCTGCATGACCATAACCATTACAACACAAAATAAGCCAGGTTTTTTTCCACTTTGTAGGTTTCGAAGAAGCAATCAAACCAACAAGGCAAACCAAAATGAAATACAAAGAAATCAGACAATACAGGGATAGCTTCATCAATGAAATGTTGGAATTCATAGAGAAGAGTACAGATATGTGGACCAATAGAGTGGAAACAAAACCAAAACCAGAGGATAGGCTGAAAGACTAGACCAAAGCACACAAGCAAAGACTTTTCTTGCCAAGAAGTCATGCATTTTTTTCTTGGTAGGATTTAACAACATATAGCCTGAAGATACAGATCACCAATACATTGGACATGATGGAAGAAATACATTGGACAGTGTGGAACAATTCAAGTAATAAAGTGACAATATATATATGATAAAGCATAGTTGTTTTTTTTAAAAGAAATCTTAAAACAAATATTTGATCCCCCATCTGCTTCAGTATGGTAAGCCCCCAACTACATTCATTTGTAGCTCCACCTGTGTGGGTAGACTGGTGGGGTAGAGCACAGTGGGACAGGAGGAATTGTTGGGCTAAGCTGAATATTAATCTACAGCAGTGGATAGAAGTGGGCGTGTGGGTTATTAATATATTTGGTAAAAAAAATCCCTTCTTCAAATGAATTGTTTGGTCACTTAAAAAATTATGAAATACAATTAGAGCTCAGAGTATTTCGGCATGGTCTCTCTGTCCTCTGAGATCTTCTGCAGCAGCCACAGTTTACACCTCTTGTCCCGCGTTTGCTTCCTTCACTGTCCAAATCCTCTTCATATTCAAAAAAAGACAAAGCAATCCATGAAAAAGTGCAAAAAATGCCAAGAAGCTAATGTTCTGCACCCCCACCCCTACCCTTTTAGTTTATAATCCTGTAGAAGTTGCCACTCTCCAACCAAAATCAAGTCAGTGGAAAGAATAGATATGTGAAAAAAATGCTGTTGTATATGTAATCGCAGTTGAACCAGTAACACTGCAGTAGTAGTAATAATTGCAGTGCTTGCATTGGTGGTGTTTTTTTTTTTTCCTCTCAGTTTCTCTTGTAAAATGTCTCGGGTACAAACAAAAAAGAAAAGAGGAGTCAGGAGAGTGATGTCACATCGCAAGGGAGCTCTTCTGAGGGGTCTCATGTTCCCTGGCCCTTTTCAATTCTTTCACCCTGGAACACAGAAAAAAACAAAGTGTCCATGAATGCAACAGCCATGATTTGAGTTTGCTAAGTCACATACACATAAAAATATCAAACCAGCCCAGTAGTAGGAAGTACAGCCCATCTGTGAAAGGAAATGCTGGTCAGAATGCTTTCACTTTGTAATGAACAAAAGGAACTGTTATAGCATAATTACAGAGTCATTACTAGTAAAAACAAAATATTTAGAAGTGGGATTAAATGTGACAAAATAAATACAGATACATAAACAGTATTATCACAATATTGTTAATAATAATTACAGTTTTTCTCAGCTAATCTACCAGTATGTGGTATTCTGACAGATAGAATTATTGCTCAGTATCATTATGCCTAAAATCCATGCATTATTACACTAGATTTTATGAACAATAGCAGATTAAACAAAGTTAAACTTTCCACAAAGGACTGATTCATTATCAGTCAAGTAGTGCCTGTTACAACAATTAGCTTTACCGTAAAGGCTAACTTTATGGTAAACAACCACCACTTTGTAATGGATTTAGACTAGCTCTGAGAAGACCAATACTACAACATGTATGTATTGAAGAGAAGCAGACTGTGATGCTGCATGATTAGATGCAGTGGTGGATCTTGTCATGCTGAGCTGGTATACTGCCTGGAGGTATGGATCCATTAAAGCTTTGTGTTGTTGTCCTGGTGTTAGAAATAAACTATTTTATATTATATGTGTGGGGGTTTTTTGTTTTCTGTAACGGCTTCAAACCTATATCACAGTACAGAGGACACACTTGCAATAACAGGTGGTAACATTAACAATCTAATCTGCTCTAAAAGCATGGTAACCTAGTTTTGAACAACATACAACTAATCCAAAAAAGAGTAAACACATGTAATCTTAATGTCTCAGAATCAGAGGTTAAGTTATGCATACAATATTTGCACCATTTCCCCATTTAGGTGAATCTTTTAGTACACTATTGGCTTATTTATTGGTTTGTCTTGATGATTCAGTGGGCATAACACAGCTTCACACAGTTTTAGTAAACAGAAGTTAGAGAGGGGTTAAATCCCCTCGCGGTCTGTCGAGTGGCTAGAAACATTGCACACAGTCAGCCAGCCAGACAGACAGCTACTTGAGAAACACCAGGCCCATAGCATGCCTAAAGGTATAAAAGCAAGGCCCATAGTTGTCACCACTTGTCATGCAGCAGAATAAAAGATGGTTGAGAAAAAGCCTCCTGTTCTCTCAAACTGCATAACCACAAAAAGCTGAAAAGAAAAAAAACATAAACAAAAAGTAATTTCCAAGGAGAGAAAGACAGAGATAAAGAGAGTCAAAGTAGTATCTGTTAAGTGTTTCTGTGATTTTGTCATTCATAAGCAAGTTGTTAGTTTGATATGTTCTGCTCTAAATCTGAGCTTCTCAGTCCACCTGTGGCTCCAGTCGGCAGCCTTCATGCAAGCAGGCATCAAGCAATAGTGATGGATAATGAGGAAGGGTGGGTAAGGTGGTGGGAGAGAAAGAGCAAAAGAGAAAATGGGCGAGGAAAGGAGGGAGAGAATGCGAATGCTGAGACCTCAGGAGGAGATAATTGTATTATTAAAGAGTGAGACATAACAGGAAGTAAGAGAGAAAGAGGCATACGGAATAAACAGCGAGAAGGAGAGAAAGCGAGAGAGAGAGAGAGAGAGAGAGAGAGAGAGAAAGAGAGGCACGAACTGAGTTGCTGAGGCTGCACTCACCCGCTTGAACAGTCTATGGTCCATCAAGGGGCTTGGCATAAACAGCAAAACAATACCAGACAGCTATTAGCACACAGTAGGTACTGTGAAGGAGGGGGCGAGAACGGGTGGGGGCCAGGTATAGTGAGGGGAAGGGAGGTGGAGCTTAGGTGTTGGGGACATTTCTAACTACCCATTTATTTTCCACAAAAATAAAATCATTACACAGAGTTAAAAAAAATAATCTAGAGATGGATGAAAACATGGCAGCAATTTCTACAATGACTAACTGATCATCTCAATGAGATATTAATCTTTTAGGCCAACCGCTGCAGTAAATCTGACAGTGAACTCTATCTAGCCTATGTATAAATGAGTATGTTATCGTGTGTTTGAGACAGTGACAGAGCCTACCTGTGGCGACAACGTCGTAGGAACCTCATAATCTTCCTGGCAGCCTGATCCTGCCTCTTTGTGAGCAGACTACTTCTATGAAACACCAGACAGACAACAGCGTCTCACTGTCCGGAAAAGCATCTTTTGCAGAGCCATAGTTTAACTTTTATCTTTCACTGAAACTCTAAAAGGTGCCCATTTAAAACACACTACAATTAATAAACTGAAAATGACTATGAGTCATCTCCAAAGTGCTTAGACTTCTCTCATTAAAAGGGTATTTTCACAAAGTCAAGTCCAATAAATCAAGAACATCATTTTGTATAATGTAGTTTAACAAAGCGGTCGCTTCATTAATATAATGTCTCAGCTTCAGAATGAATAGATTCGAGTGATTCAGTTAATTCAGTACGTGGATGAACGTCTACCTTAGTTTGTGCTGCACCAGAGCAGCAGCAGCCCCGCGGTGGTGTGGCTTCAGCCTGCCAAACTCCTTGTAGCTGCGGTAGTATTGCTGAATGAGCACGGCAGCCCTCTTGCTCTGCTGGAACTTCTTCTGTTCGTGGTAGCTGCGGAATTTACTCTGGATAAGGATGGCGGCCTGCGTCATCTTCTTATAAAGTGCATACTGCCGACATGAACAAAGCAATACGTTACTGCTGACGAACAGTGCTATGGCTTCACACTGTGGAAGAACACAACCAACAAGTGTGGCGATTACATCAGCTGATGGCAATGAGAACATTTTACCTTCAAGGCTATCCATGTTAGCTTGTAGATGGGAAAAGGGAAAGATAATGAATGAAGTACTGAGACGTAAACGCTGATGTAGATTTGGCTATGTTTTGAAAACTTCAGACATTACGCACTATGGTGCCTACCTGTTTGTACTTCTTGTAACAACGTTGTATAACAGCAGCAGCTACCTCTTGTTGCTCTCTGAGCGGCCGCCCCTGTTGGAGAGTAAAGTGGTATAGGTCAGAAGTTTAAACAGAGCCCATTTTTGCCACAGAGGATATTAGTGGCTCTGTGTCCCTGAGGTCTCCTGGTGACATGGTTCACTAGCATGTGAATGCCACCCTGGAATAAATCCACGCCTGGTGGACCAGACCCACGTGAAAATTGGGGAGGTTTTCGAGAAAGAGAGAGAGAGGGAGACAGAGAGACAAAGGTCCACCTCTGCATCAGCTGGCAGATGGGCACAACAGACGACTGTGAACGACAGTGAACAGTTTGTCATACGAAAACTTATTAAAAGTAGCTATGGGGAGGGTAAGGAGTTGAGGAATGGGATCGGGCAAGGGGAAAAGGACTGGTGTTTTGATAGCTAGTTTAAAACAGGCAGTAGCAGGCTCCATACGTCTAACTTAGAGAGAGAGACAGAGACAAAGAGGAAGTAGGAGAGCATTAGCGTAATTGTGTCTAAGTGCAGCAGGGACACAAGGGACAGTGCAGTCGTTCTTCTAAGCAAGGCCATGCTCTGCTCAAGCCACTCCTTTCCCATGCTGAAACCACAGGGACATATTTGTATATTTTTCTGTATATGTTGTAATGCGTATATTAGCAGAAGAACAGAGAATGACACAAAGATAGATATTAACCATGATTAGAAACAGTACATCTCAAGAAAAAAAAATACATGAAATCAACCACATCAAAAATCTTGCCCTTTACTACAACAAAGTACCATATGGAGTCAAACAAAAACAAAGTGAACTCTTCAACATCTGGCCTGAAACCAAAAACAGTTTCATCTATTTCACACCAGTCCACAGCTTATGGCACCAGAGCACCGGGGCCTGTACCTTGTACTTGCGGAAGGCAGTTTGGACTAGGCGGGCCGCCTCATATAGCTCTCTCTGCTCTGGATCCGACAGAGTCAGCTGGGCCAGGTCTCGCTCCACTTTGCTGTTGGAGGCATTGATGAACTCACTCCAGTCAGCTGGGGAAGGAAGTGTTGACCTTTCCAGGGGGCCCTCTCTCAACGGAGACCCTCCGGGGCTCAAACTGGGGTTAGATGATGGGGTCAGGGGTTCATTATACAGAGATCTGAGGAAGGATAATGACACATATCTTCTCTTCAATTCTATATATTCTACAGTTTACATTAAGTCTAAAAGAAAGGAAAATATTTACCATTTTTACACTGCGTTACAGCTTGCAGCTTTATAAAGCAATTTGACACAAACATCTGACACTGCACCTTTCAAATCAGACAGTGCCTCTCTTTAGCTTGACATCCCATTCCTTTACACTTTCGGTTAATCCTTTATAGTATTATGTTTAAAGCTAGTACATTAAACTTAAACTTAAAGTTATTCTAAAAGCCATATATGTACAAATGTGTTCTCTTGAGCTGTCTATCTATTAAAGCACATTAAATCAGGTACCTTTAGACAAAGCACAGAAAAAAAGAGAAAATATTCAAACAGGTGGGAGGGCATACTAGATATGCAATATACTGGATACTGCATATCCAGTTGGCTATATTTATATCTATTCCTTGCACCACGGTGAATCTTACCGTAGATGTATGATGCTTGGCAGCTGTTCTACGTCTCCCAGGTAGTTGGCCAGCCAGTTCATGGTGTTGCTGACCCCTGATGTGTCTAAGGGCACAGAGTCTGCAGCGGTGAAGTTCTCCCTTTTGATTCTCTCTGGCGTTGCTTCAATTATGTGCTCAGCCAGAGTCATCATATTTACCTGTTTTATTAAGAAAAAAAAAGAAAACCCGTGAGGAGTCAGTGTATTTTTTACTATATATACAGTTTGAGAGACTACCTATTATGTTTTACTATGGTGTAGTCATGCAAATTTAATTGTTTGGTGCTGCGACAATAATGCGGATTCGAGAGGGGAAACAGAAAGGAGAGAGGGATAAAAATGATGACAGTGATATTTCTGGAGGGTAAAAATAACACTTCATTTGTAAGAGGAGTAGTTAGACTGAATCCCTGGAACAATTCCTTGGCTATTGAAGTGGATCAATAAAGAGAGTTTATTATGCAGTGACGGGCATCGACAGAATGCCAGGCCTGGTGTATTCTGCCTGCTGAATGCAGGAGGCCAGAAAAAAAAACTTACAAAAAGAAAATGGTGGTTGTTAGTGGTAGGTTATAATGCTGCAAAGCTTTCTTTAATGATGATTGTGTAGCTGTATTGTATGTCACCCTATCAAAGTGGTGCCACACCCTGACACGTGGTTTTACGCAAGTTTGCAAATGTTCTTTTTACTTTTATTTGAAATTTTATTTTAAAATGTTTTCTGAATTCATAAGATCTGCTAGAACTGAAACTTTTCTGCCAAATGTTACTTACTAAATGTGATGTGCCTTGTATTTGATATTGTATCAGATGGTACATCATTTCTGCTGTAGAATCTTTAGCAGCACCATCAATTGGCTCATACCAATTGACTGGTAATACTTGCCATGCTCTACACAATCAGCTGACCACATTGAATGTTTTTTTTTAAAATTATTACTCTCACCTGCAGGTCATCCATCTGTGTGAGGCAGTCCTGGTTCTCTAGATCCTCCCGATATGATAGCAGCTCTGAATCAGCCATTTCACTTTCTGACATCACTAGCATCCCTAACTGTTCCCGCTGCCGTAACCGATTGGCCAGTTTCTCCTTCCCCAAGCTGCTGCCTCCACTGACACCCAGCGCCTTCCTTCCCAAGTTGCTGCTGCTGGAGAAACTCTCTCTGGAGGTCCATCTTGTTGTCCCTGTGCTGCCTCCAGTAGACAGTCCTTTGTCTGAGCTCAGGACTTCTGAGGACAGGCTCTTAGTGCTCGAGGATAGCTTGTGCAGCTGTTGCTGCTCCAGGCTCAAAGGAACAGACATGGCCTTGTCAGGCCGAGTTTGAAACAGTTCTGGGTTGGGTTTATGTTTTTTAGCTAGTGGGAGGTCTCTTTGGCCCTCGCTGCTGTAGTAGTTGGAGGGTTCTGACCTTGGTCTTCTCAAGTCTGCAAAAAAAAGAAAAGAAAAACACACAACACGTAACAATTAGCTGCAGAGCACACTAATAAACATTTTGTTTGTTATAAGCTGTTTTCACACATGCACTGCAGCTCGCTGGTAAAAAGTCAGTGTGATGCTAAGTGAAGAGTAAGTGGGCAACATATTTTCTGACTCCTGCACACTCTATCCAGGAATCACTACGAACTAAATCAAGCAAAGTATGTCCGACAGCGAGAACGTATCTCAAGCAGACTGTTTCCTGTTCTCAGCTATATTGAGACGGGGCAACTTTGGACAATGCTCTGATCTGATTAATGTGTGAAAATGGCAACAGAATATCAGAAAATAAAGCATCTCACAGTCAGTGACTTTTCTTCCATTCTGCTAACCTGGATTGAGGCTGGTAGTGCTGGGTGTGGTTGTTGTGGTAGCAGGACATCCTTTCTTGCCACTTGGTGCTACTACACTGGTGTTTGCCCAGCTGACCATCCAGCTGTCTGTGGTGGGGGCATCAGGGGCTGGGGAAAAAGACATGCGAGTTGTAGGTGGTAGAGGGGCTGGCGGTTGCTGCTCTTCCCTCTGTAACTGCTCCAGACACTCTGCCAATTTGGTATGGCCACGTGAGCGGGCGATTGACAGGGGTAAGCGGCCCAGAGAATCTGGGATAGCTAGGGCACGTCTGTCCCATTTGTACAGTACCACCGCTGCCTCCAGGTGACCCAGCGCACAGGCCCACATCTAGATAAAATACAGATGGACACAAAAAAGCAGAAAAAGCAAAAATGAGCTAATCTGTACCACAAGCCAGGGTTATCTTCATTTTTGTTTGCATTGTCTTATGTTAAATTCAGTTCCCTTACCAGAGGTGTGCACGAGAAGTGATCCACATTGAGAGGGTCCACTTCTAACTCCAAATCAATGCTATCAGCATGCTTTGTACTGGTTGGTAAAAAAGGAAACAATTAGCATCTCACTTCTGTTTTAATGTGCACATCAATTACAGAACAAAGCGCCATTGCCCAGTACTAGAGAATTATGTTCTTACCGCCACTTGATGAGTGTCTGGATGAGGGTGGCGTAGCCCTGGCCTGCAGCCAGATGAAGAAGTGTCATGCCTCTGAAGGTCTTGGAGTGGATTAAATGCTTGGACTTGGCCCAGCAAGCTCTGCTCATCATCTTCTCGCAGACCACCACAACACGGCTCTCAAAGGAGCTGCTGGCTTGCGTTTGGCCAGATACACACTCAAAGACACAAAACAGCAGATCGTTATTGGTTGCTGCATATACTGTTTGTACGGTTGCTGTCCATGGTGACAAGCACAGTGACTGTCATTCAGCACAACACAAGGGGTATGATGTGGCTCTTTACCTGTGACTGGTTATTGTTGCCTCCACCGCCAGCTCCTCCACCACCTCCTCCACCACCACCTCCTCCTCCCCCTCCTCCCCCGGTTCCTCCCCCAGCTCCACCACTCCCTGCACCGCTCGTTTGCTGGTGGCTGGCCATCTCTGCCATCCTCCTCTCCATCTGCTCCAAGCGCTCCAGGATAGACATTCTGAACTGGTTATCTGGGCAAAGAGAAAGACACAGAAAAACACATTGGCATACAATGAGGATCTGGTGTGAGAAAAAGAAAAAGATGTCTTGTGTTTGCTCGTACAAGCACAAACAACCCTGTATCCTGATAAGACAAACGATCGCACAGTATGCACCACAGCTGCACCAGTATGTTACTCTGAGGAGCACTAGAACTGTCGCAGTGACTTGGGGCTAATCATCGTCAGGCATACAATCAACCATTTAAAAACGAATGCACTAATGCCTACTTTTGAGGTGCTGTAAAGCTGAGGGAAAGGTAATTACTTTCAGCTATAATGCAAGACCTTAGGATCATTATTTATCACTCCGGAATGTAAGTGAAAACAAGTGCATCCATCATTCACTTCATCAAAACAATTGGCTTTACTAAAATAATCTGTAAAGCCTATCAATCACTCCTTAATGGCTTCCATCACTAAACTCCTGCTGCCATCTTTCTCACATCACTCAAACACCACTCCAGCAAACTAAAACAGGTTGAAAGATTGGCCAGAGAGCAGGGCCATTTTAAATTTGAACCACTCTTCCTCAGAGGGATTCAGGCAGCTGGCATTCAACAGCTGATTAAGTATAGCCCATTATGGCCCTGAAGTCCCAGCCTTCCCCTCTACCATCAGCTTGTATGGCAGGAGAACTAAGAAAATGACAGTATAGAATCAATCACAACTTGCACCCATGCACAGAGTCCTTTAAAAGACAAATATCCCATAAATCTGAATGGACAGAGGTGCTTTAGACTTGAGAATGTTTACAGGCTTTTTTAGAGACTGTTTCTGATACAGGCTGGTTGTTATGGCGTGGTTGTCCTGTGCATATTTTCAGGCTTGCAACAAGATACTTTCTATGTCAGAAACACACTGTATAATTCAAGAGCTAAGACAGGAAAGGACAGAGCGAATGACTTATAAGGACTATTTAAACTGAAGCAAACCCAAAAGATAAAACAGAGCGTAATTGGAAAGTTAAGTTGACTGTAATATTGTCAGGTTGGTTTTGATCACTGCAAAAAATGCATCTCAGTAGTTATTAATAAAAAGCCAACCCACTGGAATTGGAACCTGGTGCCATATGTTACTTCAAGATTAAAAGACACACTCGTTGCTAAAACTCACTAACTCACATGCCAACTAACAGCAAGTGCTTGTACACACATACATGCACACGCGCACACACACACACTAACATAGCATGTTGGGTACAGACAGTGGATTGGGATGTGCACAGAGAGCCCACTGCAGCAGGGAGTATAGAAGACTGCATTAGCATTCCCCATTTAGCCACTATGAGGCCGTTTCTGTGGCAACCTGCTGCCGACTGGTAACTAGGCGACAGGAACATGGCTGTGTGTATATGGTCTGCCTGTGTGCTATTGGCTTATTGATGAAGGGGAGGATAAGGACTCAGAACACCGGCAAAAAAAATGGGGAGAGAGGCGAACAATGAAAAAATTGTTTGCCTCTTTTTCTTGTGTACTTGGCCTACTCTCAGTGTTGATGCCGTAGGTAAGGACCTAATGACTCTAAGTGGGAAGCCTTCACAGCACGACCTGATGACATTTGCGTTTTACGGTATCTTGGCAGTCATGGCTCAAGGCTCCACTGAAAGCTAATGTCACAGTGGGACCTCCTATAAGCCACTGTAAAAGAGGTCAAGTAACGCCTATCGCTGAACAGAAACGAATGTCACTAGATGGTAAATGACTGCTCGCAGTAACATTATACTGCACTGAGAATAATGAACTGAAAGGACAACAATAAGGGCTTCGTTTTTTCCTCTGTGTGCTGCAGACTACCTAAGTGAACAGTGACCAGAACAGTCATATCAAACAGGAGTTTTAACAGAGCTTATTTTTAGGGTCTATGCTTACCTATTCTCTATGTAAACTGGAGATCCATGTCAACCTATTCACATGGGGGCTTGTTGAGCCTAGTAAGGTTAATAGTTACAAGCCTGTTCAGGACTCTGGAGTGGCTGTGTCAGAAGGGGGAGTCAGAGGTTGAGATAAGTCACAGCACCATAACCTTCCTTGGTAAGAGGGCTGCTCTGCCTTTTGCTACTGTCTGACATGTTAGGAGAGACATGGATAGATGGAGAGGGAGGGGGTTAGTTAGCAGTGGGCTGACATGTCTTTGTTCAGACCCAGTGCTGCAGTGTGCTGCAGTGCAGATGATGTCATCTCCACCTGCTGCCTGCTGCTCCAAATGCGATGCACGTCCACTGCAGAGGGAGGATGGGGGTAGACACGAGTGGGAGGGGAGAAGGAGGAGACAGGGAAGGTGAGCAGCCAAACAGCAGTTTAACAACACGGTGACGTTGTTAACGGCCTCCCTCTCGCTGGTTTACTCCCTTGTGACAGTGTGTGGCAGCAGACGTGGTCACTCTCACATATTTAGGGCAGACTGTGACGTGCTATTTTATAATATAACTGGGTACAAAAACCAGGCAGACAACCTTTTTAATTAGAGAACTTGAATGAATGGTGTTTAGTCTATTGAAGTGTAAACTTAAAGCTATAAAGACAAGAACTCCAGGTTAAGTTTCTGTGAGTGAATCAGATTTTCTCTCTTTTGACGTATTAGAAATTGGTACTGTAATCCCCTGCTGGAATTGGACCCTGGCTAACCTCTCCTTTCCAAACTGGAGATAAAAATGACAAAACTACAGAGACCTCTTCACTTTTCTGAATACATTTTTATGCTCTGTTTCACACTTCTATGCATCTAAACTCATTTCTGGTGTTGGTTATCCTGTGCCATATTAAGTGTTATTCAATAAGAGTTATTTTAATGACTCTAGCTAACACAGTTAGAGTGAACCTTTTCTTTTTTCTCCCTTTACAGTCCGTTACATAACACAACAGAGTGCTTTTCGAAATTATAGTGAATTTGCTGCCAAGTGATGATCTGACTTGTCTCCTGTTAGAACTAAGAGGAAAACCTATCACCTTTGGGATGAATGCCTGAAGAGGATGGGAAAATCTAAAGACACTAAATGTCTTTAGATGTGATCGTTTCCTTACTTGTTAAGCAATGAGAATGGTGAACAGCAGGTCAACTTTGGGACCGGTACTCACTCAATACATTTCTAGACTTCAGACTTTGACTGTGGCTGTCTTGTTCCACAAGGACAGTTTCAAGTATCTTTTATTCATAAAAGGCACTGCAAGAGTAGTGTAGTATACTTTCTCCATGTTAAAATTGATCTTTGCAGAGTCTACAGTGTCCCTTTGTGTGTTATGAAAGTTGTGTGTCAATGTGGCTCTACTGTGACTTTGCATTAGCTTCTCTCAAAGGACACATCTTTGGAGACAAGCAAAGAGCAGCAGACCTGTAAAATCTGCACTGGGTTTGAATCCACACAACATCAAAGTCCTGCCTAATTCAATCTATTTCATCTTTGGGACATGGCAGAGCTCCTCAAGAGATAGTTTGATATACACGGGCATGTGGGAAGGAAGGACAGGGCTGCTTATGGAGGCACACTGGAGCACAACGAAAGTGAGAACGGGCTTGAGGGAGGAATAAAACAGCTGGGGGAGATTACAGTAAGGACAGGACAAGGGTGAAGGGAGATGAGAGGGCAGGGAAGGGTGACAAGTGAAAAGCAGCTTGTCAGAGATATCGAGGGTGAGGGCAAGACTATTAATAGAGCTTTAGTGTCTTGGAGGCACCGTAATGTTTGTGCTCACACTAAAACAACCTTTATTTCACCCTTGGAACCGAAAATACACAGTTCAAGAAAAATGTGCCTATTGAGATAATACTACAGGGTTTACAGGGTTATTCATTTAGTGAGCTTTGGACAAACTGCAGGAGGAGACCTTTAATTTTCACTTTTTAACTCAGGGTTCTGTTCATGCCGCTCAGTTTAAATGCTGGACCTCATTATCCCTCTGCAGCCAGTCAGATTCTCACATGTAACCCAGTGGAAAGACCAGAGGCTAGCCTCCCCCAAGGTCTCTGTGTGAACTGATTGACAGGAGCTAGTATTTGTGCCCATGCAAAGCAAGGGAGCCAGGCCATCTGGCAACAGCCCTCACAGCTGGAACACATGGGTATGCATTGATCAAAGACAGACTTTACTTTGACTTAGTGTATTGACCGGTTTCGGATTTGTTCTATATTTTTGCCTTGCTTTAAACTGCTGTTAGAAGAGTGATAACATACAGTTTAAATGTGCAAAGCATAAGACTTAAAGCAACAGAAACAAGCTTGCTTTTAAGATTATGTTACTTTAGCACTAGGATTTGAGAATCCATCCATCTGCTATAATCCTCAGCCTGTAAAAGGCCATGGGGCAGAGTGAGAGACAGAGCATACCCTGGCCAATTCATGAATCAGTCACAAGGCTAATGTACAAAAACAACAAATGAGCTTTCAGAGTGATCTAACGTTTAAATGTTCTTAATATGTAAGTGTTTACTGCTATGAAAAGCTGAATCAACTGACTGAAACCTCTCAGATGGGTAAGATATACTTTTGAATTTCCTTTAAGTAAACAAATGTTCCTCTTGGATACATCAGTTGCAGAAAACTGTTGAATTTCTTCACAGACAAGCCGATAAGCTCTAATGTCACACTTTTAATTTCAAGACTAAATACCAAAGTGAAGGTAACCAGAAGTCTACATCACTGGCATACCTGTACATAAAAGTACATAAAACTCTACTTTTTTATGTACTTTAGTACATAAAAAACTACAAGTAGTAACAGCTGACAACAATGGCATTATTTTCAATTATTATCCCCTGGCAATTCTGTGTCTTAAAACAAAAACTAATTTTTCAGGTCACAGTGCTTCAACACAGCTCTCAGGATTCTGGCATTCATCCAGATATATAGACAGGTCAATACGAGTACAGTCTGGACAAAGAATAGATACTTTGTGCCACAATGGAGGTAAAATGCCAAGAGTGCACACCCCTTGAAATTTACTGTCACCTGCTATCCCACTAATAGAGTGATAGAGTATTGGTTTTATGTCTCGGAAAGCAGGATAGTTTGATTTTTTTTTTCAACATGTTCAGTTGATACACTAACAAGTACATTTCATTAGGTTCCTATTTGCATAAACAACTACATACTGTTTGACACATCCGCTGCAGGCAGAAACGCAAATGAGAGATGAGTGGGGGAAATAATTTCAAAGATAAATCAATCTGCTATGAAACACCAAAGCCCAAGGGACAAGACTTCTCCAAAGCTTTCCATTAATAGTAAGACAACAGAGTTTGGCTGAATGCACTCAACAGAGACTCTCAGCCTGTTCTGCACTTTCCCTGAATCCTTATCCAACACTGTAGTTGAAGTCATAGTTAAGTCTTCTGTCAGCTGTTACAACTGTTGACAGACAGCAGAGTGAGCAGACTTAAATTCATGTGATCCTTAATGATTTATAAATAAAGCTGACAGAGAGCCAAACCAATCAATTTTAACGTGGAATTTAAAACACAACTAGATAAAAACACAAATAAATAATTAACAGATCACTGCTAATGTTTCATCCATTAATAACATAAAGCAGCCTACAGGAAAATACAATGTACAGATTCAAAATACAACTAGACTTTACTGAACACGATGGCAATCACAAGAAACTACACATGGAAAGCTTCACAGAGGTAGACCTCATTGCATAACTGTTATTCTGGATTGCATCAGACTAGATAGGCGTTACTGTTTTATCATCTCCCCACTATATCTCAGGCATAGACTAACTAAATTTAGTGTCAGTGCTTTAAGAAAAAGCATTCTAGCAATTATATTGTTATAGAAAAGTCAATAACAGTCAATGACAGTGAAAGTGTCTTAATTGAGGTCATTCCCAGTTATTTGTGCAACTTGAACTGAAGCACATGAACATCCGGGAATTATGTTCTCTGGTAAAATGACTGTTTCTAGTTAAACATTCTTATCTGTTTAAAATGGCTTGTCCTTGCTGATCTCTCACCTCCAGGTGTAAGCATTCCCACGCCACTCCTGTTACTAGAACTGCTAATGCTATTCTTCTTTTCGTTAATACTACAGGTACACCTGCTGTACAAGGGCTGCAGTAAAATGTTTAGCATTAAAATTGCTGCAATTTTGCTGTTTACAGGGCAAAATATTAGGAATTAAACAACATTTGCTACTTTAATATCACTGTTTATATTTACTCATAGTTCCACACTTTATAATAATAAGACAGACTGATGATAAAAGGAACCAAACTCCTGACAAAGTAACTAATAATTAAATTACCACTCCTGCTACAGCCTCATAGCTTCAGCTTCCCCACTAACACTGGTATACTTAACACATGGATTAGTGCATTTATACTAAGATTCAGTCTGTCCTTACTGCTGCCAACCAGAAACCACCAAAAACTAGAGTGCCCTCAAAAATGCATTAGTTTCCCTACTAAAAAAAAAAGCAGTTATTCAGCATGATTTTCAGAACACATTTATTCAAGAAAATCAATGTTTGTGTTAAAGCAACAGTGAATATGAGTTTTCTAAAACTGTAAACAACATAACATTGTTTTGTTATGAAGAAAAAAATTGTAGTGGGAAATAAAATTTCTGGAATATATTAACACTATATGCATATGCATAAGGTCTTGTGTAAAACATGAAAAAGCACTTTGGTGACTCATCCTAAGACTTTGCAACTTTTTTCTTGTATCTGTCACTGCTTTTTAAAATTGGATAAAGTTTGGGCACTGCACACTGTGCTATGCATTGAAAACAGGAACTTCACAGAGGAGCAACAGGTCGATAAATGTACCCCATGCCTGGAATTCTCTCAGTTTAAATAGTCTGGAGAGCTCTAAGCTACAGCAAAGTTGGAAGACTAAATGAAGTCGCTGTCCACCTAAACTGTGGTGCTGAATGATAGACTAGGCTGCTGTAGTAAGGTATGTTCATGTGTCCATGGCGTTGATATTGTCTTTGAATGCAATTCAAATTGTGAAACATCAGAATAATGATTTTCACCAGCTACACACTGGCCCCGGTAACCTCAGCAGAACTCACACATGCAACAACCCCATTAATGCGCTAGACTAAAGCAACTACACCGTGTTTAACAGCCTAACTCACGAAACAGTGCTTGTACCAGTTTAAAACACAATGATCCCACAGTTCAGACATAACTGACTAAAACTGTCAGGAAAGAGTGCAAACTGAAAGCCCATGTATGCTTAAAGCATCAGGGCTTGGAAAACAGTCGCTGCTACTACTTAACTTCCCTTGTTCCTCAAAATGTGAGCAAAAGCAAATGCTGTTACTGTCTCTGAAGGTGTCTGGAGTTGTCTAACACGTCCAAGCACAAGTCGTGAGTCAGGAGTTGGCTACTATTAGCGTCAACTCTCCAGTGCTCTGCAATGAGGCACAATTGCATGAAACACCTGGAAGCATGTGGCCAAAAGAGGCAGTTTCTGTAAAACTCTGTTACAGCACACACACTGATGACCACAGTGACATTCAATAACTCTGCATGCGGGGTGTTCAAAGAAACGTGGAACTTCTTCGGGCAAACACAAGAAACGTACAGAATATAAAAAAGCAGCCCAAACACATCACAACCACAACACAGCACAGCACTACAGCCAAAGGTTGAGCTTAACACTTCTAACCTTCTATTTTATTTTCCATTGGTAAAGTCCACCTCAAAGCCAAAAAATACAGCCCCTTTGTCTTTTTAGGAAATGCAGGTATCATTCACTGGCATCCTGACCCAAAGAAGTCCAACCAAAGCTGCATTTCACTCAAACTGCAGTTTTGCCCCGACAGTCTGGCAGTCAGGCTACTGCATGGTGTAACACGGAGGAATAAAAAAAAATAATAAAAAAAATATTAATAAATCCTTGGTGTAGACTGAATCTCAATCTCAACAGTGCACTCGTCAACAATAGAACAAAGTGAGGGAAGAGAGCGACGTGGGGAGAGAGAGGGGGGAGAGAGAGAGAGACCACTCACTACTCTTCTTCCTCTAATAGCCCCCTCCTCCTCCTCTACACTTGTTTCACCTCAAACACATGCACACTTTCCTAGTGTTTCTAGTAGCCTTTGCTATCCCAGCCTGCAGTAAAATGACAAATACCACAGCGAGGAAACGTTGTACGCACGTGCCACCGGTAAACAGACGCCCTAATTCCCGCTTGTCGCCTCTTGCGCGCGCCGCGATCCTGCGCATAAAATCTTGCTCCTCTTATTATTATTATTATTACTGTTATTATTATATTTCCCAATAATAATAACAATAATAAAAATAATAATAATAATAATGAGATTTAAGCAGATATAGACGAGTCCGCGCAATACTCCAAATCCGGTCGGGTTTCGCCTTCTCCCAACCCTAACTGCCGTCTCAAACTACAGTTTACCATGTTTACCCAAACACGCCCACTTCTCCGTTCCTGCATTGTGTGTACACGATCTGCCGTTTGTCTTGCCGGTGTAGTCGGGCTCAGAGTCAGTACTGTCAATACGCTCCCTTAAACACTAACAGTCACTAGGTGCTGCTATGCGGGGCTGTAATTTTGTCTGTGCCTAGCGAACCTCTTCCGGCTCGGTTCGTGGGGTCTGAGCTCAGGGACTTTAGTGGGGCGACGACGAGAGTTCTGCATCTCCGACAGCTTTTCTGTCCTGCCCATGGCTCCGTACCTGCAGTGCTGCAGAGAAAAGCGCGCCCCTTCCCCCACTCTGCATTATGACAAATCAAGGCAGGCAGGCAGCTGTGCCATTAGCACATCATAGCACAGTTAGTCTTCCACGGGAGAACAAACTCAGAACGCTGTACAGCACACCGCTGCGTATTCAGACAAAATGCTGCACGTATGGCACGTATGCTAATGGCAGCAGCCTATAGCAGTTCTAGTTAATCAGGCGACTCACCCCCAAGCTGCACAATGAAAAATAAATCTTACCACATTAACGTTTGGAAAGTGGGTAATAAAGCGTGTCTAGTTATTACTGTTTCGCGTATATGCGCAGCGCTTCTTGTTTACTCTGTTGCGCTTCACGACACCGGACAAGTGATGAGCGCACATAATTAAACGCTGCCCTACTTCTGAAATAAGTTGCTAAAAGTGTGATGGATTTTTTTAATGTGATTGTAGAGGAGAACGATGTTAGACAAATGTAAAACATTTCTTAAAAATCTTCACGTTAACCCTCGTGGATGTTAAAGTGCACTTTGCGTCAAAGTCGCTGTCCACACAGACCCCGCAGCTCTTTGTCACACAGGCTTTCGCCAAAAGCATCGACTCAGTCTTGAACACTAATTCATAGCACAACATTTTCTTGGAGTAACCAACAGCGAATGGCACAAACAATCCTTTCCTTTTCTGTCCCCGCTCCCTGCCACAGTGAGATACGCACAGAAACGGTCATATATGATTTGGACACATGGAACAACGACCACTAAGGTGTACTGTACATGCTGCATGACACAAATGCTTTGTTCTGCATGAGCTTAATCGCTCTACTAATTTCTAAAAGGAATGATCGATCATGCAAGGAAGCTAAAAAGATGACATCCAACCAAAAACTGAAAATTCCAGTGCACCCAGTGCTCATTTCTTTGTCCTCTTTAAAAATCGACTACAGACAACCACTAAATAAAGACAAGAAAGGGGTTAATTTAAGTAAGGTAATAGGGTGGGCTGTGTTTTCTCTGAGACAGTCAGCTCCTCCTTAACTGGTTCTGTGAATGGGCCAGTGAGGCAGTAGGGTATGAATGGCGGAGGGATTCACTGGTTCTGCCATGTATGGGAGCTGCCAGCTCACTCCCACTCCCTCAAGGGCCGTCTGCATTGCAGCTGTCCTGTGAGCCTGTGCTTCACCATGCCCTACTTTATCCTGTCAATGCTCAACCACTGCAGCAATACGTCTCCCAGCAGACACATGCACAAACAAACATAAATGACTCACATACTCATTACAATCTGGTAAATACTCTTACTGTACAGCAGGTCTTCTGACTCACAGACTGGACTGGACTTTAAACAGAATGAAAATTTGTCATCCCTGCAGCAGTTTTAGTTACACGGTGCTCAAAAGTCCTGTTTGCTGCAAGGAGCTCACACATAGCATTCACAATTGACCATCTTTTGCAAACGCTTATAAAAACAAACCCAAATTTATTACTGAATTCACATTGTTTTTAAGTCTGTGTAGGTTATCAGTCATCCAGGTCATGTAGTCTAAGGAGCTTGAAAAGAAGGCATCTGGACTTTAAGTACATTGCTGTTAAGGTTTAAACAAATAGCCTCATTAGTGGCCAAATTTAATATAGACAAGATGAGACAATGTAGACAGTATTTTGTCACCCAGCTGACCTTAAAATAAAATGTGCCCTGACACATCTGTTGTGGTGTTTAATTTGCATATCAGATAGGCAGACTACAAAGTCAAAGTGGAAATGTTGAACTCCAGTTTTCTTAGCATGACAGACACAGTAAAATCAAAATGGTACTGAGCAGTATGAAAGCACAATCAAAAAGGCTATTAAAAAAACTTTATATATCAATGAATATATAAACATTATGCCAATTACAACAGTAGAGACTTATAATTCATCTTAGTTAAATTTGTATAGCAAAGGCAAACAAACAAACAATAAAATAATCCCTAATCACTCAGGAACTGTAGCTGAGCTACTAAAATATCAAATTACCATACAACTTTATTGCCAGTAAAGTTACGTTTTCAAAACCAGGAACAGTAAGATTCTAAAGATTATGCAATAGCTGAAATAATGATTAAAAGCAGCCAATACGGAGATTTTTGGTGACATTTACCTTCAAAGATCAAATAACCTGCATGTTATTCTCAAGAACAAGCTCTAAAAACACTGTTAATCACACCCTGATTTGATTCCAAGGGGAATATTGATCCAGCATGATACATGTGAAAATAAAACGTTTAAGAACAACCAAAAATATGTCACTTAAAATGCCAATAGCTCTGTGAAAATACCGTATATAACAGTTATGAGTATCTGGATTCAATTTGTGTGAAATCACAATGAATTTCCTGCACAGTTGTTTGGCTCCAGTGAGTTAAAGAAAATAAATGTGTAGGTAGTAAAGAAATTGTTAAAAGCCAAGAAAAAGAAATTATTTGAGCTGCTTGATGAACCATTAATCAAAACTGACAAAATTCTTAAAGTCATAGTGGACGGTGCTCAAATAGAATAAGTAAAAATGGGGAGGGATTATGTAACAAAATGATAGAGTGAAGAAAACAGAAAGCAAAATGTGAAAAGCAACAGATGCAGTCATCATAAACGAGCCAAGGACAATACAAGAGGAAACGTACCATCCAAAGAAAGCCAGTCGTGCTGAGATGATGGCAGTGAAGGAAGTGCGCGGGCCTTATACTCAAACACCACTGAATTAGAGATGATCTGGTTACTGACAGCCACCTGTAGCGTCACCAGACCTGTATCATGAGCTGGAGAGGGTGAAAGGAATGAGACATCCGGGCATATAAAATACACACAGGTGTCACGGTTATGTGACAGATTTGCTTATGAGTTCAACTTTCCATGGGTTTCTTCTCTCAGTGTAAACGAAAATAACACTTAGGGATCATCTTACAATGCAACTGTTGTCATACAGTAAATATCAAAATGAAAGAGAAAACAGCAGAGGTAAACAGTGGCTCACTTAGCATTGTTGAGTTCACTACAAAATTGTAAAATGAATCTCAGTAAAATGAAAAAGTGATATTTTATTCATAAATTAGCCAAAAAGTAAAAAAAAAACACAGACCATTTGTTTTGTTTGTTTTTGGCTCATGAATCATATGATGATACTGCCCCTTCACCAAAGAAATATTATATATATTATATGTATATATGTAAGCTTTCTCCTGTCTTACCTGGGCAGTAACAACGCAGCACCCCTGGCTGGATAAGAGAAGCTGGAACTGAGATCTGGTCAAACAAACAGCTGTAATTTGAGGTGGCCTCTTGCCATGGCCCAGTGATCAGCACCTTAACTCCACCCTGAAAAAACAAGACAAATGGATAAACTCATAACACATTCAAAGTCGGCATTCCTGATTACTGAATATCATATATATTGTTATTCTGCCACCTAGAGTGGAAAGATGAGAATGACACCAAGGTAAAGCAAACACAATCCTAACACTAATCTCTGCTGCCACCATGTGGAAAGCTGTCATTTCGCCCTCCCACACCAATTTTCTTAAAAATACATATTAAAAACCCCACACTGAGTTTAAGTATGTTGCTGCCCTCCAGAGGCTGAAGTAGACCATTGCTGCTGACAGAAATAACTAAAGATAACAGCACAGAGTCATTGGATAATCATGACCTCATGATTTGTGCAAATAAGAAAAGTAAATATTAGTGTGCATATCTTTGGTCAATTCATGAGGATGGATGCAGCTATTTTTGTTTAATCTATATTTAATTTTTTTTTAACTTACTATTTTAGAAGACAATGTTAGAGGCTAATTTCATGAAAGCTGCATGAAATTAAGTGGGTATTGGTATGTGTATACCCATAATCATGCGATTATGCGATTATGGGTATAAACTTACTTTTACTTACTAGTTTTCAGTACTTTCTGATATATATTTGGAATTTAAGCAGTACAAATGCTTAGTCCTCAACACTAATGCTAATCATACCACTCTGTCTTGCGTGACTGTAATTACTAGGTGATAATGGAAAGCGCTTTCCTATTACCATATTGCCTACTCAATAAAAAAAACATATTAAAACATATTTAATCAATCGATTATCATCAGTTATAACATTACTTTTTGCAATCATCCAATCTTTTCTTCATTCACTTCCCTTGGTTTTAGAGATGTGATGTGGCTCTATAAACCTTGATATTTCCTTCTTTAGTAAAAAACAAACAAACAAACAAACAAAAAGCTGACATAATGTCTTAATTCTAATTATGTCAGTTTTATAACAGAAAAACACAGTTGTGGTCAAAGTTTACATACGCTCATCACGGGCATCACGGTAAGTTGAAAATAAAATCAAGAATTGTGTGCATAGGTTTGACTTTATTTTGGATTTTCTCCAATCGACACAGGGTCAGTGGTATACATGCAGGTTTAAATATATACATAAAACTACACTAGTATTTGGTGAAATGTCTCTTGGCAAGTTGCACCCCGACCAGACACTTTTGGTAGTCGTCAAAAAGCTTCTGGCAAGACTATGGCTGCATATTTGACCACTTTTCCTGGCAGAACTGGTAGAGTTCATTTAACCTCCTAAGACCCGAACTCTTTCATGGCATGCATTTTTATTTTTTCTTTGCTATTTGGGTTGATTGGGACCTAAAGAATATAAAAACGAAGAATTACCTGATTTTTTTTTTTTTTTTTAGCTAATTTTTGTTTTTGAGAAAAATGAGATCCACATATGAGGACATTTGTTCCAAATTTTGATAGAACAGTGGCAGTATAATGTCCTCGTAAGTGGATATCAGGCCCTTGTAGAGAAAAATTAAGTATTTTGGTCTAGACGTCCCAAAATGTGATGTCCACATATGTGGACGCCAGGTCCTAGGAGGTTAAATTGGCTGATTTCCCTAAAAGCACAGACTTAGCTTGCTTTATTCATTCCAAAACCAGTTCTGATGTGTGTTTGGGATCATTGTCCTGTTTCAATCATGTAGCTGTTCAGTTGAGGTGAAGTTGAAGAATTTGGAAGTTGTCTTCCTTCTTGATTATTTTAACGTACCATAGCAAAACAGCCCCAGACTCCTTACACCATACTTAACATTCTGTATAGCGTTCTTATGTATGTTCTACTCCTCTACCACACCTCTTGTCGCTGTAGGATGCATTGTGATTGCACCCTCTAAATCCACAGTCATGATAAACTTGCTTCACTGTGGACAGTCACACTGACACATGAGCCTTGTTGGTTCCTAGGTTATTCCTGAACATCCCAACAAATTCTAACTTGTGCATAAGTACAATTGTTTAAACTGAAATCTGCAGTTGTTTAGAAATAGGCCATTAAGTATGCTTAAAACCTGGGTCTGTGCAAGGAAACCAACTAATTCAAATGAACTCTACAAATTCCTCCAAGAAAAGTGGTTAAATATCCAGCCAGAATTATGCTTTTTCATGGCAACCAAAAGCATCTGGTGTAAGTACTACTAACTAAGGGACATTTAATTAAATATTAGTGGGTATGTATGTATACCTTTGAAGCTATATGCATATTTTTGACACTTTGTGTTTTAAAACTGCACCAATTCAACCAATTCTTGTTTTTTAAAGTAATTAAGGATGTATGCTGTACAGTCATTCCACCCTGTAAAACTGTTCAAAGAAATAATTAAAAGCTTAAAATTACCATGGCCTTCATGCTCATAATTAATGTATCTAAACTTTTGACCACATCTGTATCGAGTAATTATTTAAATTTAGCCATTTCCAGTCATGTCTGAAACAGCAATAAATCTATGTATTTATAGAGATATCTATCATTCCTTGTTTGCGGATCAGAAAAACTTTAATGTACATTTTCTGATTTTCATATTTCATTTTCATTTTCTTGTGGTAAAATCTACTATTGGGATAGAAATAGGGGATACATTAAAGATGCACGTGAAAGCTGTTATGTGCAATTTATTTATAAAATGTATAAATAAAACAAAGTATTACATAAATTTAATATGATGAAACTGGTTGTCATTCTTTAGTTATATTAACTCCTTTATTAATTCTGCATAGAAAATTCCATTTAGTTTCAGACACACAGAGCTTAGCTTGTACTATATAATACTGTTTTTTATTATGGGTCACAGAAAAGGTCAGAGTATGTTTTGCTGTTGTTTTTTTGAATATGTTGGAGCAATAACACATAGATAATAGGACTTTTGTTTTCTATGGGTCTGCATCAGCAAAGACAGCAAAGTCTTTTCTAATATAATGCATGTGAGTGTTTAATTAAAATTTGACAACTTCATTTTTTACTATTGTTACTGTTGTTATATTTGTCGTGTTATCATGTGTGTTGCTTTACAGGTATTCAAATTTCTGACATAAAACCTTTGGTTTGCTATGATTTCACATTAGTTGTTGTGCTGGCCAGATCTTGCTGTGGATAATTCAGATAATTTAGTTTGAAGTGAACATGATGAACAGGCCCCCAAAAATATACAATTTAAACAATAAATTTGTCAATCTAATGGGTATTTATAAGGATAGCCTATTCTTATATGAAGCGTCTGCTTAAGTTAAATAAGAAGGGTCTTTGTTCACTGTCCTGTCTGAATTCCTGTGCATTTGGGCTGCTGTTCTATTCTTTTGGTTTCTTTGCCAAACATTCAAAACTCAACATTTTTTACCTTATGTGAGCCAATCAGCTTCTGTTGCCTGTGTTTTAAATCTCAGTGCTGTTCTGCATTTTTGTTTCCAGATTCTCATTCATGTCCCATTTGCTCCATATCTCCACCTCATTCTGGTCATTCAGAGAGCTTCTTTCAAGTCTATGTCTGCTTTATTTTCACCATCACCAGCATATGGACTCCAGGGGTACTGTCCTACCTTCTACCATATCAGCTTTGCCATGTTCCTTTATAGGAGTCAAATCACCAAATAGCTTGTTACTCAGATTCAATAAATTCAATTAATTTTTTTCTAATAATCAATCCTCAGTCAATTATTAATTTACATACCTAACATTGTATTTTTTAATTTTCTAAATTTTTTGTATAAAAAAACAACACCTCAGACAGCACTTTAGATGAGTGGGCTACTCTAAAAAATGTTAGAGTGTTCTTGTGCAGAAGTGACTATTACAAATATGACTATTGTGAGTCCTTCTAATCTCTTTCAACAATTAGGCTGGTATATAAATGACCAAAAAGAAAAAAACTCACCTCAGGGTAGGACCACTCAGGCGAGTAGTCAGTGACCATGAAAAGACGGCCTGTAGCCTGAAGCATCCCCAGAGCACCCTGGGCTACAGCTGCAGAAACCACCTCTGCTACATTCATGTAGGACAATGAGCCGGTCTCTCCTGTGCCTCCTCCTGCACTGGCCCCTCCACTTAAAGACTGGGGGCTGCAGCAGGGTTGGAGGCAGAGCTCTGAGGGGCTGTAACCAGAGCCCCTGGCTCCTCCATCTTCCTGGCCCTGCTGTGGGGGCCCACCAGCTGTGGTCTGGTTATCTGAGTTGTGAGATGTGACAAGCTGGTGAGCATATAAGGTCCCTCCAGCTGACATGGCTGTTCCACTACCATCCACAGAGATGAAGTCATTAATCAGGTCAGAAAACTGGTTTCCAAAAGAGATGTCAAAGTGATCCAGACTTATCTCCATGCCTGTCCCTCCAGCTCCTCCGTTACTGGCTGCTCCACCCAGACCCTGGTGGGTTCCTACAGCATTGTAGAGTCCCTGCACCATGCCCGTGCCTTGGAGAAGAGGCTGCAGCTGCTGTTGCTGTTGGGGGTGGTTGTTGCTATCACTGGCGTTGTTTCCATTATGAATTGCTACCCCTTCACCCGCACCTCCTGTCCCTCCATCGCCGCCATCTGAAGCCTGCTGCAGGTAACGTTCTGTTCCTCCTCTCTCTCCATTTCCTGCCCCACATCCCTGGATGTGATCACCAGCTTTGAGCAGATTTTCAGCTCCATTCTCGGTGGCTCCAGTCTGACCTGAATTCACATTCCCAGGTTGCTCTAGACCAACCACCTCCTCGTGCTCAGTGCCCAGCCCAGGAAAGGCCCCCTGGTATTGTAGCAGCTGGAGAGAGCCAGCCTGGCCAGGCCCTTCTGTGGGTGAGCCTCCATTGCAGTTGGTTCTGTGCTGGGTCTGATGGGTCTGATGGGTCTGATGGTGGTGATGAAGGTGGCCATTACTGCCAGGTGAGTCTGTTTTTACAACTTGTAACCCCATATAAGCTCCAGAGTCATGGGAGTTGTGCTCCATCAAATGTGTTTTCTGGCCCATGCTGGGCCTCCCCTGCTGAGTCTGGCTGGTCTGAGATGCATCCTGGAGGAAGAAGCTGGGGGAACGATTCTGATGTTGCATGTGAGGACTGGACATGGCTTGACCATAGCTCACTGTGGTAGTGCTGGACGTATAGTCTTGCTTGGCATCGATGGCACTGAAATCCATTTGCTCCAAGGTAGTGCTGGGACTCAAACCACCTCCAGATGGAAGCAGGGAGCCTGTGGCTGTCAGACTGAGGCTGCCCTGACCTGAACCAGCACCAGATGACACAGATACGCCACTCCCACAGTTCACTACTGCCCCCACCTGGTAGCCACTCTCCTTGGCCAGCTGCTGCTCAAATGATGTATCTTCTGTTTTGATGTTCTTTATGAGAGCTGAGTTGAAAGTGTAGGTATTATCTGGCATGGTGGGGGAGCGTTGTAGACTGCCATTGGTGCTAGCACTGCCACCAGAGGAAGACGAGGTGGAGGAGGAGTTTCCCTCTGTCTTCATTGCGCTGCCTCCATAGGTCTGGCCTTGTTTGGGGTTGTTCAGGAAGCAGTCGGGATCAAAGTTCATATTAGTTTCTGGGATCTTGATGGTTCCCGAGTCCAGACTGCTGGAGAGCACCAGTTCCTCAGACACCCCAGCTGTAGACAACATGGAAAGACTGTCTCCTGCAGTGGTAGTCCCAGGTTCTCCTACACCTCCACTGGGGAAAGCAAATTTGTGACGATCAGAGGTCACAGACAGCACCAGGCCCTGTGAAGTGGCATCTGCACCCATGAGGTGAGTATTTGGACCCCCAGTAGGAGACATGCTGTAGACAGGGTCTCCAGGGACCTCAGACATAAAGACACTCTGAGACAGGCCAGACATGACAGAGGCCACATGACTCATCCCTGTCACCACAGGGCTATCAGCCATGTCCGGATCGCTGTTGAGGCCGCTGCTGATGGAGACAGGTGAGTTCTGAGTGGTGTCAGGGACCTCAACCTGGTTTGTAGATGACACCTCTGTGCTGTTCTGGTGTAGCAGGACAGGCTTGTGGACTTTTCCATTGCGTTTCTCCCTGGTGCTACCCCCTCCAGTCCCTCCCCCAGAGCTTTTTCCTCCACCATGGGCACTGTGCTCTGTTTTCCCCTCAGACACATCGTTGTTCTGTACCTCTGAGTGGGCACTGCTGTATCCCCCTGAGCGGGGGTCCACTTTTGGGGAGATAATGCGGTGTTTGGCACTGTTGCATTTGTGGTGCACACTGCTTCCTGCACCTATACAAGGGCAAACAGAGCAAAAGAGGTTTGGGATTTAGCTGTGTGAGGGAGTAAAACAGGCAAATTTATTCTATTGATTTCCAAGTGCTTAAAAATTAGGCAAATCTACTATTCAATGAACTGAGGCAAAGATGGATTATTAGTTTGTTTTTGTATTTATAATTTTGTGCAACATAATCTTCTTCATGTGATAAATCCTCTCATAGGCATAAGGCGATGTAAGTGTATGGGACGCTCTGCACGCCTTGTTATCTTAAAAATAACAATGGAAGTGGGGGTTACTTAGAGTAATTTGTTCTCTAAATTAGAAAACCTTCACTCTCTACATTGTTTTTCTGATTAAAAAAGTCAGTGAAATAACACAGCTGAAAATATGCTATTGAGGTTAGCATAAAATTTGAAAAGCGCAAGGCTATTTCAGATATGCCCCTGACACAGATATTAGGAACTTTAAAAGATAATAGGGCCCTACATTTGATTTCACTATTAAATCACCAACCCATAAAAGAACAACCTTCTCTGATTTACAACATACTAAACATTATCTTTATGTCCTCTCGCTGAATTTTTGAGTTCTCTCTTTTATAGAATAAACTCCTTCCCACCCACTAGCCCTTACCCAGGGTGCCCGTGCAGAGGCAGTTGTGAGTCCGGGGAGGTGGCTTAGTTTGGTGGCTGTCCAGAATCTGTTGCACTAGCTGCTCCACTGAGAAGCCAGAGCTGCTGTTCCCATTGCTGCAAGTCCACTTGATGCCATGAACTGCCGGGAGAGAGGAGGAGACAGAGATGTCAGCCAGCCCAACAGACCACCAGCCACGCCAACCCCCCGCCCCACCCACTGCCCTCCCTGTCTACCTACTAGAACACCTCATGCTGGTCACCTCTCCCAAAAAAAGTTTCCACATAAAAACAGTTAGTATTTCTGGTTTTCCCTAAAGATAAAACAATCCACCGACTCAGACAGACTAGTTTCAATAAAGAATCTAAATGGCAGTACCTTTGATTATTTGTTCAGTCTCTATCATTTCTTCCCTATTAGACTGAAACAGCTCTAAATTTCCCCCCTTACCCTAAACCCCCTGTTTCCTTTCTTAGTGCAGCATTGATCGGTTGCTTTCCCCTCGTATCACTTCAACATAATGTCAAGCCTTTTGTATTGGACTGCTTGTTTTTGTTGTGCTTCTTTTTCTCCTATATGTCGGTGCCCGCTGCTACTCCATGGCGTCTCCTCTGTGAGTGCTGATGAAGGTGACAGCAAGCTCAATCTTTCCACTCGCCACCCTTACCCTGACCTATGACTCTGTTCTGACGGGAAAAGCTTCTGGGAAAGAACATCACCAATCTGCTGCTGCCGGATCGGCTGCTGCACCAAGGGAAAAAGGGAGGTTTTCTCCTGTAAGGCTCCACTCGCTTGCCTCAGTCACACCTCACTAGCACCTCCTAATACTTTTCATCGCTCCACTTGTCAAGCAGCCACCACTTCTGATGAGACAGATAGTG
Source organism: Diplotaxodon limnothrissa (assembly GCF_057381915.1). Lineage (NCBI taxonomy): Eukaryota > Metazoa > Chordata > Actinopteri > Cichliformes > Cichlidae > Diplotaxodon > Diplotaxodon limnothrissa. Next base: position 22,600,969 of record NC_140615.1, read on the forward strand.
GTTTCAGTGGCTGTAAGGTGGTAGGAGACATCACTGAGTGCTGCAGAGCTCAGGCTCTCAACTGGGGAAAAAGGTAATATTTCAGAAGTGAGGCATATTTAGACTATCAAACAAAATCAAGTTCTCTACACTCTAGTACCTCCTTTGGTTAAATATGCAAGTGAGATACATAAAGAGAATGAGGTTCAGAGCATGTATGAAAAAAGCTGAGGATTTGCTTAGTGCATGTCTGTTTGCACTTGAGATAAAAGGAGATGAAAACAGCGTAAGAGGGTGAGGGTAATGGAGATTAAAGACAGAGCTAGTTAAATTGAAGTGAAAAAAGCTGGGAAACATGATTGCATGACTGTGATAAGGATCAAACTTGAAAGCTCTACATTCCTTTGGTAGATTACAGGCTGGTCACCAGCAGATGTCAGCAGAGCTGTAGTGATCAAGCTAAGATCATACGCTCCACAGAAAACTAACTGTGGCAGGTTATAGAAACATGAATAGGATTCAGTTTGATGTATAATAAAGTCAGATTTATTCAGCCATTAATCTACTGTGGGTGAGCTAAAAAAAAAAAAGAGAGAAAAAAGGAAAAAAAGCAGATAACAAATGTGAGGGGCAAGTTTCAGCTAACGTTATTACAATTATTGCACAAATTGTGTTTGGAGGTTAAACCACTTTAACCTCTTGACTTTGTATTATGTAAATATACAAAATAGTACTAATGAAATGATGCTAATAAAGATAACAAGGCAAAATGGTGTCGTGAATTTCCGTCCATAGCAAAGCAACATGGAAGCTTCAGGACAGATGAATGTCTGTGCTGATGATCAAACTCAGAGAGGGTGACAGAGCAAGAGTGAGAGCGTAATGCAACAACTTACATCCACCATGCAGCGCCATGCCTATCCTATTTGTCCAAACAATCTTGTTTCCCCTCTGCCCTGATCCCTCATGCCAGATTGCCACAGCCCTGTTCATCTAGACGGGTGTCACCCCTGAAGGCTCTGAGTTGTTGACGTACAGTTACCACCGTGTCTGCCTGTCTGCTCTTCTCACTGAGGGTTATATTATAAAGCAGACATGACAGGAGCACTGCCACTAGGTTTAATCCCAGTGGAAGCAACAGCCCAGGCACCAAACGGCGACCTATTCATATGATCATTCTGATGATTGGATCCTGTCATGAGCAGCATCATACAGGCCTAATGACAAAAGCAGTTGATGCTGGGCATCTCCCACTCGGTTGTCTCTGCACCACTGGACATTATATGGGACAGCAGAGTACAACAGTTTATATGATGGCCAGTGCTGTCTGTCTTGCCTTGGTCTGTTCTACTCTGGCCCTGTCTGTCTAGCCTGGAGACAAGCCTTCTGTCTGTCTGAGTGTTTGTTAAAACTGCTCATGCGCTATCTGTCAGCAGGCTTGGGGCATAGCTGCAGAGTGCTGCGTGTTTATTGCATTAGACCAAAAGAGTGAATCAAGCTGGCTGCCTTGTCTATGGAACTGTAGCGTGACTGTGTAGCGATGCCCCTCTCTTACCCCCACCCTATCTTCTTGCTACTTCTCTTTCTCATCAAACACCGCGGGGTGTTAAGGATGACGAGGTCAGACAAGGCCATGTTTCACAGGGCTTATATTTGAACTACTGTGTGTGAGCATTCGTGCATGTGAAAGGTTTTGTGACTGAGAGCAAGAATGTGTGTGTGTGTTTTGTTGTGGAGAGACAGAATAAGCTCAACTGATCCATGAAATCCACATTTTTCCTTTGTGGTTGTTTTTTTGTATCATTAGACATGTCAAATGGTTTGTGCAGTGAAATTTTGTGAAAAGCACAACAAAAAGGGAAGAGCAAGACAAAGGGGGGCAATTATTTTGGAAAAATTGGCATTGATCTGGAAAAAATAACGATTTGATTTAAAACTAAGATTGTGCTGACAAAATTCAGCTTGTGAAATTGGAACCATCATCAGTTTCTAAGAAAGAAAATAAGAACAATTTCCAAACATAAGCCAGACATGAAAACACTGAAATGTGTACTGTGGAAATTTTGCGCTTTGCATTTGATGCTCAAACTCTAAAGTTTAAATTTAGATTTTGTACATTCCTGATAAAGTGAGAAAATAAAATTGTTCAGCTGGTTACCCATGCATTTTGTCCCGATAGTTTCACTATACAACCTAAATGGCACATATAAGTTCTGCTACGTTCTGTTATATACGAAGGGGGAGTCTTAAAACTACACACACATTTGAACCCAACATCTTGAAACAAACACAACAAAATAGAAAAATGACTATATTTGGGGAGCTAATTTATGATATAAATAAAGCATGATTCACAGAGGCCAACTTCATCACAAGTTTTAGCTTCTGCTCCCTGTGTTGAGATTAAGGTTGCTATCTCACATGGCCACTAGATGGCAATGTTGCTCTATCATTGAGTTCATGTTGACATGTCTTGTGCTCCAGGAGAAAGAGAGAAGGATGGAGAGGAGAAGAAAGACAGAAAGCAGAGACAGAAAGAAGGAGAGGGATATTTTTTTTTGCTCTTTATGTAGCCCCTCGTGTAGCCTGGCAGCTAGAAGGCATCTCACACTCACTCTCTTTGTCCCAACAACTCCCAAAGTTAATGACTTTACGCATTACTGCAAATGGTGCTTGATTTTTACATTAAGCCACAGATGTAATGAATACAGTAGGCTGTTGTTGCTCAGCGACTGTCCTGAGGTAAGGCTTTATGTTAAAATGACCTAAAACTAATGCTGTGATGAGGGTAACAATACAGCCTAGACCCCAGTGATGATGGCCTGGACTGCCTATTCAGTATGCAGCCAGCACGTGTGTGTGTGTGTGTGTGCTTGTAAAGCTGCTGACACCTTCCTCTTTACCTAGCCACATCACCAATAATTGGCCATTGGAATATCAGTCACAGCTCTGCTGGCCCCTGCCAGATACGCCCGAATTAGAGTGTGGTTGTTAAAGGTATCTTAACAGCTCTCTGAAAGATTTTCAATGCCCCCACAAGGTCCCCTTTTGGCTATTATCATCGGCAGACAAACCCTGACTTTTTTTTTTTTCCAAAACATTGCCTCGATCTTTGAGCAGGTCGAGAGACTCATAAAAACACATAATGCAACTCACAGAGCATTAGTAAAGCTGATTAACAACAGAGATCAATCCACTGAGGGGGGAGAGAGACAGAAAGAGCCAGATAAGGGGTGAAGGGGGATTTCTGGTGAGTCAGACATTCTTGCTCCCACGCACTAAAATGAATCAATAACCAGCTTGCTGCCCTCCTCTGCTTTGACTTCCTTCATGGACCAGAGGGGAGATGTACTCTCTCAGTCTGGCCGGAGTGGTGCCAGAGGTCTAGGGGAAGAGCTGAACTTTGACCTCCAAGTAAGAGACAGCTCCAGGAAGAGCACAAGCACTCATTTAAAATTGCAGGAATACTAGCCAAAGATGTTCTCTGACTGAGGTGCTGAGGGCACTTAGTGTACCAGCTATAAGATAATAGGACTGGAACATAAATAATCAGGCAAAAACAGGTGCCAGTAGTCTTTCCATGCATGCACATGCAGGTGTGCATAGAGACTATTAAGGCCTAATTTGCTGTTACAGCCTCTGCTCATATTAAAGGCTATGAATAAAAGCTAATGCATGCATAGCCCAAAACAGTATTACTCAAGTTCTCACACATGGACTACTGTTGTTCATTTTGAGATTAATGGACACAAAAAGCTGCCCAATGAGGCTGCTCTTCTGCATGACATGATTAAAAAGCTATTTCCTTGTTTGTAAAGAAGTCATTTTAAATTTTAAAAGTGTGCGTGTTTCCGTCAAACAAGCTGCCCTGCTTCAAAATTCCTCAACTCACACATGGGTTTGAGCTGGCCGATCAGTTCCTCCTTGGTCCACTTGGCCCACTCTTTCTTGTCTGTATTGATGGAACACAGAATAGGTCCACATGGTTTCCCACAATCCTCGATCGCTGGAACATTCAAATAGTGGACGAGCACAATATCAGGGTTCTGTGGGGAAATCAGAGGGAGCAGGATGGTTACACAAATGCAAGAAATAAAAGCTTGATTTGCAAAGATGAAGACTAGAAACAAGTCAATTTATCTGCAAGGACAGTTAGAAGATTTGTTGAAGTGAGATATTCAGTCCTTCTAAAAAAGTGAGTATTCTTTTGAAATAAGTGGTAAAAAAAAAAAAATTCAGCTCAAGCATTGTATTGAGTCAAATAAACTCAAAACCAGCTTGTCAATTTTTCTTACACTCTTTATTTAATTCTTAATTTTAGTGAAAAATTCTCAAAACCAAAGCTACCAAACAAGATAATAATACACAATCTCACATTCACAACTTCAGCAGTTTTACAAAGAGCTTCTCATTCAATCTTCTTATTCACACACACACACACATATACACACACACACACACATACACACACACACACACACACACACACATACACATATATATATATATATATATATATATATATATATATATATATATATATATATATATATATATATATATATTTCTGTACATGAGAGGGAATTGGGCCTGTCTCATAAATGACAGATATTCAGCATAGTGCAGGAAAAAATTGAGACTTTGGGGATTGATAGTACACATCATGCAGTAAACTGTAACAAGTGCTAAACAAGTCCTCGGTAATCACCAGTGGTGAGACAGCACCTGTCTTTGGACTTTCAAAGCAAATAGGCTGGTCCCTGTCTTCATCAGACTAATCTCACACAGACAGCATGTTAACAATTTCAAAATCAGTTTGTGTTTTGCCAACAAATAGACCCGATTATGCAATTGCACTTAAAAACAGAAATGAATAATGATAGTTGATAAGGTTCGATAGGGTAGAGTGTTAATAATGATTATTAAAATGAGTTGTTACTGCTTTGAAAAAACAAATGTTGATAAAACACACATATTTGTAATAATTTCACTTAACAAATCCAGTGTGATTACTGGGCAGTCTTGAAACAAGTTAGCACAGCTAATAACAGTCTTGACGGACACAAGAGGGCTTCAAACATCCACATGCTGTGTGATGTGCATGCAACGCAACCAGCTTCTATAATTACCTTTATAGTGTACAATTTGTTAAGATAAAAAAAGACCCATATTTACATAATCTTCTGAACATTCTTACACATTTTTCTGTTCTTACATAATATATTATTCTCAAAATAGATCAATTAGACATACAATCACAAGGCTTGGTTAGATTAGGATTTTTTTGCAGTGCATAGTGGATAATCTGTTCCATGGTTTCTTAAGGATATAATGGAGTGATAGTGACACATGCAGTACTCGTAGCTACTGTGTCTCAGATGAGAGGGCTTTTATGTGGAACAAGCCAGCTGGTTGGTGAGAAGTAAATGTTGCTGAATTAGAAACCCTGCATGGTATCCCTCACACAGACAACAAAGCCCAAGAACAGAAGAGGAAATGCACAATCCAAAACATAGCCAGGCAGCAGAACAAATCTGGGATCAGAAATCTGCAATAATCTCACTCATTATGAGACTGTATCTCTGCATCTCCAAATGTGTGATTGGATGCGTATACTAGTGCGTGTGTTCATTAATGTGTGTATTTGTACGTGCATATGTGTGTTAATTACAATGTGTGCTTGTGTAACACACGTATGGCATTTTGTCAAGTCCTCCCACATGGTGAGATGATGCCCTCAATTAACTCTGCCTGTATTTACCAAGTCAAAACTCAATAATTTTCCGCCTGCAAATTGTTACTGGGTTACCTCTGCAAATTCTCTAAATTGACAGCTTATGAATAATAGGTAGCGTTTAAAGGAATGTTGTGCAGGTGTGAATAACATCCATTCACTTCTGTATTCATAAAAAGCTTTGATTACCCAGCTCTCACAAGGAATGTTCTTATTTCAGTCTTTATCATTTCTGTTTCACTGTCAACATCTGATTGCCACTAAAACCAACAAAGACAAACAAGGTAAAATATCCCCATACTGACACATACACCTGACCCATACACAGCTAAATGTGCAAACACACATATGGGTACAACCACAGGAAGAGATGCTCTCATTACATGGTCTCTGGGTATGCTTGTTAATCTTTTCTGAATGTTTGGCCTTGGAGTGTTCCTGTTGGTTGAAAGAAACAGAAGGAGATTTATTTGTCTTTTACAGAAGTAAATCACACAAAATCACACTTACATGTGTGCATGCAATTGCAGCTAAATAAGATGCAAGAATGGACAAACCGACTGAGACCTTGATCGAGAAAAATGCTGTGACAACACGTGCGTGACTGCAGTTTGAGGCTTCATCAGTACTAAGTGGCAAATAAATCAAGGTGCTGCTACTGTAGGTCTGTGCTCCCTCTCACTGTGAACCATTAATCTGTGACTATGCCCCCCTCCATCCCCAACCACAATCTCTTCCACCGCCTCCCACTCTGATTTTCCTTTTACATCAGGCAGGGGTGTGGTTGGAGGGACACACAGATACGCAGAACCAGTTACTTCTGTGAAAACGTCCCAACATGCGAACAACTACCATCTCTGATGTGTTTGGGCACTCACGGTTCAGCAGTACATAATGCAATCTATGGAAGACAGATGACCTTCCCTCACCACTAGCAGCAGAAGCTGGATCTAGACATTGCTTTGTGTTATCGTACTGCTTTCCTTGTCCCCTGTCATTGGCATGGACACTAGGTGATGACTGCTGCCCTGTTTGGATGGAGATGGCACAGGCGGTGTGCAATGCCCCCAGATGGCATCACCAGCTGTGTCAATAGCCAAGAGATGCCCTCAATCTTTACTTGGAATGAAAGCGCAGAATGTAGACAGCTTCATTCAATTATGAACGTACATAAATGTATGTGGCTCTATGGGCACAGTCGGGAGTGAATGTGCACAGAAATAGAGCACATGTAGAAGTGTGCGCAAACACACAAGCGCACACGAAAACAGACTGAGCAAGGACAAACTAATTAGCATAGTGTAACAGACACACATGTACTCACAAGACACATAAGGCTTAGTTGAACACAATCATACACGTGGATACGCACAATCTCCTTCCTCCAACGCCCACACTCCCAGCTGTTTCCTACCTTTTCACACATAGCTACACAAATATGCACACACACGTATAACACGATCAACACAAAGGTAGAGACCATGAGGTAGTTTTATAGCTCATCCAAATATAAGTAATCTTTATGTTCGCGTTTTACTATTAGGAATTTGCTACCTATTGTAAACCAAGAAGAGAGCCAGAGGCATATAACGTCTGGAACTTTCACTCTTTTTTCAGTCTTGTTTTACTTCTTTCTCTCCTCTTACTTTAGAACATATTTAACAGTTCTCTCTCAACTTAGGCCTACCTCCACTCAAAGAGGAAAACAACACAATGAAAGTGTAAAGCGTCACATAAATCTATCAGGATGGTAATTTAATTTAATTTCCTGCTGGCTGCTTTCTTTTTCCACAGTGTAATATCAGTGAGTTGGTTTTCCAAGTGTAGGGGGAAAAGGCTGAGGGTGACTTTTTGCCTGGATAGTCTTTTTCAGAGAAAATGAGATCTCATTAACTTATTGATTAATTGTGTAATGTAGTCTTTGGTTGTTTTTTTCCTCTTATTTCTCATGCAAGTCTCAAGGCAGAGCTCCAGCCTCTGCTCTGCAGCGGTGGGGAAGACTAGAACAGAGTTACAGGAACCTGTGGTGTGCATTTGCATGTGCAAACATTTTAGGCATTTTAGACAACACCGCCATGGATGAACTGGATTCATTGTAAACAACTAGAGACAGGCAACTAGAAAACAGATTCCTACATCAGATGTATTGACCTCACAGAGTTCTGTCCTGAAGATCATTAAATTAGTCTGGGATTATATAAGGGAAGACAGAAAAAGTAAAACAGACTAAAAAGGGGCTGCTCGGGTCAGGTTAGGTCGGAGGATTGATTACATGTGCACGCAGCACACTTTCATGCACACTCTGAATGGAAGCACGGAGAACTGGCCAGTAAAGAGACAGACGGGCAGTAAAAACTTAATGGGTTTTTTGACAGTTCCACCCATGCAGTGGCTCACTGGGATTTGTCCTTGTATGCCCGTTGACCAATACGCAACTGTGTATTTGTATATTATTATATTCTTACATGAGCCGGACATTGCTTGTCAGCATCTGTGCCAATCACTCATATGTATTAATCCATGAATTTATCATGTATGCATAAAATATAACATGTGTAGCTAGTATTTTGATGATGCTGTGTTGTGTTAATGTTTACTGCGCCTCCCTAGAACAGATGGATAGATGTTGAGCTAATTACTAGAGGAGTCTTGGGGAGTCAGCCATGGGGGCGGAAGGCCTGCTGTGTGGGTGGTGGAGCTCCTTCCTGCCCCTCCTTTCACCGATCTCTCTCAAAAACACAGTGAAAAACACCAACATACAACGGAATGAATGCACATATAAAATAATACAGTCACGCACACACAGACAATTACAGTCTAATATACAACGCACGAGACAAGCATGAAAAAGGTGTAGTGCCAACACTCACGCGCACACACATGCATATGCAAGACATCGCCATCGCAACCAAAGGATAAAGGTGCTGTTGTAGCCAGGCAACAGGTTTCTCTGGCACCCACGCACTTAGAGGCAGCCAGTGCTCCTACGATCTCTCAGTGAATGCCTACCTCCTCCTGAAGTCATACACCCTGCTCTACTCCAAAAGACAAGGAGGGAGAGAAAGGGAGAGAGATTCGCTGATGGAGCTGAAGACGGAGTTAGATGTTGGTGGAGACAGATACAATGACCTTCTACTTTGTGCTGAATGTATAATAGTGAATGTGCGTGTATAACTGCACAGAGATATAACGAACTGAGACTCGAGCACAAATTACATCTGTTGGTAAAATCTGGTGTGAGTGGTCAAGTGATGTGTCGGCTGTCTCGTTAAGTCTCTGTGACCTTGCCACAAGTGTGCCGCTCTCTTGGAGTTCTTCCATGTAGCTGCTCCTCCAACAGTCCACCATAGCTCATTAAGAGACAAAAAAGGCAAGGGAAAGAGAGAATTTGAGACAGAGATACATGGAAAGACAGAGGAAGAGAGAAAGAAGAATGAGGGTAACAGCTCTTATATTGTCATTCAGGCAGCTCTGCTCCATGATTGTACTCCACCATAGTAGGCCTCGCTTTCACAACTCGTGCACAGGAGCGATAAGAACACCATTAACATGAAAGAATCTTAATTGAGAGGGGATGCTTCATGGAACAAGGATGAGCCAGGGAGTGAAGGAGAGAAACCTTGTTCCACTCTGATAAAATAACCGACACTGAAAAAGTGGGGGGATTCAAAGTCTGTCATACTGAAGGAAAGTGCAGAGCAGACAGGAAATTAGGTATGGGAAAAGCCCCTCTTTCCACTTTCAGGGAAATAAGCAAAACACTAAAAAAAACTGAGGCAGTTCAGTGTGGAAGAATTGAACCAGCAGGCTATAGGATATCCATTTCAATACAAAATATCAAGAAAGCAGAAGCAGTCAATTGTTTTGTCACAAACATTCAGCATCAAGGCATAAATACAGCAGGGATGGGTGAGGATGTCTCTGCCTTTGTATCGGAGTCTGCCTACATTAGATTATAAATAGCATTTGAATGAGCGTCTAGAGGCAGATTTCTGTATGTTAGTTGGTGTATGTACATCAGTATGCGTGCAGAATGAGTGCAATGAGCTGTGAGTCTGAATTGAGTGCACTGACTGCATATTCATGCTGTCTGTATGTGCAGTGCATATTAGAATTTGTTGTTTGCATCGTTGCATTTGCCTGTGCGGTTTCATGTGAATATGGAACACCTGTGCACCGGATGTATGTCTTGCATGTCATGTGCTCACAGTCTGCAGAATAAGTACGAGGGGTGATTAAGGCTCTCTTCACTTGGCTATGCGGGGGCAGCTGCCCTGGCAGTGGCATGGTGATGGATAGCATCGGGTGCCAGTCATTAGGCAGCCTCCTGGCCTCTGGCACTGAGGTTGCACTCTTAAACACTGCCCTCCCCCGCCCATCCCCAAACACCACCGCTCATTTCAAGGTCAACTGCCTCTGTGGTGATATAAGTTCACCTTCACAAGTCACAAGACTTCTTCCTTTTGTTTGGAACCTTTATCGTTCCCTGCCAAAGGGTGTGTTTTGGAATGCGGGGGTGGCTGGCTGGTGCCTTGCCTCATGCCGGCACACAGAAGCACAGACATGCGCACGCAGTTCATCAGCACACACGCAAACTCACACTCACAAACACACACTGAGGTAAACAAAACCCTATGTCAAACCCTCCCAAATAGGTAGCAAACAGCCCGAAGCTCCTGTCGAGGTAGCAGAGCAAACCCCTATCTGAACCTGCTTCTCTCTGGGTTATCTATGACAACCTCTTTGTTTAAATGTTCCCAGTTTAGAATACAGACACTCTAATTGGGGTGTCTAGAGTCAAAGCACAACTTAACTGCTACAGTTCACCTTCTACTGCATCTAGCTCTCCATCAATTACAGCACTGCCTGAGTGCCAAGCTAAAATGATGCCTGGGGTGAGTATCAATCCAGGGTAAGAGTCAGTTTACAGGGGGCTTTCTTAATGTGAACTGCATCAAATGCCTGTGTCCAAGGTATGCGAGAGGAATGGCAGAGCAGGGGGCACAGCAGGAGATCCTGATTTAGGGAAGATTCATACTCCACCTCTTTACTTCCACTACCTAGTGTACTGGCTGGGAGATATGAAAGGCAGAACTTGGAACTTTTGAGGACCAGGAAGAGGCCAGCATGTTTGAGTGTGTTTCAGAGGAAGCCAGGGGCTGAAGCCTGTGATGTTTAATTCAGTAGCACATAATCACTCCGATGGAGTTGAGAGCGGGGCTTTAAATAACTCAGCTTAGAGGGGCAGAATGGCTTCACTCTGGGTGGGGGAATGCAAGTTTGTGTGTATGCGTGTGCGCGTATGTGCACTTGTGTGTGTAATTGTGGAGATATGTGAGTGCATTTTGCAATTCTACACGTCTGCGAGAATCCAAGAGAGTGCTCCACTATTTTTGTGTGTGGCTCCTCCCCGCTTTGAAATATTTTATTTGTGCAATGCACCACAGTAAAAGGTGGAGTGTGTTTGTTGCCTTGCCAAGTATCTGCATGCATTACAATAAAAGTGCAAAAGGCCAGTATTCAGAGCCTGAATATGGAGCAGCATTCTGGATGCCAAGCAGGCAGTAAGTCAGGCAGTAAGCCAGGCAGTGAGGCATCGAAGCTCCTTTAGCTGCCACAACACAACTCACAGTTTACAGCCCACTTATTCTTCCTAAGGCCCTTACAGAACACACTACCCTCTCCATTAGCTGCGGTGGTCCCAAGTGAGAGTCAATGCTACACAGGGGCAAGCTGGGAAAGGGCCAACCGGAGCCCAACTGACTGCCATAATGGCCTTAGCAGAGCCCATGGCAGTTATCCTAAAATTCAGTGGCCAAGCAGGTGACACCAAGTAACATGGGAGTAAAAGCAGGGAGAGAAAGTTAGTGAGCCCTCTCAGACATAGTGGGGCTTTAACCATGTGTTCTCTCTCTTTATGGTTCTTTTCTTTTGTTTCCACCTCACAATAACCTCACAACCCCTGGCTTTCTCTGAGTCTTTTTCATCACCTCGCTCTCTTATTTTCATCTCTTCCTCTTAGGGCATACTGCAATTCATTTGGAGGAAGAAACATTGCTAATGCCATCTCTCTTTACTCCCTCTCTTTGGCTCTTGCTCTCTTTCATATCAGTGCTGAGTCTGATTTGTTTGTGCGCGTGTGTTGTCTTTCTCTCTGTGCCAGTCGACAAGGCGTACTATTTATGTGCCTCTGCCCATGTCTGTGAGCGAATCAGGACTTCACAGGAGCAGCCAGGGGAGTGAGATGTGCTGGTGCATTTCTAAACAGGGAGTCACAGGGAGGACTGATGTGTGCCCAGCTGCAAGACGGTCCAACCTGGCCACTATCTTCCTTCGCAATAGCTCGCTGAAGAACAATAGATAACGCCACTGGTCAGCATCAGAAACAACTGCTGGGGTTGTATCACAGAACTGACCCAGTCAGGCACAAAGTGTTGTGAACATGAATGCACACATATGTAGATATGTACTTACACCACAAAGCATCAGGAGCCTTTCACACATTGACAACAGTAGCCACAGGACTGCTGAGCCTGTGTCCTCTGTCAAACAGGGTGAGGGGTTCATTGTTATTACTGGGCTGGATAGTGGAGCAGTCCCTGAGCTCAGCTTGGCAAGACCTCTCTCTGGAGATATACGCAGAAACCTCTGCACATGCACATGAGCAAACACACACACACACACAAAACATACAAATGGGTAATCAAATGTCTACCAATGGGGGAAAAAAAATGCTCAAATGGTTTCCTAGCAACCAATGGTGTGTACTGGGTCCACATGAAAAATGAAAAATAAAGACAGTGTGTGAATGGGTACTTGTGTGTGTGTGTGAGACAGAATGAAAAAATAAGGTTCAGATTAACAGTGCACATTAGAAAGATATAGAGGTGTTTTTGGACTGAAGTACAGAGATGAGACATTGTGCATTGAATAAGAAAAGGTAATGAAAAGAACAAAAAAGGGGGGAAAAAAAGCTGCATCAGGGACCTGCCACTCTAATCGACAAACAGCATTTCCCCAGTATCTCAACAGGGGCAGTGTTGACTGCGAGTTGATCCAAGGAACAAGTCTGCAGACAGTTAAGGTCATGGTAGTGTGATGTCGAATCACAGTTCAAAAAGATTGCATCATGGGAATAAATCAGTAGCTTACAGACTGTTACAAATATGTAACACTGCAGGGAAGGGGATTATGCACAAACCAAAGCAATGCCTTCAGGAAATGGCCTAAAATGCAGTGCGCCATGTTTAAATGTAAAACACAGGGGGTTGTGCTGTACCAAAGTCACACAATCAGGTGAGAGTAGTGGTTTATAAAATTGCTACAGAGCACTGCACAGAGAAACAGATGAATCTCGTTTTCCAACCACTGCTGAACAACATTGTAACCAAAACACAAGTCCCTTTTAAAAATGATTAAACAACAACAACAACAAAAAACCAGAGTTACATTTTATTTGTTTATCTATGTGCTAGCATATGAAATGTGAGGCGCAAAGCAGCGTGTAATAGTGTGTGTGTGTGTTTCCACAAGATACTACTCTGCGTGTGATTGTGTACGTGCATGTGTCGTATGTCTGTCTGTAAAATTGTGCGTGTGAGCTAGAGAAAGGCATACTATCTCCATCCAGCAGCTGTCACAAAGAGGCTTCAAAAAACAAGTGCAGGGCCGTGACAGAGACAGAGCGACCGCAACCTTCTGGTGGTGTAATAGGAAATTAATTGAGACCATCAATATGGTATTAATCATTAAAGAACAGGTGCTGAGGTGGCACTTTGCTGACTGCTCTGCTGTTGGCAGCACTCACATACACACTTAAAAGTAAAAGTTTGATCTGCTGTTTTGCAAAAAATGTAGGTGGGAACAAAAAGAGAGGTAGAGAGAAAAAGAAAATGAGGGAAAGAAAGTCCCATTAAAACACAAGAAGAGAGAGTGGGACCAGAATGCCCCAGAGCGTCAAACAGTGCTATTCTGTCAAATCCCGCTGGTGTCACAGAGATATGCACAAGGTGTCCTTTGGTGGTGGTCCAAGGTATTGGACGGCAACAGATAGTGCTTCTCTTTTGAACGGTTACAAAGTCCACATTAGGAGGCTGGAGGGCTGGTGGTGGAGTAAGTTGAAATGTTGTTTGCCAGAGAGACCATGTTTGGGTTTTGGGAGTTCACTTATCCTTACTGGTTTGGTTTAGATGCCAAAAAATATTCAATTAGTTTTAGGAATAGACAATATTTTGGGTTCAAATATGCTCAATTATAGTATCAACCCTGCAAATGAAAGAATTACTTCACCAAAATCTTTTGTTTTGCTTTGACAACAAAACGAATATTGTAGGATCAAATCAGTAGCACACCCACAAAGAGTAGAAAACCAGCTCCTGGAAGCACATAACACGTCACATCTCTTTCAGCGCAGGACCAGATGTGACCCTGGATTCACCAAAGATAATCAGATGTGAAAACTGGATGGGGTCCCCATCTTCAAGGTGCACCACCATCTCACACCTTCGTGTCCAACTTCTAGTTCATCTACTGAGCCAGCTGGGTCCCTTCAAGCAATCACTAGCTTGGATCCCCCCAAAAATCCAGATTTATAACATGAAAGAGAATGGACATGCCATTTGTCAGTAACCTATATTTGGACAGCTTCAAAATACTTCAACCCAATTTGTCTCATGAAAAACAAATGCACCTGATGAGTGACAGAAACAACACTGCACATAATCATTTGTATAATATCGCAGGGCTAATTCTATTAGTCTGTGTTTCAAGTAACACACTGTGTTTTGTGTGATTTTGATCTTCTGACTCTTAGAAATGCATAAAATAACATAACATAACATAACAAATGTAGGGTTTATAAAGTAGCAAAAAGCACTGTAAAAAATTAAAAAATGTCAGGTAAATATTCATTAATTCCCTTGGAGGCCATGTTTCTTATAGCAGCTAATTCATCATAAGATAAAGCACAGTGAGGACTCGAGGGCAGTGTTAATCAGCCGGAGGTGAGCCAAATTGCAGAAACTACAATAAGCTGTTAAGCACACCACGTCTTCAAATTGTTCAAGGTGTGTCACTGCGATGAATGCTTCTTCTTATGAATAATACATCACACACGTATACATAAATATATCTGGAACAAACTTTGTATATGTGTCTATGTGATGAGATGCGCACAAAACATGAGCGTATATCTGTGTTTGGGGGGGTTGTACTTAGCGGCAAAGTTCAATAGTCTTTAGGGATCGCATAAAGTCTTCCAAAGGCACCTTACCCCAAACCCTCACCACTCCATGTTTGTCAGTGTCAAGGTTGAGCCTATCAAATGTTTATGATTCAAGAGCTGTAGATAAGACAAAGATTGATCTGGATCGAAAGGCAAATAAGATTGCCAAAGCCCAGAGTCAGCTGAAAAGCCGGCAGAGGGAGCAGAGGGGGAGGAAAAAAGAGAGACTTAAAGGAGAAAATGCATTAACACAGGTCTAGCCCTGGGAGAGCACGGAGTATCGAATACTTCCTGTACACATACTGAATACTTGGGGAGAATATGGATCCCCCATCATGAGCAGCTGACTGATGCTGTATCCGTGAATGCACATGTGTCTGTGTTTGATCTATGGCACACGTGGCACAAAGTTTTAGAGTGCTGATGTGATCCTTGTGATGTGACTAGCACTGTGCAGACAACTGGGAGAATAGGACACCCTGTCTCTTTTCACCACAGTGGCAATAACATATCAGGTTTAATTTACCATCTCTAACAGTGGAAAAAAAAAGGGAAACGATGTCATCAAATAGAATGTTTTTCAAAGGCCAGTGTTATGCATGTATATTTGTATTTGTGTGTGCATGTGGGACAGATAGGGGGATAAGACCCTTTGATGAATTTCCCACTGGCCCTGGCCAGCTTGCAGAAGCGGAACAGAGCAGAGGCCACCAGAGAGTTGGGGTCTGAGCCCCGGGGCCTGTTTTTTCCCACCCTTTCTCAGCCTGCCTTCCCCTTACCTCCTCTGATCAATACTGGGTCCTAATCACTGAGGACAGTATGGCAGTCCTCTCTTTCTCTCATCTCCTCTCTGAGTTTTTCTTCTCATTCTTTTTCAACCTCTGCCTCTATTTCTAGCATAAATTATGCGCACTTGCTTTTTCTCTGTGAGTTTGTATCAAGGATGAACGCGTCCAGATGTGTCCCCACTTTTCCTATATTAGGAACACATATTCTGACAGTGTTTCTATGCATATTTGCAAAAGCGAGCCAGTTTGAATCTCTGTAAATATGTGAATAGGCTTATACGAGACTGTTAAAATGTGTGAATGTGTCTGTGTACAACAAGATAAGAGAATATCCTTGAAAAAGCAGCACCAACATAAACCCCAGTGAATTCTATGAGTAGCATGCATAAACTTGAATAATAACACATCCCCTCATTTAGGTGGCTTTATCCCAGTTATCTAATTGCTCATGTCTTTTTTCTTTAATAAACTAATGAATGGAGCTGGGTTAAGGCCTGGAAATACATAGCCAGCAATAAGAAGCACTGCTTTAAACCCCAAACTGCATCAGAACAGCTGAATAATTTGTAGGAGAAATAATTACGGGGCAGAAGAGCAGGCATCAATCCTGGAACACCGACAGTGCCCTCGCTGGAAACTACTTCACCCATAAGCCAAGGCTCCATTAGGTATTGTCTAGGGCCCACAGGCTAATTTGTTTGCATCAATAATACATTCAAAGGATTTATCTAACTTGCAAATGAGCGTTCATTTACTGGTCCAAGAGGCAAGGAGGAGAGCAGGAAGCAAAAGTGAAGGTGTAAAGGCTGAAGCAGCTGGTTGCGGGTATCTGGGACACAGTTAAGTCTGCTATGCAGCAGGATGGTGGTCCATATCTAGCAGGTAGTTGGCAGAATTCAGATATGGTTGCCTCTGACATGCTTGGCTAACAGCCAGTGTTTATGTAGGGCAGAGATGGGCCAAGGTGTGAGTGACCAACCATTGGAAAGGCATTAAAAATGAACCAGAGAGTCCCATTACAGGCACAACATATTAGCTTCTCCACCAAATATTCTCTGATCCCATGCCAGATGAAAAGATGACAAAGAGGAGTGTGTAAGTCTGTGTCTCTGTTAGAAGAAAGGGCTGTGGTATTAGTCAGACATGGTGGGGTACTGGGATCCCCAGTGCCCTTTGATCTCTGTTCTGTGCTGTCTCCCACAGGTGATACCAAGACACTCAAAGCCAAAAGTGGAGGTGGGGTTTAACAGAAGTGAGCTATAGAGAGAGAGGGGGAAAACAGAAGAGACGAGAGAGACAGATAAGTATGGGAGAGGAGGAAGGAAGCTGGCCATGAACATATGCTGCCTCCCCGTGCCAAGCCCCACTGGCTCAGGCAACCCACGCATACGCTGCACTGCTGCTGCTGTTACCACTCCAGCCCTCTCCAACACCAACACCATGGCACTACTTAGTCAAACAAAGCTGGAGAGATGAATCTGGAAAGAGACCGGGTCTCCCCAGTCTCAGCTCTGCCAGGGTAGGGCTGCTTGGCTTGGATAACACAGGCTGATTATAGACACACACACACACATACATATACAGAATAACGGCTTTCAGCTGTTTGGCTAGTCACCCCCAAAATTTGTGACTCTTCTTGTGTGGGCCACCATATAACACTATGATAAACTGTGAAACAGGACACAGATTTTGTAATTTTCTAATGGGCTTAATTTTTTTCACTCTGAAGAAAGATTGGTGGAATCTGCAAAATATAAATTCTTCATGCAAAAAATTAAAAAGAAGAATATAAAAAATATATTTGATTCAGGACTACTGTAGTAAAGGGTCTTAAACCTTTTGTTGATAGAACATAAAAATATTAGTACCCAATTATGCCAATTCACAACAATAGTCAAACAATAGTCATCTTAATGCACTTGTACCTATATTATTAGTTAAAAGCCAGACAGAATTACAGAGAAACTATCCACTAGCAGTCACAGGAGGATGTATAGTATGAACAGTGTATGTATAGTACTCATAACAAGCACTATAGTCTTATACTTAGATACTTCTAACTATACAATTTATCAGACATGAGAACAAAAACTGTCCTTTAGTAAAAGACAGCTAAAAAGACTGAATGGGAGGAATGTTTTCTGTACTGGCTGTCTAGCATTTCTCATATGGTTTGAAAAACAGTGTATGTGACCCGCGTATGTGAGACAAAGACAAGAGCACTGTGGTTACTGGAACTTTTATGCTTGACGTACTTTACACCTAAAGGTATCATTAACACTAGCAGTCTAAAGGCTCAATTCGGTTTTCATTGCTTAAAGATTTTTTTTATGCGCCAGATTAAAATTCACAGAAAGGTCACACGCTGTTATTTTTATAAAATACCTGATAGGATTTTTAAGTTGAATCATTTATCTATGAAATATTTTGCGAGACGAGCCACTGCCATTACTTAAAACGCTGCAGTGCGGCCGGGGAGAGGTGGGGGGTGGGGGGTTCCACAGAAAAATTTCAAATAATGTCTAAACGTGTTTTTGATTTTTGGTTTTACCGTGTTGTTGAAGGAATGGAGGATGAGGATGGGAGATTCAAAGCAAAGACAAAAATGCAGAAGATCAACCACACAGATGTACCCTGCTTGCTAAAACCCATGTGCACGCACACCAGCATCCTTCTAGACCCATAAATCCAAACAAACCCACACATGTAATAGACCCATACAAGACACCAGACACACAAACACCCTCAGACGTTGAGCTATATAATAACAAATGCTTGTATAACAGAGAAATCAAATTCAGGGTTCATCTTGCAATCTGAGCCTCACAAACTCAATTCCCCTCTGCTGTCTAGCCACTTCACGTTCCACGCCTTTTCTGTGTGAACGAATGGGGTCAGTATCGCCACATAAACATCATCCTCTGCTCTCTCCCCCTCCCCCCCTTTCTCAGTGAATGGATGCTGAGCACTGGTGCATATCTACGCAGGGATGGCAAGGGCACCGAGGAGAGAAAATCAATACTATATCTCAGCACTAAGCACAATCCCAACCAAAAGCAGCTGGAGTTTGCAGGTTGCTCCATAAACTGGACGGCTTCATCTGGCCGGCCACTGTGTCGGTGGATTGCTACTGTAATGCACTATAGCACAATGGCCTAGGCCAGAGTCTGCCAGACGCAGAGGTACACACACTCGCAGACAGAAAAACGCACATACACAGAGACAAACAGCACGCTCCTAGGGAATAGCAACAGCAATGAGAAAAACTCTCATGAGGCAGGAACAGGGTTGACAAACACACTCTCCTCTCTCACAACCAAGGAAAAGCACCTCAGGACCATTTAGCCCACCCTTACTAGGTGTGTGTACATTCACGCACTTACACAGCTGCACATAAGCACATAAACAGTCACACAGACGTACTATACGTACACACGTTCAGAGGCATATACAGAGACGGCCCTTAAAATACTCGCTCCAAAAATAGCACACTGGAAACCGGACTGAGGCTATTATTATTGCACACATGTCCTGCCCGGTCCCACCAAGGAAAGGGAAGAGACTAATGATTTTCCTGGTGCAAGCAATTAAAAAACTATTTGTCACCTGCCAGGTTGCATATGACGTTAGGGGCCTTGGCAGAGGACCACAGAGTAACTCCACATATACACACTGCACACAGACAAAATGGGTTGCACCATAGCAAGCCGTCTAAAGGCAGAAATGGTGCATAAGAAATAGGTGAAGCAGCTAGAGGGCCACTGAAATAAGGGAAGCAAGAGGGAAGAAACAGTACTTTGGATAGAGGCATAGAGTTTTGTAAACGGCTGATTTATCCGGACAGGTTAATACCAGGCCAAACAGAGCCTCAGACAGCACACTGCCGTCAGGAAGTCATGTAATATTTAGAATCGAGCCAGTGAAAGTCATTCTGCTCCTGGCTAAAATAGAAATGTATATTTCCCCTTCTAACCTACACAACCTCACCCCCCCTAATAACATGACAACAGAAAAAGTCGTTGTCATCCATCTATATCCCTACTCTGCCTGTCTTCCTTCTCTAAAAATGCAGGTTTATATACATTTTCATGTCAAATGACTTGGTTTAAGGAATTTGAACACTAAAATTACATTGTGGTACATTCCTATGCTGATCAAGTATTATGCAGTTTACATAATATCTGCTCAAACCCATATGTGAAACTTAGATAACATAAAGTGTTTAATTTATTTTATTTGGGTATCACTGACATATATGATTCCAGTATAAAACTTGCTATGGTGGAGGATATGCTCATAGGGTGAAAAAGGCTGATAAAGAGCTTCACCAAATGATGCAAGGACATTCACCTGAAGCTCTGTATCAGCAAAATAATGAACTTGTGGTGCAGGGACAGAAGGCCAGCTGTCCTGGTTGTCTTCCAGAGAGTGAAAGTGAAGAAAGTGGACTTATTCCTAAAAGACAAGTCACTAAACACGGAAACCCTTTTCATAGCCTGTGATTTCTAAGGGATGTCATAGTCTCATGATCCCGAGCTGCGATGTTCTCCTGTTTTAAGCAGAGAATTATGATGTCTTTGTGAAGAAGTCAAAGTTAGTGCATGCATTCTTGAGCTCTATCTAGACATTGATATTTGTGTTACCAAAAATAGGACCGATATGAAATCACAGTGACACTGACCTAAGTTTTGATCACCACTATCAGATCTAGATCTAGTGAACGTTTTAGCATTCTTTAAGGCATCCCTGATATATAACGTTCACAAGAACAGAATCAACACACGTTATGTGTGGACTGCCTGAAGGACAAACAACCACAAAGATCACGATAAAGTAATATCATGGAAGTTGTATGATGGTTTGGATGCCACATAATGGATACACAGTCTGACTTAAACCAGGAAGCCAAGATTTGACTATGGGTTGTGTGGGAAAAAAACACCTTTATGTATTGGAAGGGACTAGTACATGCAATATGCCTCCTTTGCACTATGCAGCCCTCTCCAGATTCAGCTTGAAGCATACACTTGGCTGAAGTAATTTATGAGGCAGCTCGTTAACGTTAGGTGATTTGCACTGCTCGTTTGCTCCCGCTCATCTCTACCAAATGATATCATCTTCTACCTCTAATCTCCTAACTCTAATCCCCATTCTCAAAGCACCGCCACCCCTCCCACCTCTTGTTTCTTGCGCCTCTCTTTCCCTTCCGCAATTTGCTTTCGTCGTCCTCTTCTTCCCTCCTCCTCCTCTCATTCTCTGTGTCTTCTCAGGTTTGCGTGGGTGTGTTTTGAGATGGGAGAGCAGACAGGGATAGGAGCAGAGCCGTTCCATTGAAGGGTGTGTGTGTGCGTGTGTGTTCAATATGACATCTACTCAGATCAAAAAAGACTAAAAGAAGTCTGGTTTGACTCTGAAGGCTTATATGCCCTTGTAGTTACTTCTGCACTGCCCCCTACTGAGAGGGAGAGAGTGGAGGCCAAAAAAGAGATTTTTCTCAAAACATGCAGAGGGGCAATAGCTCAGCAATCCTGGGGAGACGCAGTGGCAGACAAAAATAAAGACACAAAAATAAAGAGGGGACGGGGAAAGATGGCAGGAGTGAAAAGAAGAAGAGGAATATTTATTGGAAGCAACAGATACTGTATGGCAATGCTCATGACAGAGTTTGTTACTGACAATTAGGAAAAGAAATTGCATTGTTTTTAATTCATTATAAAACATGGTTGAGGCTCTCAGGACTTCAGTGTTCACTTTAGCTAGTAAATTGATTCGACCACACTGACCTAATACTTTGTCTTATATCCTTTCCACAAACAGTCCTTAGTCTCTTCATCCCTAACCCACAGAGAAATCAACCTGTCTCAGAATAGATACAGCTAACACTCTCACAGAGACTGATTTTTACAATGAAAATTGCCAATTATAGAAATTGCAATCAGAGCTGTTGGTTTGTACATTGATGAGTGGTAGCTGGTTAAAGGGGAATTGAGATCAATATCTGACTGAATGCAGAATGAATGACTCTGGCCCTACCAGAGCTTTTACGCTGACTTCTCTTGCTACTCTTTGTTTGTAACATTCACTTTCCCTGTCTTCCCCCCTTACCTCTCTCCTTTCTTTCCCTGGCTCATCTTTCCCACTATGACACGTCCAAGTGATCGTGTCGGGATGTCAGCCCTCATCCACGGCTAATTGGGGCTCAGAGGAGTAATCAGGGCAGGACAAATCAGACAGTTCTGGTCATTAGCTGTGACCAGTGTTCTCTGGGAAGCTGGGAGATGCGTGCACACTTCTGCCATCACGCCTGAGCCTGCAAAGTGACAAAGGCAGACGCATGGCTTGACATGAGATAGGCCCAGCACAGATTTATTGTGAATCCACTGATGTTCTGTGCTTTCTCACACGCACAGGCAGAAAGTAAACACAAATAAGACTGCCTGGTGACACAATTCCCAGAGATTTCTTATTATCTAATATGGTAGAGGCAGCAAATGGTTGCTGAAGAGAATGTTCATTACAGAGGAACAGAAGATATTATCAAATCAGGAGCAGGGTTTGTTGCACTCGCTAACTCAGACTCAGATATTTGCTTTCGGCTCTGGTTGCAGGACTTTGTAGTTGTTTTAGCTCACACTGGACAGTGAACAGAGCAGAATAACGTAAAATACTGGTGTCAATATCAATCTTGAAGTCTCGAAATGTAAACATGTCGATGGGTACTTTACCCGAAATCGGGTGCATGACTCTTGAGCAAGATGAATGTCAATTCGCCTTACTGGCGGAGCCTTAACCTTTCAGGATAACTGAATTATTTAAGCACCACATACCTGTTGTGGGCCTCTGTTTCTCTGTGTGGATTCAGAATGGTTAGGAGGCTGCATGAGTCTATGGTCACGCACGCCTCTTTGGCTGCAGAGTGAAAATGGCAAGACAAATGCAGCGGGGGATTTGTGATAATTGGCGGTGCTGGTGGGCTAGGCGACGGGCCTAGAGAAAAGGTCGCAGGCACTGAGGAACAGATCAGTCTGCCAGGAGGAAAGGAGGTGCCCGGTGCCTCTAGGGTTTAGCTCAACTTCTCCCTTTCATCATATGGAGAGATTGTGCTCCAGTAGGGGCCATTAATTAAGCACCAGTATAACCTTCAATTTGTTTAGAGGTCAGAAGCCCCAGTGTTACTGTTCTGGGCAGAGACAAACTTCGAACTATTTTCTCACTGAGTAGAAACAGGGAGCAGCAGATGTGCTCAGAGGTCAAGAAGCAGAGTTGATAGCAGGGGGAGAAACTTATTTGAATGTTTATGAGTATTGTAAAAAGAGAAGGTTAGCGTCAAAAGAACTGTGTCTGTGTGACTGCACATCGGGAGGAGGAGAAGTGAGGAAAATGAGGGGAGCCACAGGGACATGGCTCACACCCTGACATGCTCGTGAAGCAGCTGTTCTCCTCATGGCTGCGAGAGTAGGGGCCTGCCAGCAGCAGCATCCTGCCGAGAGCACCATGGTTTCCCACCATAGTGCAGTAACAGAGTAGCAAAGTCTGTTGCACAGAGACACACACACACACACACACACACACACACACACACCTAGAAAGACAAGCATGTGCAGACACTGATGTGCGCTCCCATAGCACATTCTGCCACCTGTTCTCCTGCCAGTCCGGCGTTGAGGTTTGGAATTGAACAGTAATGTCAGGTGTTGCAGTCAAATTCATATGCTATAAATCTGAGCTAATACTCTGTAGAGGTGCATTTCCATTTGATACAAACAACAGACTGCATAGCTAAAGGCAATTATATTTTTACTGCCTCCATTTGCTCTGAGATTGTAGACAGCCAGTCAAAGCCTCACCAGGTTTTTCTGACTCTCTACCCTCTGAGTGAAATCAACAGAACGATGCCCAGGCTCATCCATGATTTATCTCAGTGAAATATTCATTATGTAGCTTTGCGTAGTCTGGACGTATCTGATGTGAATCTGGACCTGACAGCTCTGCTCCGTCATCACACATCACCTGAGCCACTACGAATCCGGCACCTGTCTCCCAGTGCTCAACGCAGAGGCAACTAAACTGATCCGAATGAATAGAAGACTCTGGTAGATATAAAGAATCCATCTGTCTGCCTTTAGCCTGCAGGCATGTCCACTCTGGAGCTACTGTATCCTGCTTACACACCAACCGACGGATCAGCACAGCAAAGGAGCTGCTCAACATTTCCCATTCAGTTAACTAGGTTGGGAAAAGGCCTCTGTCTTCACTGCTGCTGAGTATGAGGCATGAGGCCTGATGAGTAGGTGTTGGCCCGTGAACATGATGTGCTGACAGAACTGGCCCAGATGTATCGATCTGAAGAGATTGGCGAGCTTGTTATAGGAAGTGAATACCTTGGGAGTTCAAAAGCACCGGGTGGTTTTGATACATCAACAGAGCAAAAAGGGGGGAAAAAAGTGTAAAAAAAAAAAAAAAAAAAAAGAAAGAAAAGGGGGGGGGGGGGGGGCTCTGATGTGTTGAACAGTTAGAAAAGATTAAAAGAAGAAGAGGGCAGGATTCAGCACCATGGACAGCACCACAGAGCCTACATCGCTAAGAGTTCTCTTTAATCACAAAGTTATCACTCTGCCTGTCCAATTAGGTAACCTTTGAATTATTACATAAATTAAAATACCTGAAATACTTTCTAATAGTGCTGGAATGATCACAGGGACAACAGTGACAACTCATTTTCCTACATAACACTAATTCAAGTGGTTCCAAAGTCATTATACTCTGAAGGACTAATGTAATAAGAAAAATGTAACTGCAGTGAATGATGATATTAATAATGTATTCATGTGAGACAGAGACTAGAGCAGAGTGGCCTAAGCTGAGGAAGGTAAGAGAGAGAAAGTGATAGCTGTGAAGAAACAAGGTCGTCAGCATTCCCTCCTGCCTTACTAGTCATTTCATTATCTCATTCCTCTCTCCTCCTCTTTAAAGTAGGAAAAGCGGGAGAGGCTATTGACCCCTCTCTGTGTTCGTGGCAGGCAGCGGGACAAATGAAGTTTCCCCTCAGACCCCCTCCGTATTAATATCATAATTATCCCCACCTCTGTGCCCCCACCGGCCAGCACAAACTCCACTGTCTGATTTGATGGAGAGGCACAAGCAGGGAATTACATTCGATTAGCACTAAACAAGAGAAGGGGACACGGAGCAATAGAATCAATCAGTGCCACCAGGACAGGTAAGATCCTTTGTGTTACTGAGTGTGTGTATGTGTGTGCCATGACACGTTGTACCTAGAAAGACTCTGTGTAAGGTGTATCTAATTATCTAATTATGCACACTTTTGGGAAAAACTAACAGCATTTAAAGAGTGGCCAGACATTCCCAGGATATTTATGGAGAATTGTGCGCCTATTTTTTGTTAGCAATGTTGAAAACACACCACAGTATCACACAGAGCCCAGTTTTAATATTATTTCTTTTTTTTTAACAAATCCACTGAAATGGGAACTTTTTTCGGAGTAAAAACCCACACAGTCCGCTCTGAGCAGCTATCTGTCTCAGCAGCAATTTGGATTCATTGTTTGCAACCCCAGATAACTGTGGTGGTACTTTCCTTCAGTCTCAGCCATTTGCGGGGATGGGCCAGACATTCTTAAGTGGTCTAATGCCATAGAGAGGTGGAGGTAGTGTGGCAGGAATGAGCAGATTGAGAGTGAGAGGTGAAAAGAACAAATGAAAATGAATGGAATGAGAGAAGACCCCCCTCGCAGGTCTTTATTCCTGTCCCCTGTCTCATTACCCAGGCTTTGACTCAATAAAGAGTGGATAAAGAGTGGATAAAGAGGCACACACCCACTGGTTAACCCCCTCCACCCCCTACCTAAAACACCTTTCACTAACCTCACTCCGTCTGTCATTCTCATTTCTCGCCTTCTGGATTTCTTGCACTGTTACACACATATCCAAAAATACTGACACACTGTCCTCTTTCGCTCTATACTACTATAGGTTTTTTCTTCCTTAAAATCTTTAAATGCATCTTTTTCTCCAACTCGCCCTGCAGTGTGTTTTTTTTCAGCTCAACTTTTTAAAAGTTGTGTCCATCTCACTCTCTCATTCACAGTCTGTCTCTACCCTCTCTGTCCTCTGCGTTCCCTCCCTGTCGGTGGTGTGTAATAGGAGTTATTTTCATCCCTGTCTCTCCGTGACTGTGGCTGCTGGATGGCTGAATATTTACATTTTTCACTCACTGGTGACCTTTCCCTGTTGCCGCTCTGGGAGCTCCAGTCTCCTTGCTGCTCTGCTGTTGACAGACTACTGCCTGCAAATCTCATGTGGACACAGCAAATGGTACACAGGGAGTCAGGGACAGAGAGTTCAGAGACTAGAGGAAGGTGGAAAAAGAGAGAAAGAGAATACGAAAGAGACTGTAACCAGGCTGACTGTCAGTTGTCTGAATGAAAGTGGCAAGAAAAGACAGAGGTGCTGAAGGTCTATCTGCATCTGCAGAGATATGGCCTGAAGTGTAATCCTTTACCTCTGGTATCACTGTATCACTGTGACTGTGGTTTCTTGTCAGCCCAGATGGTCTGCAATAAACTGCCTGAAAAGAGATGTAAATCTGGGGTTCCAGAAATGCTTAGTGCCAAAGAAAATGCACGTTTGTAAATAAATGCTTTTTATCCGGCAGCAGAAGGTGCTTATTCCTTTGAACAAGTGGATGTGTTAGCTGCACACACGCAGCTCGAGCCGTGGGTGTAACAAGAACTGCTGAGCAGTGTAAGAGATGGGGGCCAAGGATTCACTAACCAGTTGTTCTTAACTGATGCTCTACAGTTAAAGGAAAGAAAGGCAGAGTCAGTGAACTTCTCAAAATTTCATGAGTGATTATGTGCGTCTATCTTGTAGCTGGCAGAAAGCGAGGTTTAAAATGAAGGTTGCAGTTTTGAAAAGCGAGTGACCCAGTTTGACCTCAGCTCTGTGTTATTCACTTTCAGTTCGGTGTGTACATGTTTCTGAAAGTCTGCATGTGTCCTTGTGTTGTGTATGTGTCAAGCGCAACTTTCCCCTGACTTTCCCTGGAAATGTGGCTATTTTTCATCCTCGAGTCATGCTCCTCTAGCTCTGAAATTGACTTCGGCTAGAGAGGATAGAAAAAAGAGCATGTTCACATTCTAGGCCTGTCTGAAAACAATGCCATTATACCCATATGTAAGTTAAGGGTGTTGTCATCACTGAAAAATTCTTCCTCTCTAAACTGGCCCCACAGAGATTCCTTACTACTGCATTGCCATGTCGGTGATGGAAGATGAAATCCACAGTTCTCCTTCGGTGCTAATATTCATTCTGAAATTCAGCTGAACAAAATCTGAAGATTCAGCAGTCTGAATTAGTCAAATCAAGTGGTGTCTTCCAAAGTTATACAGTCTTCAGTATGAAATCCCCTCTTACTATCCCTCCACTACACAAGGGAAACAGTAGAACCACACAAAGGTGATTTAAGACCAAAAACAATGTAGGTTTGGATGATTTGATTCTGTTGTTTTGATATTAAAGTATTTTTGCATAGAACAAGGACTGTGGGTTTTGTCCCCAATCACTTAAACTAAAATGGCCAAAGGGGGATCTCAGCCATTACACAAATGAAAAAAGCATACCAACAGCCAGTAACTACTCGCATATGCATATGGCAATATAATAAATTCATAAGTGACCGTTGGCGTCTATCCCAGCAGAGTGTGGGCGAGAGGTGGGGTCCATCATGAGGCCATCCCCTAAATATGCTAATATTATTTCATTGTGTAGCTCATCACATGCAGAATAGCCACTCTAAATGTCAAATTCTGCTGAGTACACAGGAGCAAGTCATTAGTATGAGTATTGTAAAACATACTGTATTTATAGTGCTTGAGCACAACAGAGTTACAACAATTTGTGAACACTGTTGGGGCTGCCGTGGAAGTGGAAGAGGAATAAGGATGTGTGAGAGTGTAGCCAAGACAAGAAAACACAATATAGGAAGGTGAAATACACATACACACAGCACTTCTTCTGATCCACTGCAAGGCACCGCATTTGGTGGGAGGTGAATGAGATGGGCATGACAGGACGTCTACTCTTCCCATAATTATTTTACTTTTTTATTAGTTTTTGGGTATCGATAATCTATAGCAGCGCTGCATGTTTACTGCACCGGTCTGTCTTGTGTGGCTGTTGTGGGAAAAGAAAACTGTTTTTCTTCACATTATATGCAAATGTAAGTGCTCTCTTGGTTCACAAAGTAGAATGTAAAACCTTGTGCTCTTGAAATCAACATCTGAAGAGTATTCACTCTGACACAAAAGCAGCCAGTTATCATGAGAATAATAATAGACTGGTGCAGTAGGCTTTCAATGTCAGTGACATTATAAGATGAGCAAAAAAATTCCAGTCATTCTAATGAGATAGCTAAACATTTTGACTACGCTGTTTTTGCACAATTGAAAAAAAGAAGCTCTCGTTTTGCTGGCAACGACTTATTCATTGACACAATAACTTCATCTTGACGCTTTGAGTTAAACATCTTGGGTGAGTTACAGCTTTTTGTGAAATAACTACAGTGGTTTGCTGCATTTTT
This sequence comes from Diplotaxodon limnothrissa, assembly GCF_057381915.1. Taxonomy (NCBI): domain Eukaryota; kingdom Metazoa; phylum Chordata; class Actinopteri; order Cichliformes; family Cichlidae; genus Diplotaxodon; species Diplotaxodon limnothrissa. Next base: position 22,629,294 of record NC_140615.1, read on the forward strand.
GAGCTGTTTTTGATGTTCAGTGTGCAGAACTTTAATCAATGTTTCACGAAATGTAGCAAAACATTTGAAAAAAAGCTGTAAGAGAAAATATTTGAAGATTTCTTGAAGATTTCCTTAAGAGGTGCTGCTCATACCACCGTGCAATGGATGAGGTAGTAGAGGCCAGAGCAGTTCAATAAAGTTGCTTAATGTTCATTTTGTCTCGTGAGGGACAGTGCAGGGTAAAATAAACTGTTATCGTGAGAGAACAGAGAGGGTTATTGCGTGCGATATGAAAGACTTCCAGTATGTGGTTGTCACCGCAAGTAATCCGATGAACACCAGATTATTTAGGCTGAAGTCAACCAAAGTGGGTTTGCTTGCTCAAATCCCAATAGGAAGGTGGAGTCATGTTTTTATCTTCTAGAGTAATTATTTCCATCTGTCACACACACTGCCAACATAAAGCAATAGAAAAACAAACAGTTTTTGTGTGAACGCTTTTATTTACTGTGGGAACGCTCAAATTATTTTAAGCGTTCCCAGAGTATTTAAGCAATTTTTCCAGCCTAGTTTTTCCTCTTTTGTCTTTTGCCCCCACTGGTCTGCTCTCCTGTTTTACTATCAGTCATTTTATGTGGGAGGGGAGGGATGGTTGTAAGGTTTGTGGGAGGAAGGGATATTGGCTCGATGGCACGTGATGATGTTTTCTCAGTCTAGTCAGTACACACATTTAATTTTAAACTGAGGCACATTAGCCAAAGTATATTTATCCCACAGATGTTTTTTTCTTCTTGTACACAGAGATGGATTGATTGATAGACAGACAGACAAACAGACACAGTCTCCACAACCTCCTTTCCTCTGTGTGTATGCTTTATGCTCCCTTAAAACAGTGTGTGTGTGTGTGTGTGTGTGTGTGTTGGTGTGTGAATGGCTGTATCAGACACCTTCCAACAATAATAGCTGCCATGCTAAACGAGAATGATGAGACGTATTGGGTAGGTGATCAAAGGACTACTATTTACAACCACTCTCAGCCTGCAGACTTGACGACCCACAATAAGCACACTATACTGTACAGGGAACCTCTTCCATCATGCTTTTACTGCCCATCACTGCAGCTGTTAGACAGGGGAGATGGCAAAGCTTTTAGCTGACTGAGATACCGGCCGTGCTGGACGGCGTGTATGGGCAATGCCATCAGAAAACTGAATGACTGGGAAAGATAAGGAAAATGGAAGCTGGGAAGAGAAAAGAGAAGGCCGAGAGGGGGTAGTGGAGGGATAGGTTGATGTGTCCCTGCTGGCTGTCACGAGAAAATGCTCCGGTTAAATAGAAAGTGATATCACGCAACTCATTCAAGTTCTTGTGAATTGGCAGTTAGAGTCTTCAGTAAACTGAAGCGTGGTGAACTGTAAAAGAGGCAAAGGGGAGTTCTTACCTGGAGAAGCCAGTAGCACCTACGGTGGAAGGTGGGGATGATGGAGGAGTGGACGTAGCAGCCATATAGACACTGGACAGAAGTGAGATAGCAGAGAAAGACAGAAAAGGGAGACAAAAAGAGCACATTACACAACAGTAAAGTCCAGGAAATAGACCGACCTCTCAGCTAACCATGGCAGCTGTGACCTTTGAAACCCTGACCTCTTCTCTCCGTATGATAACTCCCACAAGGACCTGCTGGCAGATGGCCAAGCTATTGTTCTTGAAAACAAAGACAGTGAGCTGATGGGAGAAACTGGATGGGTTAACCAGCATTTCATCACTGTCCCTACATAACCATATGACTTCTCCCCCGGTTCCCTCTCCCTCTTTTCCACTTATATCCTGTCCTCCTTGGAAAGTACCTTTGACAGAATGATTCAGGTGTTTCTTACTTCAACCCCCCCATCACCCCGTGGGGCAACCCTGCACATAACTAAAGCACAGTGTTATTAATATCCTTATCGTAAACAGATAATACTGTGCCTGGGGGCTCGTTACAGTGAAAAGAGCTAGGCGGGGCTGATAACGCATCCTGATATCTGGCGGAGGGGCCAGGAGACATTTTTCACCAGCCGGCAGCAGAGGCAAACGCAGCTGAGGCACTGAGGAACAGCAGCAAGGCAGCACTTAACCTCCTTCCATCCCCACTCCTTCCCAATCCTTCTCTGGGAGACTCATGGCCGTGGCTCCCAGGTGACCTAAAGGGATGGCAGGGCTTTTGCTTGTTTACAGCAGCAACAAAAAAAGTCTACAAAACTCCTTCCTTCCATAACCCTCACCAGCTAGGACACAGGCTGTGATTTTGTGTGATACAATATTTAGAAAAGGCAAGGGTAAAATGGATTGTTCTTTAGACATGAAGCCTGGTTCCCAGAGGAATAAGGCAGAGGAGAAGGCTGAGAGGGCTGAGCTTCATCCAAGTAGGGCTGGGCCATATTATACCGTTCACGGTAATACCGGTATAATGTTAGGCAACGATAGGAAAATGAAATATCGCGATAGAATGGGAGTAAAACGCGCATGCGCAGTGCCTTTGTTTTCATACGCACATGGCCGATTGTTGGTTTGTAAAAATGGTGCAACTTCCGTGATGTGGAACTGGTTTGGTGTTTGTCCGTCAGATACACAACAAAGCACATTTTTTTGCAGAACATGCAAGCGGCCGTTGTTATTGTCGTATTTGTCGGACTAAGATGCTCTTAAATCTGGGAGTAATCTGGGTCCCAAACTCCGTATATTTGACTTCAGGTCAAACAACACTGCAGCATCACTGAGAGTTGAAAACTGTCTAAATTCTTTGATCTTTAATAAAACGATCAGCATTGCTGCTTTACCAGGTGTAACTATAAAGTTTAACTTCCAGGCATCCATGAAAACAAAAGTTATTACATTTAACGGAGTTAGAAGTTAGCAGGAAGCTAGCGGAAGTTAGCTCGCTAGTTTCGCTAGTTACCTAAGCATGATATAGCATGTTCTGACTGAGAGATTTCTGAAAAAATTCAAACGTACAGCTCTGCTATCACTTCCAACATAAATGAAGACAGGAAACTAAACAGCAGTGACGTTTGTAGGGTTACTGAAGTTGGGCTAGCTGGTATATAATGATGTGCTACGTGATCGCTAGCGACACAGCTATGTTAGCATAACATAAACAGTGAAGCTGGAGGACGAACACTAACACTTTTCCACTTATAAAAGTTAACGTGAAGGTTCTTCATGGTTAGAGACAAATGCAATCGCATGGCAGGATGCTGTAAACGGACCAAACTTCAGTCAGGAGAACAACTGAGATAATCCATCCACAATACGAGGTTAGTCATTAATATACTGCAACAACATGGGAATAGCTCAGCTGCCAGAGAATTCAACATTAATGAATCAATGGTACAGAAGTGGAGGAAGCAAGAAGAATGAGTTTAATAAAGTTTGATTTATCTGACTGCTTTGTTTCGCTTAATGTGCCTTATAATCCCGTGCACCTTATGGTCCGAAAAATGCGTACTGCACACTGCAGTTTAATGTTGCAAAGCACCTCTTTTTAACTTCAGTGGATATTATACATGGTTATGCTCAGGATATGTCAGCCCATTTCTACTGGAAATGCCTTTGGGTTAAACTTTCAGCAAGGAATTTGCATTTGCACTGTTACATTTTTATAAAGCTTTAATGTACATAAAAACCAGCTTCTTGTTTACGTGAAAATAAATGGAAGGTTGTCTTTTTGCGCTAGTAATGTTGTGGAGTTGTATTTTGTCTCGCATCAATTATATCGTCAGTTATATCGTTATCGCAAATTTTCAAATATATATCGTGATAAATATTTTTGGCCATATCGCCCTGCTCTACATCCAAGTCCTCTTTGGTATAAATGTTTGATGAGAAATTAGGAGAGCTACCAGCTGTGGTGATACATACACTGTTAGTCAAAGTGCACATGCACATATGCACATGTTCACAGGAAGGTACAGCATCATCATTCAACACTTGTTGAGTAAGTAAAGGGAGGTTTCCTGGGGAGCTGTGAATGGGCAGAAAGAGGACTACATTATTTAATGATAAATAGGCACCTTGAAGTGTGCTATGTGTTTGTCTTCTTTAACCTGGTTAACTATGCATGGCCTACAGAAGAAGTTTGCCTGTATATATAGAAAGTAGCTTGCCAACATCAAACTGCCTTGTTAATTACAGCTAGCACTGTACAGCAACACAGACTGGGCAAATGGATAAAAAAAGGCACATTACACAGTTAAAACACAAATACATCACACACAAGTACAAACTCATGTGTGAGGCTGCGTATATCCAGAATGTTCACCCATAGGAGTCTTATGACCAATTAACAAGAGTCAAATTAGCCTTGACTGTTTCACCAGGTGTTCCATTGTTCCATTCACATCTTTTGTGAACTCATTTCAATACTACTGAACTCTGCATGTGAGAGTTTGAGAGGGTGAATGCATGCAGACTGCCTCCTGTTCTTATTTTTTGCTGTACTCTCATCCATTACAGCTGTCTGAAAAAGGATGTATGCCTCCTCCCACTCCCATAGCTCTGCCATCCATTACTCTACGCTGGCAATGGGCAGACACTTCCTCCCACACCCACAGTGAACTGAACATCACATTACTACAGTCGACTACAACAGCTATCGTCTCGCACATTTCTCCTGTGCAGTTTCGTGAGCATTTATGTCACAAACTCTACTTTGGACCCTTTTCAAGAGATTAGTGATGCAACAAAGGACACTGGTCTATATGGCATTAAACTGTTTATGCATTTCACTACAGTCATGTGTTGAAAGTTCTGTGAAAGGTGCTTACAAACAGAAATGCCAAATTTCTGTCTGTGTAACGCTTGACTTTAAATTTCAGTGCCAGCACTGATACGACTTTGCACTTTCACAGCACACAGAAAATTGCAAACTTCTGGATGTCGCTCAAAAAACTCCAAAACTTGCTGTCTTGTTCATTCTGATTACAGAGCGTTTATTAATATATCATGGTTAATACTGCTATAGCCTAAAGCGCTTGGCCCACTGAGAGTGTGGTGTGGCAGTGTACAGTTGGATGGTATAACGGTATGGCATGCTCCTCTGGATTGACAGGTGGGCCGGTGCAACAGGCCTCTGTGACTAGGGCGACTGGGGAGTGAATAAATTAGCCCCCAGGCTGCTTTCCTTTCCCTCTGTTTACTCCATTTCTCAACCACACAAAGCAGCGTGCCAGACAAACAAGCAGCTTAAAGCATAACACAACTGTTGCACCTGTCATTGCCGATATACACAAGGCATCAAACACATTTTCCCACACACACACACACATCCATAAGCCTGCGAACCCTTACTCTACTGTAACATAAACACCAATTCACTCTTACAAACACACACATTTGCACACACACACAAACTCACAAAATTAGACATTGAGTTCTCAAGCACAAAACGACACCCACTCAGAATCATACATTTTCACACACCACAGGCTTTGACACTCATGCACACAGCTTTATGCATACTTACAGAAGAAATCACAACAGACCCCGATACAAAGGCATACCAAGAAAATGTTGAGAGCACGAGCACGCCCATACACACAAAGCTCATCATACTTGAGCGCTTATCAGTAATTCAAGACGCATATCAGTTACTGGTGTTTCTGCTGCTTTCTGCATGCTGAGTGTCTGGGTGACAAAGTGATGGCAGCAGAACCATTATTTGCTGTCTTTGAGCTGTGACAGATGACAGCACATCGCAGGGCAAGCAATTAAACCATAATTATAGACACATACACACATGTCCTCGCATAAAAAGTAAAGTTTCCCAATGTGTAATTTTGAAGAGCGTTTGCACACTGATACAAAAACATCGAACCCCCCCCCCCACATAATTGCATACGTGCTCACAAACACGGCCACGCAAATGTGGATCTATTATTAGTGTGGCGTCGTGTGCGAATATGAGGCACAGCGGAAGAATGACACAGAGCAGTTTATAGAAGAATTCACAAGTAGTGTGTCCATAATGTATTCATGTGCTGTCACTGCGGACAGCAAGAAAAAAGAGTTACAGCGACGTGTGTCCTCCAAAGTCAGACACTGATGCAGCAAATTCATTTGGTGTTGTCACTCAAGCAAGCGGCCAAGGCAATGAAATGCTGGCATGACCCAATGAGAGGGTATTATAGGACTGAACCCCTCCCCAAACACCCGTCGACCCCCTCGCCCCCTAAAACCCCTCCCAATTGGGGTGTCATCTGAAGTAGGGCAGGACCGCAGTTCACACGGGGCAATCAGGCCAGACAGTTTGTCTTAAATAAAGCCTTCAGATATAAAAGCAGAGCCACCACTGGCTACCTGTCTTGCCTCTGGAGGCCACCACTGCCCCTGGCCTGCCTGTTGCCCTGGCGACACCTCACTTACATTCATCCATCATGTCTGACAGGTGTCAAGCGCAGCAAGAGAGGAGCTAGTAAAATGCAAAGTCTGTGAAGGCAATACGGCAAGCAGACATGCAGCTATAAAGAGACTGAGAGAGAGGGGAAACTCTCTCATTAGACCATAATGATGTGTGAAGACAGTCCTAATCAGAGCGTGGCACCTTATTTATGTTGGCAATTTGCTGTTTTCCTGCCGTGATGCAAACGTGTTACTGTCAGAAGCTGCCACACATTTGTCTTTCTGTGGGATTGTTAGTCCCACTGTGAAGAGCGCACATGCATACACATTCACTTAGTGGCACACAGGAATGTGCACGTACATGGATAACTTGCCTGGCATTTTCGTAAAATAATACCCTGTTGTTTATGATTTCTTCCCTCCATCCAGCTCCCTTTTATCACGTCAGGCCAACTCTTTCAAGTAGAATTGTTCTATCTTTTTATGTAAGACTCATGTATCCTCTAATATTTCCTTCTCACCATTTGTTCGCACATACTCTATCATTGCTCCGGATGAGCATAACCTACTGTTGGATTTTGTGTAATTTTTTTTAGGCCTGGCTGTATTGAATGACTTGCTTTGCACTATTAAACAGTTGTTGACATGGATATCCACCTAGTGAAGCCACTTCTGGCTCACTGCTTCATTAGCGGGAATGTATCATTTTGTGTGTGTGTGTACTTCTGTTTGTGTGCATGTTTGCATATGTCTGTTCATATGGATGCCTGGGGCAGGTGATTCAGCCTGGGGCACAACAGCATAAATAGAGCTCACACTGCAGCCAATCAGGCAGTACTATACAACCCCATCCATGGAGGGAACACAAAATCCATACTCAATAGAGATTCATGGACCATGCAAAATTCAAACTACCCTGGCCATTGACAGCATCCATGATGACTATTGATCAACCAACGATTTCTGGCTCTATACAGATGTGATTAGATGACTTAGGGCTGAAAAGAGCCACTTCCAGTTTGGAGGATGAGCTCATTTTCGACTGATACCGTAATGCTCTGCATTTCACCTGCTTTCTTTACAGTCAGCCTCCCCGCTCTGCTCTCTCCCAATCGTTCAGTGGGAATCAAATTATCTATAGTGTCTGGTAAGGTGGCACTATGCCCAGAATGCCCATAATACACAGTAGATGCCTGTAAAGAAATGAGAGAGGGAAAATGCAGAGCTCTGGTATGGCACTGGCACTATGGCAGTGGTTTTTTATCCCTGCTATGTTTTCTTTATTAGGTTTTTCTTCTTTATACGCCTTTAAATAAGCCACAACTTGTAAAGATGTAACGGTATAATTCTTCAGTGCATCTGAAGACCTTAGCAACGGCTGATGAGACATTATACATAATAAATCAAAAGAGGCTTAGATTTATCTCTCCAGTCTTCTCCACTAGACCAGCTGCTGCTTCTAAATCAGTCAAAACTGAGCGAGCTACAAAATGAATTGGCAGACTGCGCCTGAGCTGAGGAGAAAAATGGAAAACAAACCTAAATTCCTCAACAAAGCAAAACAAATGATGCTCTGGAAAAATGTTATGGAAATGACTGTCTCTAAAAATAGCATACTCATTGTAAAATAAACACAAACAGTTGATAAACAGGCCCCGAAGAGGAGAATTAATTAGCCACGCTGGACGTGTAAACACAGCTATACATCAAGTTCAAGAGAAAAACAATAACAGGACTGAGGCAGTTAGAGAGAAACCCCTGACCACTTGCAACACTGAATACCTTTACTCTGTCTAGCTTCATTCCTGAGGCTGAGGAAAACTAGAAATTCAAGACCAAACCGAGGAAAGACATTTTCCGGAGAAAAACCTTGGCAGTGAAGTTGGAATACAAGAATTACATATCGAGTTGGGGGAGAAATAATAGTAGGATCAGAGACGGGAAGAAGAATACAGAGGTAAAAAGACAGACGAGAGGATATAGGATTTATAGATACGTTTCCGCACATGCGAGAGGAAGCTCACGCTCATGCCCATGCACGTCTGTCTCCCTGACTGAAGACACTGTGTCTGTTGATGCTAATGCTAGCCAGCTGGGCTCACAGCCAAAGGTATTAAGTGGAATCGAATTCCACCAAACTAGCTTTAATCAGCAGGTTTTTAAGGTTAGAATTACTTTCCCTCTCCTCCAGCCTGCTGGCCAAGGTTAAAGCAGAGACAGGCAGGGGCTGGGCTCAGCTAATGGGATGGAGGGGTGGCATGGGCCCTACGGCATGCCACCACATTCCAACACACAAAGACACAAGTATATCAAGTTACACCTGCACTGCCCGTACAGGAGGCAAAATACAGTTTTTCCCAGTTGCGTTCTACGTACAGTTATAAAGAAAATGCAGCTTGTGTTAGTGGAACACATTCAGACCAGCCTTAAAAATGCAGCCAAAGGAAATATTTCTTATAGAATCATCAAGGGAAATTCTTTATAACAGAGGTAGCTAAGTAAATAAAATCTACAGTAAAAGACTCACATTCATGCTTGTGTTTAAATAGGTAGTTGTTGGTTTTGCCTTTTAGATGGTAAGTGCCTTGACATATCAATATAAAGAGAAAGGGGGGATGTAGTAAATGCCCATGACTTAACTCTTTAGGTCTGCACTTACTGTGGCATTTCAGTTGACACGGTCATGCTGCAGATGGAGGAACATACATATAAACACATCAAATAAACAAACCCTGATCAGTTTTGTTACTGTAGCTATATATTTTCTGATTGCAGCACTGGATAAAGGCCAATTCACTTAAAGTAAGCCAAACAGAAATGCTGAAAACCTTTTCACAAAAAGAGGTGAAATGACTGGACAAGTGGATATACTGCGCAGTTTTTTGTTTTTTTTTTACATTTCACAAAGAGCCAACTGACGTCTTGCCTTGACCTCAGCCTACGACAGCAGTCAAGTCATTGATGGCTGTCAACAAAAGAAAGCTCTATAAACCTTGCAGCTCTTCTGTCAGATTCTCAAAAGTCAAACTGTGTTTCTATAGTAGCCACAATATAAGAAGAAGCCTACATATGCAAGGGTAACAAACTTTCTCTGTCCACTTTTCTCTCCACGGTTTTTTTTTTCATATCTTTTCGCTCCCTTAGGCTGACTTTTCTCCAGAAAGAGGCCTTACTTTGGAGATCTATTACATATTAAATTATAACTGTACCTCAAGTAATGTCTTTGTTTTTGAAGTGCTAATGGTCTGTCCTCAAAATCTCTGTTTGAACCCAGAACATCTTAACAAAGCAAAATAGCTTTAGTTAGAAGTCTGCGTGAGGTTAGCAAATTATACAAACGTGGGGGATGGCAGGTTACAAATGGATACTAAGTATATGTGTAAAAGGTGAAAAGGTAAATGGAAACTGGTCATTATCTCAAGACACCACTTTCTTATCACTCTAACCTTTGAGCTGACCTCGAGATTGCCGGTGTTGAATAGAAATGAAAAAACGTCACAAAGCAAAAAGACTAATGAGGAACTGTTTGCATTACATGCCTGGCCCTTTCAATGATGACAGACACTTCATTCCATTAAAACTGGAGTAATGCATACAGCAGCCAGGTTATCAAGCCACAGCTTAAAGACACGAGGTTGGAGGTCACGTTTTAGCTGTCATTTTTAGTGGGTAGGAAACAGCTGAGTCTAAGAAGGCTTTCCCGTACCCTGTCTCTCAATTGCGCTTAGTCAAACACAAATGCATGTGCTGGAGACTGGCCAAAGAGATATTAAGCCAGAAATGGTAAATGGCCTGTATTTATATAGCGCTTTACTAGTCCCTAAGGACCCCAAAGCGCTTTACATATCCAGTCATCCACCCATTCACACACACATTCACACACTGGTGATGGCAAGCTACATTGTAGCCACAGCCACCCTGGGGCGCACTGACAGAGGCGAGGCTGCCGGACACTGGCGCCACCGGGCCCTCTGACCACCACCAGTAGGCAACGGGTGAAGTGTCTTGCCCAAGGACACAACGACCAAGACTGTCCAAGCCGGGGCTCGAACCGGCAACCTTCCGATTACAAGGCGAACGCCCAACTCTTGAGCCACGATCGCCCAGAACATGAATATATATTCACATATACTTTGAGGGAAAAGCTGAAGAAGATTACAGGTAAAGATTTAGCTGCAGCAAGCATACAAGCAAAACAGATCTCAAATTCAACAATGTCCTTAAAAGCTGACATGTCCTTATTTAAATAACAAATTAATGGCAGAATCACAGTATGAGACTGATGCCTCTTATTAAGCATAGATGGCATTGTTTGAATCTCTGTGACCGTCTATTAACCTTCGCTTATGTTAGCTGAGGTAAGGATAAAAGTACCACAGCATAGAAAAGGGGACTGTGTCCTCTGCATTAATAAGAGCAAACATCCAACCCACTGTTTGCCCCTAAATGCACACACAATGGAGACCTGCTGAAGATGACATCACAGACCTCTGATTCCCTGCTGTGGGTTATGCCAGCCAGACATGCTGCCTGATTGTAAGAGAGAGCCCAGATTTGTAATGCTGCACACTTCTGTTAGGGCTGATTAGCAGAGGCTCACGCCTTCTCCCCCTGCTGTGATCTATAGGCACTCAAAATTTCTAATATCTCCGGTGTGAGCAAGGAAGAGCTGAGACAGACTGTAAATCACGAGTCCTACTGACTGAAGGAGAAAAAAGGGGATAGATGAATGGAGAGAAAGACAGAGAGCGTGAGTGACAGAGAAAAATATTCAGCGTGTATGAAAACATGAAGGGGGTAGAGAGGAATGGAGAAAATTATTAAGGGAATGAGGTGAGAGGAGAGGGACTAGTGCACATGTAGGGGAGAGAGGAGCACAGATCAAGGAGGCATGAGAGAGTTAGGGAGGAGAGAAGAAAGGAGAGAAGAGGAGATATGATTACCAAGGAAACAGCAAGAAAAAATCTTTTTGCCGGGGAGAAAGAGACAGAGTGTGTGGAGTAGACAAAGAGGAGAAAGAGCATGGGGGGAAGAAAGGGAGTGGGAGGACAGAGAGAGACACCGAGAGAGAGACAGAGAGAGGAGAGGATAGAATGAATGCTAACAGGGAGCCCAAACCCAGTACTGAGGCTTTATCCTTCACAGGCGGAGGAGCAACAATCGCAAACACATTTTCTCTCGCCCTGGCCCTAAGAGAGATAAAAAAGCAATTTGTATTCTATTCCTATTCAGCGTCGCTTGGCCTGTTTCTCTGCCTGCATATTTGTAAACACAGCTTTGTCAGAGCAGCTTAATCTTCCCAACACAAACACAGACTACAGGAAGGAGGGGCGAGAAAGGGTGAGTAGGGATGGGGGGGGGGGGGGGGGGGGGGGGGTCGGGTAAAGGACGAGAAGGAAGGAAAGTTGGGGGGTAAGAGGGTGAGGATGGAAGGAGAGGTTTGTGGAGCAGCACAGGGTCGCAGGAGGGCATCGAGAATCAGAACTCGTTTCTGTCTCTGATGCCACAGGATGTCCTCGTGTCAAACTCTGGAAGTCCCACTGTGTCACATACAAACACACACATATATGTACACACACCGCTGGCTGAACTGCTCACCCCTTGTCATCATCTCTACTGGCCTAAAGTCCAGCAGGCTGGACAAATGACAGAGGCAAAAGAACAAGCAAATCAGTCGACATCAAACGACGCTGGTGTAACAGATGGAACGGACGGGCCCGTGTGCTTCCTTAACTGTCACCAGACTCCTATTTAGTGCTTAAGCTGCACATTTTGCCTGACATGGAGCATACAGGCATGCACCTCCAGCTTTCAGGGAGACAAAAGGTTCTGCAAGGGCCAAGCCACAGCTGTTTCTCACGTGGAAAGAGGAACATGCCAATGCAACCAATTATATATTAAAGCGCAGAGACTGAGATGGGGTTAGCTAGAGGGAGGAAGTGAGGGGACTTGGAAGTGGCGATCGTCTGTGTGCACACTGGTTTACGGAGGCGTGAAATTAGGCAGAGTGACACCTGCCAATATGCACTGCATTAAAGCGCACTAGGCTCACCAGGGTTTTTTGTTGTTTTTTTTGGCCTTCCATATCACTCAGTAGGTCTCTTTCATTCTCCCTCATTTTGTTCCACCATACTTTGACAAGTTTTTATTATGGCCCACAGTGCCCAATTAAAGATTGATAGCTGCCCCCTCCATTCCCTACACTCTGGGTAAGATGGTGGTCTACTTCAGAGCATAGAAACCACCTTCATCAGCTTCTGTGTGCTTCTTTTACAACTATAGTCTCTTCACCCCTCTTTAGTCCCTGCAGAAGGCAGCACACCTAATTTGGACAGCCAGACTCAACAGCAGGATTAAAAGGATCGAGAACAAAGACAGTAATGACATCGATCATTGAGGTGCTATAAAACCAGCAGCAATCTTGTTCTGACTGTATAGGCTGCCTCCTATGTTATATCCGCTGCGTTAGATCCCCTGGAATTGTAATAATAAACCAACAAACTGAATTTAAAATGATAATAATAACACTTGACATGAAGTTGTTTCTCTGCTAATGCAAATACCCTTGAGTTTGGCACTTTCAGGTTTAAATAAAGGTCAACAGCATCATACTGAAAACAAAAGTATATTATAGAGCCATCAGCTAAAAGATAACCATACTGACATTGTGAGGCACATTTAACACTGACAAAACATTCCATTTATTTTGTGTAATAGTAATCGGTGAGTAATTGATCTAATAGGCAATTTTTTTTACTTTGCCAGTGATCATAAATGTGACTGTGTGTGTGTTGGGAGAGCTCAGATTCAGAGAAATGAGGACTGCAACAACAGACAGATAGACAGGCAAAGAAAGACAGGGAGAGCTGCAGATTCACAGCAGGCAGATGGAAGGGCCTGCGAGCCCCAAGGCAGCCCTGTGATGAAGACAGTGGGGAATGCAATGGAAGGGGTCCATATTATGTGTGGCTGGTGAGTGGGGGAGCTGGTTGGTTAAGGGGGTGAGGTAAGGCAGACAAGAGAGAGTGCGTAAGAGAATGAGAGCGAAGGAAAAAATCAGCCAGTGAGCCAAAATGAGGGAAAGGAAAGCAAATGAAAAGTGACATTTTAATTCAGAGGGCTTCTTCTGCCTGAGTTATTATGAGATGTTTGTAAGCTGGCTTGTTCATGCATCTCCCCTGGCCTTGTGCCTGGCTCCTTCTCAGTGAGGAGACCTGTGGCGCTAACCTGTCTTTATCAGAGCTGCACAGCAGGGGACAGCACTCTGCCACCATCTCTCCTTTGATCCTCCCACTTCTAGCATGGCTCCCTGACTTCCTCCCCCTTTTCCTCCCTCCTTTATTCACTCCTCCACCATTGCTCATATGCAAAATGTCTTTCTGCGGAGCGAAGGCCCTTTGATATGGCCAAAGGCATCCGTATTCCCTCCGCTTTTAATTATCTGAAATTCTAATCTGGACATCAATGGTTAACTTTGGCTTCATGCAAACTCTTGGAAACACTCTGGACAAAACTAAAAAGTGAAGAAATCTGAAATAGTGGCAGGGCCAGAATGAGAGTCCCACTGTAACAATTATGTTGAGAAAAAAATATGACTGAGACTGAAATGATTTGACATTCTGGCTGGGTGAAGCTTAGTGTCTGAAGATAGAAGCCTGACCAGGGTATGTGATTTCAACTGTAGGAGAAGAAAGGCCATGAGGGCTGTATTGGGCTGGGGCAGCAGCTAGGGAGCAGACAGATAAAAGAGACAGACAGATAAAGGAGGCAGACAAATAGAGGAAGGGAATTATAGGTACACTCAGATGGGCTAAAACGTACCTGAAATACCAGACAGGTACAACCTGGCAGCCAAAACAGACAAGGATGGAGGAGGGGGTCTGAATGTAGCAAATTCAATCAGGTAGAGAGATGTGTGCACACATATACATATACAAGTACAACCAGCCAGACAAGAACATGGATAGATGCATTGTATGAATACAAAAAGGGGGTGTGATGTGAAATGTAACAGTAAAACAGAAAGGGAAAAGGACCCTGAGCAAAGTCAAAGTGAAAACGAGAGAGAGAGAGAGACAGAGACAGACACGGGGATGGTGGTGGGGGTGGTGGTGGTGGTAAGTTGGAGTGCCGACAGGTCTCCAGAGGTTGTAATATATAGCAGCGTTTCAATCTCTCAACAGCAACTACAGCCCTCCTTTTTCATATCCTTCCACAGTCTGAGGACGGAGAGACACTTCTGTCCTTCTGAGCCAAATCGGCATTGAGGATGATATAATGTGGACATTTTTTGACATTATATCCTAAAATCTGGACGGTTATTTGTGGCAGGATGTGTTCTCCGTTCCCATTCTATCCTGAAATCTCAAGGTTACTAATACTAAAGGATGGATATAAAATGCCAACGTCAAACACGTTTCTATGTTTGTCTTGTACTGTTTCCCCTCTCCCTGAAAGGTTCGAGACCAATGGTTGATTTATCTGCTGCATGCACCATTAATCTTGCAACCATGCATGCCTCTGCTGAATAATTGATCTTTGTGCTACTGTAACTAAATCCGTCAAAACAATGACATCCCACCTCCTTCTCTTTAACTCTCTCCTTCCTATTGCTTGGTAGCAGAGGTGGGGATGGAAAGGATCAGGGCTAGATGGATCCATGTTGCATCACAGTAAAGAGTGGGAGGCTGTTGTTCAACCACCAGAGGGAGTTTCCCTCCTCTGTTATTATGTAAGTATCCAGAGAGGAAGCCCGGCCACTTGCCCAAATACACAAACAAAAAATATAGAGATGTTGTTGACAGGGTAGTTTGACAATGCCACCACCTCCACTAGAGTCCTGGCAGCCAAGTGAGTCAGGGCTGAGCGCAGCAATGACCTCCTAAGGTGATCGGCTCTCAACTCTCTGTCTAGACCTCAACAAACAGCTGCTCGGTCTGGAGCAGAAGGGAAACAATGACCCTTAATTTATGTCCACACCCTCCCTTCTTCCTCCCTCTTTGACTTGTTTTTGCATACTGCATTTAAAGTAATAAGTACAGTATCTCCTTGAATGCCACAGTGCTATAAATCAGAGGAAAATAGACCTGTCATCTTAGTAAACAATGCATGGGACCAGTTATCATTAAAAGCAAAAGAGTTCTAGAGGATGCCTGGCCATGCATACGGATGAGGATGGGACCAATCTACCAATCTCCTTGGCTCACCCTAAGTTTCTAGGCTGTCCTGTGAGTACACATACACATATGCACATGCTTACAGACACGCACATGAACAAATAGAAGAAGGGCAGAGGTGGGACCAAGTCATTGTTTTGCAAGTCTCAAGTAAGTCTCAAGTCTTTATCCTCAAGTCTCAAGTCAAGTCTCAAGTAATGTCAGGCAAGTCAGAGTCGAGTCTCAAGTCACTGGTAAGGCAAGGCAAGGCAAGGCAAGTTTATTTGTATAGCACAATTCAACAACAAGGTGATTCAAAGTGCTTTACAGAGACATTAGAAACAAGAACAAATAAAAAGCATGATTTAAAATTGAATAAAACAAGCAAATAAACTAACTAACTAATTAACAAACAAACAAACAACAGTATAAAAAATCAAAACAGATAAAATCAGAACAGTAGATAAAATCAGTAGTTAAATGTAAGTTTTGAAATTTAAGCTTAAAGTGTGGATTTGGTGCTTTATTCAAATGCAGCTGAGAACAGGTGAGTCTTCAACCTGGATTTAAATAAACTGAGTGTTTCAGCTGATCTGAGGCTTTCTGGGAGTTTGTTCCAGATATAAGGAGCATAAAAGCTGAATGCAGCTTCTCCGTGTCTGGTTCTGACTCTGGGAACTGATAAAAGACCGGATCCAGATGACCTGAGGGATCTGGATGGTTCATACTGGGTCAGGAGGTCATTGATGTATTTTGGTCCTAAACCATTCAGAGCTTTATAGGCCAGCATCAGAACTTTAAAGTCTATCCTCTGACGGACAGGCAGCCAGTGTAAGGACCTCAGAGCTGGACTGATGTGGTCCACTTTTTTGGTCTTAGTGAGGACTCGAGCAGCAGAGTTCTGAATGAGCTGTAGTTGTCTGACTGATTTTTTAGGTAGACCTGTAAAGATGCTGTTACAGTAATCAAGCCTACTAAAGATGAATGCATGGACTAGTTTTTCCAGGTCCTGTTGAGACATCAGATCTTTTATCCTTGATATATTCTTGAGGTGATAGTAAGCTGACTTTGTTATTGTCTTAATGTGTTTTTCTAAGTTTAGGTCTGCATCCATCACTACACCCAAATTTCTCGCCTGGTTTGTGGTTTTTAGATGTATAGATTGAAGTTCTCTGGTGACCTGTAATCGTTTTTCTTTGGCGCCAAAGACTATTACCTCAGTTTTGTTTTTGTTTAGCTGGAGAAAATTGTGGCACAACCAGTCATTGATTTCCTCAATGCATTTACCAAGAGCCTGTACAGGGCCTCGGTCTCCTGGTGACATTGTGATATATATTTGTGTGTCATCTGCATAGCTGTGATAGTTTATTTTGTTGTTGTTTATAATCTGTGCCAGTGGGAGCATGTAGATGTTAAACAGAAGGGGTCCCAAGATGGAACCTTGGGGAACTCCACATGTGATACTTGTCTGCTCAGATGTGAAGTTACCTATTGATACAAAGTATTTCCTGTTTTCTACGTATGTTTTGAACCAGTTTAGTACAGTTCCTGAAAGACCTGTCCAGTTCTCCAGTCGTTTGAGTAATATGTTGTGGTCAACTGTATCAAATGCTGCACTGAGATCCAGTAAAACTAGGACTGACATTTTTCCACTGTCTGTATTCAGACATATGTCATTAAACACTTTGGTCAGAGCGGTTTCAGTGCTGTGGTTCTGTCTAAAACCTGACTGGAAGGCATCGTAGCAATTATTCTGTTTTAAGAAGTAACTGAGCTGTTGGGAAACTGCTTTTTCAATGATCTTACTTAAAAACGGGAGATTTGAGATCGGCCTGTAGTTGTTCATTTGTGTCTTGTCAAGATTGTCCTTTTTCAGTATAGGTTTGATTACAGCAGTTTTTAGTGATTCTGGAAACACACCTGATAATAAAGAAAAGTTGACGATCTGTAACAGGTCTGACTCTAAAGTCTTTGAGACCTTTTTGAAAAAACTTGTTGGCAGGACATCTAAACAGCAGGAGGAGGAGTTCAGTTGACCTAAGATGTCCTCCAGGTCTTTGCTGTTAATAGGTTGAAACTGTTTCATGGTGTTTAAACAGTTTTTTGGTGGACACAGTACATATCCTGGATCTGCTGTTGATGTACCAATTGCTTGTCTAATTTTTTGGATTTTTTCAGTGAAGAATTTGGCAAAGTCATTGCAGGCCATGGTGTAAAAGTCCGAGTCAAGTCACAAGTCTGAAACTTTGAATTTCAAGTCCTTTCGAGTCTTTAAAAAAAAAAAAAAAAAACGAAAAAATAATGTTGCAGTTATATGCTAAATGTAAATATTAGACCATGTAATTTTAAAATCTGTGTTTTT
Organism: Diplotaxodon limnothrissa; assembly: GCF_057381915.1. Lineage (NCBI taxonomy): Eukaryota > Metazoa > Chordata > Actinopteri > Cichliformes > Cichlidae > Diplotaxodon > Diplotaxodon limnothrissa. The sequence continues at coordinate 22,647,171 of NC_140615.1, forward strand.
CTCAACACATGACAAAATAGTGAACTTAGAAAATATACACAAATTGTGAAATTGCACCTCTTTAAAATGCAGCTCAATTAAACCTAGCTCCAAGAATAATTTTCACCGACAGTTCTGAGATAAGCTGCATGTTATTCTTGGATGCGGTTGTAGGACCGGCTTTAAAATCGCATGACAAAAATATCATACACATTAAAAAAAAAACTGTATCACCAACATAGCCTGGACAACATTTGCTAGTTAGATGAAGTCAGCTATCTCATCGTAGCATATTTATATGCATATTTATAATCATACGGTTCTTGGAGTGAGTGCACACACTCATGAAGTTTAGTAACTTCCGGTCACTGCAACAAGCCCAGGTACAGTTTACCGACAGATGGGTGCAGGACCTTGAAACGCACCGTGTCGAACGAAAGACCATCGTACGTATCATAAGTTTACCAGTCTCACAAATCGTCGTCATAAATATACATTCCTTAACCGTTTATTAATAGGACCTTTGAGCTCAACGGTAATTAATTAGTAGTGGAAATAATTTCTGGTAGCATCACAGAAATGTAGCAGTGACAACAATATTGTATGCTGTAATCGTACTGGGCAATTAGTGATACAAAAAACCTGTTTTATCCTGTGAATAAAAGCATATGTTTTTGTCAATGTACCATAATAACAGAAGCGAAACGCAATATTGTGTCAGGACAATTCACTATTTATGCACAATAAATAAAGGAGCATAGCGCGACAATTTCTGTTCAGCGCCAGACTTGCTTGTAACCTATATCACCAATTATGTTATGAAAATGACGTATTAACTACTAAAAAACACTGACCTTCGTGTAAATGCTTGGAGCAGACTAACCTGTGAGCTGGAGTGTTCTGGGACGTTATATTTGATCTTTGAATGGCTGCAATCCAGGCCATCCGTCGCGTCTTTGTTACTTCGGAAACATGGCTTGAACAATTTCTCTTCAACGACGTAATCCGATAACAACCGATCTCTTTACCCGTCGGCTTCCCGTGGCTGTCATGCGACCGGCTATTGCAGTTAATAATACAACGGCTTCTTGACATTTTTGTGTTTCTTTTTATCGCTGTGTGACTGATTTTAATTGAAAGCCTGCGTGCGCTAGTACCGCTTGCCACGAGTTCCCAGAATCCTTTGCGGTTCTACCCGTGAATGACGTCACATTTTCAATCTCTATATAATATGCATGTTAAATTTTATATTTGGGGTAAAATATCAAGTCTTTTCAAGTAAACCGGTTCAAGTCCAATTCAAGCCCCAAGTCATTGGTGTAAAAGTCCAAGTCAAGTCACAAGTCTTAGAACATTTTTTCAAGTCAAGTCTAAAGTCATAAAATTAATGACTCGAGTCTGACTCGAGTCCAAGTCATGTGACTCGAGTCCACACCTCTGAAGAAGGGCATACAAAAACTGCTTTAGTTTCTTATTTTGAGATGTCTAATGTCATCTTTCTCAGCGAAAGAAGGCTATTATTTCAGAACAATTTGGAAAAGGTTTCGGGACACAACAGAATATAGATTTGTGTTTACTGATTACCATATGTCAAAAAGGTTATTGAGGGAAAATAGCAAAAGGGCTGTTGCTGCACAATTTGAAAGAGAGGAGATTTTCCTTTTCAAAAACAAAAAGACTATTGTGTCTTTGTCTTAAAGTAAAACATAATGTACAGTTATGCTGCAGAATTGGATCCCAAAGGCACCGAAAGATGTTGATTTCCTCAGGCTTCCCAAATAACAGTTTGATTATGATATTTACGCTGTATAATGACTTCTTATGACAAATAGCGTACGATCACAGAGTCATTCAATCATAACATGTTGGTCGAAGTGACATTACTAAGATTTAGGTCAGTGCTTGGAAAATGAGCTCCGGATTCGATTGCAGAGACGACATTGTTCAATGTCACAACAGTGCCATGAAAATTTAGGATCATTTGTTATGTAGTGCCATCAATGTTTATGACAGCCAATCCATCGTCAAGTAAGCTGTATGTCAACCTTTATGTCAGCTTTATGACACATGGATCGCATAAAATGTCATGGAATGCCATGTCTATGTTTCTAGACACCCGAGCCCACGCGATGGATACAATTCTCAAAGAGAAAATCACAAGCTTTAACACATGTTTGCAGAGCAGAGTTGATACCCTTCATGTTAATCAGGCACCAGCGTTTCTGTACCCCTGTGTAAGGTGGGCAGGAGAATGGCTCCCGGCAGCAATTTGTATGCAAAGCTGCATATCCTCCTTCCATAGCTGAGGCCCCTCAGGTGTAACTGAGTGGAGGTTCCTGGTGGCACTCTGCCCTCTCCTGCCTAAATGAGATTGGATTGGAGTCTCCCTCATCTCTGTGTGCACACATTCCCTTGCTCTTCCAAAAGGAAGCCCAGTCACAGACATTGTGGCGAGATACAGTGATCAGTAAGATACCCACAAAGAGGAATACTAAAAAACAGAGAATCTAGAATCAAGAGATTTGCACTAAAATTTACCCACCTGCTGATTTTACGAGCCTGAATGAATACAGGAGCCAGTGTTACAGATGAAGATTCATCTGGTTTCTTATGGCAGTGACCGTCTCCTTCTAGATGTATAAGTTACTCTAAAGACGGCACTGTTTGAAAGCCGTTGTTACACCGCATTAGCTCATTGAAAACATGGTGTATCCCTAAGTGATACTTGATGAGAATGAAGATGGCTATATATCTGTGTATACTGTACCTACAAACAGGCCTCCAGCAGTAGTTGTGCTTTACAGTAATAGACTTTGGTGAGTAAAGTGCTGCGCCTGCACTTTTAAAGTGGATAGAATTGCAGTGCTACAGAGTTCATAAAGGGGAATATGGGAGAAAAAGGGGAAAAAAATATGTGCAAAGTGGAATCTCTGTCTCAAGCCTTTTTTAAGCCTAACAGAGGTTGTTATCTGTCACATACACACCACAGACACACACAGACTTAATTAAAGTTCCTTTTCCATCTGATGTTCATGGTTGGGCTGTGTTGTCTGTCTCTGTCTTGTGATAAATTCATTCTGCCTGGCAGATATGAGCCAGTTGATCTGTGTATGTCAGCCTCTGTCTGCAGCTGGCATCCTTCAGATACACTCTTAGTGACAGAGGGGTCCAGAATGTCCTCTGTGGGATGCACGCAGGACTGTCACATTCCAATAGCTCCTCCCAACATAAACACCCCTCCTCTTTATGAAGGAGCCCCAGTGCTCCTGCCCTGTCTCATTATGTGGGCGAGATGTTTGGGGGTCTCTCTGTGCCATCCTGTCGTACTGTCAGCTAGCATAATGCCTCTCAGTGGGCGCCTAGCTACTGCAGCACACAGTTTGTTTCTGTTTGTGTGCCTTTCAGTATGTGTGTCAGCATGGTCTTCTAATCCAAAGAATTCATTTCTCTACTGCTGAATTCTCCTCACATAGCTCAAAAAACAAGGGACAGACAGGGGTGGTCATTACAATGTAGAGGGTGTCCGCACTAATGCACGACTCAAATGTCACTCAATTTTCAACTGACGGGTATAAATACAATACCTAGATTTGTATATGTGTCTTTCCAATTTGTTCCCATTGCAGAGGGTAAAATTTAATTTAGTAGGGATATTTACACAACCAGATGACAATGGGGCATTGGGGAGTGCTAGTGAGAGTTGCCATCCAGCCTGCAGATTAATAAAAGCCTGCGCAAAGATCTGTGGGATGACAAACAGTGAGAACCAGACAGAACAAAACAAAAGCAAAACAATCAGCTTCTTGAAAAGGCTTAAATGACATTTAATATATTTACTGGCAAACATAAACATAAATTGACACTGGGAGGCTGAGAGGAGTGAATACAATATCTCTGATTGCTATTACTGGCATAAGCAATGACAGCGTGCACTAGATTGGAGTGGTATATTGAATTTCATGTTCTTTGAAATGGAGTCTGAAATGTGAGATTTGTCTTTTGCCTCTGAATCGCTCACCCCCCCCCACCCCCACCCCCACCCTCATTCTCTCTCATTTGGAGACTGGCACATTCAGTTAACTAATGTGCAGTATATGGCAGCGCTACACTATTACCCCATTCTCCCAACTGCCTGTCGAAGGGATAGAACATCGGGTGTGATTTGGGGATGCTTTCTTCTTTTTTCTGTTTCACATCAGAAACATACCTGCTGGGAAGATTTTCTCTCTATAAATTTCCCCTATCTGCTGCTGAAATGCTATTCATCTCATTACGGTGATTGGGATCCTCATTACATTAGAAAGTGTGCACAAGCATGTGTGCGCATGTGTGTTTTCATGCATGTAAATAAAGACAAGAGATAATGAGCGTAGAGAAAGGGAGCAAGAGAGAGCGAGAGAAAAGGAGAGTGGCGAAGAGAATGAGGGAGGGAGGAGTGTGTTAATGAGTGTGAGATGTGCTGAGGTCGCTGTGTTTGTTCTGTAATAGTGTGTTGCCGCAGAGCACTGCCACCTCAGGTGGGTGATTAGCAGTAATTATATAATTACACAAAATGTGATAATAAACAGCACAGAGGGAATCAGCTCCATCATCTACTTTGCTACACCTCATATATATATATATATACACACATATACTAATTTTTTCATGTAAAAACAAGTAAATATAAAATCTGTTCTTGCTTGGTGACAAATCCACATCTTTTATTAACGCAAACTTTTGCACTAACACAGCAAGGTAGAGGCAAACCTATTCACACCCAGATAATTCCAACCTGATACAAAAAGTAATGGAACACTCACACTTGTCCTCCACTCACACCTGTGAGTAAAAACCGATTTGCTCCCTGACACACAGTAACGGCCAATAAAACAAGTGCTGACTCGTTCCCAAAGGCAGCCGAGGGGAGCGGAGGGACAAATGAACACAAACTGGGAGTAAAAAGCTGTTCCCAGGAGGATTTTGCCTTTTCTGTAGTCCTCATGCTCCTTCCTGCTTGAGTGAGAAACACTATCTGAAAGAGCACACCATTGTCCACCTCATCTTTGGGCCCCTCAATACCACTGGGGTGGTGAGGAGTGTTGATTGGATAGTAGAGGCCTTATCTTTAGCTCCACTAAGAGTAAAAGCATAATGTACGTGCACGTGCATGAATGCATGTGACCTTGAGCAGAAATACGTGGTTTAACATGTGGCCAATGGCCAAAGAGCCCAACACACAAGAATTATGACACTCACAGTGAGGGTACAGGTGGAAAACAACTGGAAAAAATGGGGGAGGAGTAAAGAGGATGTAGGGAGAAGAGGGCATGTCAGGATCTCAAGGAATGATGGAGGATGGGGAGTGAGAGAACAGCATGGGGTGGAGGCAAGGGATAATTACTGCTAATAAAGCCTAATGGAATTCAGGCCTCACGTCAGGTGCAAGATGATCTGATTACTGCTGGGCGGCTGAGGGAAATTGGGAACTGATCCGTTAATCCCACCGTCCCCTTTTTGTATTTCATTTGATGGGAAGTATGTGTGTGTCCACAATTTTGAAAAAGTATGCAAAGTTAGTTTAACCGTGCTCAGCAAGCACAGTAATTTAAATATTTCACATCTATAGTTTCCGTGCCTATATTTCAATACGGGACATTGCAAATCATATTAGATTCCATATTAGATTTCATCTTATTATACTGGCATGTGTGTGCTGCTGACTTTTCGGAAGAGTGAATCACAAGGTGTGTTTTATGACTCACTGTGGCCTAGTGTTTTTAATTCAGAGCGTAGGCTATTATAACCCGTATTTGAGTTTGTGCATGTAAGTCCAAATGCTGGTTGAACTTTTCAACTGCCTCTCCTTCTCCAAGCCTCCTGCTGATGGCTGCTGACCTTGGCTGAATATCACAGTCTGGCAGCACAAAGGTCACTGAAAAATGCCACCTTTTCACAATAATAGTGTGGTCCAGAGTATATGTTGCATGTCCACTAGAGTCTGAGCGACAAAGATAGAAAGAAATAGAAAAAAAAATTCTATGTTTGAGTAATACTATATGAGGTGTGATATAACTGTGTCTTATATGCAATTCATTAGGAGCCTGTGTTGGCATCCCAGGAATTTTATGAGTTAGGAGATGCAGTATGATTGTTTTGAGGCACACATATTCATATCTAAATCATGTGTAGCACCATTGACTCTACAAGTAGGCAGATGTGAGGAGAGCTTCTCATATCACATACACTGGTAACAATCTCATTCTCATCTGCAGGAGACCATCTACAGTCTGCCTCAACTTCTGTGATGTTTCCTGTTCCCGTCTGGCTTCAGCTTGGCTGCTGCAGTGAAACTGTTTCAGTATAGTGAGCTCAGAAAGAAGCAGGCGTCATTAGCCTGGGTGGAGATGCCTTTCTTAGCCTTTCTCTATCTCTCCATAGCACCTGCTCTGTCTCCAGATGAGATCAGGAAGGTGGGGCAGTGGAGGGCAAAGGAAGGGTGCAGCACAGGCATGCTTGAAGCGGGAAGAGAGGCAGATGGGGGTGCAGACGAGAGATGGGAAGGAAGAAGGCTGTGCACAGAAGATATCAGCCCATGCCTTTAACCAGACTCGAGGCACTCGTTATCAAGGTTTGATTTCTTGCTATGCTGCTCCAGATACTTTGCTCATTGTAATGGCTGTTGGGTGTGAACATGGACGTGGCAGCTGCAAGTCAAAAGGATTAGCCATTTAAAGAAGGAAAGACGTTTATTTTCAAGTGCTGGGCTTTTAGCATTTTTATCAAAATGAACATCCAAGGCAACAGGAAAATAGTACTCCCCGAGGGAAACTATTCTGCGCATTAAAAAAAAAGATATCTGCAGCATGAGCAAATGGAAATAAAAAGTGACTTGATGGCCTTCCCAATATGAAAAGCTATGATCAGTAAATCTCAACATTTTAACAGGACTGACAAAACTAGGGGAAAAAACACCATCAAGTCCTTTTCTTTAACCAGATCTGGTCACCGTTCAGCATTTACAAAACTAATAACGTTTCAGCGACATTATTGCTTGTAGAAAAATTTGCTGAATTGGAACGGAAACTGAGAGGCGTTTCACAGTCTCTTACTGGCAACACCTTAAGTCCCTATACAGCTGGTCAAGGTTTGTTTGCCTGTGCTATCTAAGTCCTTTATATAGGTTCACAAAGTTTGTAAAAAGGTTTTTATTGCAGGCCAATCTAAGGCCTTGTTGTGTTTTTACAGAGCATCATCTCTGCTTGTTATGTGAGGGTGGGATAACATATTGGATGTTTATTAGACCTGGAGTCAATGCCCGGGCCAGAGCGCTGCTATAAAACTGCCCTCTATAGCTGGCCAGTAGAGGCAGCGAACTGCTTTGCTAGCCTGTTCAGGCCAGATGCCACTGGGCTGCTAGGAGCACTTCTGTCCCCTAATGACCATTACCACCAGGTTGTTCTGGAAAGGTGTAGGAGTCATGCACACAGAGGGGGTGTCTGTGTTGTTTACTGTAATATGTGAGCTCTACCAGTATATACAGATAGCAATGAATGATTATACCATATAGTACATAAACATCTGTGCATGCCATGCATTAGCAAGGACACAGAAGTATATTGGCTGTTTGCCAGCTCCAAATTCAGAAGCAACTGACTACAACAAATACAGTGCTTGGCAGGGTAGGCAGTGCATAATTGTGGGATTTTCTCCCCTGTCTATTTTGGACTTCTTTAATTTTTAAATGGGAAGTAGAGCACTGACCAGAAGCACTTTAGAGACCTCGGCAGCTGCGTGAGAGAGGAGACTAGCTGAAACACTCACAGACACAATCATGCACACATGTCACGTCAAGACCTGGGGAGTCAGGTGAAATGCTGGGTGCTTAGGACCTGATGGACGCAGCTAGTCCCTTTCTCATCGATCTCTTCCTCAGACCATTTAGCACCTCTGTTACTCAGGGGTCTGTAGCCACAGATGTGTCTGTGTGGTCCTACAGCACCAGTTTCACCCTGCCATGTTTAGTGGGAGGATCATGAAAGACAAAATATTAGTCTGCATTTGGGCAGTGTCTAAAGGCACTTTCAGGGAATCGTGGCAATGTTATGGAGCCAAAGGGAACCAGCCCCATCTTTATTGCTCTTTAATCAGAGCATTGCAGGCTGGGTAAAGATCAATGATCTTTGAGTGTTAGCATTGACTGGGGCCTACAGCTCCCAATCAAGGGGCCCTCTCCCACCTAATGTTACATTTAATGAGCCAATTAGTCCACAATGGCATGGCCAGCATCTTAAACTGTTGTTTACTCTGCATTCATTATTAATATCTCATAGTTAGGTATGAATAAAATTAAAAGGAGCAGTGAGACCATTAGCTCCCCATGGTGGATGCTTATTAAGATAGGCTGCTTTGTTATCTGAGCAAGGGGTGGGGTGGTAATTGTTCGTGGTGGGCAGGATATGCTGGTTCAGTAACAAGAGTGGTGTGATTTATACAACCTTGGAGATGTTGTTGCATGCGTGTATGAGAGATGGAGTGGTGTAGTTTGCTCCAATGCCTGTGAGAGAACAGTCTGCATTCAGTGGTGTCAGATGCTGCTTTAGCTGCCTCATAAACACTCTGTTCTTGCCCTCCACTCCTCACACGCTCTTCATCTTCTTTTATCCCTGCCTCCCACTTTCTCCGATACCTCTGGGTGGGGGCATGCAGATTAGCTTTATCTCCCCTTTCTGTCATTCTGTTCCACCGGTATACTGGTTTATTTTCCTATTAATTTGACAATTTATGTTCATGCAGAGTGGGAGCGAAACACTATATGGTCATGCTAGGATGTTTTGGATACCTGTTGCTATAAAAGTGAGAACTAATAATCATTCAGAATCACTGGAGGTGAGTCAAAATCAAGCACGTCTGAAAATGACTGAGCATTGTTGTTTTGGAAAAGGCGGATGTGAGTACACGGGGACCAAGATCAAAGCTTGCTGGAGGTTTTCGCTTGTTTGGCTGTTCCTCATGACAAAGACAGAGTGAGAGTGTGTATATGGAGGCTGGAGCAGAAAAAAATAAATCAAAAAATCAATAAAACATTAAAATCGCTTCAGTCAACAGAGCAAGACGCAGCTGCATCCAGCAGCTCTTTTCCCTAGAAAGAATCTCCTTCTTCTGTTGATGGGACTGACTCCAAAGATTCAGCAGGCAAAAAAGCTCCTTTCAGAGGAAAGTCTATGCAATTTATTTGGTGGTGGACAATATTTAATATGGACAGAATATTAACGGCTTTTGGATAGGATATAAAGGTTACTTGCCTGAGGGCATGGTACTTATGAGCAATCAGTGTAATTTTTTTTAGAAATCATAAAATGAAATTATCAGCTAACCAATTTAGAACGCCTCTTGCTGTTCCCAAGGAAAATGACTTGACGGAACAGGTTAAAAGTGATAGTCATTGCATTTATATGGAAAAAACAAAGCAAAAACTTCTACCGGTCGTATTACAAAGACTGACAAATTGCAACATTTGTCTTAAAGTCTTCTTCAACCATTTCCCATTTCCCCATTCTCCTGTTCATCTATAGGCTCCAGTCAGAGCAACAGGGTAAGCCTTTTTGGTTCTACTGCTCCTTACCACTGAAGCAGTGCATAATAACTCATAGCCAACATTGTGCTGGAACACGGCAGCAATTGCTTTCAAGCTCCCACTTAAAATAGTCCTGGTGACAAGCCTGCTGCTTTAAATAAGCGCCTCAGCCTGTCTGGAGAGGCTCCTTAATCCCAGTGGTGAGAGACACTCCAACAGGAAGACACTGGGGTGAAAAAACACTCCTGCACCAGAGAGAGTGGAACAATTTACAGCAGGTAACTGTGGGAAGCAGGATTCACCGGCAGGGCGAGATAGAGGGAGAGGCAAAAAGAGCATGTGGGGGGTATCGAGAAGTGGAAAGGGAATTTACATGGATGGGAAATGAGACAGCTTATCTACAAATACCTCAGTGCCTGCACCCACAACCTCTTAAAATACATCCTTTAGGGGCTCCAGAGCACAAATTCTAATTCTAAAAATGAAGCTGGTGAAAATAAAAAGGGCTGAAGCGAGCAGCACAGAGCTCAGAAGATAGCATCAAGGCCCAAATGTCTTTGCTTTCAATCACTGTTCAGTTTCTTTTTCTGGACACTACTCGTGCACTCTGGCCTCTGTGTCTGTGCCAGGCTGTGCTGTGAGCCTCGCTCAGTTCCAGCTGGGTGACGTAATCTTGGACGAGACAGAAGTACAAGGGAGCTATGACGTCACCCAGGACCTCATAGAACCTCTCTTTCATCTCTAGATTACACACGCAAGCTCTCGTCTGAGAGCAGTGTGTCCATTACGCAAAGGGTAGATTTTGGCTTGTCCTCCTCACTATTTTTTCTTTTCCTCTCTTTCATTGCTTCCTTGTCCCACCCTCTAATTCTTTTCCACTCCCAGCTTTCGTCCGATTTCTCCCCCACTTTTCTCTGCCACCCTATCACTTCCTCCTCCCTCCTTCCCCTCCTCGCACTGCCACCCTCACTCCCTCTATACCTGAGGCTCTTGTTCTTTTATAGCAAATTGAACCTTTCACTCTGAAAGAAATAATTACTCTCTGGAGAGAAAGGGGACTGCCGTGGAATGCTGATATGACACACAATGTCACCTTGCCACTCAGGAGCTGCCTGCACACCCAGCTCCGAGAGAAGGGGGAGAATGGGAGGGAGAAAAAGAGCGGGTCAGGGTGCGGGAAGGGTGAGATGGGTTATAGAATAAAAGTAATAGAAAAGTAACAGAAAGAGAAAAGAAAAAGCTTGGGAGAAGGAAAGTAAGAGTGAGAGGAAACTGCGCTTGCATTGGTAAAAGAAAACAGGAGATGGAGGGAGTGAAAACACAAAAAGGACAGGCAAGGTATAGCAGGTAATAAGCTACGGAATGAGGGAGGGAGTGGCCGAAAAAAATATAATAGAGATGGAAATGAGAGCCCGACAGTGCTATGTGGAACTGTGCAGGAAAAGTAAGGGAAGAGGACAAGAGAGGATATGTGATAAGAAGGAGATAAGGTTAGGAACAAAAGTGGGAGAGAGAGTAAGGTGGTCTTTTAGGGTCAGAATAAGAGAGTGGGAGTGAGCAATAAAGAGGGAGATAGACAGGGTGTGTCAGCAAAGCCCTTACTGGGGTCACACCATGGATGGATCCATCTTCACTCACTGGCATTTGTGAGCTCGGGAGCAGTAGTAGCGAGAGCTGTGAGCCGGATCACTGCCATTTCCACTTATTACCCATCATGCCTTTCAGCAGAGTGGTCAAGCGGTCATGCTCTGGCCCCTGGGAAGTTAAAGAGCCCTCTGTGGGCTGAAGGGTAGAGGTGACAGAGCAGGAGGATGGGTAGACAGGATAGTGGGAAAAATAAAGGTTTTTGGAACCTGTAATACTGTCACAGAAACAAGTCGGGGTTACATGGTGGAGATTTAGGCTATGAAACCTTAGTGCTCAATTCAGATTTACTGCTTTTTTTTGTTTTTTACTTTGTTTTTGTTTTTTTGTCTGGTCATACTATTCCCATATGGCCCATATCAGATTCCAGGGTGTACAGATCACCGTCAACACAGTGCAGGTGAACAATAATTTTGCACATGTCGAGGAGCGTGTCAGGCTACATTTCACTGTGTGTTATACTTGTATAACTATGCATGTGACAAATAAAGAACCTTGAACCTAATACCATCATATGTATTCTGCTGTTGTACAGAAGTAAATACTGAAGCCACTGAAGTCAACATTAAGAGATTCATTGATTACAATTTCATGCTGACTTCTGTAGCGGGCACCCCATCTCCCTACGAACGAACCCAGGAGAAAGAGCTTGAACTGTTTTGATAACAGCAGAGGTTAATCTAGAATGATGCAGAAGTCAAATGAATTCTAGTTCCACTGTTTACACTAAGGTTGCATTACATAGAAACAGACCTGTATTTAAATAATGAAAAACACATTTTCCTCTATTTATTCATAGATCCAGTTCTTCTCAAAATCAATGTTGGTTTTCTCTTTGCTGCTTCATTTGTTGTATGCGCATAACTTTAGAATTTCATTCATTCTTCCTTTACAAAATTCACTCTGAATTAGGCCTCTCATCCAAACAAACTTGCCGCTGTAGGTTGGTTTGAATAAAGTTCATTTATAAATGCAAGCTGTAGAAATGAATTTATTCATGCATTGTCAATAAAATACATAGCTTTGACAGCCTTCTCCTTTAGCTTTCCTTGGCTTTAGGTTTTTTCTTCGCCTTGTGTATTGACCATGTGGGCCAGATTCATAAAACTGTGAGTATGCACAAAGACTGAATTGTGTATACACATTCTTTATATCAGATCTATAACGCTAAAGCCTGATATGCACTACCATTTTAATCCATGAATTGATATCTACATTCCCTAATTCACCATTTGCATATAAAATCTGTGTATGCACCACAAGTTATTAGACATGGCAATTAAGGCAACATCAAAAACAAAGAGCAAACTGGGGAGGTGGAGCAACATTTTTTGAAACTCTGCAAGTTCAAAAGACCCCGGCAGAGGTAAGAAAAAAAAAAGAAAAAGAAAAGACAAGAAAAAAAAAGCGATATTTTGAAAATACAAAGAAAGGCAAAAAAGCTCATCAGTTCAAATGAGGAAAGCAGACCATTTTCCATGGCTGTAGCTATTCATAGCACCCAACAAATTTAGTGCACACTAGATTGTGTATGTGTGTAAGTTGAAAACAAAAGCAAAAGAATGACTGTTTATACTTCAGACTGTGAGTGTGAGAAAGTGAAGTGATTACGCATTTCAAATAGTATAATTTCACAGAAATTAATTAGTCGCATTCCATTAACTACATTATATGTTTAGCTTACATATAAGGTATATATATCTGTATATATATTGAAAAAGTTGTATAGCTTCTATAAGTCTGTAGGGAGCTTTAAGTGTGATAAAAAAAAAATCCTAATGACTAGACTGCATTTTCCAGTTTTCAAATAAACCATGACCAGATTAAAACTTGAAAAATGAAATGGTTGAACCAATATTCTCTTGAATATACTGCAGTATTAAACCTAAAACTAAATGAAAACCAAGTGCTACAGTAAAACTGGTTCCTAACATGGGCTGTATTTTACTTTTAAATGACACAGCACTCTAAGATCACATTTTCTGCATTTGATTTAGAGGCTGTATGTGGGTATCAAGGTACTGAAGCTTTGTTCACATAGCTGATGATGAAAACGGGGTGGGGGGATTTGCCTGGCACTGTAGGTTTGCTACATATGAATCGATTTTAGGTGAAAGAAGGAAAGAATTTTGTCGAGAACTGTGCAAAAGATTTATCCTGAAGCTTGACAACAAATGCAATCACATAGGAACAGTCATAAAGAATTATTTTCATTGATAAGAAGAAGAAGAAATTCTGCATAAGAAGCAAACGAGATAATGACAGCTGAAATCCACAGAAGAACTGGGGCAGGTTATGCTGGAACATTTATTTGATTTGAGTTTAATTTGGTTTGAATAAAGTTCATTTATAAATGCAAGCTGCGCATTATTTTTCCACCTCTAACTTTTGTTATGTGAATGCATACTGTATATACCTTCCACTTTGTGAAAGGAAAGCTATCTTTATATCTGCTCAGGTGCCTTGTGAATAATAGGCAACTATTACTCAAGGTCACAACTCATTTGTCAAGCTGGGAGTTAAAGAAATGGCTCACTGCACTAAGGCTAACATTCACTTTTATTCTGCTGATAAAATCCACATCAGCTTTATGAGTACACGCAGTTAAAAAATGGAGAATAACAGATACTGGTAAGACAGAGGTGTGTGGTGTGGGGAGTGGTGGACAGCACAGCATGGAAGAAAATAATTTGCAGGGAACAGAGAAAGGAAGATAAACAGGAGCTACACCTGGACCAAATTGGAAAAAAATCCATCAGCTTATTGCCTAGTTATGTTATAACAGAATGCCAAAGGTGGCATGAAGGAGTGGCTCTGAGGATAAATCATGTTCCCTCTGCTTCTATGACAGCTTTAGTCATAGTGATGTCCACAAAGGGCTGTGGCGATCAAACAGGAGCTGTGATGACTTCATCCAAATGTCACACACACACACAATACGACAAACACCCGTGTCTCTCTGGGTAGGCATTATTTGATCTTGGGAGACAGACTCATGACAGGCTGTAACATGACAACTTGTCTCATGTCCAAGACAGTGAATGACAAGATGCAGTTTGCAAACTATCTATAAAAAAATATAACACAGAATAGTAACAGATACAGAGGACACTGCAGCCATGTCATGCCTTACAGCTATATTATTAATCATAGGGGTTTGCAGTTTACTGTCATACAACTGTAAACGATTACTGTGCTCTGCAACTGTGTGCTTGCAGCCCCACAACCCCTGGTCTTAGGTTATTAAATCCTATAGCCCCCAGCATGCATCTCCAGCTAAGATGCTTCCAACCCTGGCCAAAGACTTTTATCTTCCTCCCCAGCACAGGCATGGCACCTCAGTGATGCTTTCAATTTTCTGCTCTGTGCTTCTGTGTTTTATGAGCCTGTGCAAAGGTTCCAGACTGACTGGCTGGGCTGACCTGGACTCCCTGCCCGTTGGTGCGTGTGTTGTGGTTAGGGTGACATCAAGGCCACTGGCCAACCAGGGACAGGGTCCCGTGGCATCTTCAGCCAACCACAAAACACCCTGACCCCCCATTCGCTGATACACAGTAAGGCATCATGTTTACACACGCTGGCAGCACATGCAGCGCTCTTGCATACAAAGACTAATCATAACACACTGTACCAGGCTGAGGTGACTGTTGCTTTTGTCCAAGATATTACTGCTTTTTATGAGATCCATCCTTTGCTCCGTACAAAAACTAGATTTTCACTGGCACAATCACAGAGTCTTAGCTGGTCTTTATTTTTGTTCCAGTTCCTACAAAAATGGGTTATGCAAATCTGAAAGGGAAATGAAATTCACTTCTAAATCAGGCTCAAAACTGGTAATTACCTGTACAGACAGATGGATGGAATAAGTAAGCCGTGGCTACTGTACAGTCAGAAAATGTAGGCTCCTGGAGTCGCCCAGGTCTACTTTATTCTGAACTTCTAACAATAAAGGACAGATAAAACAGCTTGTGTGGTTTTTTGGGCTTAATCTTGGATAGATATTTATAACCAAATGGCTATTCTTTGCAACACTGACATATAATTGAGGTATTATTTAGTTGTATATTTCTCATGGGAACTAATGAGACCTTATTCAATGCCATTACTGTGAGTTATACAATTTTGTCATTGCCTCTGTAGTTTTTTCCACCCTAAATTATCTATATTAATGAATGTCATGTGGACTAGAAATGTTAATGAGGATATTGTAGACCAAATAAAAAACGAATCTTTCCTCACGTAAACATCCATCATCCAAAAATCCCACAATCACCCATCTTCCCCAGATGGAGCCTTGGTTGATGCTTCTTGGCACCTCATGGATACTATTCAAATCATTACATAGACCAAAAGACTGTAAAATAAGAATAAATTGGTCTAAATACAAGTATAGCCGCAACGTATGTTAGACAAGGAGGTTTTAAAGCCTTTAAAAGTAAATAACTGGGGTTTTGTGTCTCACAAAGCAGCTGTTTTCCAGGACCTCAAAACACCTCCTTCCTTGGTGTGTGATTTAGTTCTGGTCCTTGTCATGCATTTGTACCTGGTCAGAGGAGGCAGGGTTTAGGGCCTGTCAAATCCCTCTCAATTCCAGGGTTTCTCACACTATTAAATATAAATCCCGTGTGATGTGTGAGACAAGGATGGAAGAACTTACCTCTCCTGAAGAGGTTTGAATAGTGAGCAGAGGGTTTTCCTGTGCAGGGGAACATGGTGTGATGCATTACATTTCGCTACCCAGCACCCATAGCCCACCGCTTAGCTGATCTTTGAAAGATATTGCTTATAAAAGAGATGACTCCAGGCGACGGCCAAGTTCTGTAGTTTTATTACACCTTGGGGCTACAGCGGCCTGTCTTTGGAGAGATAAGGTTGTACCCTTTTCATTTTGTATCCTCCGGCCGATATTTTAAGCTGGCTTGTTAAGGGCAGGCGAGCTGAGCGCTGGAACAGAGTTTGATGCATGGCTTTACAACAGGAGCCGGGCCCATAACGCTCAAAGGCCGATCATTACTGACCTTAATAGCCCAGTCTGCATCTGGGCTTGATTGATCGTGCCTAGCAGGTTGTGAAATGCACCATCTGGAAGGAAGGAAGGTGAGATGGGCAAGCAGAGACGAGGGAGAAGGCAGGCAACACCAGCCGAGCACGGAAGAAGGGAGGAGGAGAAGGGGAGGAAAAAAACCCCCCACAAACCCAGACGATCTTGTACAGAAATTGATGGCCATAGTGGGATGCTGTAGAAGCTTAACTGCACTAAGAGGCCCACCAAGCACCATAAACACTGTCCCTGACATAAACAACAACGCTTAGCCAGACTAGGTGTATACAATATTCATCTGAGGAGCTGCTGCTTGGTAACTGTTGTTTACTTGCTCTCTGTGCTTGGATAAAATCAGCACTGCTTAGGTAAGACAGCGGGATGGTACAGTAAGTGCAATATGAGTAATGTGAATAAGCAGGATTTTGAATGCATTTGTGTGTGTGTCCATGAAGGGTGTATAAGAAACAGACGGTGGTTAGGTCCACAGAGCATCCTACAACGGTGCTTTACAGCATAAAGTCTGCATAATGCATGATCCTCAACTACTACAATGGTGCAGATTATCATAAAGCTCTCTATATTCTGCTGTGTAGCTGAAGCCAAAACATCATTAGGTCACCACTTTTTGTCAGTCCACTATGTAACAACAAGCTCTGAATACCACAAGATTAACAGTACTATATCACTCAAAAGTATCTACTATTCAAATTTAAATCAGAAACAGCTTAGTAAGCAGTATCTAATGTATTCCATACAAAGTTCATGCATAGTAACTGTACTCAAACTATTCCTGCACAACAAAATTTCTCTCTTATAAATATTTAAGTTGCCAGAACAATGACAAGAAGCCCTTTTGTGTTGGCTGAAGCTCCCAAGAGCCCATCAAGCCTGGGTTCTCTATTACCATCCTCTCCTCTTCATCAGTCAGTAACGGTAGCTACAATAAGGTGAAGTTATGTGTGTCTGGCACAGAAAAAGGACTCTGACAGACTCCTTTTTGCACTTCATTAGACCAATTATTTGCCTTGCTGAGTAATTTGACCCAGCCCAGTCATGTGAGTTATGATAAATGCAGATCGGGTTACACAGCACTGTGATTTTTAATATCAGTATGTATTTCTGCACTTGGCAGACACCAGCACTTAGCATAGCATGTAACACGCTATAATTTGGCTGTATAAAACTGTTTAACAGCAAATTAATGTGTGCTATAATCAGCACTACCAAATGTCTTTGGGGCCAACTTTACGCGAGGGAAGATGAAACATCTGGTATTAGAAAAGAGAACAGGGGATATAAAAGAGGAAGGTACGGTTTTTATGGTGCTTAAGATACATGTATACCTTTACACGTATTTTGTTGCTTCTGTGCTTGTATGTGTGAGAGAAAGACGTCAAGGCCAATGCGCACACGCGCAAGTTGTGCAACGGATATGGGAGGAGAGTTTGTGTGAGCGCGCTTGTGCATGCTTGAATGAGCATGTGTGTGAGAAAGGGGAAAAGGATGACAGAGGGCCAGGTGGAACGGAGACTTCTGTCGCTGACTCAACACCTTTCTCATTTTATTACCAAATCATCCATGACAAACAGCTCTGGCGTTTGGCAAAGGTGAGGCAGGCAGGATAAGAGCTGGGATGAGAGCAGAGGAGGTCATCTCAATACCGCAAACATTGCATTGGTAATGTAACATGTCTGTGTCACTTCAAATGCCACCTTTACATGATGCAGCCATCCATGTGTCATCTTTAGATATGCGGGGGTGACAGTGATGGCCCTTACTTCATATAAACTCCCACCATCAAGACACAAAAGGCTGGCGACGGAGAAATCTTATCACCTGAGTGACTACGAAAGGAAAAAGCTTGGTGACAAGACAATCAATAGAGCCTATAAAATATGAAGCGAGTGTTCTTTGTAAACATTCGCGAACAAGCCAACCGTAATAATGAAAAACTCTTTTGACACGCGCTAAAAAGCAGGAGCTTTTATTTAACGATGATAACAACCTATCTGTTACTATTTACAAACACCTCTTCCAACAACATATTAAACTGAGGATATCATATTTAGTTATATCTGCTTGTAAATTGCCTGTGACCCTTCTTTGGGACTGTGTTAGACTGAGCAGATGTTGTGTGGACAGCTTAGAGCTGGGGAGTACGGTTCGACGGCAGGCCTGCCATTCTTTGATGTCAAAGCCTTTTGTGGCTACGTGAGCAGGAGCAGATTAGCCTGATTGACGGCTATAAGATGCTAAGGATGGAGCTCGAAGCACAGCAAGCCAGGGCGTTGGAGTGGAATGGAGTTCATTCGTGAGTTACGAGTCTGTTTCAGTGAAGTAGTAAAAGATGAATAAATCCTCCCAACAGCCTGTGAAAAAAAAAATACAACTGCGGGCTTGTGATAGAGACTCACACAAGACAACAGGCAGAAGACTGAGACACTGGCATCTGACACACATACAGTATGCCAGGACATCTAACCACAAATCAGCACCAGATATAGTATACAAGATAAGATAGATATAGTAAACAACAAAACAATACACATCAAACTGCTATGCCACTTCAGCTTTTTTTTTTTTCTCCGCAGACTTTTATATTTTACCCACAGCACTGAAAACAGGCAAAGAGTAGCCCTTGACAACTGCCACCCTCCACTTTGTCAAGTTTATGTTTCAAGGAGATAGTCCCTACTTAAGAGGCCAAGGGAGCTCGTGTAAAGTCCTGGATAAACAAGGAGCAGGCTGATATAAATACCAACACAGCTAAGAGCTCCTCTCTGCCTCACAAGGACTCAGACCTGCAAGGACAAATGACCATCCCTGTTGCTGTCCCTGAGTCCCCGCGCTAAAAGAGGCCAGGTTAAGGTTGAGAGGACCTCGGCCCACCAGCTACCAATGAGCTGCATTTACAAAGTCAAACTTCTCCTCTCATGAGAAATCTAACCAAGAATGTGTTTCTAGCTTGAGATAACCTACTTTACAATGTAGCATCATTCAGGTTTTTTAACATCTAGGGGCTTTTTTAGACAGAAGAAGTGAAATGGTTAAAAAAAAAAGGGGGGGGGGGTGATTGTGGGGCACGATATTTGGAATTAATTAAAACGAGTGAGTTTTCAGGTGTTTCTCGTCTTGCTGTTTATTTTCAAACTTAGTGATGCAGAAGCTCCCAACAGAGACCAAGTGTTAGGGATTAACATGTCATCACAGAAGGGGGAACACAGACATTTTGACAGTTACACTCGTGAGCCGAGGCTTCATCTAACACCTGCCTCACACCTCCTGTCCAGAAGCGCACCTGTTCTGACACAGTATGAGGCTCAAAGCCATTCCTGGAGCAATGTTTACACCTGTTCAAACTTCAGAGCAACACACTGTGATGGGGAGAAATATGAGGGTCGAGGATAAGGAAAATCAGAGTATGAGGAAGATGAAAAAAACAAGCAATTAATAGAAATTTCCTGTGGAGAAACTGGGGCGGAGTAATGGCAACGCCTGAGCATGCTCAGCAGCGCTGTGGTGTCGCGGTAACATTGATGCATGGTGTGACCTTACTTGTAATGCCAGCCTTAATCTACGCAAGTGGAATAAATGAAGTGGGGCCGCTGCGGACGTGTCACCCAGACTTATAAAGACAAATCCACCGCCGCTCTGAGCTGTGTACATGTATTCATAAAACTCAGGGAGACGTCTCGATAGAGTGGAGTGCCCAGTATTGCCGGCTGGCTGGCAACGAACACCCAGCTCATGTTGTCACGGCTGCGTGGAGCTGTCTATCATTACGTGTAGCACACATGGAGGGCAGGGGAGATGTGAAGGTGAAAAATAGACAACATAGTCCGTTAAAGAAAATTGATGAAGAAAGTGAAAGGCTAAATATGATGAAGCATTTGCATCTGTATTAAGCTATCACAATACTGACAACATCCAAAAGACGGTTAGAATGATTTCATTACAAACTTATTTAAAAGAAATCAAACGCACAAATGAAATTTGTTTAAAAGCTTACAAAGTCTGCAAGCCTACAAAGTACCAATAAGGAGGTGGAATCAAAGCTTCTATTTCGAGATGATTTTTGATGACAATACCTGAACCCAGCACTCATTTGAGATAAACTGCTTTATTGCAAATCTCTGTGTGCTGACACTAACACAGCTTGTCATAGCCACTCATTACAGTTCAACCATGGATGACCTCGCAAACAGTCTTTTCAGTTGGATGGCTGGCTGTCAGGTTAGCAGTCAATTCATACTTGGCTGACTTTATTGGCATCTGGTTCAAGTAAAGAGCCGCCATTGATCACCCTGCGTTTAGTCAGTTTGCTTTGGAGCTGTGGGATTGACAACAGGCCTACCTTGATAGATGCTGCACTGACAGTCGACATATGGATGCTGAGCACCGACACGTGAGAGGCACTGGGATAGAGGTGTGTCTAGCATCTCAACAATCTATGTCCAAAATGCCCCACTCCTACTCTCCCCTTGCCCCCTGTCCAGTTCTCACTCTGACATGGCGGTGATTAATGCCACTGGCCAAGATGATAATAATAATGATCATAATTAATCAAGGGCTCTTCCGCACCTCTAGGAGCCAACGGTGACCTGGAAAAGACACCCAGACCTCCTTTCCCCCATTTTTCCTCTCTCTCTCTCCCTCTCTCTTTCTCTCCCCTCACCTCCTCCCTTCTTCCTTGTCTCACTGACAGGCCTAAACCTCGGCCCAGCAGAAAGAGCCATGCATTATCCTGCCATCACCACTTCTATTTATATCACACCGTCCATCACTATCACTTACTCTCCTCCGCCCGCCTTTACTCCACCCGCTTCTCCAAAGTGGAGTTTTCTTGAAGCTGCCCCATATTTCCTGGTGGAATAACGCTACCTATGCAAATGGCTGGGAGTCAAAGAAGCAGCTTATTTGACAGTGAGAAACCAACATCATAATTTTTTAGACATCGACAGGAGCGACGTCCAAAACAAAAGCCACCACCTCCTGCTGCCTGAGGCCAGGGAGTCTCCCTCTCTCCCCACTCTAGGTTGTGCGTGAAGGTTTGGCAATCTGTGTTTGTGTGTGTGTGAGAGAGAAAACATTTAAGAGAGAAGTGTGTCTGTCACAGATTTCTAGAAAATATGCAGCGGCAGAATGATATTTTAAATTCCTTGGCGGCTGCCAGGTAACAGTAGCCTGGAGCAATGGAAAAGTTTTTTTGTCTCACCTTCTCTTTATTTCCCCTGGTGAGGAGGATACAAAGCTCCTTTGCTCGGCTGAGCTGTACGTGCCAGGCATGTGTTGAAAATACCCCCCTCCTCCCTAAACTACTCAAATGCATATCACATACAACCTGTCTTATTTTTTTATTTTACTATCTCTTAATAAACATTGTCCAAAGGTACTGAGGACTTCCGTGTAGGGGGTCTTGTTGCATATCCCATCTATATCCCATCTATATCATATATAAACCCACACTTATGATTTCTTTTCCTGCATTTTTTTCTCTGTTTCTAAATTTCTGCATATTTATTGTCTCCAGATTTTCTTCACTTTGTGTTCTGACACATAGCTTATCTCAGCCTGTATTTAGGGCTTTGCTGAATCTCAGTGAAATCATGACACTTACCAAATCCCCCCTGTACCTCTGTGCCAGGCTCAGCCGCCCACAGTGGATCCCGCTATAGAAACAACTACACATGACATCATCAGCGCAAGACCCACTCATGGCAGGAACAAAAGAAGACCCACATTTACCCCTATACCAACCAGGTGGCCTACATTTCCAAATTGCATAAGACACAGGATCCTCTCTTATTCGTCTGCTGCTTCTCATGCACAGCAAAATGTCTCACAGGCAGGTGTGCCAAATTGAGGTCTTAAAACAAACAGATGAATACATGGTACATTGCCTGTTATGATCATTACCGTCATCACTGACGCTCGTCCCAACCACTAAATACATATGTACTAAAAATTCACAATAGATTTAAATTCTACCTGAGCCAGAAGTGCACTTTGCTGATTTACACTGCTGTTCATCTCTGTATAAGCACCATAATGCTTTATGATCTGATTCCAATTTCATGTTGACACCATGAAATAAAACTGTTAGATCACACCAATAGTAAAATACAAGTCATATTTGCTGCATGGAGCAGGAGTCCGTCCAGTCCGGGAACAGAAAGGAGAAATATGGCGACAGTTGTGAAAACCAAAGAAACAACACCGAATACAGTTATAACAAAGACAGCCAAAGTCTTATTAGCTGTCAATCAATGTTCTGTCACCAAGAGGTGCTAGCACAGACCTATTTTTTTTGTTATTTGATAACAGCATGGGATACTGTCCTCAGTCCAGGAATGCATTGAATCCATTTTGGTCAGCGTTTAGGAGGTCAGCAACCCTGCAGAGACTCTGACCATAAAGCAATGATGACAGGATTGATGTATGGACAAAAAATAAGACAGAAAAGGAAGCTTGAAAAGGGGGAAGAGAGTGGAAAATGTCTCTGGAGTCAGAGGAACCAATAAGGCAGCCACTGCTGGAAGCACTGCAGTCATCTTCAGTCGCTGGGCTGAAGTGAAGAGCCCAGAGGTACTGACTGTTCAACGACTCCGCCAAGTACGCGTCTAAGAAAGTCTAAAATAAAGGCTTCTTATTGCAAAAAAAATACAGTGTGTCTCCAATGAACACAAAGATGCTGTTGATAACCTTGCTGAACATCATCTCACTCCAGGAGGCTGAAGGCAGGGAAGAAATATCGACAGAAATGTTTTTAGATTATATTCTCATGACTAAATCAATACACAGATGAACCGTCTCTTCAGAGCGGAGTTAGGATGGAGTCATTGTGAAGGTCAAGCAGTTAGCCCATTAAAGAGGCAGCTAGGCGCGCAATTTGGCAGCACATCTCCACCTCCTCCTGCATGGCATGGAGGTAACAACCTTGAGGAGTTGATTAGCGGTAGAGACGGCTCCCACGACACAGGAGAGCCCCACCTCATAAAATCCTGGGCTCGGTAGCAGAACAAGGGAGCCTGGGAGAGGGGAACTCAATACAGAAGAACTGCCTGCCTGCCTGCCTCATCTTTTACAGGACGAATTAAAACCACAGCGGAACAAGTCATAAAACAGGAAATAATGAATTCAATTATACTTTTTAGTGTTTAGCGGCTGCTGGTGAGATGTGCTGAGTGGGCAACGCGAGGCACGCACACAGCAGCGGGCACAGGCTGATGACTATGTTGGTGGCGCTGAGCTTTCGCTGAGGGCTGCGTGTGTGTGCTGACTGCATGTCTGCATGCCCCTAGGAGCAGTTTAGACCTCGACAGGGCCTTCATTAGCAAATGAATGACTCTTAATTGGCCTGGCAAATACACAGGATGCTTGTTGATTATAGGGTGTTTTTTCAGCCTGCGATTGTGCTTCGACACAGATGCACAAATACGCAAAGTCTATAAACAGCAAGATACAACCAAACTAGAACAGAGGCACGCTTTAGCGCGGGCAGCACTGACAATAACTGTCATGTCATCAAAATGACAGACAATTCATGGCTTTGCTGCGCCTGGTTCAAAAGCAGGACTTCAACTGCCAACAAAAGATTCTGACAAAGAATTCTGGGACATATTCTCTTTATTCAGCCTATCTATACTTCTCTCTACCTCCCACCACCTATTTTTCACGCTTTTTCAATCCGTTCTAGTTTGTCCCCTGGCATTACTAACACCTCAGCGGGAGGGAGAATCACAGACAAGAGTCCTGGTGTCCTAGATTCAGCACCACTGGCAGGAGCGAAGCACATACTGGCCTGTCCTACAAGCTGCCATATAGGGCTCAGAAATCAGCTACACATAGCAGCCCAGTTTAAAAACAATACCGAGAGCCCACAGGACCCTCAGCTACTGTTCACACACACACTCTTACAGATGATGATAAAGCGACTGGAATGTGTTATATTTTGGATTGTGTGTGTTATATCAGTAATGCCATCAGCACACTCTTTTATCTGTGTGTAACAGTGTGTTTCTGTGGGATAACAGATAGTACAAAGGTATAAAATAAAAACACAGAGTAGAAAAATAAACATATTGATTTATGACTAAATATTTGTGGAACCAGGAGTAAATAAGAGTCAGAATCAGGTGGGAGAAAAAGCGTTGGAAGAAAAAGAGAGCAGTACTGAGAGAAGGACAAGAAGGAAGGGGGGGTGGGGAGCACAAATGACTATCTCAGGAAAGTCAGTGTCCCCTCTTTGCCCCAGCCCCTGGTGCCACTCACCCACTGCCAGACTGCCAATTAAAGCCCTGATTAAAACCGACAAAGTGTCTCCAAATGAAGAAAGAGCTGTTGGAGGTCTTAACTGCTGAAGCCTGTCAATTACACTGCCAGAGGAAAGTGGTGAGGGAAGAGCAAAAGGGTATGGCAATGACACACAAAACAGGGAGCACAGATGAATATAAGCTCTTTCATTCAGTGCTCCATGACTCCCCATGCTCCTCCAGAAAAATGGATAGAAGGAATTTTAGTTGGAGAATAAAAGAGGTTGACTTATAGGGTTTTATTTTGTTCTTTTTCCTCCTCGAGCCGTGAATTTTTCTCTTTGACTCTGAGTTTTGATCTGGTAAGAAAAAAAAGCAAAAAACAAACAAACAGAAGAACAAATGCTTAGTGCTCTGTGGTGAAAATGTGTCATACGTTGGACTCAAAAGATATGGGAGACACCACAGACCAATAATACGCTGTCCTTTTTGCTGCATGTTGCCATTGTAACTCATAGACACCCAACAGTGATAGGCTCAACAGCAGAGCCCTCAATCCCAGATAAACCACCCACAGTGTACATCAGCTGCTAAAATATGGTGGTATTCGTGAGGTCATAAATCTTGTTTTAGCAGGACGGGAAGAGAAAAGAAGGCCTAGCCTCCCCTGCATCGTTACAGCCGCATCCCTGTGCCCCATTCCACCTCCATTTAAGCTAAATGTCAACTTTTCAGCTCTTTTTTCTTTCCTACCGTTGCCATTTGTTTTAACACAGGGAATGGAAAGTACGAAAATAAGTCAACAGGAAGAAAACTACAAAGAGCCGGTTGTCAGCGGGTTTCAGAGCTGAGTAGATGGCCGAATGTTCTATAGTTTACAGAGAAGAAAGTATCCAGTGGAGAGATAAAATGGATTCCCGATCTGTCTGAATCTCTAACCCAGAAGCCAATGACATGAGTAATGAGGGTTGCTATTTGTTATAACAAAGTTCTGCACCTGAAAGAATAATTTCACATCCAGCGAGAACTATAATAACCTAATACTTCATAGAGATGGCACGATACCACTTTTTTATGTCCGATACCGATACCGATATCATAAATTTGGATATCTGCCGATACCGATATGAATCCGATATAGTGTTTTTTAATCAACAAAACTGTTTTTTAAAATATCTTGCTGCATTTTGCAAGTCTGCAAGTTCATACTCAAGTTTAAAACAACAACTACACTAAAGCTATTCTGTTATACCTGTATACAAAAAAAATATTTCATAGTTCAGCAATACTGATCAATCTAATAAACTTAAACCTACACCATCCTCCCTATTCTGGTATTTTAAAGAGTACTTAGCGTAAATATTAAGCAACCTAACTAATAGGGTTCCAACTCCCAGCAACAACAAAAATAAATAAATAAAAAATAAGGAACCACCCCTCACGCGCCACCTCATGATGCTTAATCGACGTAATCAACCTTAATTTGATGCAGTGTGAAAAAAAATGCACAGAAATCAATTATTTTTCAAGAAATATTAAATAGATTCAACATCTTTCTTCAACAAAATTGCAGACTGCACAGATGGTACCTTCCCAAAGTAAAAAGTACTATAGCTTACTAGGGTATATATTAGACTTAATAGTCACTATATACAGTAATTGACTTCTATTCATTTTACATCAAATTAAAACTTTGGGTGTCAGATAATTATTTATTAAAAGCTAGACATTTTAAATGAGAATAAGAAAGAAAAGTATGTCTTTGTGCCCCCTTTTCCCTGTTCATGCCCTATCGGCCCCCCTGGCTAAACTTTGCTAGATCCGCCCCTGCACAGTTACCAGCGTCAGCTACGTAGAAAAAGATCCTGGTGTAGAAAGAAATATTAAATAAATTCTAACAACAGCTTATCAAGCTTAAACGTTCTGCTGTTGTTCAGCCGCTGGTTTCCTCTTTCTGGTGCAAAGTGGGCCAAAAACAAACAAGAGAGACGGACTCGCGACAGAAAAGCCGATCAGCTGATCATTTAAGCAGTTTCATGATTGAAGTAGCAGCCGGAGAGCGAGAGGCAGTCGCTTGTTAAGCTTAACGTGGGAATGCTTTACAAACATTCAGAGATGGACTTACACACTTGCTTTACTTCTCTCGGGGATAACTTTGTCGGAGATGAAATGCCAGGTTGCTAGCGAAGCTCCACATGCTATCCAGACCACCGACAGGTCCGGCATGCCACAGCTGCTCTATCACGTGATGCATACTGCTCCGACTGCTAACGTTCTGAGGTGAGTTACGGCGTGTTGCAAGTTTTGCGAGGTGCTTTCGTGATATTTAATGGATCGGATTACATTTTTTATTTTTCTCCGATATCCGATCCAGTAATTTAGGTCAGTATCGGACCGATACCGATACGTAATATCGGATCGGTCCATCTCTAATACTTCATAAAAGTTTTTTATTATTTAGACATTAATCATCATTAAGAACCTTAATGATATTCTTTCAGTTTAATTAAATTAGATTTTTTTTTTTTTTTTTTTACTCTCTGATGCCAAGTGAACGTACTGCAAGATGCTCTGGAAAGGCGCTCAATCATCTACAGCCAGATGGCTGTGGATTAGGAAATAGTTGGTGTGCAAATTCACGTGGGTTGAATGGAAACAGGGAAGCAAATAGGGTTTATTACTGTCACTGTCAGACTTTCTATAAAAGGAATAGCAAAGACTCATCTAATAGAGCATTGATATGTCCTCTTCACCAATATGGTTCGTCTGAAGGTTGCACAACAACCCAAACGCTACCAAATCTACATAAAAATAAACATCTAAGCATCTGATTAATTTATTCATGGTATTTGCTGTTTTGTCTTGTAGTCACCTTTAAATGGTTGGTCTGGTCCGAGAGGGAAAGCCAGAACAAACGGATCAGAAAACGCCTGCATGCCTCATAAAACAGATTGCCATTCAACAACCATTTCCCTTTAGCACGGGTAAAAAAAAAAATACGGAGGACAACAACAGGCTGAGGCAAAGAAGCCAAAGCACTGGCTATGGCTATCTGATAATGTAATGCCCACAAAATCCCAGCGCTCATTCTTTCTTGCTTATTTCACACTCTCCTGTATTCTATCTCACTTTTTGTCTTACTCTTTTTAGCCGATGAGAGAAGAAGAGAACGTGTAAAAAAATAGTGTAATTTTTAAGCTAATACACAATAGAAAATGAATGAAAAAGACATAAAGAAATTAAGGAGAGGCTTAGACAATTTTTTTGTAAAGTAAATAAGAGGTATTAGAAAGAATAACTATTTTTTAAGACAAACCAGTGGCCTTAAGGGGCACATATTAAACACTGTGTGAGGCCTCACCCCTTACTACTCTACTGACTTATTCAGAGGGGAGGCAGCCACTGTTAATATTTCATGGGGCAATCAACAAAATAAGGAGGTGTAAGCTCACGGGAGACCCCTAAGCCCCTGTCACGTTCCCCCTTGCTCTGGCAGTCAGGTCTCAAATGTGTCCTATTGCATAAATATAGTGTGTTGCATTGTGTGTTTGTGTTGTATGTGTATTAGCATGTGTGAACGTGACTCTCTCTTTTTTTCTTTTACAATGTAGGCTTCATGCACTGAAGAAAACAGCTGGGTTGTCAAAACACCTATTCAGTGGATTATTGATGATAGCAATGTGATCTACCATTTCACTGCTAAATAACTTATAACATAACTGAGTAAAAATCTAACCTATTAAGAGCACCACAGTATCTTTAATTAAAAGATGTTTTCCTTAATCATGTTTGGCAAAAAACACAAGCATTTCTACAAACGCAATATTTATATGTTTAAAGCCTCGATCCCACAGACCTGTCCTTTCAGTCCTTTTTCCACTGCACCAAAACAAGAGAACTGATTTTTTTTCCCTCAGAGCTAGTTAGCATTAATTGGCAATTACAACGTGCTGTGTCAGACATCCCCAAATGGCTTCTTTTAAAAAAATAAATAAAAAATTCCATCCGTCATTGGCACACCAAGGTGTCTGGATGAGTTAAGCAAAATAATAATACAATTTTAAAAAAAGAAAAAAAAAAGCAGCACAGTGGCTCAAAGACTACAAAAGACACAATGAATCCAGTGCTCTGGTGTTGGCTATAAGAGGTACTTTGCTGACTGCATCCCCTCTGTGCCAGAGCAAGAGGACAGTCCTTTGTGTTGCAGAAGTCTTGGGCCACTGAATTCCCTGTTTCAGCGATTCTTTACTGAGGACAGATCCCGAGAGGTGCTGCTCCTCCCTGGGCTCCCCCACTGTGAATGACATCCACCTTCTGTTCTCATGGAGAGGGGCAAAAATGGGCCACAATCTGACCCATTTCAATGACTTGAACCCAACTTTAGCTAAAGGCCTGAAGTGATGATAACCACGAAAGTGTGAACACAAGATGGTCTAAAAAGGAGTCACATAAAGAAAGTTATTGCCACCAAAAAATTAAAATAAAATAAAAACAACCATAGAGTTATTGTGTTCTCCTACTATGTCTGGTTTATTTTCTTTTTATATCTCTTGTGTAAAAGGGCCATTCACTTAATAATTTCTTTCCTTATCAGTCACTCATCACAATGTTCCTCAACTGGGAAAGGAAAAAGATTTGCAAAACAAGAACAGAATAAAGCACTTTGACTGGTTTACTAGCCTGAGGTAGAATATGGCAACTGGAAAAAGTTACTGTACAGATTTGTCCCTCTGAAACTGTTACTGTTAGTGGATGGAAATGTTTTCATAACCTATCAAATTCATCAGGGGACCGTTTTATGGGGTCATAAAACAAAATGTGATAAATACAGTGCTTCAGGTCAAGGAGTATTTAAGCACTTATACCCACTGTGGCCAGGGACCGGGCTAGACCTTCTTATAGCAGAACAATTATTCTTCAAAAGAGTGATCTCAAGTCTTGTTTACCCAGGGTTATAACACCTAGAATACAGGTCGAAATTCAAGGTAGTACTCTAGCATAGTGATTGTCCAAACCTTCACAGAAGACAAGAACAATAAACTATTTATAAAAGATTGTTGGTCAGGTCTTGATGAATGTGTATCAATACCTTAGATGTCCACTGGAGTGAGAAAGCATATAGAATTAGCCTTAGATGATGGAGCAGATCCAGGCATCAGGTAAAAGAAGGGGGAATAGAGTGTGAGAGACTCCATGCAGCAAATGAATGCACAAGCCGTAGAACACCTTGACAGGCAGATATCTTGCTGCGCACGAGATCTACCTCAGGGGACATCTGGCTAATTTCCTGTGAAAACAGCAGACTACCGAGGCAGGAAGCAGTGGTGGAAGTATAAAAGAGAACAGGGAGAAGGTAAATTATTTTCCAATCTTAGAAAAGTTTTCCTAGAGTTTGTCCTGTTGGCAGTATGCGCAACCCTGTTTCCCCCCATTGGGATGATGTAAAAAATGCAAATTTAAAAAAAAGAAAAAAAGAAAACAATAATTTAGAAATCGCTTTAACATTTAATAGAAAATAGCACAAATGTTGAAACTGAATAATATTTTCAATTTTAATTTAAAAATACTTGCGAGGACAGAGGCGGGTTGACCAGTGTAACGTATCATTTCTTTTAAAAAGAAAAAGCATTTGGGAACTGAGGAGACCAATTACTGCAGTTCTCAAAGTGAAATGTTTTTTTGCAGTTCTTGGTTGATATAGGGTTTGAACTGTACAAAGGTTTGGGGCTTCTTTCGGTATATATCTTAGCTCATAATGTACCAAATGTTTTCTACTCCTGGCAGGTCTGGGCTGGAGGCAGCAAAGCACCCAGATTACTTCTGAGCCATGCTGTTGAAATATGTGTAAAATATGATTCTGCACTGTTTTGATAAAAAAAAACCCCACCACCAACAAACCCCAAACACCTCAATAGCAGCATATGTTGCTCCAAAATTGGTGCAAGTCATTTAGCATTAATAATGCCTTAACAAATGTGTAGCTAAGCATTAGTGCTGTACCATACCCATGAACGGAACAATAAATGTTTAAAAATCCATGTATATTATTATCGATCCTACTGCACTTTATGTACATATGAAAAAGTATGTAAAGTAACTGTAGAGTAACTGTACATACCTTTATCTATTTCAGACAAGTTTAGTACATATAATTAAAAAAAAGAACAGAAGAATGTAGTATTTTGGCTTTTTTGTACACAATTTTTCTTATATATCTCTTTTATTTTTTTCGTAATATATCTTTAAGTTACCATCATTCAGCTGTTCAGCTGTAATAAGTGAATTTCCCCATTGTGGAATTGAATAAATAGAGACCGAGATTGATTTTCAACCTTGCCCCTTGTATACAGAGATTTCTGTAGATTCTCTAAATCTTTAATGGTAATAAGTACAATAGATGATGAGCTCCAAAGGTTCTTTGGAATTTCAAATCAAGAAACTTAAATTTTTAAACAGCTTGATCATGTAGTCTTCTACAGAGCTGTGAACCCCCACCCATTTTTACTTCTTTTCATACATGATGTATAATCAATATATGCAATATAGACCTAATTATTTATGAGATTTTCAAGTTTTTATTCTTTCCTAAACCTTTCCAGCCTTCTGTTTCTTCTTCTAAAAATCTTTCTTGCTTGAAATTCAAAATGAAGACATGTTGACTAGTTGGATTAGTTTCAGGGGACACGCAGAGATACAACAATCCAATATGTGAATCGGATATTGGTGACAATGAGCTGATCCGCGGTCCGATCAGTTCCATTCTGCTTTATGTTGTTCTGTGTTTACTTCAACACGGAACAGCAGCAGCTAGCAACAGAGCTAATGTACCATGGAGGAAGCTAACAGCAAAGGGTCAGCAGTTTGAAGGTATTTCACGCCAACTACACCAACAGCTTCCATTTGTGAGTTTGCAAAAGCTTTTTACTTAACTGCAGACCATGGTCAAAGCGAGCTGACTGAACAAATCTGACAATTACCTACATGGATGCTGGTTCAGTGTAACATTTGGGAAGCTTTTATTATACTTACGGTAACATAATATATTGTTGTCAACTCGATCAACAGCATTTTACCTCAGCTGTCTCTTTTCTGCTCTACACGATTGTGTGTGAAGAGGAAAAAGGAGAAAGCAGCTGTAAATGTAAAGTGTAAATGCAAGCAGTGTTAAATGTAAAGTGTAAATGCAAGCAGTGTGCAGCAGCCTAATAATTCTGACTTTGAACTGGAATGAGACCACTGCAAATAAATCAAGCTTTACTTTTTCACCGTAATCCTGGGCCTCTTTTCATTTAATATGTTGCTAATAAATACCAAAGTAAATTAATTTCTTGAATCTATTTATTTTTGCAAAGTTAGGCAAGTCTCTTAAGTTGAGCCTGATCTTTCCTCTCACATAAAAGAATAATTCTCCATCTTTTCATCATACTGACTAATTCAGCGTACAAATTTAACACTGGTACCAGTTCGGTCCTCAGGTATCGCATTGGGTCATAAATAGGAATAGCTTGATTGATCCATCCCTAGGGATGGTTGAATATGGAAAGTGGTGTGGGATGAAGGTGGGGTTGTGTCTGTGATGGAGAACCCTTCCTGTCTGTAGAATAGAGGTGATGGTACATGATTATTCAGCATGGCTCCTCATCAGCATCCTGTTTTGGGTGCCTTGGTCCCATTATACCTGGTCTCTCTGCAGCCCCAGACCCAGCGTCAAATACTCTCAAACGCACTCGATATAAATACATTAACACTTACTTACAGTCTATCTCTCTGACTCACTCTCATACACACACATACTGCTCAGTTTTCATTGCAAATGGCACCAGGGAGAGCCACGCATTGAATGGCAAATGATAAATTCTGTTCTATATTCTCTGTAAGGGAAATATGGTGCCCCATCCTCATGACACATTTGATATACAGCCATTGCAAATTAGCCACAAGGCTGCAAATGTGGAATGAATTGATATTCCAATCATCTGCATGATATAACAGCACACAGAACAACGGCAAAGTCATCTGCGTTGCCTTGATTAGTGAAGTACACACGCAGGAGAATACAATTGTCTGTCTAAACTAGAGGCATACTCGTTTCCCAGCAAAGGCCCGCGTCTAATAGAGGCAGCCTCCAATAAATTTGTACAAATATTCCAACAGAAGCAGGAAGGCCGTTCTAACAGTGGAATGCGTTGATAAACAACTGTTGTGTCTATTAGCAGATGCTACTGTCACGCATTTGTATGTCAACAACAACAAACAGAGACAGGAGAGATGTGAATGAAGGAAGGAAAGAAAGTAAAGAAAAGAAAGGAGGAAATGAACGAAAAACAAAGAAAGAAACAAAGCAAGAAAGAAAGAGAGAAAAGGGGAATTGAACACAAAAGAGGTGAAAGAGTGAAAACTGGAGCTGTTCTCAGAAAGGTCAGGCTGATTGTCTCTGCCCAAATATGCTGGCCTTTTCAAAATTAACTTGGCAAAGGCGATATTTTCCACAAAGCCGGCATCATGAATCAAAGAAGCGTCTATAGTTCATCTCTGAAAGCAAAGCAACTTGCCTCCCTGTGAGCTCCACTCTCTGTACTGATACTCCACCCTCCCGCATGGAGCTGACATCTTCAGTAATTATGTAATTAACACTATGGCAGGGCCGATTTTAGAAAAAGTACATTATAATTGCATCCAGTCATTCATTAGTTAGGCCAAACATTTGATACACTGCGCGCAGGTGCGGCAGGGGGCCAAAGGCTACTTGTTTTTTGGATCGCTATTGCAGTGTCAATGACTTGATTGGTTTCTGCTTGATATCGCTGACAGGACAGGTTTTTGTAATTTACCAATAATTACCCTCACTCCCTGATACAATAAAAAAAAGTCACTGGTCTCTGCTAAGATAAACCAATCGAGTGTGCTCCCTCTGCTCCCTGCCTCACGGTCTGCTTGTCTGGTGTGAATAATGCCCACCAGGCAGTGTTCAACTAAAACAAATATAACAAATCAAGAAAAAACAAAAGCAGATGCCACATTTTTTGTCTTCCCGTAGCACTTGTAATCCTGTATTAAACCATGCTAAAGCAGTAATTAACTGAGTGATAAAAGCATGTTAGAAAAAGCGGCGAAACACGTACTGTTCAACATGATGTATTACATTAGTCAAAGCAGCAGTATGTCTCTGTTAACTGCGTTTATTGGGGTTTTTTAAGCAACAGTGGGAGCCTGTAATACACCAATAGACTTCTGACTGCAGCAAATGCGTTGTTAGGTTTAGAGTTTAACAGGTAAAACTGCCAAAACGGGGGACATTTCTACAAGGCTTGGACCAAAGCAAATCACAAGGGTGCAACATAATTCAAAGGGAATTTGTCCTGGTCTGAATCCTGTAATGGAATACTTTTCCTGTGATTAGTGGATGGATATTATCAAACTATTATGATGTTACAGTCTGGTTAGGCAGACAGACAATTTGGTCCCCGTAACACCAAATCTGTCCCTGTCCCTGTGATGATTTCTTCAATTAAGCCTTCCTGGCAGAGGAGGCCAAATGCTTAACTAGGCAGAATTGGAGCTGCCACTAGCTAGAGGTAGCAATGGGCTCCACTTCAACAGCTCATTCATCAGCCCCAGCGCTACCACTGGGCCACCTGTTCTGACACTATGCAGGGATGGAGTCATTTGCATTCTGCTCCGACAGTCCTGCTTCCCTCTCCTCACTTTCTCTCCTTTTTCTCCGCCTATACAACTTTTAAAGTTCCTCAGTGGCAGCTCTGGCAGATAATTGAATACCAGGGTTTGATTTAGTTTGAAATCAATTTGGGAAGGGGCTTTTCATTCATTATGCTCCTTGGCTTAGGTAGTGCGTCTAAAATCCCTCAAACTTTGGCATGGGCTCGAACATCGTCAATTCAAAGTGAAATTAAGCTGCCCTGAGTTGGATTGACAGGCAGGTAGTACATGATAGGATAGGGATAGTCTGTTGTCTCAGGAATGGACAGACTCTCCTCTCCTCCCCTCTCCTGGGGAGACTTTCTCCTCTGTGCTCTTTGTCACCACCAGGTGCTGCTGTGAAATAAGGAGAGAGGCGTCGACGT
Source organism: Diplotaxodon limnothrissa (assembly GCF_057381915.1). Classification (NCBI taxonomy): domain Eukaryota; kingdom Metazoa; phylum Chordata; class Actinopteri; order Cichliformes; family Cichlidae; genus Diplotaxodon; species Diplotaxodon limnothrissa. The sequence continues at coordinate 22,681,728 of NC_140615.1, forward strand.
GAGGCAGCCATGCACATAGCTTAACATTTTAGCCAGCTCCCTGCAGACACATATGGCAGGTGTGTGGGTGGATGTGTGTATGCGTTTACGTATAACATTCTGCTTCTATGAGCACACATGCGTGCCTGTCCATATTTTTGGTTTAGATATAAGAGTTCATGTCTTCTCTTTTTTAGTTTCCATATTTATGTAATTTTCATGCTTGCAAAGTGTCTGTTTGATTGTGTTCCTGACAACACACCCTGCACAGTTGTTACACGGTTAAAGACATTTTGTTCTTTAGGCTCGCTGTTTCAGCACATTGGGATTGAAAATAATATGACGATTCTATTTAATTTGAGTAAGTTGTATCAATACAGAAAGAAATATGGTCCCTTTTAGTGCATTTAGGGTGACACAAATGGTTTGGGCAGAAACATACAGAGCCAAAGCAAATCCCAATTCATAATTTTTTGAGGAATATACTTCAAGCACATGCTTTCTATCTTCCCTGGTGATCCTCTCCCAGCTCTTCATTGCAGCCACTTTCAGCTTGATTTTGGCCTTCAACAAGTCAAACACAGCTCAGTTAGATTTGCCAGTCAAATAGCACCTTTTCACCCTTAAAGGCTCTCTGGTCGCTCTGGCTGTAAGCTTTGGATCGTTGTCCAAATGATGTATGATGAAATGCCAACCAACGATTCTGATGCATTTGACTGAATCTGAAGACACAGAATGTAAGCATTCATCCTCTGCCATCAGTGAAATCATAAATAAATGCCAGTCTGCTAGTTTCACTGGCAGCCATGCCCAAGCAATAACAGAACCTCCACCATGTTTAACAGATGAGGTAGTATATTTCGGTTCATGAGCTTGTACTTTTTTCTGCCCACTTTCTTCATCATTTTGATAGAGGTTACTTTTTCTTTCATCACTCTTTAGAAATTTACTCCAGAACTTGTCTGAAACGCAACCTGACCTTCTTGTTTTTGAATTTTACCCAATGTTTAATAAATCCTCTGAGGTTATGATCCTCTCTTGACCGTCAAAAAGGAAACATGGAAGTGTACATCACTATTCACGTATTCTGCATTCTTCAAATTATTCTATTCAAGACTCATGATCCAGTCTACCAGCCACTGTGCAACTGCTTTTAAGTGTACTCAAGTGTGGATTTTGTCATACCAATTACCTTTGATATAACTTTATATAGATTTTTTGCTTTATTCAGCTCTATTATTCTCACTTGAATACACAGCTCTTTACTCTTCATATTGACTGACCTCCAACAGTCTCAGTAGAATTACTGAACTTCTCTAATTTCAGTGTATTTCGACCTCTTTTGTGCATAAATAAACGTTATACAGCTGTCCAAAAAAGCACGTAGTTACAATGCTGTAAAAAGTGCTACACTAGCCACACAGTTATTCTTATATTGACTTTAATCTACCTAAAGAAAAAGCTCACTCTTGGCACTTAAATGTAGCATCAATTACTTTCTTTCAAACTGAACTTATTGAAGTGCAAAAAAATTGTAATTTGTCAAACGCACACAGACCGGAGTGTACATCTGTGTGAAAGTGTCCACCTGACAACTAGGCTGATACACTGACCACAATCAGTGATAAATCAATACAATGCATTAAACAATATGTTAGACTCCATAATGGAACATAATAGTCCCTGTATTTGAAAACAGCTTGATGCAATTGTGAAGAAATATGGAAATGTTTCAGCAGAGCACATTCACTAAGCACTTTGTGGGGTGTTAGAGGACTCTAACACAGGCTGGAGAGTTGAATAGCAGTTTTCAATAAAGAAAATGGATAACATTGCCGAGTGCACAACTGCAAGAGTGCCTTAACTGAGAGAGATGAATAAATGGACACTTGACATCACAGCCACTGCTGGGGACATCAGTAGCAGATATCACTGTATGTTTTCTCTGCTTTAAAAGCAATTTCTTCCTTTGGAGCCAACTTGTCTGACTTGGGGCTGTGTTAAATTGTTAAACCCCCCAGATATGGTAATCTGACCTTGAGAGAGTGTGTTTGCTGGGTGTCAGACCCTCTAATTCATCAGAGACAGGCCATTAGCTAGCTATCCAGCCACACAAACACACAATGGAACAGGAAGGAAAGTTCTCAGGGAAACAGCAGCAGCCCCGTTCCTGAGATATCATTAGTTACTGCCTTTCAAAACTGCTGAATTGGGACACTTACCTGACTTGCCCCATTTTTTGCACCATAAGAGCCAAGATGTTGATGAATGGATGTATGAAACTGTCACTACCAGGAAATAGAGAAAATAGGGTTAAGGACATATCCTAGCCAAAGTCTTTAACATGAGGGACTAATGCAGAAACACAGAAGACAGCAGCACTTACTCATTTAGGTAAAAGAATTGCACACTAATTTAATACTCCGGGCCTGCGGCATCGAAGCACGACTACATTTAGGGTCCCTTTTTGAAGGATTAGTGAATGAAGGACAGGATATGTAAAACTGAGCATTTTCAAACTTATTCAAAGATGGCGAAGGGTTGCCACATGAGGTCAGTGGTTGCGAACAGCCTCATATATCTAGATGCCAAGGGAGATGGAATAGTAATTACTCCTGCGCATCTGTGTGCAGAGACACAGCCTCTGTCTTGTAAGCGGCAATGATTGACAGCCTCAATAAGAGACTCGCACCGCGCCCCGTTCCCTCCGCCTACATGCCCCTGTGACAACTGGTCAAACCCATCGTCTGGTGCCCCCAAGGCGGGGCACGGGTGACACCCCCCTCTGATAATCCTGCCCATCACATCCATCATGCCACCCTGCTCACCCCATGAGAGGGCACAACCGAGGGAATCTAATCAGGCAGTCTAATTGAGGAGCAGCGCTAGCCAATAACAGGCCTAGGAGGCTGGCTCTGCCTGGGCAGGCTCAGGGGACGTCAATAACACTCAGCGGGTGTCGATTCATCAAACCTCCTTAATGTCATTAGCCCTGAGAGGCTCGCTTAACCCCCACCCCTCCACCCCCGAATCTTATTCTCTTATGCCTCAAACTTTCTCTCTCACTTTCTGTTGCCTCTTCTCCTCCACGTGCCTATAAATCTATCCATCTCCCACTCACGTTACTGCCTTCCTCACCCATCTTTCGATAGGTAATTATATGTTTTCCATTGATAGCAACTTCAGCCTTGACTGAGAAAATGTTATATCTATATTTCTATGTTTGGGAAATTAGCACTGTCTGCTTTTTGGACTAAGCTCCACTCCTTTTTTTTTTTCAGTCCTCCTCCTGTCCCCCTCTGCCCCAATATGTTCTTCCCCTTTCTCTCCAACAACATGTGGCGCATATTCCAGCTGTTTATTAAACAATGCCAGAGCTTCCTAGGAGCAGGTGATGCAGTCAATTACTCCACAATTACCTGGGTAATTATGCAAAGGAGGAGAGAGAAGAGCAGTAGCACAGGGATGAAGAGGACCTTGGCAGAGGTGGATCGACTGCGTTGGCAGTGTTTGGGACCCAGAATGGCAAGCGATTGAGACCTTGAAGTGACAGTGCCAGTGAGAGTGCAGCTATAAAGGACGATGTGCCCCCTCACCTGCCAAAAACATACACTCACGCGTACATAAACAACCACAGACAGAGTTTGAAACACTCAGCCTGCCGTACTACTCTGACACCCGGATGCCACTGTGTATGTGGCTTTTCTGAGTGCTCAAGCCCGCTTTTTGTTTTGGACAATAACTATACAGTGTTTCTGTGCTTTTCACTCCACTGTTTCCTCTGCTCCCATGACAATTAGATGTCTTATACCTGAGAGGCAACAAAGAAAGGAGGGCAAGAGACGGGAAAAGGCAGGAGAACAATGTCGAGGATGTTAAGGATCGAGTGAAAAAATAAAGGAAAGAAGAGCAAAGGTGGAATAAGAGCAGACAAGGAAATCTATGATTCTTTGAAATCTATGTTAAACCTGAATAAATAACCAAGCCTGCTTGGTTTCTTGTTTTTTGCTTTGAGCCTACTTCTCTGTGTATATAAAGACCAGTCATATTTGGCAACATGCACATTTCCCTTTTCTCAAACTCTACTCACAGCCACTAACAACCACTGCTGCTCTGCAATCATCCATGTGGACTATTTTACACATTGACACCAGAGCTCATGTCAAGCAGGCCTGACAAGCATGTCTTGGGGTAAATTGAACCATACAGTGGCTATTCTGAAACAAAAAAGAGTCAGATGGAAGAAGAGCGCTTGGCATATTTCCTGTCATGGGAGCTTTATGCACTTGGATTGAAGATATTTTCACTGGCAGGGTGAATACTAAATTGCTTAGTGTCAGCTCATCACTTAAGGAGGATTGTTGGTGGGTATAATACTTCCCTGCACATGGCTTCTCCAAATAGTCTCAAGCCAGCCAACCCCACTTAACTTTCTCCAAGTGTGCTGACGTGATGCTGTGGCCGGAGTCCTGTCTGTGGACACTAAGCTTTCAGTTATGGCTCCCCAAACTCATCACTTTGGCTCAGATTTTCTCTGTGTTGCAGATTAATTTATAAATCTCACATCAAGAGGGAGGTTGACTGACCAGCCAAAGTAGACATGGCCACGTTTTACAAAGAGACAGTTGAAGAAAAAGTGGCAGAAAAATGTCTAGTTTTACAGCAAATAAGAAAGAGTGAGCGAATGAGTGAGTGACTATTCTGTCCAACCCTTTCCCCCCAAAAAATGTTTGATAAATAAAAGTAACACATCTGTCCTTGGCTAAGTTATACTTATGTTTTTTTTTTTGTCCTTTTTTGTCCACCTGTCTGTCTGCGTCTGAAAGGGCAGAATTAGATAGTCACATGACCATTCTGTGTTAGTGAAGATGGGCATGGGGGAATTGCCTCACAGCTCCGTATCTTAAATCTGTGGGATTAAGCTCCATTAAACACGGAGCGCTGCCACAGCTTTATCTCTGGATTTCACTCTGAGACAGAGCAGAGAGTATGAGGAGGAGGGAGTTGGGAGGGAGAGAAATAGCGATGAAACGTCCTTCACCTTTATCGACCAAATTATATAAAAAAGGAGGGATGAGAAAAATTGCTTGCCTGTTCCACAATGGTGGAGAATGGGACTTGGCCATCGTACACTCATGTGCTAGAACGCTTAAACATCCAGACAGCCACTCCAACACTGGCCACTACCCTTTGGCACAGAGACATACATTAGAAAAAGGCATTTCCCCAAGCTATACTGGTCATTTGATGAGAAATGACCACTGCTGACTCTTGTCCTCTAGTACTAAGTCAAAAAACCCCACCTCTTCAGATGATAAGACTTAAGGTAACAATTAAAAGGCTGATAATAATCATTTAAATAGTCAAGATGTGGTATATTTTTTTAGTGAATCAAGTCTCCTTATGCTTTTGTACAACCTGTGTTCATATATGGTTGGTTTTTTTTTGCTATACTAGAATATCAGCGCACTGGCTGTGTCTCTACTTTTTTGCCACACAGAAAATGAATCCTTGCCTTGCTCAATACATTAACTGTATAGTTTGAGATAAAAAAAAAAGGTGAGCAAGCTGGGAGTCGGGGTGGTCCAGTGATGAACACCTCCTGTGTCAACCCTTCATCCTCTTGCTCTCTCTCTTGCTCTTCTCTCTCCTCTGGGCTGTTATTGATCTGATCTCCTCCTCTCTCAACTGGAGCCATGATTCATGTTGTTCCGACTGGCCCTCACTCACCACACACAGACACAGCTCAGTCATGCCCTTCGCTATCTATCTGTCCATCTGTCTCTGCCTGCTCTCCCTCTTTCTGCCCTCAGGCAAGTCAACCTGCTATTCATATAGGGCCACCATGACCCGGTATGGCCTGGGTGTAATTATTATTGCTTCTCATTATTTGTGTTTTTATCTTTATTAGCTCTCTGTATGAAGCTTGTCATCTTCCAGTATGAATCTCTTTGTATTTCTTCTTAACAGATGATTGGAATCAATGTTGAAAGCTGCCTCTTTTGAAGTTCTTTCTTCCCATCAAGCTTTACATGCACTTCATGGTGCAGGAAGAGGAGTTTTCATAGCTCTGCATTGCTGTGCTTTATGATATTGATTAGGTTAAATGTCATTTCTTGTCCTAGCAGGGATTCAAAGAAAAGTTTTTGCCATTTTTTTGTGTCCTATATGCAATTTAAAAATATATAAAAATATATTCAGATATCATTTCTCAAAGTGTTCAAGGCCGTTCCAATTCAGAATGTTCATTTTCTGATGAAAAAAGCAAAATAAAAAGCAAAAAAAAAAACCTAGAGATACAGCGGGAGAGAGAGAAGGGACAGAGGGAGAGAGAGACAGAGATGTGCAAAGGCCTTGCAGCAGCAGAAGCACATAAAAGCCTAGCTTCAGCCAAGGCTCCTGCTCCAATGTGTAGAAATTAATTGAGTGAAAAAAATCTGCTGTTTAAGGTTGAAGTGGGTTATGGGAGGCAGTGTAACAATTGTTTTCTGTTTGCCAGGGGCTATATATCGTTCATTCCGGCTTTCTCTCTCCTCCCCGCTCAACACTGGCCTCTCCCCCTCCCCACCCTCCTTCCTCCCTTACCATCCATCCACCTTCTAAGCCTCTCTTGCTCCCTCCTCTCTTTTTCATCAGTCTTTTATTTTCCACAGTCTACAGTCTTTTTGATTCATTTTTATCTCTCCCATTTTCATCTATCATACAGGAGATTTTTTTTGCTGTCTTTAAACGTTTTCTAGCAATAACAGGCACCATTTATGAAATGAGGGTTTTACCGAATTTGCTTATGTGTGTGTGTTCAGTGTGGAAATTCCCTCACATTTATGGAACATATATATATATACATATTGTAAGACAAATTTAACGCCCTAATAATAAAGCTATACATGTACGTAAATGCAATGAATTCTGTAGGTGAATCGCTCTACATGCATGCGTCTTTATTCGGTAGTGACAGGAACAGGGGAGTTCTGCACACTGTGCAGAACAAGCTTAGCACCCCTTGGGCTTAAACAAATGACTCATTTTCTCTTCACATTAAAATGTGCAATAAATTTCTCAGAAGTCTGCTGCTAATCCAAAAAACTATCAAAACAGCAACAAAAAGCTAAACAAGAGACATCCTTAAAATCAACACGAAACAAAGACGGAGCGGAGACAAAGATGCACGCGCTGCATGGCATGATGAAGCTAACATCTAATCAGATCACTGTTAAAAAAAAAACAACAGCATTGGTACGCTGATGTGTCAGCATACAGAAAAAGAGAGGAATGCACAGAGCAACACACACAAACAGAAAAGATAATAGAAAGCAGAGAAAAAGATGGATAACACAAATGAACAAAACGCTAATGAAAAGACTTTTATCTGCTATTATAGTTCCTCCGTTGCCCAAAGCAAAGGGTTAAACCTGTTTCCTGTGTTAAACTACTATTTAAGCACTCTTTCATGTAAAATATCAAACCTTTCAATATCACTCTGAGGGAAGCACAGTTGCTCACACTGTATATTTCTATACAAACACTTAAGTATTCTCTTTGAACTTTGCAGTTCCACTCATTATACCTCCTTTGAAGAGTGAATGTTGGAGCATTGGTACATTTTGATTTTGAAGTTATTAAATGCAACACAGCAGCAAATTACATTTAAACCTCTGTTTTACTGGTTAATAATACATAGGCCATGTGCAGAAGCCAGCAGAATAAATAGCCAAGCAACAAGAAAGATAAAGGAAGCCAGCAAGTGAGATGCTTGAGTTTAGCAAATTCATCTCAGTTTAACTGTTAACATTTCAATATTTTTTGCAGATTAAGCACAAACTGTGATGCTGTACTTGCTTTTTGAGTTAAGAGAAGATAAACTCACTGGATGACTCTTCCTTAACACCTTTGCTGGCCCCCAGTAGTGTCCTAAACACTAACTCCAGTGTTGCAAACCCTATCTGAGAGAAATTAAAATAGCCACGTTGAGGAAAGCAGACACGGTTCTGCCAAGGCCATAGGGGATCGGAGGAAAACTGCTGTTCTTGACATAGGGGCTGGTTTTCACTGTAATAATGGCTTCATAACAACAGAGACCTAAGTGGCTTTTTCAAAAGAGAGAAGCAGATGGAGCAAAAAAGTTACACACACACAGAAAGTTAAAGGAACATGATGAAGACAGAGGGGTAAAAATGGAAACTTGTGGCTTAGGTAAAGGCATACCCTTAGCATCGGCATTACAAATGCTAAATTAAGTCATACAGTTTGGCAATAAAAAGTTAAACACCTAGTTACAGCAGATAGAGCTCAAGTTAATTATTCTGTTAACAAAAATTTAGCATTTCTGCAGCAATCATGTGACCAGCAAGACTTTGACACTGACACAAGCATACAACAAAATTGGAATAGTTATTATTAGCAGCAAATCGTGTACAGTTACAGTGGGGTCATGCAGTGCTGTGGTGCACAGTCTACAAAAGATGCCATCACTCTTAACTTCACTCTTAATCTATCAACTGCAGCCTCCTCTGGTCTTAACATAACTGGTCTCAGCATAAAACAGTTTACTGGGAGCTTCATGGCATGGATAACCATGGCTGAGCACTAGGTGTAATTTTTCAGTGGCCCACTGCTTTCATCCATATATTGTAGCTTTAGAGTGTGACCCCACTCTTGTAATTAAGCATACTGGTTTATGTTGTTTAAAATACTCTATTTATCCTTAAATTTGTGGTATGGTCTGTAAAGGTGGCCCAGTATATATTCATGGTTTATTTAGGATTTTATTTATTTATGAATTTGTCTTGTATTGCCCATTTAAATGTTATTTATTTATTTTTATTTTTTAATCGAATGAACTTAGCCAAATGTTTCCCTGTCAAAGTTGGTTCCCCAAACAGTTTGTGTGCTCTGGTGCCTATCCTCCATATCCTGAAGAAAGTAAAGTACACATTATAGTTCATTTAATAGGTTTTCAAGATAATAAACTACTCTTTAAACATAAATAAGGCGATCGTTGAGTCCCTGCCTCTACACAAAAATGTTACAAAAGTGTATAAACTAGGCAAAAGCTGGTACCGCCTGCTTTTCTTTTTCTCCCACCTATGATTTAAGCAAATCATTGCCAGGAATGATCTGAGGCCCTGACTAGAGTTGACCTTTAAAGCATAACACAACTCACTATAAGATTTAGTATTTTCTCTTGAGTGTGTGTCTTTGAAGAGCATTCTAGTCTGAGCCGCTGAAAAGGTAGAAAACAGAAATGTTGCCTGTTAACATTCAGCTCTGCTACTATTAAGCATTCTCTTTTATGTTCAAAATCTTGTTGTTGTTTTTTTCATTTTGCTGTGTCATATTGCTTTAGGTCATCTTTATACATGTTATTCTTTCCAAATTGTTTTTACCACAGGAGAATGTTGAAAAAGACCCCTGTGGAGATGCCTCAGCATGACTACACCACAACATTTTGCAACAGTTGTAAATTAAATTAAGGAAGGTATTGATAATATACAGCTTTATATTACACTCTTTATATCATCACTCCATACAACAACCTTTCTAATGTTGAGCCAACCCAAAATAGGCTGATGGACCGAAATGGTCCAATAGTCCAATGATAGCTGGGTCAGCATGAAATACAGAGCTTAATGTTTCCAGAGTGATTTGGAAACTGTTTGATAAAAGGGACAAAAACTAATTACGGTGAGCTTGAAGGAAAATCATGAGTAAAGTGCAGGTTCCTAAGGCTTAAGGGTAACACGTTCTTGTCAGAAGGCTTTGATTCAGTCGCTGATAACAGCATAACAAACACAGTTGAGCCCTTATGGAGAAGAGAGAGGATAATTAAATGTGCCAGAAAAACAACAACAAAATAGTTTTCTATTTTAGATTTTAGGTCTAGCACTCTAATGTCCATGGCAACATTTAAGGACCTTAATAATTTATTTGTATTGATTGATTTTGACTTTGTTCATTAATATGCCATGAAGCTTTTTTATATTCTCTCTTCATAAGCTTAGGTTTACCCTATACCTGAGCCTGAAATGAGAAGACCGGTAACTTAACTGCTTTCACATGCCCATGTAGCCGCTCAGTTTTACTATATGTGAGAGCCTAAGGTTATAACCATGGAAACAGTTCTTTAAAATATTGCTCATAGATTGCCTTTAACTCCTCCACAATCAGGTAATTCAAAAGGGAAGAGCTAGTGTGCTCTCAGGCAAGTGAGAAAAAAAAAGAGTGAATAACAAAGTCGACTCCAGGAGAAGAGCGAATACGATGGGAAAAGTAATCAATTTAGTGCCTTTACAGAGCAGGCAACTGACTGTTGTCTCGCAGACAGCCTGTAAGTTAGAATAAAAATGTAAAATACAAACTTTTTTGCTTTGGGCATTGCTTGTATCAGTAATGTGATCTTAATTTCACAGTTGACTTGGAGCAGGGACAGGAGGGAAAGCACGCATTGTGTCACCTCCTCACAGAAAAAGGGGTTTTGTTTAGTGCCCTCTCACATCTGGCCTCACAATCTGGTGATATCAGCTACTGCATCTGTAAATCAGTGTTACTACTGCTACTAAAACGCATACAGTCACCCACAGCAACCCTATTTCACAGATATGCAGCCAGTTTCACTATAACTTACCAACTCTACCCACTCATTTGGCCATGAAATAGTGAAATGTTAGTTTTAAGCAGCTGGGCAAAAAATGAACAGACAGACTGGATTTTAAAAGTTGGATTCGGGGGAATATTACAGTCCTACAAATTTAAATATATGTTTGATTTGCTACAAACGGAAGGGCAAGAATACTTGCAAGCAGGAGTTAAATACTGAAGGTCATGTGATTTTGAAAGCCAATGCAGTGTAGCATCCAGTGCTCATCCAGTAGCATCCACTCCATTACAACATTAGCAACTAATGTTTTGACATTTGTCTTCATTATTATCAATGAACAGAGGCGATTGAGCCACCAGCATGCTCCATTACCTTCCTTCATTGCACAGTTGCACAGTTGAAATCACACATTAGGGTGGATCCAACATAAAATGACAAGTTACGGGACCTAAGGACTACCAGCTGATTATTTAGGTGGTGGAGGATGAGAGAGTTAGATGAAGGCATGGTGGGGTGGAAGAGATGCAGGCAAGGGATTTTGGGAATTGGTAGAGAACTGTACCAGCATTAAAGTGTAAGGAGCACGGGGGCACAGAGCAGCACAGCACACCTTAAGAAGAGAAGCTCATTTCAATCGGTATAATTAGCCTGTGGTAATGAAATAAGTCAGAGGCACTGCCACCTTCACTTAAGAGAAAATCGATCTGTATTTGAGGGAGTTTATTAAAGCTTAGGAATAATGGGAAGATAGGATAGAAGGGGTGGAGGAGTGGAGGTGATGGAGGCTGAGCGCACATTAACAGCTAATCAGAACGAAAAGGTGGTAGCATTGGGGTAGAAGCTTGACAAGAAGCAGAACAGAGATCAGCTGGAGTTTCCCAAAATAAAAGCGTTTAAGGTCTGTTCTATCTCACAGGGGGAAGCCATAGGACGTGAGAGCTATGAACATGTGAGACATACATGCTGAATATAAAGATGAGATATTTTTTTCTTTTTTAAACATAGTTTATCAAGGCCTGTTGCAAAAGAGGATTCGGACTGATAGATAGTCACTGGAAGTGCTTGAAAGGGTCTTTTTGGATGTTGGGTGAATAACTTGAGCTTGGTAAGCACCGGGTGTGGTGAGATAATCACTGATGGACATTTCTCCTCAGGTTCCCCAAATGCATGCTGGTTGATGTGGGTGCTGCTTGCTCATTTATCCAGCCGTCTGGCCAACTCACCTGGAGTGATGGGGGAGACGTCAGGAAGGCAGGCTGCTATTTCACGGCCTGTTAAGCGCTAATGCCGCAACATGCCCTGCGCTCCAATTTTAGGGAACAGGGAGCATTACCGCCCAACTCAAGGTTCTGTCCGTCTGGACTGTGGACTTGGACAGTAGTGAGGGGATGGGATTAGCAAGAAGAAAAAGAGGTGGGAGTAGAGGAGAATGATGAGATGTCTTGTGAATGAATTAAAAGACAGAAATAAAACAAACAGAGAAAAGCTCACAAAATAGTAAAAAGCAGAAACAAGTGGAATCTTTTTCCACAGGCTGCTGAGCAAGCACTGTGGAGTAGACAGGACAGCAGCACACTGACATCCACTTCTGCCATGCTAGGCTGCTTCTCGCAGGCCCCAGAAGGCCCCTCGCTCCCAGGCTTACAGCCTTTCCCTTGCCAGAGCTCCTGAACATCACTAGCCTGACCCACCCACAACATTTGTCCTCAGTGTGCACTAAACTTGGCCCATGTAATAACCACAGAACCTCCATTAAGCACTGCATGGCTAGAGAATCAGAGCATCTACAGCACAGTGTGAACGGTGTAAAGAATCTCCTGTAAAACAAGTGAGAATGTGCTCAAATTATGCCAATTCTTTGTGTTCTGGCTTGTGAATGTGTAATATGAATTATGCATAAAAACATCATTCTCTTCTGTTCTGAAGTACTGGGAAGAAATTGCTAGCTCTTTATCCCATCCTACATTCACTGAACGGAGGGCAAAAGTCAAGTCATTTATGTCAAGCATGTGCTTACAGTAAACATCACATCCATCATAGTGTAGTTACAGCAGTGATGGATCACCTTTCTCATCTGCCATTCTTGAGGTGTGAGGTGTTTAAAGGACATGACCCAGGTCTTTCAAGGCTGCAAGAGGTGGCGTGCACATGGAGAAAGACACAGCAGAGTCCAAGCAACATAAGTCAGCACAGATGAAACCCGCACTGTATTTCTATATACACAATATGAAATAGCAGTTATGGGCCAATTTCTACAAGCTCTCATGTGGCCTTGCAGTCCTAAGTCATTTTCTTCCTCTGCTTTCCCTCTGCACCTAGCTCACGTTCATAGTATTCGCCACCTCTGCTGCTAATACAGCAATTAGCTCTAGTAAATTAGACATGTTACAAGGCATAGGGCCTTGCAGACAAAATCACAAGAAGGTGAGTTACACACTTTCCAAGTAACTGACAAGTGTGCCAACAAGAGCCATCGGCCATGGCATGTGACTCATAATGATTTCAGTTCAGTATGTTCTTTATCTCATATTGTTGAATATTCAGCAACTGTACTATAATTTTTCAGCCCATGACAGTCTTTTTGGACTGATGGACACAAGCTAAATAGTGTCTGCTAAAGAATTTCCCTTCTCTGATGCATGATGCATTTCTGGTAATTGCCCAAGTGCTTGTTAGGGCTACATGCTTGTGGACTATCAAAGCTCAGTGGCAGGCTGGGACTATTATGCAAGGCTCGTGATTTGCTGGAACTAAACAGTAGGATTAAAAAAAAGATACAGGTACAGTTAGGTGAATGAGTAGAAGAATACAACAAAAAACACTGGGCTCAGTGACAAAGGCCTAGAGACTGGTCAGTGATATCCTGGCAACCTCCCATCACCATAGAGAAGAATGTGTAACCCAGACCAGTTGATGAGTGGTTTCTGGAGGTTGCCGGCTGTCACTTGTAGAAATCAATCACAAAGACGGTGCTACCAGATTGTCATGGTCATTGGTAGTTTCCAAGGAAGACGCTGATTTGTTTGCAAATATCAGTTAACCAATGACTTTGCAATAGTGAAACTTGGAAATGAGCATTTCAAACTAGAAACAGGGAACATTCAGCTTCCAAATAAAAGTTGTGCCTTACTGCAGAAACCAACAGGTTTTTAAAAGGCAGAACTTGGACGGGGAATGGTCTGTGTTTTTGATTTGTGATTAAGCCGTCACAGTTTTACTACCATTAAACAAGTGGTTGGCACGTACTTGCAGACAAGTCAGCATCTTCCATTCAAACTATGGGTGACCACAGCAATCTGCTAGCGGCCAAAGCGATCAAAAGGGGGTTTTCGGTGCAGTACCGTACACTTTTTTGCGCCCATTTTCTCCTAACAATTGCCAGTAACCTCTCACAGCCACTCACCAACTGACCAACTGATCAGATACTTACTTTTTCTCCCAGTGACTGATAGTTATTATGTGATTGCCAAATACTCACTATGCTTGACATCTCTGTCAGTGTTTAGCCATCACTGTGTATTATTTGGATAATGACAGAAATGTTACTGCTGAATCCAACATGCCATAAACGTTTTCATTGTTCTTGGTCTTAAAACCAAGTTATATGTATTCTATGTTAAGCAGTTGAGAAGCAGTTGTTAACTGTGTACTCTATTAGAAAGCCTGCTGACTTTACCTCTTGCCATATATGTTTGACTAATTCTGCCTGCAATGAATTTAATAAAGAAGAACTGTTTTAACTTTTGGGATTTTTTTTTGTTTTTTTGTAGTTCAGAATTGTAGTGAGTTGAGCTGTGACAGTGATATTCCAATTGAGGAAGTTATTCCAAAGAAAAAACAGCTGCTTTTCTGAAGCACTGAGCAGGATAGATGCTGGAAAATAGAAAATATAATACAGTATTCTGAGGAGGCACTGCCTCAGTGGATGCTGATATGGGTACAGATGATATAGCAGACATCAGGAAAGAGTAAGACATAAGCTCACTTTCAACTAATATCAATTGTTGCTTTGCAGTAAATATTCTGCTTTAGATATAAAGTAGGTTTGTTTATATTTAAAGTCTCGAACTATGATTTACTTATAAGAGTGGTCATGTTTACACTTTTCTCATGCACCATTCCTCAGTTTTCTTAACTACTATTTGAGCTTAGTATCATTTGCACCTAGTAATCATTGAGAAAGAGATGGGACTTAAACCCTAGACCTGTCAAAGGTGCATCACGGCGTACCACATACAGAGCGACAAATCTTCACTTTTACATTCACACCTACAGCCAATTTACAATCACCAGTTAACCTGCATGTCTTTGGACTGTAAGGAATTGTGCCACACAGGCATGATGAAAGGTGTTCTATGAGTTTGGGATTCTACAGTCAACTTAGTTTTTATATCCAGTGGAAGTGCACACACTTTGCCTTCCTATCACCATATAACTCTGACAGATGTCACTTGGCTGCTGTGCATTTTTTCCCCCTAAGAAACGAAACCACAAAGGGACGAAGGATTTCTGAGTTCCTCTCTGTACTGGTTTATATATGCAGTGGCTACTGATAAAGTCAGAGCTCAGACACAAAATAGTGCCTAAACATAGCCTGAACTCACACATTAATTGAAAAAGAGTAATACAGGTTTAGCTTACTAAACCTTCTTTACAGCCAAAACTGCCGCAAACTGGAATCATATTTAATGCTTCAAAAGGACTGATGTGTGTAGTCTCAATGGGTTATCAGACCACTGTAGGACCAGAGATGACACTGAGCTGGCTAAGCGAGGGAAGAGGCCATTTTCTTGGAGTGACAAATATCTAGAGGAGTAGAAACACAGAGTAGAGCCCCTGTTGGGAGAATGCCCGAGCTTTGTCTTTGTCACACAGTGTGACACAGATGCACAGCACCACTCCCTGAGGTGTGCGGTTAGGTGTATGTATGTGTAAATTGTGTGCTTGGGTTTGTGTGTGCATGAGAGCACATTCACATAAGAAAGCTCAGAATCTCCCACCCTTATCATTGATCTCAACTCCTGTACTTTTAGCATTACTGCTTGTGGTCAATGTGAGAAAGAGACCAGAACTAAAACTTGAGCAATAATCAAATGCTGAGGAACTTTCTTTGAGTCTTTGGATGAGTCTTGCCATGACTCATTAACATGACTGCTAATAGATCAGCCAGGGTAGCAACACTGTCACCAACTTAAGTCTACTGAGAGGCTAGGTGAGCCAAGCACTGACGCAAGTGGGCTTTTATGGCAGCAGCTGGTATGGGTAGTGACTTGGAGTGAGGTGAGGGAACACTAGTTTCACAGTACTGCTTTGAGCCAGCAAGATTAATGTAGGCTCTCTGGAGCAAAGGCAACATCCAGAGCTTTAATAAGGTACAAACAATCGGTTCCACTCGACTGGCTTCCCAGGGAAAACTATTGTTGTGCTGCATTGTTTCTTGGTGAAGTTCCTTGGAGACACAAGCCGGCTGCAGCATGTGGCTGTCTCCATTACAGCCAAGGGAGAGCTCACTGTAGACCTCTGTTTGTCTGTGTCAGGATGAAGGCTGGCTCTCGCCCACCCCACACCCACCCCCGTAGCCACCCCCGTGCCGACCCCTATCCCACCTCTCTTCCCATTTACTCCCTCTAAATCCAAACTCTTGTCAGCCCACTCACCTCAACTCCCTGCACTTTCAACTTCATGTGATCCTCCCGTGTGGTCTTCCCATCTTTCCTCTTCTTCCAGCAGTAGCCATCCTTTCTGTACTTCACCTTCTTCCTATTGTACAGTATCATCGACCCATTCTGCGGCCTGGACCCGTCGAGACAGGAGAGACAGAGGAAGAGCAAAAGAGAGAAAGATAAGATAAGATGAGAAGAATTTTTAGGCAAAGCTACAGCACAGCTCAGGGACTCATTTTAGAGATGTACAAAGAAGCCTGACATGAGTCTACGCCAGGCAGAAAATGCACCAGTGACTTAGATGACAAGACTTCTTTATGGTGTTTTTCAGCATTGGTATGCACAGTTTGACAATGAACAAAGCACCCTTCAGCATACATTTTTTCCAATGAGAAGTGTGTGTGCTGTGAGGAGTTAAAGTGACACTCCTTCTCTCAGAGTAAATTATATGAAGGCCAGTTTGTAAGGAAAGCAGCATGGGGGGTGAGTGGGTTTCTTCCTTATCTCTCATTCATCCAACTTAAATGAGTTGTGGTGTTGGAAGTCCCTAGGGGAAAGAGATCTTCCTTCACACTCCATTCATAATTCATTCTCCCTCCACCAGACCACAGCCTGTAGGCTCATAATGATATAATGTACTATTTGATGATAATCTGCCTTTCCATTTCGATTTGTAACAGAGGCATTTGCCGCTCAGTGTTAAACATTAACAGAAAGTGTAGCATAAAACATTTATGACTTTCTCAACAATTAGGAAGCAGTTAGACATGGTTATGTATTAGTATTTATGTGTATTGTGCAGTGGTTACGAATCATCAGTATGAATCCATACATAGTGCTCACTCTCCACAGATTCCCACACACTTGTCCATACCTCCACAGTGCAGTGGTGGGTTTCCATCACTGGACATGGCTTTGACTCAAATTCATTTCCTGGCAACGTCCCCTCACCCTAAACTTATCCCAACCTTGAACCAAGTCTTCCAGGAGTCCAGTCGAAATTATAATGATTAGTGGTATGGGGACTTGCATTTTATCCCCAGAAGCAGAGACAGTCCCCACAAAGTGAATGTAAATGTGGTTAGGTCCCCACAACATAAGTAATACAAGTATAAACACATCACACACAGCTGCTATGATTTGGAGCTCTCCCAAATGAGAACAGGTTTGCATCGGTGTTTGTTGCCTCACAGTGAATGAGTGGGAAAGCCGCCTGCCCAGGCTGCTTAGGAGGCAGTGTAACTGAAGGGGGCTTAACCATCCAGTCAGCTGGTGAACCTTGCTCATTGCTCCACACATAAAACACACACAACACACACAGGCACAGATATGTAAAACTAGAAACACAAAAAAGAGGAAAAACTCTCATCAAAGCGAAGGGGGGGAAAAGTCGGGTTGATTTGTGGCTTCTGTAGCAATAACCAAAATAAGAAAAACCAATGGTTGTTTTGCATTGTTTTGTTGTTTATTGTTAAATTTTTTTCCACAAGATTTATTTATAAAGCTGCATGCATCATTTTGCAGGGCTGCCTTTAGGGGCCAGGGCGTGTGTTTATCTTGGTATCACTCATCAATCATTTTTCCTTGCTGGATCTCAGGGGCCAGTAAAGAGGGAGGAGAAGAGGGGAACTGGGGTCCCTGCAGTTCCCCCTCTGTGGCCCCTGACAGCACCTTCTAATGAGAGACGCCACTCACACACTGATGTGCTCACTCCTTCCTGATCTCCCTTCCTCCCTTTCCTCCTCCCTTTCCCTCGCTGAAGCCTGCTCTTCTCGCCGTCAGTCAACTCAAGCTGTTCACCAGGGAATGTCTTTGTCTCCTCCCTCGCTCCCTGCTCACTCTCTCCCTCTTGTTTCATCTGTCTCAGGATCCCTCACCTACACCCTCCCACACCTCCTTCTCTCCTATTGTCTTCTCCTTACTCACTCCCCTGTCTTGTTCGGTACTTTGCATGCTTTGCAGAAATCAACTATTAAACAGACGTGTTTATTGGTCAGCTTGAGAAGTGGAACTCCTCGATGGCTGTATGCAATATACACAAAGTATAAATTGTTTTGTAGTTTACAGCATCCATAACGTCACCCATCGTTGAGATGCGATCATAAATGGCACTCTGGAGCTAAGAACTTTGCAGATTGCTGTAATCTCATCATGTACTCCTGCAGATCTGCATACCAAATATCACTTGAAGGACACTCATCTGAGATGCCATTCCTGTTTTTGGTAGCAATCAAACAAGGAATGGCCCTCTAAAAGTTTGATGCTATTATTCGCTTCAATATCATTCTGGGTTTTGTCCTTCAAAAGATACAAGGAGTGTGTGCTTCTTAAAATGTAGCTCTGCGTGAGACAAAAAGATGGGCGCGGATGAGATAAGGCAGAAAATCAAATGACACAGGGCTATCTGATCTCCTCCAGAGCACTGGAAATTGGGGTGAGGCTTCGGTGTCAGAGGCTCCACGCCGTATTTATCGGCTCCACGCCGTATTTATCGGCTCGGCGCAAAAACTTATTCGCTCAGCTATTTTTGAGGGACTGTTAGGTAGATGCTATTTTCAATTCAAGGCACTTAGGGCCCAGAAGAGAGAGGCTAGGCACCCATTCTGGGGTAGGTCTTAGGCAAAAACTAGTCTAAAATGCATGCTTTGGCATAATGTGTCTCCTTTCCCTCCTGCTGTCTCCCACTCTCTCTCTCTCCCCCTCATCTTTTACTACTGTATACTTAGGCGCTTCAATTAATCTTATCAGAATTACACATATTTATACATGAGGGGAAAAAGCTAACTGCTCCGTTATCAAAGAAGCGTGACAGGAGGCCCCCTGTCTCAGATGCCTAAATGTGGCAGATTAATATGGAAATACAGGCTTCTAAAAAAGTGCACACAAGCTCCACAGCTGCCTCTCTCTTCTTTGGAGTTTGCAGCGATAATAAGCTTCACCCTCAGGGTGGTGTTAGGCCTTGTCCAGTCCTTTAGGAATCACTCATTTACCCAGGTAATGGCATTCACTCAATCAGATCTGTTGATTTGAAAAAGTCAGGGGAGGGTGGAGGTTTTATGAGGCTGGTGACGTGATCAGCATGGGTAACAAAGCCAAAGCAGGGAAACCTGGGCCCAAAGGCAGGTAAGGAAGAAAAAAAACTGCTCACATTCTCAGCTTTACTGTCTAAAGGCCTTTCGGCACAAACAGAAACAGAAAGGGAAAAGCTACATGCACACAAAAAGCGAAATCTGAGTGAGAACAAGAGATTCTTCTGTTCTCCACAGCTCTGGTGAATCGCCTTGGATTAAAATGAAAAAAGACACAACATGTAGGCCATACATTATTCATAATACATGGTATAAGTTATTACTTTTTTACTGGACTTAAAACTACTCAATTGTAGCAGGTGTGCTCAAGTGTAAGACAAGAATACTAAATTGGTAGTCCAGGTTATAATAGTAAAGGTTATGCTTCTTTCTGAATGTATTTTTGTCAAAAGGCTTACAAGAATGAAATATCTCAGTCTTGGTGAACTGGCGTAGCCCACTCCGCCACACTCCCTGTGATGCTCTAGGTTTGATTAATACCATGCTGCAATACATGCTGTTTTTCTCCCTAGCAAGCTCGACTGACATTGGAGAGGAGAGAAGAGCTGGGCTGGAGAGGCTTTGAAGATCGGAGGGTGAGCTGGTTGGGGCCTGAAGTGGCTCAGGAGGGAGGCGACACCTGCTGTTCTCAATTACCCATCGGAGCCTTCAGCCATCATAGCCTTTACCCCACTGTGTCAACAACCACACTTCTACCTACTACTCATCTAAACACATCCACATATACACACCTGTATTTTGTGTTACACAAAAACCAATCCTATTAAGAATAAATATGAGGGATAAATATGCCCCTGGGCACTCGAACAGAAGCACAACATACAGTAACCCCATTGCTCCATATGGGGATAACATTATTAACACGAAGAGTGACAGACCATCAATAACACACTGATGCTTGTCATTACAGTTTCTGTCAATCACAGTTAAAACATAAATCACGTGTTCATACGCATGCGATTGGGAGCACATGCGCACACTTGGAGCTGTCAAAACTTTGCAGCGTTTTTTCGCATGTAATGTAATTACATGGTAAGCAATGGTGCTCTATTAGACAGCACATGATCTTTGAGCTAGATGTGTGAACAGAAAGGTGCTGGCGTCAGGAGCCCCTATCTGGACGCATCACGTGCAATTGATGACTCGCAGATAAGCTGCTCCTTTCAGACCTGCCAACGAATGCATCAGGAAGTGGGGCGTACACTAAAACTACTTTAAATGTAAATCTGCCATGGCCTCATGATTGAGATTCATCGTCTGTACTGCTCTGAAACCCTCCAACTCCCCCGCTAGTGTGCGTATGTCGAGATGCCGCAGGTCGCGTTCCTCTTTGACTGCCAATGAGGCCTTAGCACTTGGTCACTGTAATGCCTTACTGCTGTAGTCCTGAGCGGCTCAGGACTCCAGCCCTCAACCATTCTGATAATTAAGACAATGAGGGCTGTGTGGTGGGTTAGTCAGCTGGAACAAGTCATGCATCTTTTTAATCATATCTCATGATCTATTATTTTTCCTAGGGTGTTATTTTCTCACCTCTGCAGACTTTTTGAAACACATTTGAATTTTATTCTAAATATTTTTAATAAAAAAACTAATTTAAGAGTATAAAACAATGGCTGACACGAATTAGACTGAAGTAAATGATGGAAGTTAAGTTTTCCAAACATGGCGTCAGATACTGATCTCCAAGGCTGTACAGATGGAGCTCAATGTTTATTTACCCAGTGTTCAGCTAAATACAACAGTAATAATGAGAGGGTAGCTAGGCCCCTGGAGTTGTAATTCAGGATAGGGAGACAGATTGTGTGCCTCCCCTCTTCCTCTCTATCTATACTGCTGGTGATTGCCACAGAACTCAAGCTCCGGCCCACTGCCTTCCAGCACAAAACAGATGTTTCCCCCACACTTATCTCAATGAAAAAATCACAGACAATTTACAAAGAATATAAATTACTGTTGTAGCTGCACATCAGTGTCTCTGTCCCTATAAGACCTTGTAAAGAGGATAAGGGTGAATTGCTGTGGGAGGGTGGGTGAATTGTTGGAGGACAACATAAAGCGGATGGAAGCAGTAGGGGAGGAGGGTGGCGTGGCTCTTATCTGGTCCACAGCAGCCCGGCGGAATGAGAGGGTGGCTGGTGATTGGCGGTGATGCTTTACTGATAGCACTAAGCTGGTTTCATGCACATTTCAGGGAGGCTGCCATCACTGCTCAGAGTTAAAGCTCTCAGCTGCTGCCAGTGGATGAGGTTTGGATGTTATTTACAAATAGCCATGTCATACACTGGTTACACCTCTCCATTCTCTGTGTCAACACATACACACATAGCATTAGCGACTAATGTGCAGCTTTGATGTACAGCTTAGGTGACACGGAATCTGAATTTCAGTGCTTGTAAGGTTTTGGCTGTGAAGACATTTTTTATTCACTTGAAATGCACACTGTCACTGCATGTTTGTGTGTACCTGTGAGAGAGAGAGTGCATATAATGTGTTTAACTGGGTTGGACTGTTGATGATTTTCAAATGCATGCTCAAAAGGCTTCCACATCATGTTTGTGGCGAATGCTATTTCCAGTCTTTAGTCAGTACTGTATGCATATGCTTACTTGGAAAAAAGCGACTACGGAGACGATGATTCATACCTCACATGCTTTCCGCTAATCTTCACAAATCATCCATGGTGTGTCTCAGTACGTTGTAAATGAAGGTGCCATCAGAATGAAGTTTCTCTACATCCCAGCTCCTGCTGACAACTACATGCTGTGTGCATCGTGCAAGTGTAAACTTAAGTCCTGTAGCACTGCCTTATTATGACACTTTGTAAAGAGGATGCTTTTGTACTTTCAATAATGCATGGCCAGCAGGGAATTGTGTACAGCCTTATTTTATGTCATGGGGTAAAGTTGCTGTTTTAGCAGCTTATGTTCTCCCCTGGTAGGAAAATACTAATGCAATTAAATCTAAGTCGAACTAGACTGCAGCAAGAAAAGGTCAGGTTTTTATTATTAGTAACAACAATCTTCCTTTCTATTATATGAGAAGCAGGGGGGATTCAGACACCAACTTAATGATGTGGTCATGTATTTTTAAGAGCCCAATTTAGGGGGAAAGATCAAAGATTTTTATTTCTCCATGTCAATCTCCTAAAGCCACATTCAACAAGCAATATAAACTTCTGCGATTGTCCTAAACAGAAAAATATAAACGACAACATGAAAGGGAAAAAAAGAAGAAGCAAAAGGTAGAGATTCAAACCCAGAACAAACTGTAAAACATTGAAAGCTTAAGTCTGTGCGTATTGGCAGCAGTTTTATGAAGATATATTAAGTTATTCGTTTTGATTGTGAGTATAAAACACCTGTGAAATAGATATTGTATTCATATTTTTTCAGATAATATGGGCATCACAAGAAGACCTTGAAATTAGGGTTACTGTATGTCTCTCTAGAGGCCTCTACAGATACAGGATGGGCTGAGAGCAGGCTCTCTTCTACATCTTGCCTAATGCCAGACCAGGCTAATGGATCACCTGGACGTGAGGGCCTTGTCTCTCCTCCAGAGCAGTCAGTGCCACTGAACTTCCCCTATTGATCCCTCAGTGACGGAGCACAGCTAAGGCCAGTTATTGAACCACTTATGATTAATTCACAAATCCTGCCTTGTCCACAAAAAAGGTAAAAGAACAAAGTACAAGCAGTAAGCGCGACTGGAAAAAAAAGAAGGATAAAGCGCCAGGGAGGTCAAAAAACTCAACTTTTTAAAGTGAGACAGAACTACAGACTTAGAAGTGCTGCTTTACAAGCTGACCAAGCTATAAAGCACATCTCAGAGTCCCTTCTGTCACAAAAAACGTCAGCACAGTGCTATGGTGGGGGCTGGAGGTGGTTGAAAAGAGGGAGTGATAAAAAAAAGGAGTGTGTAAAGGAAGAGAGACAGGCAGGAAAGCTGAGTAGGAAAAGAAGAAGCTATTCTTCCTTTCCCTTCCATTCCTTGGTCCTATTTTAGTCATGAGGATAGACCGATGAGGGTGAGAGGTTGAAATTGAGCTGTAACTCTATCTGGGTGCTGGAGCGAATCAGAAAGTCTATCCCACCTTTCACCTGGGAATCACAGCTCTCTCTCTGCCCTGTCTGGTCACCATACCAACCAGAGCCAGGCATCATGGGTTTAATTGGAGCCCTGGGCTCAACGGCGGCTCAGGCACAGATAGAGTGAGGGGGAGAAGGACAGACATCAGCCATGGTCAAGTGATGGTGGCCATGCAGATCAAATCGAATTTCAGGCATTGCTTGCATTGCAGGGCTCACGTTCTCAAGGTAACACTAAACATATTGAATGGAACTGTTGTGCTTTTTAACTAAGCAGGGAGAGCTGTTGTCCACAAAAAGATTAAAAACATAAAGATAAGCTACTTACTTTTAAAAAAAGCAAACGTCTGTGATTAAATTCTTTGAGCCATAACATAAAGAACTGTGGTAAGAGTGTACTGCATGTCAACCTGAATGAAAATTCCAACATGATTTCTCCTCACAACAGCCAAACTGAAAGATAATACATGCTGGTTGCTCTTGTTTAGTTGTTGGCAATTACAAGTAATGTTCACTGATTTTTTTTCCCATAAATGTAACAAATGCTCTGCAATCACCTAATGTATTGATCATCAAACTGAGCTTTGACTAGCCTTTGCACAGCTGCAGGAGAGCAGTGTGTGGGACAATCAGTATGATCCAACTTTGTACAAAACAGATCAAAGCTGCTTAGCTGGCCATGAGATCAAACTGCAGTTGCATTGGGAAGCCTCCAACTGTGAATGTGTGCAACTGTGTGTAGCATAAAAAAAAGAGCATTTGTGCTCAGTGATTGTACTGCACCTTGGTTGGTTAAACAAAGTAAGAGAAAAAAAATAGACATAAGTAGGACAATTGGTAGCCGATTCTGCTTTTTGACAAAGAAAAAAAAATAGTTTGAGATGCCTATAATCCTTAGCATCTAGATTCCTACTGATACTAAGGATGCTACGCTGTTAAAATATCTATCACGAACAACAAACCAGCACTGTAAACAGGTCTGCTGTAGTTGGACTGCTGTCCAGGCATGGCCTAATACGCAGACAATCCTCATGGAAATGCATAACTAAACACTAATGATTGTGAAGCGTAGAAATCCACACTGGATTTCAGAGTGTGTCAACATTCATTTTGCAGACTATGAAAATGTGCAAGTAGAGGATCCGGCTTAAACAGATTGACCATATTCTTCTCTCAAAGTCAAAACAAAGAGATATACTTGAATACAAATTGAATAGACATTATAATATTCTAATAAATATATTCTCCAGAGCACCGTGTTTTTTAGCAGGTTCTCCCGTGTCAAAAATGCTCTGGTTGGTTAAATACAACTAAACTAAAAATCTATGTATGAAAAACACTTTAGTTAACTGAAATAAAAATGAAAAATAAACTTCTGAAAAAAGCCCTAATGAACTAATATTTTGCACTATTCTTTACCAATGACAGTAAAAAAATGCAAAATTGCCACTAAAAGTGCCACTTGAATAACAATGAAAAAACTCTTTAAACTAACAGAAACTAAACTGAAGCTAAATATTTTTTTAAACAATAAGAACTGAAACAAGCAAATACACTCTGGATACTAACTCAAACTAAACTGAATAGGAAACTAAAATGTAACACTAAGGAAAAACTAATAATGAAAATGCAGAACAGAATTATCTATGGGTTGGTGAAAATTTATACATGACTAGAAAACCTGAAGCCACGTATCTGTGTACTTGGTTAGTCTATATGCTTTCCATGTACCCTTCCCACACCTATCATCATAGATGACAAGCCAAAACATAAAATGAGGAGGAGATTGAAGAAGTTGTGGGGAACATAGATGTCTGGGATCCTCTGCTTTGCCGCTGCAACCCTGATTGAACTAAGCGGCTTAAGGAGATGGATAAATGAACCCTGGCGTTTTGATTCTTATTCTTGTCTACTGCCACTGTTATCCTGTGGACTCTTTGCAATTTTATTTCTGACATGTTCTGTTGATGTTATTCAAAGACCAAATAATCAGTTTTTCCAGTAACTGAATGGAGGCAAACAGAAGAAACATGTTGGGTACTATATGATTTCATGGGTGAGAGTGTTAGTCACGTGGTCCCACGAGCCCCAACGCTCTCTCACACTCTATTTCCCTGGGTGTGTTTATATATGATGACCCTTCATCTTGGCCCCTAACACATGTCTGAGATCACTCAGATACATCAGCTGGGGTGAGGACCTCACACATAATCACATAAATACAAACACACACACAGCATGACTGAGCAAAGCACGAGAAAAGTCAACTTAGCTTCTCCTGGTAATACACACCAACACTGACAGTTATTACCCAGACAATGAAGATGATAGACTGTGCGTGTCCTGCTATGTTTACCTTTGGCCGCTCAACTTTAAGTTGAAGCCATCGATGTGCACATGTACACACACATCTGAATACACTCATAAAGTAGTCAACAAGGCACACCTCTAATCATGGCCACCTCTGCCTTCTCATTTTCCATGTTCAGTGGCTCATGGAGCACCCACACACTAAATCACATCAACAGTATCTCCTCCATAAATTTTCCAGTCCAAAACATAATCTTTTTCCTTTCTTCCCATCTTTTTCTCATTTATGTAAAAAAAAATAAAAAATCAGCTACACAATGCACACACACAGATTTACAGACAGACAGAAATACACTCGAGCACAGCTGCCCTAGTAGTACAAGAGCGCAATAAATACCCCACAGGTTGGGGTCAACTAACTATAGATAAAATTAGCATCTAACCATACCTTCCAGAGAAGGAAGAGGCGTAACTCTCCTATTCCAAAACCATAAAATGTTTATCCTTAGTCTGTCACCGAGCATGACTTTCACACACTTTTTTGAAACAGCATTTCCAAACCACAGAAATACACAGGCTTGTCACACCGGCCTAGCTGATTGACTATTTCCCACATATTTGACACACCAGTGAGTCTGCTCATCAGTCACCTCAGCAAGTAGGCAGCAAGTTAGGGTGGGGAGTCCAGGCAACAGCCCAGAATGACTAGAGTTTGTTTCTGGCTGCGTGCCGCATATAATGCAAGGCAACAGGGAGACACACTCCTGAATTAAATATGTTTTACTAATTGATGTGATACGTACATTTAGTGGTATACACAACTTTACAACTCACTAGTTACTCGTATTTCTTGTAAATGGCATATTTAGCATTGGTTCATTTTAACAAATGATGTGTAGGGGGAAAGAAGGCTAAGGAAGATGCACTACTGTCGCCCTGAGACTACTCTGGATGTTTAAAGAATTTTTATACAAACTCAACTATGGCAGGCATCCCTATTTCTGATTTGAGTCTTGGGTCGGGTCCATACACTCCCTCGTGTTTGCATGTAACACGCTTGGATATAGCCCAGACTAATCTCAGCTGGAAACCTTGATGCAGAGAACAGACGCTGAGAAGAAATATTATTATAGATTTCTGGGCAACACTTGACACTACAGCTTGGTAATAGAACTGAAATACTATAGCGATAGACTGATAATAAAGAGGTAATAGTTCGGTTAACCCATGGAATTACCAAAGTAATAATAAGAAAGCAATGTTAGTATAAAATACTAATATTAACAGAAAGCAACAGCTAGCATTACGCAGCTCTGATTTATGGTTATTACACAGAAAGTAAAAAGAATGAGAAACAAGTAACAAAATAACAAAAACTTACATCACTAAACAAATACAGCAGTATTACTTTTTAACAAAAAGCAGATGTTTGGAATATAAAGAAAGCCACTTTATATCATATATGATATGATATGATATGACTGATGATTTTGATATGATTTTTATGTGTTTTTGAAGGTTGTGGCATGATATATCAAAACATTCAAATCTCAATTTTTAACTAGCATCATTTTTATAGGTAGTAGTTGTTTCAAAAATACTGCTATACTTGCATGCTTCAACACTTTGTTTAAATGTTTTTTGACATGATTAGATGTTCAGTCTTTATTTCTGGCCCCTTACCACCCTGTTAGATCAGTTTCTTTCTATATTAGCCAGGTATACCCTTTTGCTAATTCCTGGTTACTTTATTATTTACAGGGTATTAATCATTTTCTTTAAAACTCTGTTA
This sequence comes from Diplotaxodon limnothrissa, assembly GCF_057381915.1. Classification (NCBI taxonomy): domain Eukaryota; kingdom Metazoa; phylum Chordata; class Actinopteri; order Cichliformes; family Cichlidae; genus Diplotaxodon; species Diplotaxodon limnothrissa. The sequence goes on from NC_140615.1 coordinate 22,709,249, forward strand.
TCAAACTGTCACTACTCAGTAATCATGATATGACCAAGCTGTAAAGTGCTACTGATTGCAGAAACACAAACACTGTCTACTACTTGTGCTGGAGTGCTACTATCCTGCTCTTTGAGGACAATGAGACACTGATCTTGCCATCGTTGGCATTGTGATAAACTACTTCTGGAAGCAATCATGAGAATTTACATCATCCCTTGACATTTAGCCTCACACTCCAAACACTATCGGTGTGCGGCGTCTTGTCTGTACGGATTGTGGGAGCGACCCTGCGTGTATGTGTGTGTGTGTGCGTGTGGACTATCTTTCTCTGACATTTAGCCTTGCTGTCCACATGGTTCTCTGCAGGAAGCAGCAACGTGGGAATGCCAATCTTGAATCGTGCAACTTTTTTTTTTCCGCGTGTTTGTGTGTATTTATATCTGTGTGTCTGTTTGTGTGCAACTGTGTCAGAATTGGAATACACAGTTATTAAGGGGAAGGCCTGCCACTCATGTGTCTCCAGAGGATGAGGAGACTAGACACCACAGAGAAGAGGAGGGAAAGGGAAAAGGCAGGCTTAGAGGAGAAACAGAGAGAAGCCCAGCTAATGAAGGAGAGTAAGGGAATGGTTAAAGTGTCAAGGCACCCATTGTATTGCAGGGCAGGAGCAGTAAAGACAAGCTAGTGGCCTCCGCAACTTTAAGATTGCCATTAAACTCTTGCCTTACTCGTGTTTATGGTTGGCTTTGTGTGTCAGAGGAGAAGGGGATTGTAAAGCGGGGCTTTGTCCGTCTGCCATCGATTTATTTCCTTCGTTAGGGTGATGACACTGCCTGCTTATGATGTCCTAGCACAGACTGTAATTACAGAGCACTTCTGTCTTTATTGATGTCACTGTGTTAGTTTAATTACGCTATATTGGGTTTTAGAGTTGCGGCAAGAGCAAAGCTATGATGTAGGGCAAAAATCATCAATGGAACATCCTCTTTTGAAGGCGTCGAGTGCAAAGAGTTGGGAGATAATTATTTCATAGAAAGACATTTAAAATAGACCCTGTGCATCTCAACATCTACAAAGGCAAAGAGAAGGTAATCTAAAATTTAATGACTATTTCGTCTGTGTTATGACCAAAGTCAGAGGGAGGAGGCTGTGAATGTGATGAGGGCCTTAATGGAAATGAAACACCTGGGTTCAACCTTGAGAGCGACTGTTTACACTCCCAGTCCCCAGGTGCTGGGGTTGACTGAGAGGAGCAGAGAACCATTGGCGTGTCTGTGTGAGCACAAGTGTGTGTGTGTGTGTGTGTGTGTGTGTGTGTGTGTGTGTCTGTGTATAGAGTGTATATGAAGGGATGGGACCCATGGGGAAGCAGTGCCATGTCAAGGTGACCCTTGAGTGGAAGAGGAGGAGGGAGAGGCCACCTGCTTGCTGGCGGTGGCAAAATAAGGGTGACAACCATCCACCTGTCTGAGAACACTCTCATTCCAGACCCCATCTGCCCACCCCCTTTGGGATATCTCCTCCCCAGGGGAACCTGTGACCCTCACTGTCGTCCAGTTCACCAGGCCTTCTGTCCACTGTCAGGAGCCAGCTAAAATTGCCACTGCTCACCTCCGACCGGAGGCCATTCAGGGGCACTGTAATACAGTACAATACATTGGGGGCTCTGGCGCAGCCACCAGTTGTTTTATTCTACTTCTACTTTTTTGGTTTCAAAGTGATCCAGGTCCCCCGGCCTTATGTGTGAGACTGTGCTATAAGTCTTCTGGCTTGGCTAAGTCATCACATGTAGCCAACAGGAAAGACCTTTATTTGCCCACTTTTCCTCCTCTAACATCTTCTTCAAACTGAAAACTCATCATAGTGTTCTGTAGCACAGATAATCACTGGCCAACAACAAAGCACTTTGGCAACTCAAACAATGGTCACATATAGCACACTGTCCATTTATCACCTCTCTCTCTCCCTCCCACTGTACATACAGCTACCCATGTTTCTTCGCATAGTACTGTGGAACACACACAGAATTACATTCTTTCTACATGGCAATCCACCCTGTGGATATCGCTCTTTATTCAAGGACGTCTGTCTGACTGCAGTCAGGGGGCATTCCTGTCTCCCCTGGCTACAGACCTGTGGTGTGGACCTCGGGCTGTATTTGCGTTTTCTCTTTAGGTTTTATCCACATACCTGAGTGGGGTCTAGGTGGAAAAGACCCACCAGACTTCTGACATGTCTTCTGATCTCTCTCAGTCCTCCAGGGCTGACAGACCTACTGTACTCGCCCTCTCTGCAGAGGGATATCTACTACAACGGAGACTGAGAAAGATACAGAAAGTACAGAAATTGATTGTGAAAGAACAAAAAGGGAAAAGATTTAAAAAGTGAAGGGTGTGAGGAGGGCAGATGATACTTAAGTTAAACTGAAACATTAGCTCTTTGTTCTTGACAAAAAGTCTCTGCAAGATAAGAATATGCTCACTGTAAAGCAAATGCCATTTAGAGAAGGTTGCAAGTAGGTTTGTAATTAAGGCAAGTTGGAGCTTAAAACAGCATCTAGGAGCTGGATTTCTCTCATCTCATCTGCAGACCTCGCTGCACGTTCTGCATGATTACCTGTTGACTCATAGCGTATTGATGTTACCTTGGCTGCTTTGTTGGAAATAGACACAATGATATCTCTACCATGGCACATGTCACAATAAGAAGCTGATTAAGTGCTCTGCTGCTTCTCTAGAGTTTTCTCTTGCAAAGGTTTCCTCAGTGGGAAAAAACTGAGAAAGACATGAGAGGCTGTCTAAAGTCCTCCAAGAGAAGAGTTATTATAATGATATAATAATAATTATGATGGTAATAATTTCTAAACCTCTAACTGTCATGACAAGAGTTTCTCCACTTTGTTTAGTATAAAGACTGTTTTACAAAAACCTGATCCTGAAGCTTACTACACTTTAAAACACTCACCAAACTGGTCTTAAGCTTGGTGTCTATACTAAAGTCTTAGTCATGTGGTAAAAATCCATTTATCTTTTCTAACGGGTAAAAAAATAGTAGCATCCAGTCGTTGCAGCTACTCCTTTTATGTGAGGTGTCTCACACACTGATGGTCACATTTTTGGGGATTCCTAAAATTATTGTTATAAAGAGTCGAAAACAGAATAGTGAGCCAAAATACACAAACAGGATTCCTGCTTTGCATTTGGGCCCAACTGTTGTTTCAAACTAAAGCAGCAGCACATATATAATCTCTAATAAATGCCATTATTGTGTTGAGTTTATGTAGTAGCTCAATTCTTCTATTACCATATGTCTGCAGATCTGCAATAGTGATTAAAAAAGGTAAACTACTCATAAATCTTTGCTTATCACAGAAAGCTAAATTGCGTCTTGCTACAATTGCATTAGTGTATGCTTTGGCTAAAGGCAAGAGACAGTGATAGATAGTAACAGGGTTTACTACAGGAAGACTGTGAGGTGCAGACAGGGGAAGGGACACTGGGAGACAGAAAACGGTAGAATGTGTAAATCCAGAGTAGTTTAGGATGAACTAAAAATGGTTACGGGAGAGAAATGGGAGTGTGAACAAGAAAAAAGAAGGTAAGGGGTGGTGAGAGGAGGAGGGCGATGACGAGGAGAGAGAAGGTTGGTCTCATTACTATTAGACCTTCTCTCTCCCTCCAGGCTCAGGTGACCCTGGTTCTCGAGCCCTCTGCCTTGCACACCACTAATCATTTGGTTTTAATCACCGGGATATTCTCCCCCTTTGCCCCTCCCCCACTTCCCCTCCCTTCCCTCCATGCCCTACTGTGCGCCCTAGCTTTTGCCAAGGTCCAGCTAATTTTATTCTAATTGGCCATAGCCTGGGCTGGGACCAATCTGCCTGATTGTCCTTATCCATCCGTCCATCCTGTCTCTGTTCCACTCCTTGTCCTCTCTGTTCTTTTTCATTCTGTCTCTCTCTCTCTCTCTTTGCTGCCTTCAAAACTTCACGCCTGTTTCTTCAGCTCGTCACTACCTCCTCTCTCTGCCTCATCTCTCTTTCACCTCTAATTCTTCTTTTTACCCATATGCTGCCGCGGCAGCTCCCTCCCACTGTCTTTAATGCCATTCATTGACATCGCACTTGTGCGAATGTTTTCCAATTTCTGTTCTCCCTCTCCTGTTGACCTTACATTCCACCAGACAAAACAAATAGCCTTGATGTTGTCTGCCAACAAAAAGCTTCATGCGACTGCCTTGATCCACACACAATGGCATGAAAGAGAAATGTGAAGCTGTTCAATTAGGGTAAACCTGATGGCTGAAGCCTGACTTTCTCCCTCTTTTTATGAGCGAGTAAGAGGACAGAGACAGTGCGTCAGATGACACTGGAAAAAATGAAAGTGCTGTGCGAACAACAAAGGGTGATGAGACGCCCGCTGGCCAGAAAGCACAGAGAATTAAAATGAAACTGTCTTCCTCATAGGCTTGTGTGAGCATAGTACACATTGTTAGATTCCAGCAAAGAACAAATGTCTTTTACTTTGCTATGTTAAGCAGAAGGGCAGTTTTTTGTTGTTGTTTTTTAACCAAAATGTGACTAATTTAAAATCTCAAACTCAAAATATTCTAAAAAGTTTTTATATTTGCTAGCCTATTGTCAAGTTGACAAAATGTTACTGTACTGGTCATCGAGGCTAACCTTACCAGTCACACTGCAAGCAAAAAATAAGAAAAGCAGATGGAAATCCTACATTACAATCACACGCTACAAATCCCCTACTTTTCTTTTCTCCTCCGGATCAACAGCTCCAATAAATTTTCATTACACCTGTGTGAAGCGCTTCAAATAGAGCCACAGAAGCAGAAACTAATTACTTTCTAATTTATTGACTAATGGCCACAGCCCTGGGAGACAGCTGCAATTGTTCTAACAGTCCTGCTGCTCCGACTGCACTCAGGTCCACTTTAGATTCATAACCAAAATAATTTATCATTACAAGCACATTAAATTGAACCGTATAGACCATAACAGTGGTAATTTATATCATTTTGTTGTTAGGGATGCTTTTCTCTCTCCTGTCTTGAAAGCATGCAATCTAGGGGATAGGATTTGTCTCCAGGCAGTCGTTGTATGTGGCAGGTTCACTTTGTTCTTCAAAGAACTCTTTGTTTTGCACCTCATTCACCATTTGTTGGACCTTAGGGTAGAAGGGAGACGAAAAAAAGAAAGTGTGGCTTTTTTTTTTTAAAATTTAAAAAAGTGAGAAGAAGACATCTGTGTTACACATAACAAACACGAGAGTCAAGACTGAGACAGATTATGGTCATCGCTGCTCGTTACATGGCGTGTGTATTACATGACAAGCACACAAACGGTCTCTGAGTCTGGGGTACATTTTTTTGCCATGATTTAGATTCCAGCATTTCTCAGCTAGTTTTTCATCTAGACAAAATCTATGCTATTAATTAATGAATCTTTAGCGATTGTCCCATAATGCATTTCTTTCTTGATGGGAACAGTGCCTTCCAGGATGTCAATGTCCCTATCAACAAGACACAAATGGTCACCCAGTGGTTTAAACAGCGTGATAACAACATTAGCCATGTGTCAAGGCTTTCTTAATTACTACAGAGGATGCCATTTGTGCATTGATTGGATATTCGAAGCGAAGTATTAGATAGCATTTTCCGTTAGTGTCATTAAGATGGAAAGCCCATATGATCATGCAAATACATTATATAAGCACTGATTAGCATTGACCTTGCCCCCTAACAGGGGAATTGCTGGAAATAATGCCAGCAGAAGCATCCGCAAATTAAGAACAGGCTACCAAATTCAGTAACAGAAATAAATCTGGTCTTATTCAATCATCATAGCACACCAAGACAGCGTAACACAATTTAGCATTAATTCATGCCTATAACTATCTTTTGTTTGACTATTTTATTTAAAAGAACAAATATTCTGATGGTCTGAGACTTCAGATTAAAGCAGTTCACTGGATCTGTCTGAGGAATTTCAGCCTCTCAGCAACAACAACCAATAAACCAATAAACCATGCTGATAGTACAAATTTTTCTATTGTGTTGTGATACGAGAAGCTAGAAGTCGACCTCCTGAGGGAGGGTCTGAACAGTAGCAGTTTGTCTCTGCGGTAGGAAAGCTCCATTCACACTTCCCACTGCATGAACATGCCAGCCACTTGCATTTACACTTCTGCTTTTCCGTTTTTCAACCTTTAAAAAGCAAACAGAACAGCAAAGTTGCTCAAACTGTAAAATTCAACTGTAGTTGGCCATCTGTAACAACAACGACAGGTGACCTTTCTCCTGCAGTTTCACCTGCAGTTATTTAAGCTTTTTGTGTTCATGCAGTGCATGCCTGTGTTAGAACCTGTTAGTTGACTGGAAAGTTTATGAAATAGGTCTTAATGCCATTTGGTCTGGTTAGAAATCTCCATTCAGTTCTTCAGTAAAAAGAGCAATCCGTAGAGGCAGTTTACACAAGTCCAAGTGTCCATAGCAACACTAGTAGTAAATCACAAATGATAATAAAGAAAACAAATATCTCTGCTACTCTGGAATATTTGTTGTATCTTTTCTTTTAATTGGCTCACCAATTAAATCTATAACCATATACACACATCATTTGAAGAACACACATGGGCTCCAAAATACCATTTACTCTGCCTCTCTCTGTTCTCCTCTTTAGCCATTCAAGCTTTCACAGCCTGATCAATAGAATTCAGCAGGCCACAAACACAGAGAAGAGGGTGTGTGTGGAGGGGGTCCACTGGGAGAGACAATAAGGACACTGAGAATAAAACTGAGACCAGAGACACACAAACATAGACACACGCACACTCAAACACACACACGTATACACAATCTGTCCTGTATTCCCAACCCCGGCATTTACGTCAGCATCCTGTTTAAGACACTGGCCACTTAATGGAGCATAGCCAAGGCAGTATGTGTATTTGTCCGTGCCTGTGTGTGCGTGTGTGTATGTGTGTGTGTGTGTGTGTGTGTGTGTGTGTGTGTGTGTGTGTGTGTGTGTGTGTGTGTGTGTGTGTGCCACTTCGACGTAAGTACGTGTATGTGTAAATAATGTTGGGCAGAGAGAGTTTACCTGCTACAACAGAGGCAAAGGAAGGACACACTACTACAGTGGAACACACACAAAGTCAAGCACAATAGCCATTAAATCAAAAGCAATCTCTTTGCTCCTGGCAATTTATACTGAGAGTTCTCACACATGCATGAACATGAACATACACATACAGAAAACTGATGAATACCACTATCAAATACACTGTGAGACTATTAGGTTACTTCAAAAGTGTGGAAAAAAAATGTGGGAGGAAATGAATGACATTCCAACAGTACATCCTCTCCAAACCTGAACAAAATGTGTCAGCAGTGGGAGTATAAAATCTCTGAATGAGAGTTTTTTGGCATAGGAGATATGGAGAGAAATCAATTTTAGGGCCAAGTATGGTGCCAAGGACGTCCAGAAGGGCATAGTTCTGTTGATCTGTTCATATCAATTTGCTCCTTCCTGCAGACAGAGAATGCCACAGTGTGCAGCGCTGCATCTTTAAGGAATATCGCCATGATAACGGTGCCATAAAACACATCATTTTACAGTCAAACCATCTCTGTCTCAAATGCACTTGGAGCGGAAGCCATTTTCAAGCAACATAAAGTTTAACATGGCGCTACATCTGCCGAGCCGCTAGCTTCCACAGTACATGGGACTGAGCAATTTAATTAGGGGACATTGTGTAGCGCTGCAATGAGCTCCACCCTCTCTATCTGGACCTAATACCTCCTAAACTTGTGGTCATCTCTAAAAGAGCAGGGTGCATGCTAAACTGCATTATCCAGTATGCAGTCAGACACCAGTCACACCATTGTGACACAAAATCCTTGCCTGAATGCCTTTATACAGATGAGCAGTTTGTTTGTATCAGGCACCAAGTTTCCATTTCTAAATAGCACGAGTAGGACAGATTTATGTCTACTTGTGGTTGCTAATGATCTATTATAACACAACACTGATGCTGAATGCAAAGTATACTCATATTGAGATATTTGTGACCATCCAGTCGTCTTGGCTGTGTGGAATATGGCATTTCATTTAACTTAAACTGAAATTTTCTACATGAATACGTATCGGAAATAAACCTATTCAAAGGCTAGAGCAATTCTACGTAAAACCATACCGAAACATTTTGGAAAATAAAGTAGAGATTTAGATGAGTTGCTTTGATAGTTATTAGTCAACTGAGAAGTGGCTTTACCCCTGCAGAGATAACTTTTTGAATAATGTCTCCCTTGAAAAGTCTTAAAGAAAGTGTCCCTTAAAGTTTGCCTGATTTCTAATGGATCCTTCCTCCACTGAGCGTTTCAACTGCCTGCGTGAGAAGCAACCAGACCACTAATGCACCCTAACTCAAGATATATAGATTACAGATTCCCATGCCTAAAGTTTGATTTTTACCTTGACCATCTGAAAGCAGGATCCCAATATAAATTTAATGGCTCGGTGGTGATGGAGGGCTGGGAATGGTGAGGGACATAAAGCCTTACTAAAAGCCAAATGACATATATGCAACCTAGAAAGTAAACATGCTGCATGTCAAGGATAGTGCAAACACTATAATGTGTAAAATAAGTTGTGAAAACCATAGCTTCCGCATCATTTGTTACCCAAGAGGTGAGGGGCACAATATAGGTTCCCTAATGGCAGTTCAGATAAACATGTGAGGTGTTTGGCTGTGGGTAAGAGGGGATTGGCCAGATGGAGACACAAAGGCAAAAGTTCAATTAAAATGTTGAGCGAATCAATTTGTTTGCCTTAATTACTTTGTTAATCTGTTGAAGCATCTACTTAAAAAAAAAATCCTGTGTCACATTTTCTGCTGTGATAATGGAGCTGCTGAGAGGGAGGGGCAGTTGCTTGGGTTGAGTGCTTTTTAAATGGCTCACCCTCTGGTTCTAAACACATCGCTCAGTATGTCTTCTCGCCCATCCCTGAGTCTCTTTTGGTGGGGTGTGTTGGTAATGAGGGCCTCCTGTAGTGTTGTGCTCCACTCCTCTGTTGGTGCAGAAAAGCGCACCCCCGCCATGTCCTGACATTCTGACAGATAGGAGCCGTGGAAAGCATATGGCCAACGTGGCAATGCCTCCAACGTCCTCCAAACTGTCGTAGGGCTCAGGCATAATGAGTGGTAGAGATGAGACCAAGTCCTACACATAGGAAACGTTAGTCATCGAATTCTTTTCCTCATTTACCAAGGATCAACTAGACAACTTGGTTCATATAAGCGTCGAGAGATCCCATAAATTCGTGACTTCATCATGACAGAGCCAGATTGGAACTCTTCAAGACCCAGAGAATATCTAGGCTGACTGCCAGACGTTTGTTTTATAAAACAATGCGAGATCTTGCAGATACATTTAAATGTACACACTATAAATTCAGCAGAAAGAAATGTTCAGCTGGTTCAGCCGTTGGGCTGCTTTCTACATGGATCACAACATAGAGTCAAATGGCAGATCGGGGTGGAAACAGAGAGAGACGTCTCTGACTGAAGCACAAGTGAGTGATGGTGTGTTGGGCCAGGAAGTGGCTGCTCTCCCTGTCAACTGTCAGTGCTGTTAATGTCCAGAAGCTGAGGTCCACGGTGACTAGACCTGATTTTAGATAAGGCACCCATCCAGCCATGCCCTCGACATGGCCTCCCTCTGGCCCAGACTACTCTGCCATTCTCCTCTCCTCCCTCTGTCTAGCCTCTTATCCCAGACCGTCTAGACACCTCCCAGCATGCAATCCCTCACCCCAGCCAACCCGGGCCGTTCTTAGCTCTTCTGCTTTCTCCCCTCTCAACACTGTGTCACAAAACTGGCTGCTTGAGTGCTGTGAAGGGCTACTGAAAAGGACAGAACAATGCCAGGCAGTTGTCTCTCTTACTTTTTTTCAAGCCACTCCCTGCAAGGCTTAGAAAGCACTTCTCGGCATTGCATTTCAGTCCTTCTATGAGAGCAACTGATATTATAACAATCTAAGATAAAGTTTATCATAGTCTCAAGTGTTGACTATACACGTAGTTTGAACAATTATAACAAGGCAGTCAGCCCCAAGCATTCCGTGATGTAGACACACCTCTGAAAAACAAAAGTAACAAGTGAAAATGCTTCATCCACTTTTGTGTTTGCAGAAAGAATGTGAATGTGAACAACGAGAAAGCTAAGAGGCAATTACCGATGGCTTCGAGTACAGACTGATCTACTGGTAGCGGTAAAACTACCCGAGAGGCTGTGCTCTGTAGCTACAACTGTCAGAGAAGCCACAGGGTGTGTGTAAAGGACGAAGACCTTTGCACCCTCATTGTCCAACCGGTGGCGTATACATACCACGCATTAATAATAGCCCTAATGAAAAGCCCTTTAACCCTAATGCGCTGTAGCAGAATGCATGGGGTTGCAATGTATCAGCTTTCCTTTTCACAAAGCCAGAGCCTCATACCCATGACTGATCTCTATTAAATTACATGGATTAAATCACAGATCCTTAATTAGGCCCCAATAAAAGTGTCATGCGGCTTTTGAAACCTCTGAGCATGCTATGATTGGATAAAAATGTGAAAACATACTAAATGAAACTGGTTTACCACTGAGTGTGCGCCCCATGACTCTTGAGTGGAGCAGCAAAGCAGGGGGAAATAAAGTGTGGAGAAATAAGTAAGAGAGAGAGAGAAGGGAGACGCAGATGCAGAGAAAGAGCAAGAGGGGAGTCTCAGGGCGAGTCACACCTCTTTGCCTCAGAAAAGCTCTTAAATTCCATGTGTGACCTAGGGGAGAGAGCTCTAAAGAGTCAGCCTAAGATGCTGTGATACAGAATCTGACTGTTGCACAGCAATGAGCTAATACTGTCGGCCACAAGCAACACTGACAAGTTCCACGTGCATGGCATACAGCTTCTAGAGATAGGAAAATCATTGCATGCAAGCATGAAATTTATTACGTGTGCATACAAAGTATAAACCTGCATAGGCTCCCTTCTAAACACTTCAGAAAACACATCAGGGACTCGATTCTCTTTAAAAATTGTAGCGTAATGTTTCCCTGCTCCTCTGGACCCTTGCATTGCCTAGTGTCAGGATGGCCAGAAGCTTTTAAGTGCTTTAAACCCATAATAACCCTAATGCTTTGTCTCCCCCTGTGAGCTTTGTGTTTGTTCGTAGGAAAATGAAATGCGATCGAAATAGAAGCAAAGATGGGGATGTTCAGACATTTTGGAGGTTGCTGGGGATTTGCCGTCTGTAAAGGCATTAAAAAGGGAACAGAGAATAGACAGACTCCAAGGATGTGTTATGTGGTGACAGGGAAAGTCTGAGAAAGGCTGGGATAAAACTGTGAACACATACAGGAGCACAGCACACAGTGGGCTTCTTATTTTGCCCTCTTCTCCTCTTGCACATTGGCTTGTTATGTTGTTTGTGATGTTTCTATTTTTGAGAACATGGGATTGAAAAAGATCCAGATCCACTGCCACAATGCATCGCAGGGAATAGTAAGCGCACACACAAACAAAAAACAGCCCCCAACCACCTTCCTACTTGCCACTAATCCTCTCATTGCCAAATTGTGGGTGCAGTCACCCCTTATTCACTTCTTGAGGGACAGAGGGGGAAAACACAGCTATGGCTCTAGCTGTGAACAGACCACCCAATCTTCCCTTCAAAATGAGTCTTCTGCCAGAAGACACCAGAACGGTAGGTGGTACTCTCTCACCATTACATTTCGCTTTTATCTCACTTCCCCTTTGCCTCTCCATCCTCCTTTCGTTTCTACTTTTTCTCACTCTTCTTCTTATACTGTAAACCGCCTAAGGTGATTATGGATTGCGATGGTGGTGGGTGGGGAAGGCGAATCCCTGTCTTTGTTTCCTTAAAATAGGTTTATTATTACTCAATACAGTTGAGAACCTCTGTGAGATTAACATTGTGGTTAGAGCTTGTAGGTTGCATCAATCGCAGCGTGTCGGCATATCAGCAGGATACACAAGAAATCAAACACATTCACTGGGGACACATAAAACTGAGTAATAAACTCATATTGAATATCTTTTAATCAAATACACCATCATTCAGCTGAACAGAACTCGATGCCACGGGCCTCTGAAGAAGATGCTAGAAATGAGCCAGTGACTGGTGGCTGGCTGTGTTTTGTCTGAACAGTGTTGCTCTGTTTGGAGGTCTGCATTGGAGCAGAGCCATGCCAACCATTACAGCATCACTCTATTTTCCTGTCTGGTTTTCTACCTGTCTGTCTTCAGTGTGTCTATATGTCTGTCTCTCATACTCTCTCTTTCAGGCACAAAACCAAGGTGCACATTAGGTGCTGGTGCTGCACATTTGATGCTTGGCTGTCACTGTATCATTGTCTGGTGACATAAAGCGCAGTAAAGCACTGAGCAGTGATGAAATGGAGGTGTTTTAAACCTGCGCTTGCTGGCACATTTCTTGCCTTTCAACCAATGTCATCTGGAGACTGTTATCATCCCACTGTGAAAGTAGCCAATCCACACCCAAAATACTGAAGAGAGAAAGGAAACGAGAAAGAGCTTCTTCCACATCAGTACTTGCTCCATTATTCCGCTGGAGGCTTGATTAGACAGAGGGGATAATTTACGAGCCACTTCATTGCCAATTCAACGGGCACATCACCTGTAAATAATTGAAACCCTTCATGTCCGTTCCGACATAATCATATCGCTATCATGCTAATGTATCCAGCAGTGCTTTCCTTTGGGTCAGGCGTGGGACTGCTTTAAATCTTGGCTGACCTGTCTCCATAACTCTCCAGAGCGCAGCACTAACCTCTAGGAAACAGAAAAAATGACGATGATTGACTACACCAAGGAACGATGAAAAATTAAAAATACAGCAAACAAATACCTGACTTCTCAGCAAGCCAGCCGTGGATTGCAGGTGGAGGGCGGGAATTTTGCACTGGCTTGTTAATTATTTTTGCTTATGATGTGCATAAGAAAGATTCATCATCTTCTCATTTATTTATCTCTCTCTGAGTTCTATCAGTCAAGCTGCAGTTTAAAAAGACGGCAAGATTTGAAAGGTTGTAGAAATTATGATAAGATGAGGGAGACAAGACAAATCAAACCCTTTGCTTTTTATTGTAGGGAATTGTATCATAGTGGGAATTGTCTCTATCAAACACTCCTAATTATATGACTGTTTAACTGAATTGATGGCTATTTTTCTTACTTCATTTTAAAAATGTCATGAATATTAATTAATCCAATCTGAAATGGTTCTCACCTTTCCTTCTGCCCACTCCTCTCAAATGTGCATGACAAGAAGATTTGAATAATTTATCAATTGACTTATATTCGAATTGATTAATTCACTAATGCAAAATTAATACATGGTTATCCAGTACATTCCATCCCCGACACTCTGTCTCGTCTTTTATGAAGTAGTTAAAGAAGTAAGGGTCTTGCCTTGAATAAAGTACTGACTGACGAAGCGGGCAGGAATGTCCACCTACTACAAATGTAATGATGTTTCATTAGAATCAACAGTGTCTCAGTCAGACTAAGACAGGTAAGAACAACCTGAGTATTTCATGGTGAGTGAGGCATGTGCACCGGGGAACAGCTTTCTGCATGGTTAGGTAACAACTGACATCAAATAAATAAATGAAGGAATAAAAATCAATAGTCAAGCAAAAAAGGGATGAAAGCAAACTGTGGAGGTCAGCCTGGTCGGTGAAGGTCAAAGTTTAAGTAAATAAAGGAGCTATGAACCTGAATGCGCTGTGTATTAGTGGCCTTGATGTGTAAGGCACACAGCAAGTCAGGTTACTGCTCTTTCGTGGTTGCAAAAAGAGGAGAAGGTGCAAAGGGTCAGTCCAGCCATTTGACGTTTTTACACATTTTAATGGTGCCAAAAGGCAACTCATCATCTGCTGTACTTCCTGTACTGCAAAGCTCAGTTGGGGTGAAGAAATGGGACAGAATGTGTGCCAGTGTGTGTGCGCGCGTGTGTTTATGCACACTCATGTCGTGCCTGTTCTTTGCTGGTGATTCACCATGCTCTCTGGCAACGGCCCAGGACCTATTTTCTCCTTCTCTTTACATAACAGCGAAAAGTATCATCGAAGCAGTGTGTCCTGTCCTTTCTTTTCCTCCTCCTCCACCTCCTCCTCTTCACAGTCCTCTGCCACTTCCTTTCCCCATCCTCCACCTTCCTGTATGTGTGGGAGCTTTTAAGACATGACTGCGTTCTGCTCGGTGGTGCTACTACTGTACACCAATAGGATCATAAAGTGACAAGTCATGAACAGACTTTCACAGACCGCACCCAAAGCAGAGAGTGGCAGACCAGATTCTAGGGAATGGCATAGAGAGGTGCGTGGGATGGAAAGCTGTTTAAAATACCCCCAAGGGTTTTCGAAAGGCCCAGGATCTGCTCTCCGCTACACCATATGCCTACAGGACAGCACCCAACTGGGCACCAGGGTATGATGGGCTGAAAATAGGGACTTGCAGTCACAATCCTCACCGTACTGGCCAACACACGGCGATTCGGCACCAACGCTGCAGTGTGACAACGTGAAAGCAAAAAGTACAAAAGAAGGTGGAGAGCAAAAGGGGGTTCAAAGGAGAGTATGAAGGCAGAAAAGGGAGAGGAGCTGAAGAGAGTTTGCTTTATGGGGAGGGATGAGGGTGAAGAAGACTATGTGTGTATGTGTTGTGAGTTACAGGGTCTGTGTAGGAGAGATGTGTATGCAGGGTTTAGTCACTGGACTTCTCAGTGACTCAGGTGTGAATAATGTTGGGTCTTCTTTGTGTGTATGTGAGCGAGAGAGAGAGACCCAGGGGGAGAGAGAGCACAGCAAAGTGCTGGGTCGGTGTAGGGCTGGACATCTATGTGTCTGGGTGGCTGAGGGCGAGCTCAGCTGTGTCTATGGCCTGCTCCACGACAGCCAGCCTGCACGCTGCTCACCGGTGCAGAAGCGCTAATTGAATTAAGTCTTTATTATCAGGCTGCAGAGGCAGCACTTCTCCCCATCTCAGCCCGCTTGGCTGACACTTTCTCCTTGAACACCTGCTTGACATCAACTTCCTCCTCTATTTATTTATCCCTTCTCTCCTGTGGCCAGCTACTGGCTGCACTCCTTCCTCCTCTCCACCTCTTTCTCATATTGGCATAACAAACAAGGCTAGGCATGCTTATTTTTCATACTGCTTTTGTCTAGCTGTACTACACAATAATCCTCAACTTGTATAGACTAACTTGGAGCCCTCTACCACAGTCCTAAACTTTAATGTACTAATCTTTAATGTCTATTACCATACAGAAAGTGGCACATAATAAAAAGGATTAATTTCAAAGACAGATCATGCCCTTCCTGGCCTTCAGCAGCAGCAGCCCTGTTGCATGTAGGGGGAATAAAGGCAATAAAACTAGATGATGTTCTATGTTCTTTTGAATGGTCTCTAGTGAGCAAGCTGGCCAGGGTAATAAACAGCAGCTGGGATGCAAACTAACATATATCTAGTCCCCTGTCCATTTCCACTAGCCTCGGGCTCAGGCTGCTTCCCTGGGTTTGGCTTGGGCATTACTTTAAAGGACAGACAACAAGAGGCGCTATTAAGTTGGCTTGGAGTCTGAGGCCCTGGCACTTGGCACAACACTAGCTGTAATCTATTGACCGTTTGCATTCTCCCTCCCATGCCCCAAAACCACAGGACTTTTCTCTATCTGTCAGTTGATTCCATTGCTCACCTCCCTCCATCTCTATCTGCTGTTTACCCACTCTATTTTTCTCTTTTTTTCTCTCTCTCGTCCAATGTCAGCTTAATCCCCCTCCATTCCATCTTTCCCCTGCTCTTTCGTCTGTTTGCGTATGCCCCCCCCCCCCTCTTTCTCCTCACCACATCCATCACTATTCCTCCCATCTCCATCTCGTCTGTTCGCTTCTCTTATCGACATGTTTCCATTTTCTAAACTGCTCTCGCTCAATCATATTCACTCTTCCTTCAATGACCATTTTTCATTTTCTCACTTTCATTCACTCTTACGTTATGCTATCAAGGTTCACCTGACTCCTGTCCTCCCAGCTTTCCCAGGTGGGCCTTATTTCACCCAGTCTGCAAGGCCTGTCCTTGTCAGTGCTGTTGACTGGGTGGAAGCAGTGGGGTACAATGACCCAGTGTGTTGTCCCGACACAATGGGACAACCAAGTGTCACTATGCAAACAGCTCGGTTTTTCCCATGATGATTTGGGATGAAAATAACATAAGAGAAGCGGAAAATGCAGATAAAAAGAAGAGGGTGGTCCCACTACAGTGGCTCGCTAAACATTTTCTCCAGTTACATGTCATGCGGGCTTTTTTTAATAGCCCCAGCTTGATTTAGGACGATATCGCAGTCTTAGAGTCTTAATTTCAGTGTTAGCTAATGAAATACCCCCTCATCTTCTATGCCTTTGTTTCTTTATGTATCTCTCTTTGAGCTGTCTCCTCACCCTCTTCCTTTCTCTTTCTCTCTCTCTTGCTCCTGCTGCTCCTGTCCTTTTCCACTCTCTTCTGAAACTCTGCCAGCAAACGAGTGCCACAAAGCATTAGGACCAAACACTATCAGACGCCCTTCTCAGGCACATCCTACACATCTCCCCCCAACACATACACACGCACACAGTCACTGAAGGTCCAGCACTTCCTCACATCATTTGCCAAACTTGATGACAGAAACACAGCTTACACATAGGGCTATGGAGGTTTTATTCACAATGACAGACTCACCCAGATACCAAGTCTCTTCCAAAATTGACACACACATGGTATACAGGACTAGCGTGGTTTTTATTCAAAACACACACAGTTTCAGCTGTAATTATGTACACATGGTAGCTCCATATACTCATAAACACCTGCATAATTGCACAGTCATGAACTCTCAACTTTACGTGTATGCACATATCGTGTGCATACACATGAGTAAATTCACGCATAAGCATTAAACACAATCCCCTCTATCTATGTCTTTCCCACTGTCACAGACAGAAATTCACATTCATAGGCACCCTACACAATAGCAAACACCATACACAATCGCAAACAAACAGTCATTAGCAGATCTCAGGCTGCCTCTCAGTTCTTCTCTACTCTGTTGTTGGTGTACCCGCGCCTCTGGGGTGGCGCCACTACTGTAGGTTTTAATAAAAGCATTGTCTTTGGAAGCTGTCTAAAGGGACTTGGTTTCATTTTGGAGTGCTGCTGCTGCTGTTTCTGTTGCTGTGGATGTGGGAGGAGAGAGGGCTATTGCGCTGGGACGTGGGGGCGGCTAGGTTCAGTGTCAATGCAGGGCCCTCCAAGGACTGGTGCTTATTGTTTGATAGTTTCAATATACAATGTGTGGGTGCGTGTGTGTGCATTCGTGTATGTGTGTGTGCGTGAGTAAGAGAGAAGGAGTGTGTTCTGTGGTCATGTAAGCACATGTGTAAATGTATGCGCTCCAAACTAGTGCAAAAGTCAAAGCAAATAGCTGACACAACCCACCACTTCAACTTTCTAACAGCTACAGCTAGTCTACTGTATCGCTGCATACAGTAGACTAGCAGGTGTAAAAGCGGGGTCTCTGTGCTGTGTTTTGCAACGGATTGCTTTTAACCGGTTCAATAAAACAAACAGTGAAGACAAGAAGCACTAATGTGCAACTGCTTCAACATGAAACCATGTGATGTTCAGGGGACGCTCACGATAACGAGCTCTCTCTGTACTACACACAGGTGTCCATTAGCTCTTTGGGCTGACCAATCTGTGACACCATCTAGTCAATAGTTACTCCATCTGTCAGCATTCAAACACCTCTAAACAACCCCTTAAGGAGATATTTGTGTCATTTATGATGGATAATGAATGCCTGTTCTCAACAGGAGCGCAATGTTATGCCCATGATGAGGTCACATCAAATGTTATTGTCTAGATTTGGAACCGCAATTCTTTTCCCTTCCTTCTGTTTCTACCTTTCTCCCACAGGCACCTTCAGATCCCATCAACTGAAGCAGTATGGTCACATCTTTAAAAAGCCAAAAGGAAAGAATGAGTATGGCTCTCCGGAAGGATGCAGTAGAGGAAAATCCTAATTGTCCCTTTAAGTGTGTTCCCTCCTGTGGAGTGAAGGTGCGGGGTAACGGCCATCTTAAATCACAGCCTGGCCGTGGCCTTCATTAAAGCCATAATGCCAGGCTCTCCCTTTAATGGAAATGGAAGCCAGCGAGGCTGTGGGTGTAAATTAAAGTGTAAGGCCCGAGTAGGGAAAGATTTCCCCAGCTCTGACAGGTGCGGCCTGAATTAGCTGTAGTGCTGTTCAAGCAGTCAGTGGGAGAACACCGGTATTGATTTTAAGCACTGTTGCACTTCCTATCTGAAAGGGAATGTGTATTACTAGAGCTAAGCACATCAATCACTCAGCATTCCACCATTCTCCCCTGGCATGCTTCAGATTTTGAAACGATAAACAAACAGAAACAGACCCAAGCAAAAGATAACACTGGCTGTACTGTTACTGTATGCGCATCAGCATGAACCCAGAGATACGTCTATGCATGTATGAAACAGGTCCACTTCGTTTTATCTTCCTCGTGTTGACAGGATGCCATCTCTATTCAAGGCATGTACAGCATCGCGTGACACCTTGGTTAAACAGCTGGTGTCAGCTCCTTGAGCTCTGACTGTGGCCCACTCCCATCTTTATGACCTGCATGTGTCAGAGCTGTTGCATGCATGCGGTGCAGCCATGTAGCGCTGTGCTTCTCTGTGTATGACCCTGCTGCTCATCTTTGCCTCCCATCATGCCCCACTAACCTGGAGTAAAAGCCCTGGCTGGGGGAGAATTAGCCTACTTAGCCTATTCCCCACAGGGGTCAACCCACACACAGGCATGCACACGGTGCACCCACAATCAGATGCATATACACCCGCCGAAACGCACCTGAAGATTTGTGATGACAAATGATAAGGCATCACTTAAGCACAGGTGTTCCAAGCATGACCTTTCACCCGTGACCTTGAACAGAAAATTTTCATGTAGAGCCTAGCCATCAATCAGCTACCATCAATCACACATATACGCCTCATCCTTTGACTCTCGCCAACCTTTCCTGGCCCCGACATCCATCACTACACCCTACTCTTCCACTGACATCTGGAAAAATACAAACACTTCACAAGCTTTCTCGCTGACTCTCCTGTTGGCAAACACACATACAGAGTAAACACACACATCTTGTGCTGAAAAGACAGGTACTCTAAAACATGAGATGTGTTATTGTGTTGTCAGGTGATCTGTAGATGTACACTAGGAACTGCTCCCTGATGACATATCTGAGATATCAGCACCTGTGCTACGAGATGACATGGGGCTGAAATCCCTGAGCACACTAAGACCACTGCATCACATACAGCAAGTGGTGACAGACTGTGGCCATCACTATACTGAGGACCATTTGTATAGAAAGTCACTGGATCACAAGTCTCTCACATCTCACACAAGAGTCATTTTTAGCCTGTCTTGTGCACTATGATGCCAGTACTGTGACATTTGTAGCTCTCCAGGACCCCAAAACGTGGCCTTTTTTTGATTACGATCCCTTTTTTATTCCTTAAGGTCACTTAAGGTACTAGAGCAAGATAAAAGAATGCGTATACATTGAAGAGGAAATAAAGGTGACTGTAAAGCCAACTACACAGGTCACACGAAAGAAAAAAGTGTGATTTTGAATTCATTTTGGTAAATTAGACAGAAGTGGCTTGGGAAGAAGGAAGGATTCTTGATTTTAAAAAAAGGGTGTGCCTGATGCTCTTTTGGCCTAGAATTAAACCGGAGAACATATTTTAATTGGTAGTGTTTTAATGCAGGACTATTATCAATGTCCCTCCGAGGCAGTGGAAGAGAGGAGGGTATGCGAGCAATCGGTTCTGTGCCAGTAAGCCCAGAGTCCACTTACGCACGGATGAGGTTTGCTAATAATGCCAACACAGCAATTCAAACTCAAAGAAAAAAAGAAGATAAAGAAAGATTTAACATTGATTAGCTTATTCTAAATGCATGAACATGTAAACTTAAGCAAAAGGGATCATGTTTAAATAGGCTGTATATGCTGGAGCTAAGAAAAGATTTTGTGGTCTTACAGTGCGACACTTCTGTTTGATAGTCCAACAGAGGCCAAAGATGCCAACTCTAAAGCTGTATAATACGAAAAAGATTATCCAAATACACTCAAACTGAAATGTATCTAATGCTGTTAAATGTAAAAGGTTGCTATCACAGCTGCATATATTAATAGTCATTATACCATGTATGTTAAATAATGGCATCACAGCCAGTGCTGCCACAGACACATTCTCTGACATTAAACTGCTTTTGCTGAAATTTGCTGAAAAACTGAGGAGGACATGCAAATTGGCACTATATGTATCTGCATATATTAATAAAATAAATTAGGTCCCATGCTGGAAAAACGATTCTATTTCAAATATAGCACTAGCTCTTGGCATTTTGTTCAACATGGGGGTGTAACATCTGACCTAGACAGTGGAGTGGCGAATGTGCAGACAGATAGAGGCACATTAACATAACATTCACAGCAGATGCTGCAGCAGTGCATGTTGTGTTAATTGGAGTGCTAAAAGGCAGTTATTAGTCATTATTAATATTCTATAATTTATCTGCAAACTGTAAACTTTTCTGAACAGCCATCAGCACCCTGTAATATTAAACATCCTACAGTAAACTTGAAGGTAATTTTGAGCCGCGCATAAGGGAAATTGCCTTGGAAAGAAAAAAAAAGGAAAAAACAAAAATGTAAATTTTGACTCACAGAGTGTAATACTTGCAGGACTATAAATCTTAAAAACCCTATGTTTTAAAGAGGGCAGTGAGTGTAATGGTCTTACCTTGTTTTAGGGGATGTCGTTAGCCATTCTTCATGCTTTTCAAATGTTATCAAGTAAGCTGCGATCTCCTGTGAAAAAGAGACGAGAGGAGAAGGAAGTGAGTGAGGCTTAGATGTGTCATCTTTAATCACTGTTCTCTTGTGTTTGTTATACATCGGTGAGACTGCTTCATTGATATTCAGACAGTTTAACCAGCAGTGCAAACACAGGAAAGACGGAAACCGGGGCAGTGCTGGGGAGTTCAGCCAGGTAAATGCAGACTGCTAAAAGTAAAATGAAAGACAGAAGTGGAATGCAACTGAGGTCAGATCATCTTCTGAGACTATCTTTGTTACAAAAGCTTTGATCAGGTTCTCCTCAGAGGACATCAAGGTGCTTTCTGAAAGATTGACGTCTCTGTGTTTGAGAGTGAGCAGCTTTTAACATTTTTGGTCCGATCCTCCCCCAAATCCCTTTGATCTGCCCTTGACACTTCTCTATGGATCAATCCACTCTTTAACCTTTGAATGATAATTACACGCCAGTCTCACAATATTGACATGTGTGTGTATTGCTTCTTCAGAAAAGGCAGTAGATCCTTTGGAGTCAGTTGTGTACAGAGATGCTATAGACACCATGCTTTTTTAAAAAAAGCCCAAACTGCCACTGGCATAAATAGAGATACTTCAAACACTTTCATGTTTCCCATGCTTGCCCTGCCTACTGCATCAGTCTGAGTGTAAGGGAGAACACACTGGACCATACCCGGCCATTTTCTCACCAAACTAATGGGCAGAAATAAAAAGCACTTTGGATGCTGGTAGACAACCTAATGATTACCAGCGACAGCCAGTAATTCACTCTTCAGCAAGAACATTTGTCAGACTAGAGAGAGCTAGACACAAGGACAGAGCTGCTGCCATCTTCCACAAAAACACTGTCTTTTCAGTTTATAAGGATGCGTGTCTCACCTCATGTTGGAGTGTCAACAAACCTTTAAGAGTAAATGTGTTTCTAAGATATTGTCTTCTTTGGTTTGTGAGGATAGGGTTTGAAAATAGCTTCCTTTGGGACTAAATGCTGTTACTTCACCTGCCCACACGGGGCAATAATGTCAACAAAAGCAGCAGCTGTTTCAAAAGTGCAAACTGGAAAAATATGACACATCCAGTGTGTGGCAGCATAAAGCAAGCACATAAACCAGGACCATTTCTTCATTTCTTCCATCATTTTCTCTTCAAATTCATAAAAATTCTAAAATATGCACCACTGCAAGAAGGCACCAACTGGGCCTTCAAGGCCGTGTCACAAGTGTGACCTGGCACAGACACTGGCGATAGCCCATGGGGATGCTGCAGGGTGTGTGGTGTGAGGGGTTTCCAGGCTGTCAGGGTTACCAACAAAAAAGCGATGGTAGCATGACTGGCAGTGTTGCCTCCAGGTGCACACTGGGAGATAATGCCCTGTTGATTAAGTTCTTGTTCTCCTGCCATAATGACCGGAGGCACAGAAGCCATGACAAGATGGCATCTTGACTTAATAAAATAACAGAAAGGAGATGAGGCTTTTCTAAAGGAGCTCAGGCAACTTTTGCTATGCAACAGAAAAATAAAACAGCATTGAAAGTATAAGAGCAGACAGTAACAACCTTGTTGATTTAATGAGCAAATAATCTTGTTATATAGACACCAAAACACATAGAGAATGTGTGCTGAGCCAACAACAACAATTACAATATTCAAAGAAAAAACACAAACTAACCAGGTATCAAAAGGCATTACTGTTCTGCATCCATTAAACTGGACTAACGTGCCTGTGATGTTATTTTGTGTTCATTCTGGGAGTTATAAACGGCAACAAGAAGCTCCTTCAGTGACCTTTGTGCCTGTTAGCACGAAGCCCTTTCCATCATTCTTGCCTTTAAAATCCAACCACAGCTCCAGTCTCAGTCACAGAGGATGAAATAGAGGGCCACATGGGCCCATATTTAGAAAAATTTAAACAAACAAGAAAGAAAGAAAGAAAGAAGCATGGCCCTTCCTCTGGCTCTTTCTCACCCCTCCCTCTCTGAACAGATGCCAGGGATTATTCCAACCCCCCGACCAGCCATAAAGGTGCAATAATCTTATGGTGAGGAAACAAACAAAAACAGACGTGCAGCCATTAAACAGCTGCAAGGAGACAAAGTTTGCATGGGCGGCATAATGAGAGGCTAGCATGCGTTCAGGTTGAGCAAACACACTTGCGGGTTAGTGCAAGAGGGGTGGAGGGGGAAATGGGCAAGCGCTGTGCTGAGCACTGATGGTGTATCAAAGTCAAACCAGCAGCTGTCAATTGGCTCTGGACTCTATCTGCTGACCTTACTGCCTCTGGCCTACGCTCTCTCACTAGGGAAATATTCAGAGGCTCTCTGTACACACAGCTCCATCCACACTCTCCCGCTTAGGTCAGAATCCACCTCGTGCAAGGTTGTTTGTACTTGCATGAGGTTTATGCCTCACCCTCCCTACTGACATGATCTTTGCTGTCGTTTTACCTCCTGGTGTCGTTAAAATATACTGTACTGTACTCCTGTATTCGCCATATCCTGAATTAAGGCAACCTTTTTTTCTAAAAAAATGCCAATCAGCAAAAGCTAAGAACTGGAGAGTGAGCAGGAGCAAAACCACCTCTAATTGACACTGTACTTGCAAAAAAGAGGGTCTTTCATTTTCAAGGGGAAAGAACAACCCGGAGCTGTTTGTTGTAACCCAGCCATCTCATTTGTTTCTTTTGTCTCTGTAAAAGCTGCGACACACTGTTAGCGGAGGGGGCTGCCCCAGAACATGACCGAGCAGTCTAACAGTTTCAGGGCTGATGGAGATGGAGAGGAGGGTGTTTATGTGTGCGTGTGTTTCTGTCTACCCTGTTACAGTCACAAGGCCTGATTACTGGTTACCTGTCTGTGCCTGACACGTTATTAACATGCTCCTCAAGCGGTGTCACTCCTGTACTCATCAGTGTGTCTCCCCTTTATTTCTCTCTTCTTATAGCATCCACCCACCCTCTCCTACCTCACCCCCTGTCCTTTTTTTTCTTTCCCATTACCGTTGAGGTGAAAAGGAAAGCCACCATGAGAAAATTTTCATTTTGAGATGACTGGCTTTTACTGTCTTGCTTTTCAAATGATATTTTTCACTCTAGAGGTATAACATTTTCTCCAGAGAGAATCATCTTTTGAAATGTCTACCTATTTGAAATTGGAGATGACACTAACATATTCATCCCATTTCACTTCTTTGGACCAAGAAAGGGGAGCGGGAGCAGTAAACTCTCAGAAAAAAAGTATTCACTATTTGGCTCATCCCTTATTTGAATATGATGTTAAAATTAGATGCAGTGATAATCTTATGGGAACTGTTTGTAGAGCTGATTAGATGGATTTCACCCTTGCCCTTTCTTATTTCCACAAAAGTCAGACAAAGATGACCCCTGTGTTTGATGGAGATATTCAGAGAGGATTCCCTATTCTGGAAGAACTCGTTGCCAGATTGTTTTTGCTGTATCCTCTGATTTCCTGCATTGCCACCAACTTTGATTTATGGAAAGAAAAGAGAGGTGTTGAGAGGACCAGCGCTTCAACATTTGGATGACAGGCCTGATTACTTGAAACAACTGTCGCTGTTCCATTAGAAGGGGAGATAGGAGTCTTTTGGCATTATCTCAGGACAGATCAGACACCTGTCTCTAAACACCATTCATAATGCTTCGCTCTTGTTTCCGCATCCACAGAGCATTTGTGCCGAGAGAAAAATTGAGGGCTGGGAACAATACAAAGCTGGGAGGACAAAACTCTAAGTGCATTTTATTCTGTGCAACTCCTGCATTAAAATACCCTTAGTTACATCATTGTCTGAGAATTGAGTCTTAGTTTTTAAAACCCACAATTTAC
Organism: Diplotaxodon limnothrissa; assembly: GCF_057381915.1. Taxonomy (NCBI): domain Eukaryota; kingdom Metazoa; phylum Chordata; class Actinopteri; order Cichliformes; family Cichlidae; genus Diplotaxodon; species Diplotaxodon limnothrissa. The sequence continues at coordinate 22,734,118 of NC_140615.1, forward strand.
TAGGCATTATGTAAAAACAGAGTAATGACTTATTTTTCTTTTGGGTGAGCTCTGTTATTTAAAACCAGACTTCATCACCCCAAAAATAGGATTCAACAATTACAGCATATGTTTATCCATTATTCCAGTTACATTGGTTCTCTACTGACACTAATGAAAATGCACTTAATGAATAGCTGTATTAGAAAAACTAACTTAAGCAACAGTATTGATTGCAGTAAAAGCCCGAGCCAATGAAATGAATATGTGAGAGCAAGAGGATGTGAAAGAATAGACGGAGAAAAGTCTGGTTAGAGAGCAGAGCACAGCGCCTCCAGCCTGCCTCATGGTGAAGTCTGGGGAATGCATCCTCAAAGCTTTGACCTTGCCCTACACTTGAAAGCAGGAAGTGAATGAAAGGGGGGGCCATGGGAGGGATATGGTTAGAGGAGCCCTCCCTGATGACCTGGGTTTTACTGTGGAGTGCCAGGTCATCTGATATTTCCTCCAGGGCAGCCCAGGAAACCAACCTGTCCAGGCACAAATGCACTGGCTGGTGTTTGGGGAGGGTGGAAGGAGTTTGCCAAAGTACCAGCTATCACAAGTTTAGACCCAAAAAAATGAAAATAAATTTAAAAAATGCAATTAGTTACAGACAGACAGAGATGAGCACTAGATAACAGAAAAGAGAAAGCGGCTAGTAGAGTTACTGAAAATGTAGATAGTAGAAACTGACTAAAAAGGACAGAGTAAAAAGTTTGAAGTTTAAATGCATTAAAGGTATATCGGTGATTTAATAAGTGTGATTTGGTTCAATTCTGCAAGCAAACGTACCTTAGCTGAATCATTTTGAGTTTGTTTTTTTAAATTTATAATTCATGAATTCTTAATGCACTGACAATAACGTATTACACGCTGTATCCATGTAATCTCATACAGCCACATTTCTCTTTTAAGAGAGGAAAAGTGGTAAGGTAGAGTGAATCCATCTGAGCCAACTTTAACCTCCAGCTGCCTTTAAGATTTTCTGAGCATGTCTCATAATAGGATGCAGTTGATCTGCTATCAAGACAAATGGTCAGTACGAGAGAGCGAGATGAGAGAGTTCAGAAAGCAAAAACAACAATAGGGTATGACGCTGTTGACAGCTGCACTTGGCATCTGTTGAAGAGGGGTGAGGCTGTCCTATGAGTACTGTGTTAGGTTTAAAAAATCCCCTCTCCAGCATACTGCTCATTAGAACCTGCATGGGGCTTCCCTTCTGAAAGGGAAGGGTGGAAGTCACACTGTGTCCACTCTGTTAATCCACTGTGACGAGCAAATTAGTTGTTCTGCAGTGGCTGTACCCACAACCTCAAACTATCCTGAAACTTTGGCAACTGATGTAACGGACTGATTTAAGGCAAAAGGTGCATGACCATGGCACAACACATTTCTGTGAGGAATAGCTGCTTAGCACACATGAACACCTTTACCACAAAAGGGCTTGCAATGTGTTTAAAACACACCTCAGGCGATTTTGTTCTGTTTGTCCATCTAGCTTGCTATGTACCATCTCAGCTCCTGAAGCGCAGCCATACAGGAGGTGGAAAGAGCGAGACAAGCTGTCCACTGGCCTACATTATACATAGTTCTGGAATCAATTTGACATTGATCCTGGATAGCTTAGATGTTTTCCAGTAGTTGGTCAATGCCTCTCTTCACATTTCTGCTCGGCATGCTGGTCATAAGACTGTTCTGAAATAGGAGGCATTCTCCTGGGGAGACTCACTCCTCAACGCCTCCCTGCTCCCACAATCAATGTTACCTACAGCAGCTGCTCTGCCAGCACTCTCTTTTTTTGTTTACTATATCACTTTTGTACACTATATTGTAGTTATGCACAAGAACAAGACTGAGCATAAGTGACAACAGCGGAGAAAGACGAGTCTTTCCTCAGGGGAAATGTGTGTGTGTGTGTATGTAAGGTGATGAGGTGGCTTAATGTTTCCCTTTTCCTTTAATATGTCAGTATCTGTATATTGCAAAGACCGAACAGGTGTTTGCAATCAAGGCTGATCGGTACCACAAAAGTTTTCAGAAGTAAGGAGTAATTTTGCAAAAGGCAATTACAGTAAACACAGAACCAGCAACACTTAACCAGAATTCAAAGAAAGCAAAGAAAAAAGCTATACTACCTAAATATAAATATACTAACTAGCTCAGTTCACTACGTTATTTGAGGCACTATGAAAGACTTTGACAAGACAAAAAATAAGGATTCTTTAATATTACTACATTTTAGTCACGTGCTATCCCTAAAAGTCCCAATTTTAATCGTTTAATGCACCTCCAACCAAGGTAGGTAGAGAACCTTTATTTAACCTGCATCTATTAGACAAGCTGTTCAAGATCAATAAGAAGGAAGTAAAAGTCGTAACAAGGTATTGCCAGTCGAACCAGAGGAGGCTCAGCCCTATAAGTCTCCCTCAGTGGCTTCACTCCAAGTCTTCTGATGCCCGCAAGTCAGTTGCCACCTGGGCCTCTCATTGTTTACCTCTGCAGCTGACTGTTATTAGAGCTGAAGGGAATGAACCCATAAAAAACTTTTAATTTAACAGATATATTATGATTTTAAAGTTGATGAGTGATTGTGATAAATGATCTTTATATCAACCCAAACAATTATGATTATATTCATTCCACAGTCAAGCAGCTATTCTCAATACTGTGCATCCGAGCAGCTATAAGATGAAGGGAAAGTGTAACAGAAAGAAGAAGACCAGGACCAAGAAGGAGCTGGCAGAAGGCAGGATTGTTTTGGCTTTGGTGCTAGAGCTGCTGTCTTGGATGTTCATTGAGAGGATGTAATTATTTGGCCTTGAAGGACTACAATGGTCAGCCACCGCCTCCCACAGGAGGCTACATCACCACAAAAGACAAATGAAGGAGGAAAGCAGAGACACTGGTGTACAGCTAAGCACAAGACAAACCTAGAAGAGTAAAAAAAAATAGCTGGCATGGGAATGGATTTGCAGCATGTGGTGTCTGACAAAAAGTGAACTGGACATAAAGTTGACTGAGATGAAATACATCCATCTTTGCCAGCCACAATTTGTGTGCGTTGTGACCCAGTGGCTGTTGCTATGGATGTGTGTGTCTGCTGATGTAAAGCCCATATGGGACCACCTACTGCTGTACCCTTGAGAGATGTGTCTTGTGTAATAATTCTATTATACCTCTTTCTTCTTTTATCTATTGCTCCCCCTCTTTCCCTGCAGGCTCTAACTTCTGGCAAGACTCTAAGATATGTTTGAGGCTTGGTGGAAATGTGGAGCGCTACCTTGGTAAACAGGGCAAAAACGCAGATGCATTGTGGTGGTTCGCTTCAGGGCGCGGCGGGAAGTGGCCAGGTTCACTTCCTGACACCCCATGGCTGTCTGACCTCTGGCGTCCGCGCTGCATGTCCTCTTCATCAGCTATGCAGCAGGATGTCTGTTCCCTCCCGCTGACAGCCCAACCAAGGAGAACGGAGAGTGGCGTAGTCTCCGTGATGCTGACCTTACCCCAGCCCCACTGCAGAGACTCCAGGCTGTTACCCCATTCTGTTGGCGAACTTTTATCCTCCTCCTCAAAACCCAACTTCTTGCCAACAAAAGTAAAAAAAACAACAAAAAAACTGCAGGAGCAGTCAAACTTACTAGACAAGAGGGTTCTCTCTGTGTCTTCTCTCTTTCTTATTCTTGTTCCCCCCCATTTGACAGATGCTCCAGCTTTAGTAGACAGCAGATATTGGAAGTGCCGTGTGAGCCAACAGCCAGCAGGTCTGTGTGATTTCTAATATAATTTCACGATTTGATCGCGAGCAGACATAAATGTTACATTTGTTGCATTTCTATGCTTTGGGAGAGAAAGATATTCTAGTGAAAATCCACCGAGAGGGCATTAAATGTCATCTAAATATAATTGAGGTGTGAGTTCTCCCGGTGGAAACATTGTAAGAATCTGAGCATTATATCCTTAAATATCATAAATTATTCCCCCCCCCTCCCCTACAAAAGTCAAGAAGCAATGGAATCATGCATAAAAGAAGTGAGAGAGGAATCTAGAAGGTTCCCATTTACTTCATATCAATCAAATGATGTCAGCTTTCATTTTAGGGTAACTGTAGGACCAGAAAGACGAGCAGAAAGCGGCTGAGAGATTCTCACGTCTTCCTCAAAGGCACAAATGAGCAGAATTCTGTCTCATGTGATCCTGAGAGCCTATTTATTTCAGCTCCAAAATCAATTAATGCCCACATTATCCTCTGAATTCTACTATTCAGTGCAGCCAAATGACTGGTGCACCCTTGCATGAAACCAATTTTAACTTTCAATCCTTGATGCCTCCCAGAACCACCTACAGGTCTTCCTCCAGAACTGCAGTTTTCCTTTGGCAGCATCTTCCATGTTTGCCTTTGAGCGTGTGGTGCACATTTGTTTAAAGTAGCCGTTTGCTGTGCTGAGAAGCTTTGTTAAAAGTAAAAATCTTTGTTCAACTACATAGTGAAATGGACTGAATGCAGAACGTTCTGATACGAGGACAACATGTGACAATAAAGTCAAGCTTGCTCACGATGTTACAAGCAGGAAGAGAAGAGGTGAAGGACAAGAAGGAGAAAGAGATGGAGGAGAGAATGAAGCAAAAGATGTTGTAAAAGGGCAAAATGTGATGTGTTTAATCTGACTGCTGTGAATGCTTTGAAAAGAAAAAGACTACAAGACTGAGCCCAATTGTCACGTCCGTCCACGGAAAGTGACATGTTCTGCTTTTGAGACAATGAGAAAAGACACGAAGACAAGACAGTTTGGAAATTTTACCAAGGCGAACGGTCAGATCTCCAGCTCAGGCCAATTAGCCAGAAGAAACTCCCCCCACCCAACTACTAATCAGCATGGAAGGATCACCCTTTGTCTGTCAGACCCATGCCTTTATCTTCTTTTGCTACTTGGTGTACACCGTCGGCACGGCACGCAAGCACATACACACATTTAATTCTTTCACGAAGCAGTTACATTCCTGCAACTTCCTTTTCTGTTCTTGTCATCTCTCTGTTCGCTTCTCAGCACGCACACATCCAGGCGAAAAAAACACGTATAAGAACACCGAATGCAAAGGCAAGTGCACATATAGCACCAGTCAAATCCTCACGTGAACTGCTATCATTTTATCTCCTCTCAGCTCCTGACATCTCACTGACAATGATGTGATTGTTAGTTCTAGAGGAGGGCTCCCTTTAATTGAAGTGGGTGCGAGTGCGCGCGCGTGTGTGTAGCTATCTGTCCAAAGCATCGCCTGGCCATAGCCGGTATTGTTTGGCCTATCAGACAAGCTGTCAAGTGTTCTTCCCCTCTCTCTCCCCCACTCTCTCTCTCCTGGCTCTCTGCCGCTTTGTGTTCACGTTACAATAACGGGAATGTAGGACTGTGAAGGTCACAGATGCCTGAAGTCAAACCAGCTTGCTGGCATGAATGTTTCGTCTCCTAACAGCAGACTCCAGCGCCAGACATGTATGTAACACTATCCATCCACATGAGACACAGCCAGAGACTACTCAACACCAGTAATAATCATGTTCAAGGTGATTTTACCCAAAGTGAAGCTATCAAATGCTGAAGTGGGTCTGTGCAGTTGTATAGATTTTCACTTGTAGATGTTTTCACCAAGCAAACTTTTCCTCAACTTTTTCGCCTCTATCTGCATACTCCCATCTGCCTCGTGTGCATTATCAGTCTCACATCTCTCCCCTCTAAAAGTTCAGCCCGTTGAGAAGGGAGGCACAGAATGCTCTTTGTGAAGGCTGCCTTCGCAGACGGTAGGGAATCGATCAACCAGCCGCTCCAATGGCCTGCTCCTTTGTGAGCCCAGTCTGGCTCTGTGCAGCTCTCCTCTGTTTATCTCCCTCATGTCTCTTGCTGGCTACATGCTCTTAATTAAACATGCCGCTTGGCTATTAATTGTCAACCAGATTCAATTTGTTCCCTGGGCACACTGTGAATGGGCCTCTCCTCACAGAACAAAGGTGTCCGAACAGCCATGTCAGAGTCACACAAAGGGCCGAAAGCATCACTTCTATCTCAAACAGTGTGCAGGCAGCTACTGAATGAGGTGTTATCCAGGCAGGTTTCCAAGCAGATGTTCATGAGAGGTTCTGAGAAAACTGTCATGTACGTCGCTGCACTTTTTAAAAAATCTATGGCATCAAGTTAGAAACTAGGTATTCTTTCAGAATTTTGGTACCACGCCTAAACTTACATTACTGTCATAATGTGTGTATCTGAAAAAGTACCTATTCATTAAATACTCTAAATCTGCCTCGTTTTTAAATCTTGTTAGGTAGTTTTTTTCTCTTGCATGGGAATTCTTTGACAAATTGTGGAAACAAATAAATAAATAACCCAATGACTGCTGAGATGAATCTGGGAGTAAGCAGCTGCCAAGGCATAATATAATTCATGGCCATGCATCAATGTTACTGGAGACTGCTCCAGCACCCAGCCAGAACCCAAAGAGCCAAGTGCCAACACATCCATCCCCTTGCAATTCCCTCATCCGTCCCACCTCTCAGTCACTCCAACCATCACCCCAATCAATGTTCTCTTCCCAAAAGCCTAAAGCTTTGGGCCACAGCTGGTGCCAAGAAGGCCTGGCTGGGGCTATTGTGTCACTGCCTAAACCCCTCAACAATACAACGATAAACCTGCCCCTCTCGCATACAGAGCAGATGCCAAGCCAAAGGCTGTTCATACACTCTCACACAGAAACCTATATACTATTGTGTAGAAAGCCTTTTGCAAACACTTTGTTGTTGTGGAATTTTTAATGACTAAGGCAAAGGTATATATACAGCATACACAGAGAGGAGATCTTTTCCCCAGTGAGCTTCTGTGCTCGCCTTTTCCGCAATCCCAATATTTTGCTGCTGGTGGACTCACTGAGCAGTTGAGGAATTACTTATTTAAAAGATAAGGTTTCCTCTGTTGTCAGCAAAAACCGCATCTTGTCCATAACAGGAGAAAACCAATGCAGTGTGAAATCAAAGGTCACCCAGAGACAAATAGCACTAACAGGCAAGAGCAGGGGTGACAAACGCTCCCTCTCTGCGCTCTCCAAATTAATTAAGAGTGGAGATTTAACATGGCATCTCCAACACAAAGGAGAACAAGCAGTCTTGTTGTTGTTTAAGCCCGACTTTTAAGAGAACAAACACAATTTCCCCTTTTCTCTGTTGTAATCAAAGCGTGTTTACTCATGTCTCTCAAATGGCCGTTTCATCAAATGCTTTATGTCGCAGCTTTGAGAAGTCATCGATCCTAGCCTAGACCCTAAGATGCCTCCGTTGAGTTTGCGTCAGCCTCACAAGTCAGCCTGCCTTCAGCCCAAGATCCTTGGGGCACACATTAAATGCTTTACCCCAGGCAGCATGCTAATCCACAGCATTCGCAGGTGTCTCTGTCTGGCCGTGACCACAAGATAAGCACAAGCCTGGAGGAGACAGCAGAGAGCAATAGACACAAAGTGCACGTGTGAGTGTGCCTTTGCATCCAGTCCACAGTCAGTCACCCAGTTGAGGAGATGGGCTGAAAACAGCAGGTCTGAGACCAAGCTTGGATAATGACACCTCATCGGGGAACAGCTAGCGAGAAAACATCTGCATCCCCTTATCTCGGCAATGGCTGTACAGTCGAAATGACACGCCGATCATTTACTGGATTACCCTACAGTAAGCTGCTTCCTGATGTTCTTTCACAGATCAGTGTAGTGGAAATGTTTATACAGAGCGAGCTGGGACAGGAACGTTTTCTCAGTGTCTTAGATAAGCATGAGAAGCCAGCCTCCTGGCCTCAGGCATGGATCGCAGTGCTCTCACCTAGCATTGATCCCAATGTTCAGTCAAGCAATTGTGGACCAGAAATTTTAATAAGCTGGAGTTTAATTAGTCCCAAAAAGGTAAAGCTAATAACATTTTGTATGGTATCACTACTCTATCAATTAACCCTCTGTTTAAGTAATTATACATTACTTTAGAAAGTCTCTAAACAGAGTCAGGGAATTCAGGAAGAAATTTCCAGAAATACTGAATGTTGGGCTAATTCATTTTACAAGTAAAGAGTTGACTCCAAACAGAAACCCTGTGAGAAATAAAAGTTTGGTTAATTAGATTTACTATAAATGGCAGTTACTACCCACGACATAATATCCTCGAAATATACTGCATTTAGAAATGCTTCATTTATATTGCATTAAACAACGAGGGGTCTATGTCCTTGATGTTAGTGAAATATGGAATGGGGAGCTCGTAGCACAACTTAGAATGCACCAATCGCATGTAAGGTCATGTTCAGCTGTAGCTTTTGGCCTTTTAATGGTCATTTATTGTTCATCAAGTGCACGTGTGTGTACATGCTTACCGGTTTCTATGCGAGTTTTATGTGTTCTCTCCCCCCAACGGGGGGCAGCACCACCCTGGCCTCACTGCCTCCATCCACTCATCCATCCCACGTCTTGTCTAATTAAACATCGTTAACATTCATCCCAAGGTCTTATGCAGATGAGCACAGAGGGAATGTGGTGCACTGCGCATTAAGAAAACAACTTGGGGGTGGCAGAGAGGTGAGCTCAGGGATGAGATGGGGTTGTAACCGAATAGAGATGTGCCTGGATATCTCCGATCTGACCTCATTCATCAATTAATTACCACCATCAGCAGGAGGTGATGTGGAACCACAGCTGAAATCATTGCACCGTGGCATCTTCACCACGAGTCTGTTGACTGTGTTTGTGTGGAAATGTGGGTATGAAAGACAGGAGCCCATTAAGCCTAAATCCAGGTATGTTAAAGTGTGTCATTGTGTATGTGTACCTACGGTATGACCAGAAAGCAGACAGATAGACAAACTGACAGGCATCCAGCCAAGCACTGCCAACGGTGTCTCCTCAACAGAGCTGTGATCACAGCTCAGTCCTGTCATGTGGCTGTCACTCTATCACTCACAGTCACACACACACACACACACACACACAACGCCGTCACAACATACCACGCTGCAGCCGTGCTAACGCCTACTGTATGGACAGATCTTAAAAGACAGTCTTTGTTCCTTTATACTGTCACTTGTATGGCATGTTAGCTTTAAAATTTAGAAAAGCAGACTGTTACCCTTCTGCACATATGCAATGTAGTAGATTAGAACCAGTCAGGTAAGCTGATGTGCCGAAAAGCCAAGTAAACATAAGACGAAACTTTGTTTTGGAATAACTGAAAGTAATAGAGGATTATGACAGTTGTTTTTCTTTGGAGGCTATTTTATCACAAACTGTGAAAATAACAGCAAACATTTTGGCTTTTAAAGCAAAATAAAAGACAGATTGGTAGCGTTAGCTATACAGCACACGAATTTCGTAAAGATCTCAACTGAGGTATATGTAAGTAGTTGCATTTGTCAAAGACAAAGACAGGATTTGTGCATTACCTTGGGCATGAATGGCGACTTACAGTGTTTTATCCAGCAGACTTAAATGGGTTTAAGAGGCTGTGGTGGTTGATATAGTCTGAGAGTGCCTGCTGGGGCAGTGGGACGGATGTGGCAGCAAGACTATGAGTTATGCACGTTGCACTTGGCCGTATGTTTTAGTGGCCAACCCTGTAGTCGGGCATGCGCAGCAGCACTTCCTAAGATCCTGTTTGTAACTGTCAATGGAACAAAAACCCAAAGGAGCAGCCTGCTTAAACTTACTCACCTTCACTGTCGGCCTCAGATTCATCTCTGGGCACAGCATGCATATTACATGCACTTAAACACACACTAAGACAAGTGCACTTCTAAAAATATATGTCTGTACTTGTGCACACATACTTGTCACGCAGGCTCATGCATAGCACAGGGTCAGCACACCACATGTGGGCCTTTTCAAAAATAAATATTCTTTCTCAAAGGACCAGTGTCAAATGCATGCATGGAAAAGCACGAAAAGTATTCTGCCCTGCATAAATATCAGATGCACAACAGCCAAGGTCTGTCCAAATCCTCTCCCTATCGGCATCCACTTGAATCACCTTCAAGGATCAACAACTTTCATTTGGTGCTTTGGTGGTTTAAAATGGAGCACTGTAACAAAAAATAATTTCCCCCAGGGATCAATAAAGTATTCTGATTCTGATTCTGATTCTGATTTGCGTGTCTCTTCCATAAACATGCTATCCTACTTGAGCTCCACTCACTCTAAGTGATGAGCAAACTGAGGGATTAAACACTGCCATAGTTAAAAGTAAAACCAGGGGGCGCTGTGTAGACAGTCAAGCGCTGGCAGTGAGGGTGAGCAGGCGGGCTCAGGAAACGATGATGAAGTGCAGCATTAGTGCGGTGATTAACTCCTTTTCTCGCTCTTCCTCCTCTCGTTCAGTCCCATTTCCTCCCATTGCGGGACGGGAGGGGAGCCTCTGATCAGTGTGTGTGAGATTCCCTTGACACACCGTCCATCTGTGTGTATGAGCTGGCAAGCCAGCAGGCCTTCTTCACCAACATGCTGCTGAGATCCCATCTCAGTGCCTCTCCATTACAAACCTTTCCTCTCAAGCTCTTCAAACAGCACTGAAACTTTGATGAGATAGCGTCCCATTTAAACATGACACGATGTAAACATGTACAGAACATAAAAGTATAAAAACAAGAACATGGATCGATGTACTATATAAACCAATTCAAATAAATTTTACATGGGTCTGAAAACAACATTACCATCCTTGAATCATACATTACACACTCCTTTCTTTGTTCTGTGGTTTACAACGTGCAACTTGTGAAAGAGTTATGGAATATTTGTACAGGCGAGTGCAAGTTTGACGTTTCCCTTAAAAAAAAACATGGTGCTTCACTGTGCAGTGTCAAAACTCACGAATCCAATCATCAGTTGAAGGTATTTCGGATTTTATACTCCTTTGTAGCGGTAGCCAGCTTTCTACCATCAGCACATAGAATCTGAAATACTTCCTCTAACTTGAGAGGGGAAGTTACATGAAGGCAGGGCTCTCAAACAGAAGGTCTAGGTCTGGGATAGAAACCTTAAATTCCTGTTGTAAAACATGACCTCCTACTTTTAAAAAAAGTCTGAATATATGACAAGGATTTGACTTGGAAAATATTCAGAGTTTTGAGGATAATCACCGACATGAGAAGGTTTTTTAAAATTATTTTAACGTTTAATTTTACAAAATATTTTCTGAAAAATCTGAGAATCAGGGGATGTGACTAGTCCATCTTGTATTTATTGTTTTCATCACATCACATCTTTAAATGAATGGCCAGTCAGCTTTTTCCAGTGCTCACAAGTTATTTCTAGTTGTGGCAGTGGTTATTTTTACTTGTATTGTTCACAGCTAAAGTGAATGCAAACACATATCTGTAAACCCTGCAAGACAAATGCAGCGCAAAACTGTACTGACTGTTCCTTCTCCAGAGCATTTCACACATTTCCACCATACACTGTACAGAAAAGACTGATGTAGTCAGCTTGACATCCCCCATTGGTTTGTTCTGAAGCCCTGAATCTTAGGACTGTGTGTTTGTATTAGGCTATGAACTTCATTATTTCTGATGTAAAACTAGTCATTTTAACATGGGAGTCTACAGGGAATGACTCCTTTGGATCCAGGCTTAAGTTGTCACTTAACAAATTTTGGTTTTTTTAGGACTACCACACTGGCTTCATTTTAAAGGAAAATATCACTGCAAATTGTTACACAACAGTGAGCAGCAAAAGTTTTGTGGCAAATTTAATGGCCTTGTTAATGAAAAAACAACAATTTCGACTTCATCTTTCCTACATGTATATATTGCGTGATTTTTGGCCATAGAATATAAACAATGATTAATATATAAAGACCAAATAATATTGGAATCACAATTTCAGTATATGACTACTGGACTGTCCTAAGTCTATTAACAAATGCATGAAATGACACAGTGATCAAAACCCACAGACAAATGCAAAGATGGAGATAAAGTATGCAAAATAAATATTTGAGATTTCAACAAAGGAGAAAATCTAGTTGTGGCAGCAGACGTCTTGTTTGTTTGAACGCATCCTTCAGCTGTTATTATGACCGCTCCAGTGGGACCCAGCACTGAAACACATAGCGGTGGAATTGAAGCCATGTGTTCTAGCCAGTGATTTATAAGGTTTTGTCATTGTGCAATGTATATCAAACTTGATATTGTAGACAAGTTTATTAGATCCAGTGTGGGTTGCAATAAACTTATGATTGCTAAAATCTTACAGTCCTGTAGGTGCCTTAAGGGGATCTGTAGCAGGAATGCTATTTTTAGTGATTGGAATATTATACGTAGGGCTGTATGTGGATCACAACTGCCCAGAACTTCCAGCTTTTCTTTTCTTTTCTTTTCTTGAAAGATGATCTAAGTATTCCCAGCCTCAAACAGATGGAAAATTGACAGGCCTGTGTCTGTTCTTTGGAGTGTCCAGTGTTGGCCAGCCGGCCTATTGGAACAGCGTTTTGCCCTCCAGGGTCTCTGAGCAGTCACATGTCACGGAAAAATATGAATAGCCCTTTCCAAGGAGTGATCAGAGGGCCAGGTGGCGGTGGCAAATGACCTGCACTCAATGGTGCAGTAATAGTTTCACCTCTTCACCACAGAGGCTATTCTGTGATCACAAAGCCCCCACTCATATCAGCTTGCATCACCAGTCGGCAAGCAGGGAAATCCTGCTTTCTTCCTCCTTGCAGGTGCACAGAAAAAATCGTGACTATTGGAAAACCAGCAAGGTGAAACACACCTGGAACATGAGTTACATAAATCCAGTTCCTGATATTAAAGGTCTTGATGGCAACTATGTAGCAGTGCACAATCCCTTCTTTTTTAATGCTACTGTATACTACTTGTACTAGGTGCAACATTTTCTTATACTGGAAACAATTTTTTGTATGCATTACTCATAGTTGGTACAATTTGTGGCATCCCTCTTGCATTTTCAGCCCACTCCACAGGTACTGGGAGTGCCTTTGAACAGAGGTCAAAATTTCACTCAGGCACAGTGTTCTGGGAAGCGAATGAGAGTATTGAACAGTTCTTGCACTCAAAGGCTCTTGCCTTTCATATGCAGATTGAAAATGATACCCTGTGAACAGCAAACAATTTGCACATTTTTGTTAATCATTCACTCAACAATTTGGCACAAATCTTTGCCAAAACAAACTCGCTCCTTGTTTTTTCAACAAAGAATAAAAGTTTGCATCAATTCAAGACTGCTGCTCCTGCAAAAAATGATAAAACCCACGAAAAAAGGCCGTCTTTCACACAAAGTGGCAATCAATGTTAATCAAAACAGTATTTACAATGTTTGGAAGATTTTCCAGTGTTTCCACGTGTTATAACAACTGTTAAGTGCCTTTCAGTAAAGGTGATTCTTACATCACTTTGTATATCTCCTGTTGTCTCTATTTCTCTTCGGTGCCCTTATAAATTATCAACAATTGCATGCCAAGGCTTCTCTTTTTTCCAGGAGTAGAAATTACAGCTGTCTCCTCTTCTCTCTCTCATCCTGGCATCGCTCATCTATTATTCAGTTTTTAATTTGGCTATTTGAGGTTTGTTCCCTCGTTTGGCGACAAGTAAGCCTCTGCTAAACAGGCACCTTATCCATTACACTAAATCTAGCACACAGCAGACAGCATTCTGGAATTGACCATTAGAGGGGTTATTGATATAACCACCATTCCCCCTCATCATTATCCCTCTAATTTATCCGTAATTGTATAGCAGCTTTTTGGAGTTGTTCTCACCTTGAATGCAAAGAGAAAGCATCTTCACTTTGTGAAACATATCCCATGTTTGAGTGGTTTATACAAAAAAAACAACAACCCCAAAACACACACACACACACACAAAATATCCATTAAATTATGGAGAGGCAGCATTCACTCTAGGCAAAGCCGGGTCTCGATTGTGGCCATTTTGTTCAAGAGCTTTTGTATTTGTGACAAAAGTTTCCAAATTGCAGTCGGCTTTTAGCAAGGGTACCATCACACTTCTGGTCGTCGTTACAGAGAGATAGGCCTCTCTGACTGATCTTCAGACTCCTATAATCATATGCAATTGTGGTAAAGTGAAAAGAAAGGCACGGCTCTTTACTGGGATCTATGGCTCATTGTATCTTGTGTGTCACACGAGCCAAGGATCAATAGCACTCAATAGTCTATTAATAGGCAAGTCTTGGCTCTGTTCAGCGTGTAGCACCAGCCTGTCCACTAGACCAGGCCATGAAAAGAGGAGGGTGCAATAGAAACCAATCCTTGCTCTTCTGTTAACAGTGAAAGCCTCTTAAATCATCTCAGTTTCCCATTGACTTACTGCTTCTCTCTCTCTTACCAAAGGTCCATCTTAGGGGGATAGTTAACCGACCCCCACATCCCTTCCTTGCCACAAGGAAAATGACTCTATCTATTAAGGAGTTTGGAAGTGAGGTCAAGGAGGTTTTCCTCAATTAAAGTGCAACACTTTTGTTTGGATAATTCTCTCTCCATATATTTAGGTAGATATATGCATATGCTTGTGTAGGACACTAGACTATTATGGCATCTTAAACTGACTTGCAATTACAATTAACACTGAAGATTTTTCTTTACAATAACCCTTTTCCCACATTGAGATCTGATGATAATAGGCTGCCCTCTAACAGAAGTGATTACTGAAAAGCACTTGGACAAGTACGAGAACCTCTTCATTTTAAGTATAAGTGATCCGCCTAATAGACCGTAGTAGTTATCGGATAGAGACACCAAAATCAGACTCCAAGTCGCTCACTCATGCAGGCAATCAAAGGACACCTGAGTAATATAAAACAAATATTGATATTGATCTGCAGTCTTTAATTTCCTCCCACCTCTAATAATGCTGAAAACCAAATAGAGCTTCGGGCCTTCCATTGTTTACTATCTCGCACAGATTGTGGCATCAATTCTGGTCGAGGAAGATTTATTGATGAATTCCCTTGTGTTTGTTTAAGCCTGTTGTTTTGTCGAGAGTCATGATTAAATGCTGCACTTATAGTTTAAAGAAGCGTTTGTTATTTCCATCATTTACTTGACAGAAAGTAATGAATACACTGTATCGTGGCCCACATCTTTTGACTTTATGATTACTTTTGTACACCATGCTTGATAAGAAGAACATAAGGGAAGAAGTCATTTGGTAGGATTTAGTTTGATATTCTTCCTTACTCTGGTTCTTCCCCCACCTTGGGCACAGCCAGTAGGGAATGTAACTAGGAAAGGGAGGTGGTCAGCATCACATGATCTCCCCTTGGTAGTTGAGTACCGCCTCCCTTTTGGGAGATGGGGGCTGTCACATTCGTCTTTGTCATGGCGCGGCATGCCACCCATTCATCAGTTCTGCCAGCAATGGCATCCCTTTCCTCTGTGTGCCCGGAGACTGGGCACGTCTGGGCCTGACTGCATCCCAGATACACACAGAGAGCAACACACAGACACTCTGATGGATTCATTTATTAGGCCTTTCATTACCCAAGGGGGCAATGGTGAATCGCAATGCACTGAATGCCACAGCATTGCACAGCTATGCTGTTGTTGCCCTCTAGGCCTACTGCTATCATGGACAGACTTTCAGAGGACAGAATAATGTTCCAGAAAGTGTCTTTTTTGACACCGGAAGCCATTTTGGATTATCAAAGTAATTAAGTTATTTTACATATAGGAAAAAAGTACATTTGTTCTCGATATCTGCACTGCAACAAACCTTGATAAATATCATCCTACCCTCGTTCTTGCTAAAGCCAGAATGTGACTACTTTTATTTTCTGAACTACAAGTTAAGCAGGTGCACACTCCTTTTGTTTTACTGAGTGGCTAAATCTGCAATGTTCCTATGGCTTTATGAAGCTTGTTTTAAAAAGCCAACTCTGAATCAGTTCTTCTGTACGTGACAGCCTGCAGATTCCAGAGCAATCGGGGAGAAACCAACCACCAAGTAGATGTGTGAGGATAGAGTTCAATACTGCCTGCAAAACTTAGTATTATTGATTGCACAGGATGGTAAATTCAATATAGTCTAAAGAAGTTAGAATTGTGGATCTACAAGCCAAGCAATTCAATAGTGTTCATCTCATGCAATGGTGAGGATCTGGGCACTGTCTGATTCAATCCCAGAAGCTGTGGAGAAGCCTAGCAGGGATGGAAGCGCCAACAAATGCAATACGCTGCAGCTTCAGAGAGGATCTTAGGAGTCAACAAATTTAATAGCGCCACTTTATCCCCTCATATGTTCGTGCAACTAGATTTAGAGTGTGGAGGTTCCCCTGTGAAGCTCCCAGGAGCTGGGGGGTTTATTCTAAATAAACTGTTGTCTTTACTGCATCTTTCTCCAAGTCCAAGCCAAGCCCTGGTTTAATTACAACAAATCCACTGCATTTGTTCACCAAATGCCAGCAATAAGGAATGCTTAAAAAAACTGCTCAAAGCAACTGCTGTCAACAATAATGGCAGAGCGGACACATCTCTGCCTTCCTGTAAAATATTTTATGTTTCACTCTGGGTGTAAACACTAAAATCCTTGTCTCTGATTCTACTCAGAGGGAGAAGAGGCAGATGGGAAAAACTGTCACAATGATAAAGAGGTTTTCATCTGATGAGAGAGATGCTCATTTAAAAACCGCAGTTGAAATTTAAAATCATCTAATCCTGCGAGACCATGTACGGCTCAGGCACAGGCACAATAGCGACAAGCCTCTCATCTCACCCCGGACATTTACAATCAAGGCCAAATTAAGTGTGGCATAAATTAGCCACAGATAACATAAACTAGCGCACAGGGGATGGAGGAAGGATATGATGTACACCACTCAAGAGGATGTGATACATTTCTTTTCAATTAAGAGTTTGAACAATGTCAAATCCTAGCTTTAAAATTGCCGGTAATAAAAGAACTCATTTGAATTTTTGCTCCATTCTCTCAAGATATTAGGATGAGGAATGACTCTTTTAAAACGAGGAGAAGAAACAGAACAAGATAAGCATTTCTAATTGCCGCCATGTTTGTTTCCTAATATGTGACCCATGACACTAAAATTATGCAGTTTGAAAATAAACAACAACAAAAAAAAGATTCTAGAGAGGCATTAAAGTGTTCTAGGAGGGTGCCTAGACGTGCTAGGAATGCTCAAATACAAATTTAGCTGTGAGGAACCCTGAATAACACAGGCACTGGTTGTAATCCCAACACTATGCTGCACTGTCAAGCAGCTAATAAAAATAGGCTGCTGGCAGATCAAGTCTGTGATTCAAATACATTCAAAGCCTTTCTTAACTGAACTGCAAAAATCCCATTCTAGCTCATTTTCAGACTTTTTTTTTCCCCTTTTCTTTTTCACTCTCCCTTCCTGCTTTCTTATTGTTCTCTATGTCTCTCTCTCCTCTCTCACGCCATCTCCCCGTCTCCCCTCTCGCAGTATCATTGCTAAATCTATTTGGAGCCGCCGCTGGGAGCAATTGAGCAGAAATGGGTTTGTGCACATCTTGAAAACTGTGTCTGTCATAAAAACACAAAGGTTCAGCACAAAGAACCGGTTAAATATCCATGCATCTGGCCACTAGTAGCCTGCAGGTGTCCTCAGCTAGGGCAACTGTTGACTTGGAACAACATCAGCAGCATACTCACTGTATTGTAAGTTTGCCTTAGAAATGTGTATACAACAAAAATCAATTCTCTGTCTGCCTGGGACTCGTAGGTGTGCTACACAGGCTATTACACAACTTGACCATAAAGAACACAAGTTCGGATGACCAGCATGTACAAATAAACTGCTATCACAATAACAATACCTCAGAACCAACTGCAGTACAGCTGTGCCTAGAGAGACGTCACACTCACCGTTTGACGAATCAAGTCGCGGGGATGGCGCCATGCGACAGTGCCACTTCCATTTGTCGGAGTGAGATAATATGTCTTCAACTAAAGCCTTCTGAACCTCAAAGAGCACGTTCATCTCCATGACTTTGAATTCATTACCCATCAAAGATAAGTCTCCTTTTCACACACGGAGCTCTATTTGTCAGTGTCACCACACAAAGGAGAGGGCCAACTTATTCATGCCAAACATGCCTCCAGTTTCAACTTTTGGTCGCCCCTTTGAGCACTGTTTTTTAATTAAAAGAGGTTCCCTTTCTTCTCTCTTTTTTTTCCTTAGCACGAATGTCTCTTTGATACCACTTTCCTCAGCTTGAAGTAGTCACGATAACATATCTTTCAATTAGAGTTTTATTGTGACTACCATCTGGTTGCCATTCAACCCTTCTTTCCTCCTCAAGCCACAGTGTACCTGCAATGAGGAAAAGTGACACATGGGTCTGCATAGAAACAGCTCTGATTTTCACCCATCACACACTGGCAGGAGAGGGAGACCAATGGCTTTTATCTGCAAGCTGAGGGAACACGCACCGCCTGGAGAGAAGCTGCGTGGTGGCGGTGCATGGCGGAGGGGGGCCGCTGATGAGTGGAACGCAATGTGAGGCGACGGTGCTGACCCAACTCCCTTCATCCCATACCTCGGCTGCTGCTCTCTTCACATTGACAGGCGGGTAGATTGAGGGCTAAGATTAGCAGCCACTTTCTCACAGAAGGCCAGCGAGATACAGTATTGAGAATGAATGGCCACATCATGTTGTCAATGTTGTAACCTTGGCAACAGACAGGGTACTATTTTAGTCCCCCCACTGGCCACCGGGATGGCTGGTAAGATGACGAGCTGAATCTTCACCGCTAATGGTCAGGATTACACACAGACACATGCATTCACAATCAGACACACACAGGCACGCGCATGCATATACAAGACAGGCTTACATGCAGTAACTAAGAATCACGTTACACATCTTATCAGGCCTCTGATACGAATATCTGCATGCATTTACATTTTGGGCACCTCAGCAAATCTAGCTAGACACAAGGAAAATGATAGACAATGGCAATTCAGTCCTGAGCACGCAAGTGAAATTCATTCATGAACATCTCATTCACATAATTGCAGTCTAGTCTCATGTCTACACATGCAGCAGCTTCTGTATCAGTTGCTTTCAGCCATGGTAACAAGCCCATTAATGGCCATGTCTATTCCTAAGCAACCAAACTGAAACATTAAGACATAACAAATCCAATAAACACAAACAACACAATTCTTGAAATGGCTGTCAATCTGCTGTTCATGTTACTGTTAACTTATTAAAATGATCCATTTAATTTGAGTTCTCCACTTTGAACATGGATGGGATGCGAAATAACGATTAGGTTTTTATAGGTTTACAGCTATGAGGTACTTGACATAATTGTACAGAGTCTTTAAAGTCCCATAAGGTAGAATCTTTAGTTATTGTGCAATTCAGTTCAGTTCAAAAACTGTTGCCTCAAGGCTCTCTGTAAGGTCTTTAAGCTAAAGAGAGGGAAAACCCCAACGATCAAGCACTTGGTGACAGTGAGAAGGAAAAACTCCCATTTAGCAAGAAGTCCCAGCCACCTGCTTCAACTGGTTGGGGAGCGTGGGGAGGAAAGCAATGATTTATCGTATGTAAAAAAGTTTCCTCCCTGTGAGAACAAGTTATAAACGCAAGATTAAAAAATAAAATTACTTCATGGGACTTCAGTGGCCCCTTATTTTTTAGATGTCAAACTAACTTGCTCTCAAATTATTTCCTGTAACCTAAACACAGTGAGGGTCTGAAGGCTCTTCTCATCAGGGGCAAACTAACACAATCACCTGTCTGAAATCATTTGTTTGTGTTGTATGAAATAATTCCTCATTTGCTTTTATCCCCTGTGATTATTTTGCAACCAGAGTGAAGCCAAAGCGCTGTATTAAAATCTAATCTTCAAACATAAACCTGGCTTCTACTGATCAGCCGTGGGCTATTCATCACTGCCATTACCTCACCACGCATTTTTATCCCTTCCTCCTCTACTGCTGCTGGCCAAATCTCCTCCCTCTTTCTCCATCTGACTGACCTCACCTCTCCCTCCATCCCGAGTCCCTCTCTTGATTTACAGCCTCCTGTTCAGCCCATTCCTCGTTCTTTTCCTTGCCCCTTTCCTTGGTTCGTTCATTATTTCCTTCCACCCAGTCTCACTTTTTTTCCCATCTCCATCCGAGAATGCATTCATCCAGTTCTCGTCTTTTTTCCATTAACTCTTTGCCATTATAATTCTACTGAATACAGTGTTACAGCCTTGGAGATTCTCATTTATAGTCTTTGGAAGGCTGACGCACCAGAACAGATTATTTGTAGGTAAAGGGGTCATAGGAAATACATTTCCACTGGATATATGATTTACACATAATCAAAAGCACTTAGTTGCAGTTCATTAGGCACACCTGTCCCTAAGTATATCATACTTTTGGAAGGTCTTTATGTTTAGCTTTGTGTTTTAGTATAGGAATATGTAGACTGCAAAAATCCAGGGTGTATATAATTTTTAAGCTTCAGTTTGTGTGTGTATTATGTTACAGGGTAGTAGTGACACTTTTCAGAGCTGTATAACCACCCATAACAGTATATCTTTACACCAAGTTTTGGCAACACAAAACCATGCCCATATTGCTTTTAAATACACTTAGTAACTGCTGCTTTAAACCTACAGTTGTACACTGAGACAGTTTGGTCTTTATAAGAATACCTTTTTTGCTGCTTTCATGTACTTTGTTCTTCTAATTTTGCCTGGTCGTTGCGCATACCCCCAGTAGGGGGTCCCACTTTTTGCCTTTTTGAAAAATTAAAAATAGCATCACTCCAGGGCACTTTAGCCGCAAGTGTTTTTCCTTTACTTTCTGTCGGCAACTGGAAATGCTCAGAAACTGGCTGACTGCTGAATCTGGAGGATTAGGGAGACGGCTCTTTGATCAGGGCTGGGTGAGCTCTGGGATCTCTTCTTCTCTCTTTCTCTCCCTTATTGCTCTCTGTTTCCATCCTATCCTTCTCGTTCCTTTTCTATCAGTTCTACCCCTCCTTCTATTTTCTCTTTTCCTCCGCCCACATTGGATGTAAGCTGCGGGTGCTTTGGCCATGCCTGCTGGCACCCCAGAGCTCCCAGACAGGAGGGTGGCAGTGTTACACAGTCGAGACAAATGGGTGTACTGAGGATGGCATCACAGGAGAGTAAGCACTTGTGAGAGGGAAGCAGGGGATAAGGACAGCATATGAACTACACGCTTCTGTACAGATGACATGGGGAATAAGTAATCCCTGGCCCCTTCTGGTCTGACTCAGCAGTCATTTCTCTGTCTCCCCCACTGGAGATAAGTTTAATGGAATTGCAGCATTAGAAGTACTGCATAGCCACAGCTGGGTAAAACTTGCAATACACCTCTTTCTGTTATGAGACACAGACTTGTTTGGTTTTTCCTCCCTATCGTGGGGCATGTGTTGTAGGCAGCTGCCCTTCTTCACATACACTATAGCAAAGTGTGGGAGGGGTTCTGAGGTAAGCAGAGGTGGCTGCTGGGACAAGATGTGGGCAGAAATTCCTTTATCAAACTGGCTTTTGATTTATCTAGTGGATGAGGAGAGGGGATTACTATCCAATGCTATGTAATCGCACAGAGCTGAGGAGTCATGAGCAGTTACACAGACAGCAGCACATCTGTGTGTCGATGAAATATTCAGGAGTAAGACAGCTCTCCAGAGGAGAGCAAGCTGCAACTCCTCCACACCTCCTCTACCAACGTTAATGATTTATCAATAACTCTACCCTCCTGCAGACTGCCTAGGATGTTGGGCGCACCTCATTAAAAACACCTGCCCAACATGGGGAGGGACCTGACATCAAAAATAGATCTATACAAAATATGGGAGAGTACAGGAGTGGGCAGGTCTTGCCCAAGCAACAGCTTTACCACCGGAGATAGAGAGGTTTAGCAGCCCCCAGCACCTGACCGCCCACTACCCCAATCCAACCACGAATACAGCCTAAAGTGATGTAGGAGTTGCATCCACTACACATAGTACATTTCCAGAGCTTCCATCTGTACAGCATACTACATACGCTTCTTTGAGGCTTTGAGTCAGAAATGGCCAGAGAGATAGCAAACCTTGAAAAGGCAAAGAAGAGCTTACATATACCCACATCTAATAACTGCACCAAACCTCTGTAAAAGTTGTGTTTTACCAAGAAAAGGTGTTATTTAAATAAACCATTTTGGCACCTGCTTGTAGAAATATTTAGTTTAGCAGTTTTCTTCCCAGAAAATGAGTAATCATTTGCTCAACTGGACCACGGCACAGTGATTACACCAATATCGCAGGTAATGGTCCAAAAGTCTTTCCAGTGTCTGTTGCAAAGCTAAGCCGTAACTGTACACTAAAAATAACTCCCTTACGATTTAGAGGAACATCCATTTTGAAAAGGGGATCGCTGTAGGGGCAGAACAGTGTCCAAGGGAGGTGATGGAAAAGAGGAGATGGGTGGTTTACTGTGAGTGTGAATGTTGTAACTATAAAAGCAGTGGGTTGATTCATAGGGAGAACAAAGGGAGGGCCAGGCACAAAAAGTTCATAACCATAGAGGAAGCCTATTAACCTTGGTTGGTACTTTAAATGTCATTATTTTTAGCTGACACAACAAAAAGGCCTGCGAGAGCTGTTCTCTTAGCGATGCGCCATGTAAATCACTTTCGCAAAAAGGAAATTACTTCCCGGGGCCCAATGTTATTAATCTAAATTCTCTGGTAAGTCAAATTGTTGCACATAATAAATATGGAGCAGCTCGTGATGCTTATCTGCTGTGACACCCCATTCTCGCCAAAACATTTTTTTCCTCATTTTCTCTTTATTCATGTCTCGATGGCGTTCTTGAAAGAGACAGCTCTACTAAACAGCACTAACACTGGAGGAGTAGGACGGGTGGGGAGGGGACAGGGCTGGGAAGACACTCTGTCTCTCGCTCATAGTCATCTTCCTATCCTTTGCTTATATGATGCCTGTCTTGGCTGGCTTCTCTCTCTTGCATGTCTTCATCTATTCCCTGTCTCGGACTGTCTGGCTTGATGGCACACACGCGCACACACAAACACACACACACACAAACATTTGAGCTCCTCTACCCTCTAGTTGGCAGCTGCAGATCTGGTTGCCAATATAGAGCGGACCAGATAACTCACTACGCTGTCATATTAGAATAAGCAGCCTTGACAGAGGGATCATTTGCATGCACCCCATCACCAAATACCGAGTCGTCTCCTGTTTTGCACAGAGGCCATACTGTCTGCCGTAGACAGTCAGACACAGAGAAAGGCTGAGTAAAGTCGGGGAAAAGGTGAGCGAGAGGTAGAAAGAAGAAAAGCCAGACATGGAGAGAACAGAAAATCTGAACACATGCATACAAATACTGGACACTGCTGGAAAATACAAAAAATTGTCTTTACAAAATAGTGTAACTGCCCCTTGTGATATTGTCTTTACATGGTAAAACTGTTGCTTTTCCACGGTGATTCACATAGCTCTGGGACTGGCAGGATTAAGAGTAGGGGTCCTCTGGGCTGACTCAATTATGTCTATGTGTGCGTACATACATGAGAGTGTGTGTGCACAAGTGTATCCTGATTATGCAGGTATAATTGTGGAGAGGTGGAGAAACCAGAGCCTCAAGGTCAGGGTGGTGTGGCTCATCAGCTCTAGCCTCTATCACTTTAATTAACTCCTCCGAGGGGCTTAGGAAAAGGCTCTTGTTAAAAATTCACCACAATGGAGCCGGCAACCATTGTACAAGAGGGAAGGGCAACATGCAGGTTTCTAAAAATAACTCAGCACATGACTACTAAGATGGGCCATTATGTAATTTCACTAGCTAGGAAACTAGACCAACTAAAGTCCGTGATAACTTTTGTAAAGTAAGACGATGAAAAACAGCAGAAAATGCTGCTCTTTGAACTGTGCTCAATTCCTGTAGTTCTAAATCAAACAAATAGGGGACAGGGCTGTGCCAGATTCATACATTGCCCAACAATGTGTAGAGGTCTATAGTAGTGTGATAGTAGTGCTACCTCAGCATAGCTCTCACAGGGCCCTCATTCTGCAGAGAGGGATGGAGGAACAGGAGAGGTGATATGAAAAGCATCTCTGCATACAACCATGTTTAAATGTCTACAACATATGTTACATGGAGCTATAGCAGAAATTGTGTTTGTTGTGTGTTGTGGACAGACAATAAAATTCTAAAAAATCCTGTACTTAAGCTTAAGTGTAATTAAGTTAGTCCAGTCTTAAGAATAAAGTTCATTATTATGGCAAATGGGCAATCTAATGGAGAGTAGCAAAGATGTCAGGAAACGACCAAAACTGTGCTTCCGTCATGGGACACTTTTCGCAACGAGACATGTTGCAGAGGGTGGTTAAGGACAGATCTGTATCATGCTGTTTGTGGATCAATTTGAGAACTTTAATTAGCCAGGGGGTAAGGGCATGCAGTGCAGCAGGCCCAGGTAAAGCTCATCAGAGAGTGGGTTTACAGGTGCCTTCGGCCCTAATCTCTCCGCCCATCTTGCTGAAATTAAAGCGGCAAATGGGAAATTGATTTCTAGCCCCCCTGTCCATGGCAATATCTCCTTTTGTCTTAAGGACATAAGGTAGGTTTGCACTTGCCTAAGCTGTTCTTTAAAACGTTCATTATTGAAATGATGGGCTGCGCTGGCAGAGGGCCAGGGCAACCACGAAGAGGATGAAGTGTAGAAGAGCCCTCTAAGCTGCTGGCTTTTTCATAGCAACAGGTCGTTCATACAACGATCCTCAATACAAGCTGAGTGGAGACAACAGCTTTGACCTTTTTGCTCAACCTCCAACCCGAGCTGCTGCTGACATGGCATCTACGGCAAGATTGAGGAGATTAAACCACTCTTAGAGAGCTGGGCTCAACTCTTCAAAGAGAAACTCTCAATATTATCCAGATGATCAACTTAAATCAAATATGTTAGATCTAAGCTAATGGAAAAGGCCCCACAGGCTTTCCAAGTTGAAGAAGCACAAAGCGCTGCAACTCCAATCTATGGAAAAAGCAGAACGACTACAGAAAACAGGAGTGATTCAGCAGAATCTTTGAAACGATGGGCTGGCAAAGCCGTGGCTACTGATATCACATAGAATCAAATGGAGTCTAATTCATTTCCCTCCCTGCATGTCACTTTCCTCAGATCGCAGTTTCTGTTGTGCCGTGTTGATGTTTTCCACTTTATGGCAGGATGCTATATGTCATTCTAATGAACTTCTCTGTGGGAAAAAAAATCCCAGGGAACATTTCTCAAGATGTCAGGGAGCAGAGAATGTAAAGTGTGCAACACAGTTAATTCAAGTGGGCCTGCCCTGCAGGCAAGAGGCCTGCCTGTGTATCAGTTCATAACAGGGACAATTCATGCCAAATTAAGGGAGTAAGAGAATATACAGGAATAAGTCCAGAATGTTGTGAAGTCCCTGCTTCCCTCATTTGGGAAAATCTGACAGACATCACTGACAGGGCAACCTGTCAGTGAGGAACAATGCCGGTTTATCTGAAGCTCCTACCATAGAAATAATGGCCTGTGTACCTTTATGTTTTATGTAGCATGGGACAATATCATGATCCTGCACCCCAATTATTCAAAAGCTAAGAAAACCCAAAGTGCCCACGGCTAATGTTGCTGTGAAAGCATTACAGAGTCTGGTCTACACTGTATAGAGGAAGAAGGAACTAGCTGGGCTGTTGTGCGCACGTGATAAATCTGCTGGTACGCCAGGGCTCTTTTCTCATTTGTTAGGCAGCCATGTGTGAAAATGTTAATGAAGGCCCATATAATCTAGGAAATTCTCACCATTAGAATTTCCTTCACGTAGCCAGGCTTTCTGCTTACACACTGACTATTGTGCGCATCAATCCTT
This sequence comes from Diplotaxodon limnothrissa, assembly GCF_057381915.1. Lineage (NCBI taxonomy): Eukaryota > Metazoa > Chordata > Actinopteri > Cichliformes > Cichlidae > Diplotaxodon > Diplotaxodon limnothrissa. Next base: position 22,760,039 of record NC_140615.1, read on the forward strand.
CCACTGTCGTACTAATAATAGACCTAATTGCCTCAGTCAGCCCACTAGCTTTCTCTGCCCCTCTATGCATCTCAAAAAGGAGTAGAGAACTGTCTTATGACAAGCTCATGCCATAGAACATGGAGTAAATCAGGATATATATAACTACCAGACATAAATACCAGTGGCACTCTGCATGGTGTCCATCATCTACCTAGACTCCATCAACTTATCTCATAAAATATTAAGCATCCAGATGCCAAAATATTTGCCAGGGCTCAGCCAGACCGTGCAGCGCTTTTTTCTCTCTCTCTTTCTCATCCATTATAAATAGAATGGAATAAAACTAGGCCTCGTGACATGTTGTCTCCTCCGACCTCAAAAGACCTACCCTATTTGCAGTGGTTTGTTTTGTTGGGGAGAAGCCCTTGTGAGATCTAAACAATATTTTGCTTGAGAATATTTAGCTATTATTGAATTTTACCCTGTCCTTGTACGTATATTGTGAAAAAAAATATGTAGATCTTCTTTGAATTTCCTGCTTGAATTAGCATTCAATGAATCTGAGTGCCTTTTTTCCTTCTTCGCTCAGAGAGGCAGAATTGCGTAATTACTCTAAAAGGAAAGGCAGAGGTGGAGGTTTGGCAGTCTTAATCTCTCAGAGTAGAGCCTCTTTAAGGGAGTGGTGACTGCAGGGCCAAAACATCCATAAACCTGCAGGCAACAGCTATCGCATCAGAGCATGTTGGTCCTGCACTACAGCACTACAGAAAACACGGGCAAAAACAATAAATCTACCCAGGATTTCCAAAGTCAGGGTCAGAATTGAAAGCAAAAAACTCGACAGTTCATTTTAAAACCATCTGCAGGAGATTAACATTTAGAAGATGGCCTACAATCTAACAGCCTTGAGGGGAAGGTGCATTTTTGAAAAAAAAAGAAATAAAAAAAGAAATAAAAAGCTAAGGTCACTTCATTTGTAACCATGAATAGCTGATATAGCAAAAATAAATACCAATTACAATATAATAAACCACAACTCTGTTAAATTGATCCTGTGTTTTGTGTCTCTTGTATCCTATGAAAAGACAATATTTAGATACATTAACTAAGAATCACATGTTAAGATTTGCTATTAAATCTGCATTACAGCCAATAAATCCGTTTTTCACAGTACAGTTAGAGTTTCCTCTCATTCTGCATCACTGGCTCCAAGTTAAAACTTTTTAAGAGGTTTGAAATTATTTTATGAGTGATAATTATAATGTTCTCATAGACCACATACAATATATAAAAAGTGAACTGACTTTTTATATTGTATTGTATTTGTGGTATTGTATGAAATTCTGCAAAATTAAGCACTACTCAAAGGCCATACTATGTTTATGAATGTACCTACATTCTTAAGTCATTCACAAAGTTTGTAGGGGGGCTGGAGCCTGTTTCAGCTGTCATTTGGGGCTCGGTACACCCTGATCAGGTTGCCAGTCTGTCACAGTATAAACAGAGAGAGCGAGAGAGGCAACCATTCATGCTCACATTCACACATCCATATTTAGAATCACCAATTAACCAAACGTGGATGTCTCGGGATTGTGGAAGGAAACCTGCACTGGCTCAAACAGAAAAGTGATTGATTTCAATATGATTAAGAATAATATATGTTAACAATAACTAGGATATTTTTAATAAAATCATTCACCCTGAAAATGATCTTCATATTTTGGACATATACTTTTACAACCGACCACAAAAGCAGCACATTGAAGGCAGCAAAAACACAACCAATAAGTTTTAGCCCTTACTTTATCTGTTTCAATAGTCACCCTTTTTTAGATTGATCTATTTTACTCGAGTTATCACTAAAGGCATACATTTGATTTTGATTTTTAAATGCATCCTGTTCAAAAACTCAGAGGCATTAAAAATCGTCTTTTCAATCATTTCAGTCGTTGATCTGTTGCTGCGTACAAATCGAATGACCTGTGGTATTTAAAGAAGCAAACATTTTGGTTTACAGACTTGAAGAAAGTACTTGTGGGATTTAAATGGTGTCTTTTAACTAAAAAATGTTGGATTTCATCTAGTTCAGCATCAAACAGCGTGCAGGACCTTTTCTTATCTTTTGATCCCCAGCCAAACACAACAGTCGCATCCAAATTGCTTTGCTGCTTTGAATGTTTGGAACATTTGCCTATGCACACCCACCCCCCCCACACACACATGCACACACACACTTCCTGAATACCCTCTAGGCTCATTTTGAATTTTTATAAAGGAGACTCCCACTGCAGCCACAGATAGATGAGCAGGTGTGCTAACCCCGGGGTCCGGAAGCCTTCCAATTAAGACACATAGAACCAAAAACATTCCTCCACACTGACCTCGCCAGCAAACATTCACTTCAACGAAAACACGCTCGCTGCCTGCTTCTATGAGCTGTCCCTCCTGCTGCTCCACCCAGCATAGTTTTAGATCTATTTACATGAGCTGTGTAATAAACCCAATTTCATCTGGGTCCAGCTGTTCAGTAAAAAAAAAAAAAAAAAAAGAAGAAGAGGGAAAAAAGTATTTGTTTGGTTCTTTTAGAAAATGAGTATCTATATTGTATCTTTTTATGGCTGTGTATTTGCATGTGATTTGTGTTTATACATATGCACGTGTACTTCAAATCTTTCTCCCCTTCAAAGACTGCCTGGATCAGAGGCAGTTATGCTTATTGTGCCAACTTAAAAATAGAGGTAAGAGCGGAGTTCCTGCTGAGCTACAATACCATTTGCTGCTTTATTGGTACTGTGCCGAGTTCATGCCTCACTGAACACCTCCCAAGCATCCAAAATTATTACCTATCACATTATTTAGTCATTTGTAACTGAAAACATACAGTCATAACTATTCAACTAATTAAGATTGCCAACCTTGTAAAAAAAAGGTGTATATAAAAAAAGAAGGATCCACCATGACTGTGTCAATTGTGAAGATTGAGAGGATATTTTAAGAACAATGTAAAAGGGAAGTGAATTGTACTCTTATTTTTGCAGGTTGACCATTAATGTCAACCTTATCAAAGTCATTTGTCTCAGGATTTGTTGAACATCTCCAAAATGCTCTTTTGTCTGTGCTTGAGTGACACTGTTTTCTGAAAGGTTAATTGCTTCTTGTAGTAATAAAAGGCCAGATTCAAGACTGTGATTGACATAAATAGAGGTGCTCTCCCTCTACTTCGAGGTTTTCCACTACGTCCATACTTGGTGCTGGGTCAGTTTCAGACAATTGTGATTTATTATTAATGACATTCAGTGCACTTCCTGTGACATTCCTTTTATTGGGTCTTGTGCCTTTATGTGGCCCATCTAAGAGAGATGCTTGTCCGCCCATGGCCAGCTTTATAACCGAAGAGGAAATAAATTTTCCAATGTCACAGCCACAGCCAACAACGACTTATTTGATGCTAAAGATCAAATGATTCATTCCGCAATTGTGCATGAGAATTTACTTTTAGGCAACAACAATACAAACAGCAGTGTAATACATCTTCTGCTTCTCCACGCGAAGATTACTCTGTATCTGTGCAGCATTGGACTTCACACACTGGGACGCAAAGTTGACATAGCCATTTGCTAACATAGTCTGTTGTGTAGCAAATGCAGAGGATAGATTGGGCGGATGAAAGTTTAAAACGGGAACAGAAAAGCAGCACGAGAAGGATTCGGGAAAAACTTCACCAGCAGCTGAGGCGAATTGGTGATGCCTCATTTGTATTCACTCCTCAGTCCACGAATTCTCCACAAGGAGCTTTGGGGTTGAAAGATTTTAAAAGTTTAGGAGAATTGCCCACAATACATACTGCTGCAAAAAGACGTGTACGGGAAGTGTACAGGGAAGCTGAAACTCCAATGGCTCAGCAGGTTTTTTTGTACACACACTTGGAAGTGTGTGCCAGGCCTGAAGGTCAACGTGCCTCCTCATCAGCCCTTTTGTGTGGTCCACACAACGCACAAAGCAGCTGGAGGTTGGAGGCCCGGGGTGCAGGGCAGCCCGTCATTGACCACCACTCCCTGCCTAATTACCTCCCTGCCCTGGCCCTGTGTTCACCCAGCCCTCTCCAGTAAGTAAGGCTGGGCTGCTGAGATGGCTGGGAGCCTAGCCTCATTAGATCCTACAGAGTCCTTCTGACTTCAGCAACATGCACACACTACTAGACACCATCATACACTAATGGGTTAGCAAGAAGGCTGAGACAGATCATAAAACATGTGAAAATAGATCACAGAAGCACAAATCTTAGGGTTCACCTAACACACATTAGTCTTTTAACACCCTTACTTACGACGGGTAAACAATATGGAAATGCACGTTTTTCTTCTTACCAAGGTGTTATGGTAGTGACTCATCCACTCCACATCTAGGTGGTTAGTCCTTTAATGGGTCTACTAAGGACTCATGCGCACGCTCATATGCACACACCACCACTATCCCCCCTCCCGTAATAAGCTTTGATTCCCTCCCATGTCAGCAGAGTTTCCCTATCAGCGTCTTTCCCGCCGCGACTGAGATGGAAAAAGCTACTTCACTTAGGGGTCTTATTTGTTTGCCTGTTTGTTTCTCTCTGTTCGCTTTCATCTTTATCTTTTATGACTGCCCCCTTCTCCCTTCCAAACTCCCCAGAGAGACAGGCGTGGGGTGGGGAGAGGTTGGGGAGGGACAAGTGTGGGGAAAAGACAGAGGGGGGCTCTTTTGAAGGAGAACGAGGAGAATTGAAAATGGCCGGTGTTATGAAGGAGGCAAGATGAAGAAAGTCAATCTGCCTGTGAGGGTAGAGGAGTGGGTGAACGAGGGAGAAGGAAGTGGAATGAAAAGAGGGGGAGAGCGAGCGACAGAGAGAGAGAAATTCTGTTTGAGCCTCTTTGTCTATGAAAGAGGGAAATTAAGAGTAACGGCATGAAGAACCGTGTGAAGTATAACTTTGATAGAATAATCCTTACCCATGGAACCATCCTCACTATGCTCAGGCTGCCAGGCTGTTGGTGCAGGCAGAGGCCACAGGGAGGTGCTGTGACAGAGGGGGCTTTGACAATAAAGCTCCTCTCACCAGCAGCACTGCTCATCAAGCAGTGTGCCGCTCCAGAGCACAAGCTGTTTTCTCACAGAGATAGAACTGTGACGATACAAGCAGGACCCATAAAAACTTTTTGCTCATGTAACAAGAATGGATGGCAGTAGAAGTTTCAAACAGGCCTTGTTTTATCACATTTTTTTTGACATTCCTGCCTAAGGCTACTAGGATCCAACCATCCTAATGCAGATTTGTAATTAAGATTCCCTTTCTCTCATCAAGCTTCTTTGTTTTTCCATTCACAGTTCTCACAAGGTCTCTTGTTTGCCAATCCTCCAGACTGTGATTGTCATAATTGCATTGCACAAATGGAATCAAAAGAGATGAGTCAAGTGTGAAAAAAAAAAAGAAAAAGAAGAAGGGGGACTACACTGCATAAATCTTTTGATGTAAACTTAATGAGGAACTATCTGCTCCTCACATTTGCACCTTCATTTTTTCCCCTGTTCAGGCACTGATGAGTGTCATTTATTTATTTGCTGGTTAATTTCTTTAGCGGCTATACTCTGGGGCGCACACGTTATAATAAAGAATGAGGTGATTTGTTTTCTCTCTTTCATCGGTGTGCTGCTTATGCCGTCCCTGATGGTTTGGACCATACAGCGACTGTAAGATGGAAGTCAGTATATTAATCAAGACGTTGGCAAAGTAAAGCATCCTAGATACTGCCAAATCCCACTGGTCTGCGTCACGACCTATCCCAAAATTCACTTCAGGGTCACTCTACTGTAAGATAATACAGAGTGCAGCCTCCTCCCTATCTATATGATCCATGACAGCTCAGGCTGTTTCCAGGGGACAGTCACTGACACATACACTTAGTTCCCGAATCATATCCTTGACTTTGACCTTCATCCAACTACTGCGCAGTAGCTTTGAGCATTACTGGTTAGGCCTTGCCTACAAAATGAGTTGTTAAAACTGCCCCTCAATGTGCCCTTTGGGCAGTCGTAGCCCCCTTTTGAACTCAGATGAGGTCACTCTGTGTGTGCTAGAGAAAGCCGAAAGTCCTGCAATCACTGCTGTGTTGTAAAAGCTCAAATAAAAAATTAATGCAAACTGTTGTTACTTAGCTATTCTCTGTTCTTTGTTATCACTGTTTTCCTCTCTTCCTCAGTTGTTCTCTGGACGTATCTTCCTTTATTATTCTCTGCTCTTGTCTTTTTTGGCTGTGATCCTTTTCACTCTTTTCAAATGGCGCTTTTTTGGTTTTCCTCACTCGCTCTCAAGCGCTTTCTTGCTCAGGGCTTTCTGAGAGGGCCATTCCCTCCTGACGTTTACAAATGAAATGAATGAAAACCATTGGTACATGACTCCTCTACAGGGAGACGCTCCATTATACCTTGGTTGACTCAAACAGAAGCCTCCCCTCGATTGGCTAAAAGCAGGGATACCAGCCTGAAAAGGGTTATCCTAGACAGCAGAGGATGCAGGGAAGTGGAATAATGGCAGGCTTACAGAGAGAGCCTTGCCCAATGTTTTTTAGCTGTTTGAAAATTGATTTATTCTTACCGATCCAACAAACCCCATGTATTCTCAACCAATGGATGAAGGATGAAAGGTATCATTCATCAGAAACCCACTGGTCCACTCAAGAGAACAGAAGCTGTTTGTGAACGTGGATAAAAATCCCGTATGTACACGCCACAGTTATGTGTCATCTTTTCGCTTCAGAACTGCAGCTACAACACTGAAAAATTGGGCAAACTTTTTGGGGCAAGAAACATGATTTTGCTTTTTTATCCCCCTCAATATTCTTTAAATTGGATTTCAGTCCCCAGCCCCCCAGCCCCCTCCCTCATAATAGACTCCTTTATTAACCTGTGAAATGTTGCGAGAGCATAGCATAACAGAGTTCCTTTAAAAAGAATGTGCTCAACTTTTTCAGTGTTTTGAAAAAGGAAAAACATCTCTATTTTTTAATCCTGTATCCCAGAATGGTTGTTATTTTTTCCTCTCCCCTGAGGAGGAGTTAACAACATTGAAGCTTTGTAAACATCAATGGTACGTGGAATAAAAAAGTAAATTATCAAAGTGATATTTCCCATGAAAACAAACATCTGCTATGATAAGTTATCATCATCTTTTATCTCTTAATCAATTCATACAGCAGTTTTCTTCTTTGTGACTACATCCGTTTTCCTCTATTTTATTACGCTGCTATCTTGACAGGCACTGATGTTTATCAAATTCTGGCAATTGTTTTGATGTTACTCATGATTTTCAGCGATTTAAATGACATGACAAAGGGAGGAAGCGTTAACAATCTTGTATTGTTAATATTAGTGGCGAGACCAGCGAAACCAAATTGGTGGGAAATAAAACAAGATGCCTTTGTGTTAGCGAAATCTCAGCAGATGCCAATCAAGCAATCTGAAAGACAGCTCTGTGTCCTGGGAGGGATGTAATGGAGTTCAATGTGAAGGCAAGGACGCCTTCCTCTGTAGACGACAAAGCAGTAATACACAGAGCAACACGCTGAAATAAAACACAATCAATTCAAACAACAACACCACTGTGCTGGGACCCTCCCCCGCCATCCAGGGGCTTCCAATGTTTCAGAATGAAACCGAAAGCTGGCCCTCCTGCCTCCCGTCGCCTCCTTTCCTCCCCGACTCTCCCTGTTCACATCCAGCCTCACTTCCTCCCATCATAAATCTGGATAAATCCACAAACCACTGTCTGGCATGCTCCATCTGTCTCCCTCACTCATGTACTGCTAGAGAAAACCTCTCTGCATCCCTGCCTGCCAGCAGGCTGTCCTCCAGGCACACTTAAAAAAGAATGAAACAGACGAAAAAAAACGGGCTGCCGAATGTACACTGCGAAGACACGATGGCAACCCACCTCGACATTATATCACTGCTATTACTCATCTCCGTAAAACAAACTTTGAGACGCAATTACCATAATCTAAATCTCCTTTACTCACGATGCAATGTGATATTGATATTCAGACTGAATTTATTCAAATATTATGTCAAGATTGGATATCTTAAATCAACACATAGGTCATTTATTTAAGATCATTGAAGATCCTTGCTTTTATACCCTGATTTTCTTAAAATATGCTCCCCTTTAGTGTTCCACTAAAACAAGGAAAACTGTTTGAAATCCTTACTGTAGTGCTCATTTTGGTAAGTGTTTATAGGTCCGTATGTTAATGCAGACACAAAACTTTACAAGGGTGTATTTGAAATTTTGGTGCTATCTGAACCTTGTGGTGCTGAGCAATGATGTAAAAAAAAGGAATTAATGTAGTAATGACTGCTTAATACTCATGGGTTGTAAAGTTATTATGTTGATGGGCATTGTAGCTGGTCTGATCCCATTACAAGACAGGTCATTTCTGTAGCTTTCTGTCCTCCTATATTGTTTTCTTGAATTAAAAACAAGGAAAACTAAATTGTTTGACCATGGGCAATTTCAGACTCCCAGCTGGTTACACATTGACGCTTGGCCAGGCATCACTTCCTGTCATAAAATCATGGTTTTTAGTTAAAATAGAGCCTTACACAGCCTTAATAAAAGATAAAAGGCAAAATGTCCCCATCTGCAACAAGATTGTGAGACTATTCCTTGGCATATTACTTTTGCCTATGGTGTCACGGCATCTATTCAAGACGCTAAGGGACTTCTAATGACTATATGCAGGAAAGTCATTAGGAACGGTTACCTAGCGTGCTACAATGTGATGTCCACAGGTCTTGACCGGGTGTCAGTCTGTGGCGACTTGGGCGTAAAAATGAGTTGGCAAAATGTCAATTCACAATTTTTGAGTGAAACGGTGACAGTGAAATCAAGCCTTAAATTTTATGGACAGTGTCAAAGGCAAGCAGCAGGCAACTGCAGATGAGTGGAGTCACACTACAACAGGCCTTTGATATCCAACAAGAGGGAACACAGGAGGAGGGCACTCTGCATCAATGGTGGCATACTAAAGAATACATGCAAGCTTACACACACACACACACACACACACACACACACACACACACACACATAAAAACAGCTCCAACAGACCACAGCCCAGCAGTCCAGACTGGGCTCATTACATCCCACGCACCCCTTCCCACCACTACCGCCAGGGTCCTGACCACACAGTGGGTCGACGCCCAGCCACAGGGGTCCATGTGTTAGCATTCAGCAGAGTGAGAAACAACAACACCAGTGGGCTCATATCATCATCCACCTCACAGCTCCCAGGGCCTGACATCTCCTCGCGGTGCTATTGTTTCGCCTGAACGCTGCTCTCTTGCCCTTTTCTCTCCACTACAGCGCTCAGGAAAGGGCTGCACAGTCAGTAGGTGGGGGCTTGTTTAGACAGCAGGGGACCCCATCGGCACTCCGGCACTCAGTGCCAAACATCAAATATGATTGGTCAAGGGATGTAAACGGGAGTTTGACAGGAAAATAATCTGACCATTACATGTGCTCGCCGTATTTTATAATCTTTGTATAACACAACATATATCAAAGTAGGGGAGAAAAAAACTTGTTTTTTTTTACCTGGTGACGACAGTGACAGCCCAAGAGGATCCAAAGACACAAAAAAGAGAGAAAACCATTAGTTTGCGAGATTTATGTGTTCTTGAGGAGGCATTAAGCCCCATGCATGAATAAGATTATACACAAGACATAAATTGACTATTTCCAAAGGGATTTAAAAAAGAAGCGTTTTGAATGGAGAATGCTTATGAAACTTCGTTCTTTGAAGCAACTCTATTGTTTTGTGGTTTTCCTTTTTTAGCTGTTGCTTGTGTAGCTGTTTGATGTGGAGATGAGTGAGACAGAGTTCCCCTGCACAACAGACTTTTGCAACTTGCCATTTGTTGCAAAATTAGATCAGGAGAGAACAACAGGTGACGGATTTCAGGAATTCAACTTCAGTTGTAGTTTTACATGTTTTTATATTCTTTACGTAAAATATCTTATAGCATTGCCCATCATCACTGTGCTGACCTTGGTTTTACCTGCCTAAGGATTGGAAACCACAGTGAGGCAGGCTGGATCAAGACACCCACTTTACTGTATGAGACTGCTGACACATATTGATATATGCATGCACTTCCGACAACTACACTCTTATAGTGTATAAATCAGAAGGGCAGCCCAGCACTTCTTGAGCTAGGGACTGAAAAACTATGCAACATAAAATTATATTTAATCCAAAATAAAATAATTTTAGAAAGTGCCAAACATTCCTAAAATGTCTCCTTATAATAGCGATGTATGTGGCTGCTAAACATGTTCCGCAAATATGCTTCACTCGGTCTGTGGGTGATGGTCGGTGGAAGGTTCTGGTCCCTTTCTAACACTGGTCTGGTTATGATAATCACCAAGAAAGCCCCCGATGAGCTGCCGTTCCAACTGACTTTAGTCATCGGCATTAAGAAAAAAAAAAGTTCCTATAAAGTATATTTCATGGCATCGCTTGTTTTATTCATACCGTGCTCCCGCCAGAATACCGCTTATCCTCGAGACCCTCTGCAGTTAGTTGCAATCTATGACAACGTTCGCATTACAGCAGTTGAGATTTTTACATTCTGTGTGAAATGGGTCTGCAGACGGAACACCACCTGTCATCAACACAAACATCCTGCTATCAACAAAAACAAACTAAAAACTGTGTCACACCATTAATGTAGGCTACTGATGCAAAACAACTTGTCTCACAATGATCATGTTTGTACTCTGCGCTGGTATTGCTTTCTTTGGTTCGTCCTTTTTCTTATTTGTGTGAGATGGAAACAATTTATTTCTTCTTTACATATAATAGAAAGAGTGATGATGAAACTAGCAAGGGCATTTGGTTTTCTTGTTCTCGCAAGACAGGAGACCCATTGAATTTCATGAATAAATGAATGAATTAAAATTCATCTAATCATACTTCAGGAATCTCCCCCACCCAACCACAACCATCCTTTACACATAGCCTCACTGCTAGACTGCCGAGGAACCTCCGTCAGTAGTTCCACTTGCAAACAAACACATTTAATCTTGGAGTACACAAAGGGGAAGAGGGGTGGGTGTGTGGGGCTTCGCTATGGCAACGGCACGTATCACCTTTTGCAATATGTCTCTTTGTGCATGCTTCTTCATTAGAATTCATGGATCATCAATGAAAACAATTTTTTGTCACTCATTTGGCACCATGTGAATGATTGTTTCCAAACCAATATGAGGGAGATGAAAATATAGACCCTCCATATTTAGACTAAATAGATTTTTGTTCTGCTTGTGACACCAGCGACTGTAATATATCTGACCAGTGAATGATTGAAGTGTAGTTTTCTCATAGTTCCACACTGCTTTGCTTTAGGTTAAATTAACTGATAAATGAATGCGTTATACACTGTACAGCATACATCTTATGCTTCATGGGGAACGAGGCCCAAGCCAGGCAACTTATAACTTATAAATGTTGGAGCAGAGATTTATTCAAAATATATTAAAAAAAATAACATTTAAGCAAAGAAGGCCAAGCTGAACATTTGTAAACTTATTCCTTCTTGACAGCGCAGCAGGAGCAAGCTGTTTCAAAATGAGTCTGGAGACCACAACATGCTCTAATTGATATGACCTTTAATTGCTCATTCAGTGCAGGAAAGAAGAGGAAGACATCAAGCCAGTCCACTGTGGCTCAGGCTAAAGAGGCGCCGCGTAGATTGGCCTACACTCCCAGGCCCCGTGGACATAATTAAACCTGAATAACAAACACTTACACAAGTGTTCTACTCTCCTGAACAGGATTCTGAAAACATCTAGGACACCAGCTCAGATCTGTTAGTTGGTCCCTCAATCAGTGTTCATGTGTTGACATATTTTACTTGTGGCAAAAAAACCCCAAAAAACGGTTAGTTAATAATATGCAGAGCTGGGGTTTGGAATCATGTAAAATAGAGTGTGAAAACTAAAGATTTTGGAATTTAACAAATCATGATTATTTACAATACTTTCTTTCTTTACTAAAGTAACAATAAGTATCACAAACACACTAAAAGAACAAAAAGAGAGTGAACCTCTAATAAATATCCTTTCCTCCAAATTTAATGGATGAAAAAGCCAAGGTAGCACGTGAATCCACCCACAGGCACATTCCCAAATTGTCAGCAGATGCCTAATTTTTAAACAGGACTTCCGAACTGTGCACTTTAACACATTAAAAAAGCAATTCTGCATCTTGTGCAATAGTTATCCACAGGGAGCAGGAAACTGTTCACAGAGCATGTTTTATGTAGAAAGCACAAACTGAACAACAACTGGACCTTTGCATGGAATTAGAGTTCATTAATTATTTTACACAGAAGTCCAGAAGCCTCTCCGTTGAGTGAGTGCTCAGCTTCAAGTAAGCCGTGAGTTCAAGACGTCCATCGGGGCCGTGGCAGCAGTCTGTTTGACTACTATGTATTCAGAAAAGCAAATGGCATGGTCACCAGATGATCCCCCTGGTGGGGGCTTGCTGCTGGCCTTTTGCAGACCTCCATCATCTCCACCTGCAGTCTGTCTACATCCCAGAGCGCTCCCATTAGAACAGCTACGAATGCAGGTGCTGGGCGTCTAGACAAGGGGCTCATTAGCTTTCCTGTGGCTCACCAGCTAGTGATTGCAGAGGCCTAAGCTGCCTTGCCTGGAGGGAGGGGACAGGTCCTGATTGAGAGCGTGCTTTATTACAGGGGCTTAGGTGGGGGCTTCAGGATTAACACATAAGTCTTCCACCTTCATGGGTGCGAAGAGCACTTGTAGTGCTCTGTGCAGCTGAAGGGGGAGTGCAGCCCAGGGAGTGAAACAGCTTTTCTCACTTTGCATTGATAGACTGACCAGAGGCTTAACTCACACGTCCTGGAGGTCTGGATGGATTTATGTTACTTACAGCAGTCAACCTAAATCTCTAAAGGGCACCGAGAAGTTTTTTAAATGTTAATTCAAGTTAATTAGTTTTAATAAGTTTGGCTTCACCATGCGAGCCTGGGTGTTTATGTGTGTATAACATTTTCAGACTACGGGAAAAGACCTCACAGTGCCCTGTAATTGTTTCAGCACTGTTTTTCACCACGGGGGAGAACCAGTAAAACGAGTGGCAGCCTGTGCCCTTTCCTCTCACAGGTCCCTTTCAAATGGGCAGACCTCAAGCCAACCTGCCCTTCAAAGTGATGCCTGCGTATGAGCAACATTTGAGCACCACTGCTCCAGTCTTATACCTTAAAAAGTCGTTTCTGTCTAAATCTGGCCATCAATTCTTATCTTGAAGATCTGACATATTAAATCTGCATGTGCAAGATCCACATCATGTTTTCCAATGTTTCTATTTTTCAAAATAGCAGCCCTAAAAAAATTGATTTGAAATGCCAAATTTGAGTCATTTGCATGCCTCTAGATTCAGTAAATATACATGTATTTCTAATCTAACTTTCAGATAGCTTTCAGGCCTAATGTTTATAGTCAACAAAAGCGCGCACCTCTCTATATATTACCACAGCCACTTTCCTCAGATGATTAAGCGATAAGAAAGAAAGTCAAAACAATAGTGGAACAAACAACTTTTCTCTGCTCAGCCTTTTGCATAATTATGATGCCTGAGGGCCAACTGATTCACTGAAATCTGTTCTCTGTAGGGGGAGGGAAACCTAAAATAGCAGCCTCTGATTGTCACACAATTGGCTTAGACTGCACTGTGCAGCTGTGCACTGAGCCTGTCTGTCTGTCATTTAACTGATTGCTGCATGGCTGCCAACCTATCAGGTGCATCATCACTGAAATGTGGACTGATAAGCACACCACAAAATTTATCTCCAACTCCTTCCAGAAACATGGGGTCAAAAACTGTGTGTATATAGAGCACAGTGTGCTTGTGCATTAAACAGTTCCTCAAAATATATTCCATTTTTGATTACCATAATGCCACAATGGCAGAGTTCAAAGCTTGAATTTTACAGCTGCAGATATGAGCAGAGACAACCCCCAACCCATTCTTCTATTAGGAGACAGGAATAAAAGAAGAAGGAGCGATAGGAGAACAGACAGTGAATTGCAGGGCAGTCCTGGTTAATTACAGGGATACAAGTGTGATAAAACACCCATCCACCTCTGCGGGCTATTACTTCCTGCCAATACCTTCTTCATTGTTTCAGAGCTCATAAGAATATGCAGATACATAACTACTGGATGCAACAACCCGATGCAAAATGCCTATACTATACTACAAATGTTATCGAAGGTTAATCCCCAATATGGTGCCAGATTGGTCCGTGGAAGTTAACAAGGACTGAACACCCACCTCAGTTTTCATTCAAAAGCTTTGTCATCAGTATGAGAATTCAGCATGCATAATGAATGAAAAAGAAATTAATTTGCACATTTTTTCCCCATTATTCTATCATCGCGTCAGTTGTGGCAATTTTTCAACTCTGAAAAAGAATATTGATTACCACCTTGAAAATAATTGCCCAATCAGTATTTCAGGTAGTAGGTAGCGTGCAAATACGATTGCAAAATGCAGTGAACAGCTAAGAGTCTTCAGTCAATCTTAGGCTCACACACTTTGTATCAACTCTTTGTTATTTTTGAGCAGTGCTTGTGTTACATGGCAGTATCTCAAAATGTTAATTAGTCTTGTCTGTGTATCTGATTACTGACATGCCTAAAGTGAGGGTGATAAAAGTGCAGTGTGGTTTATCTGTGCTCCTCTATTGAAAATAAGTTACAGATAAAACTGGTATCATGAGGTTCATGGATGATGAATCATGTCCACAGTATTTTCTCTCTCTTCCGAAGTCAATAGGCCTGTAACGTGAGCACAGCACAGGGCTGTCCCTAGGCAGGCAGACCGAGCCCGCTAATGAAAACAGAGGAAGGGAAGGGAGACAAAAAAGGAGGGGAAAAAAAAGAGAGTTCTGTGTCTGAACAAACACAGGAGGAATATCGTCAAGGTCACTTTCAGAGAAAAAAAAGAGAAAGAGAGAAAGTGAAGGGGATAGAGGAACACTAAAGAGATGGGTGAAGTGATGATGAGGCCAGAAATTTGGGCTCGAAGAGGAAATAAAAACAGAAAACTTTTCCACCCTTTGTTTTGCTGCACACTAAAACACTGAGGCAAACAACATAGAATTATGATATAATAGTTCCTAAATAATTCTTTTATTTTCACAGTTCACTTATCTTTTTAAGTGCAGAGGATTACATGGGCTTTACAATAATAAAACAAAGCAGCTAGAGAATAATAAGCAGAGAATAAAGTAGGCCGGCACTATTTCCTACTGGGCAAACACACAAATGGGCTTTGTTTCATTTTTATGGCCATTTTAACATTACTTTATCAATAACAAATCAGACATTTTTGATAGCTCAGCATTCAAAGTAATAGGCAACAGAGCAATCCACGGAGCATGCAAAAAGTGTGGAAGTAAAATGGGCTCTCGCCGCACAGCCGTGTAACGGGAAAAGAAATAGGATGAGGCCTGTCACGAGGACGTCAGAAACTGGACTGTTCCAGAAATGCCCAAGTGTGGCCATACACTCAGGCGTGACGTTACAGCAAACCTATTATCTACTATTCTGTCACTTTAGCTTTTCCACAACAAACTTGGGACCACATTCAATTTCAACACCAGAGATGTCTGCTTCTCCGATCATCACACTAGCACTCTGTTTCTCACCCTAGCTGAGTGGGTGTGTCCCCTCAGGGAGAAGACGGTGGTTTTTACAGCACTTCACCCAATCTTAAAAAAAGACACTTCATCAACACTCAGTACATCCAGAGTTGTTGTTTTTTTTTCAATATTAAAGGCATCAGTGCTGCCACTAATCAAAACCTAGCAGGCAAACAGAAATGCAGTGTTTGCAGAGTATGTCAAAAGAGATAGCTCGCCAAATGGAAACTTTTCAGGAGGGATACATTCATTCAGGTCTCAGGGATTTGTGGGTGGGTTTGTGTGTGGGTATGAAATGTTTGGGAGGTAGTGATAGTGCATTCAAGATAACAATTCAGTGTTATCATTAAAATTCCATCAGAGATATGGCACAGGGATGGAGGCAAAAGAAATGCCCGAGATCTAAGAACTGAAGGCCTTACATCACAGATGGAAGTGCTGCTAGCTCGAGACCCTGCTTTTGATCTTTTCATTTACCTGGATAAGACCTGCTTGAAAAACACACTAAAGAAAACCCAAACCTGTCAGGCATAGAAAGCAAACTTTTATGTGATGGCTGTCTGTCTGTGCCTAGCCAGACCCCCGAACCCCCCCACTATCTGCCACTCAGTGAATCAAAGACAGACTACTGTGAGAATCTTGGAGTTTCTAGGATGGTTTTGCACCCATAAAATATCTCTCTTTACAAGCACAAGGACATACTGAAAAGAACTCTCCAACCATAAGAAAATATAAACACTACTCCTTCTAACTCTCCCTCATCATGTCATTTAATACAAGGATCAGGAAGGGCTGGGATGGCAATCTCAAGTCAATCTGTGACAGTTGAAAGCCAAGAGCCTTTCAGTCTCTGTCTCACTGCTCCTTTGTTTCCAGGAGTTGTTGTTTCTCACCTCTTTTGTTTCGGTAGCTCAACATTTCACTCGATCAGGCTTTTGTCAAGAGGGACCTGTGTGTTCGGTATTAAACCCGCAGAGGAGAATTAAGGAAAGGATGTTACAAAGATGAAACTGGAGTACTCCTGGGCTTCTTACTCTTGTCAATCAATAGGCAGGATAACAGCGGCCAGCATCAGGAGGCAAATGAGGACATACGAATAAACACAGACGAAACTTACACTTGCATGCTGCCATATGGCTAAGGTTGACTTGGAAAATATATGCTTGGCTGGTTGGGAATATATCACATGATTATGCTAGACTGTGCAGTGCATTTATGCATGAACAGATCAATGCTTTTTTTGCTTGCATGCCTAATGCACAGATAAGCCTTATTTAAAATGAACATTATAGCTGCATCTGTATTGATAGCTTCGGTTTCTGAGGTACCCACTTTAGGTAATGCAGGTGTCCCTCCAGACTATGCTCGGTCATACCCTGACTCAATAAAAATCTGTTTCTGGGTTTCTCCACTGGTGTGGCCAATTAGTGTGAAATTTGGTGACAGAACCGTGGAGGAGCTAGGACAGTCCTCGTGTAATTATTGATCTAAGTTTACTTGCCTGCTTGGCTACATGTGGGGAGGAGAGGACACGGTACAGGATTGTTCTCATACAGCGCCTAATTAATAGTGACATAATCTGATACTATAGCTTAAAGTTGTTGAGGATTTCTGATCCCACCGCTGCTGTGTGGACTTAGAGTACAGCTCGTTGCACGGCAATTGCAAAGCTTTGGCTTGGTGTCACAATTAGAGTGGAAACCGGCATTATTATATCCACTGTTATAATCTCTGCCAGACCCTATTTACCCCTGCTCTAGTTCGGTTTCTTTATTTTGACGTTGTGCCAATCTGTGTAGAATGCAGACACTAATCCCTGTGACTGCAGGTTTTTAATAGGGTCTCATGAAAGGCCATGCATTTGCAAGACATGTGCAATAATTATAGCGACAAAACAATAAATATGGAGAGGGATAGCTAATAAAATAATATGCACAGTTAAACATCAGTGTCATATTCTAGCGAGCATGTAGCTGTTCAGCTGGAGTAAACATTGTACAAGCTTTTGAAAACACAATGTATTTTCTAGAGGGAGCTCTCCCCTTTTCACAGGCAGGCCTCTCTATGCTTCACACATTCTGTTGATCTGAATGACAAACCACTTCTTGATTTGATTATTTTGCAGGCCAGAGGAGGACACAGGTGGAACAGCAAAGCAAAGTTATTTGTAGAGCAGCTTGAAAGAACTTCATCTCTTATTAGACCCTGTGGGTCAGACAAAGAAACACTGTGGGAAAAGCACACAATGCATGCTGAAATAGCATCTGACTTCTGTTCATGATTCTGTGCCGCATCTCTGAAGAAATGCTAACCAGCATCTTTTCTTTTTTCAACCTCTCTCTGGGATTACTTTTAACCAGTCACTCTCTGAAGGCTCCTCTGCAGTGCTTCAGCCAGAAAGACACATAATATTTATCAGAAGAAAAGAGAGGCTGCACAGCAAAAAGGGAGAGACAATTTAAGTGGTGTGTTTGATAAAGCAGTGTTTTTGAAGCACAGCCCGTTTAGCTTCAACAGGACAAGAGGAAATAAGGATGGGAAAGTGTGTCTCGCGAAGGTGCTCCACATCAATACACACCACAGATACCTGGATGCCTCCCAAACAGAGGAGAGACTCTAAAACTGCCCCTCCTCCCTTTAAACTTGCACTCTTTGATCTTCTCCCTCTTGAATGTAAAGACTGTTACTGCCTGCACCACAGAGAGTTCAAGCACCCCACAACCTGCACCACACTCACCCACCTCAATATCCACACTATGAGCTTCCTCACTCTTAGAAAACTTTAGAAGAAGGGCAGAGGAACTTTTTTTCCTCAGCACCAGTCATCTTTAGTTATGCTGCAAGACGGAAGGTGGCTGGGCTGTTGCGAGCTTGTAAATTACTAGGTCAGTGGTTTGATAGCACCATTTACCACCAAATTATCACATTTTCTGCCTGTTTATCTGTTTCCATTTGTCTGCACTGGTATTAGTTGTTGTTTTTTTTGTCTTGGTCTATCAAAGGAAAAAGCAGCACAGTTTGCTCTTTACGTGATTTCTTTGGCTTCGGCCAATTAACAGGGCTGCGGCAGCATCAGTTGAGGCCTAATGAGACCGAGGGTACCAAGTGAGATTCAGCAACACCCTCTATTAACAGATTCAATCTCCTTCTTTTTTCCACAATTGTTATACCTATTTTAAACCTCTCCTCCTGATTTTCCCCTTCCCCCCACTTTGCTCCAATTACTACACAAGAACTCGAAATTGCAGAAGGGTTTGTGGCTTCTTTTATTCAGAGAGATGTTAGACACCTGTGAAATTTCTTTCCCGTGATACCTACATTTGGAGGATTTGTCACGAGTGTGACTTGAAGCATGTTTGATGTCTACAGGAGTCTTATTTATGCATACCGCTGTTCAATTTGAACTAAATCATTGTGGTGTTATTTTGGTGGTGTAAACAAAACAGAAAAATTAATACAGATGTGATGGAAAACTATTCAATACGCTAGTTAATGTAACAGCTCTTCAATTTGATTTCAATTAGTAAGACAATTAAAAACTCAAGTTTTTTCTAAAATTGTTGTTGCTGTTGTACTAAAGCATTCACTGGTCTTTCAACAATCAATAATTGCATTGTGTCTACACATGCAAAATATTTAAACTGCCAGGTCTTTCATGAAGTCTGGGAAACTTTTGACTACAAAGAAAACCAAGAAAACGCGAGAAATTAACTGTCTGGCTTTTGTTGCAAATGTGTTGCAATGCAGGGCTCAGTAGGAATGTTTTCTTG
This sequence comes from Diplotaxodon limnothrissa, assembly GCF_057381915.1. Classification (NCBI taxonomy): domain Eukaryota; kingdom Metazoa; phylum Chordata; class Actinopteri; order Cichliformes; family Cichlidae; genus Diplotaxodon; species Diplotaxodon limnothrissa. The sequence goes on from NC_140615.1 coordinate 22,779,553, forward strand.
CTATACAGCAGCATGTCTTACGTTTCAAACTATTTCAACACTCAATAACAAGCTTGCAATTTTCTGTGCAGCAAAACGTTGATGCACATGCTGATATTCTAATATTTTCCAGCTATTACTTAACAATTTGTTACCCTTGGACACTGTGATGGATTTTCCTTCTTGCAGATTTGCAGGCAGTTTAATAAAGGCCTTTGGCTTGTCTTTCATGGATAGTTTGGTTGCATTAAATGTTCAGCAGCAGAAAAGACAATCCTTGGCAGAGCTGCGTCGTCTAACCACCAATATAAAGTAGACACAGTGGAGTGGTTTTCACCATTCTCAGCCAACTGGAGGTGGGCGACAGTTAGGGCTCTCCTGTCCCGTGAGAACAGAAACTGTTAACACAGCAATGGCTCCAGCATTGCTGAGTGGCACTAACAGGGGGAGGGGCTGTGTATTGAGAGGACTCACCTCTCTCTACCCTCCAGCTTCCCTCATCGAGCAAAAAAGCTTTCTCTTGTCTCTTGGTCTGGTGTAATGTGCGTCAGGATCTCTGGAATTCAATTACTGATCCTTTTTAGCCGTGCCTGTAATCTTCCTGTTCCAGTCATATGCTCTGGGTGCCAGCCAGTGTCACACACTTTACCCAAAATTATTTCTTTTATGACCAGCCAGTGAGAGAATAAACTGGATACAGTTATAGCACAGATCTCGATCCATTCAGCCCACCATTTGCTTAAACCTAATTACGTTACATTTGGGGGGAATGTCACTATAAACTGTGAGGGTATAACAGTGTACTCTCTAATGAGTGTTCAATTAAACAGAGAGCACCCACAAGGCAAACCAGGCCCAATAAAGCCAACTGTATGCTTTCCAATTGACACAGTTTCTTCTTAAAGTCTCTCTGAAGTCTTGAATTAACAATCCATGTTTCCAGCAAAGACTCCACAAAAAAACACGTCTCCATCCTGCCCTGTGGGGTGTGAAAAGTTTCCAGATAGAGCAGCGGTCATTTATTGCAACACAAATCCATAGATTTCATCACATATTTATAATCTTCTGTCTTTTGTTTTTCCATGAAAACATCTACGCATCCTGACTTTTGAAGTATGTAAAAGGTGCTGCTAACAGCTCCATATCAACAGTACAGACTTTGTATTGGTATCAATTCACTCTTTTCATTCTTAGCAAGAAAACTAGCAACTCAACTCAACCAGCACATTTCATACAATGTCTAACTTAATTAAAAAAGGCCATGTGTAGGTTTTCCTGACATGTAACCTCTGGGTGCTGTGAAAAATGACTATGAAAAATGATTACTGTTGTCTCTCATAGTCTGTCATTCTTAAAAAGCCAGAAAAAGGATTTCAGGCACAATTTCGTGTACTTCTAAGTTGCACAGAGAAGGTTACGAGAGATTAAAATTCCAGCGATGTCTAAGGCGGGAAGAACAGTGTTATTGTCAGATCAACCTGATGAAGGCCACAGGTGTGGTGTGATGATAAAGTTGGTCTCTATTCAACTACTGGAGTTTATATACATATATTTTATAACAACAGACAAAAATCTTGACTGCGTCTGTCAGTTTTCTTTTTAAATCGTGTCCATTATTACATAGTTTTTTACCATAGTCAAACAACTGCATCTGCTAAAATCTAACCAAATCTTAACCATAGGAGAGGGAGTTGTGAAACACTGGGCAATGACAAGCATCAAATAAACATTTCATGCCGATCCTTTGGAAGGCAATGACAAATGGCATATTTATCATTTTATCATTAAGGTCTGAGGAACTCCTGCTGAGCTGAACAGAACTGTTGCTTCGTACAAAGTTGGGAGGATCGAGTGAGGACGAGGGGGTGTCGGTGGGCATTGTCATCACCTCTGACAAACATGCGGTTGTGTTTAATTATCAAGTGTTTACTCTGCTGCCCCACACGTCAATCTCATGGACCCCTAAAAATCTGACACACACCGCAGACCCCACGCTATTAACTAGAGTCAACAGAGCGCCGATCTGTGCCTGGTGTTCCTGTCTTGTGATAGGGGAGGATCTGTACCCCCACCCCTTCGCTCCACCTGCCTCTCCAGTCTGCCGGAGTTAATTTATCTGGGTGATAAGCAGGTGGACGTGGGGAGGAGAGGCCCTCAGACTGAGCTACACTGTCAGACCTGGCAGACTGAGTGACAATGCTAATAGGCCGGTCCCATTAACCTCGCCGCACGCCTCACCTTTATTTACCACACAAAAGACTGTTTGTTTGCTTGTTGGATGATAATATTTACCTGATGATTTGGCGGCCCCAGACATGACAAATATATTTGTGCATTTTGAGAAGGCACGGTGATTCATGTAAAACGGGGTGCTGCTGAAAGGAGACAATGCTCTCTGCAGCTTCACTCTGTGATAAGGGGTAATATTCTTAGCCCTAATCTCAAACTTTAAAATGAAAGAATATTCCGGTTTCCCCTTTCTTACTTTTAAATGAACAATGTCCTTGTCGCCCATTAGTCTGCCATGTTCTTGCTGTACCATTATACAATACAGTTCAGCTTCATAAAACACCATGTATCTGCATGTTGCATTACTGCATTTAGCCAGTTCATTCTTATCTCGAGGCCACGGTCTCGTAATCAAAAAGTTTGGTGGTTGTCTATGGGCGAATCCCGTGGCGAGTTCAGTGCTCCTGCGCCAGGCACAAGACTGAGAGATATTGCTTTAATTGGAGAGTTACTGATCCTGCAAGGCATTTGGGTGCCAGACGCTAGCATCAATGCCTCTTGCTGTATTCTGCTGCGCAATCACAAAAATGATATTGGGGGGACAGCAGGTGATCCATAAAAGCTGTGTTTTAAAGCCTTGTTAATTATTCCTTCTGAAGTCTAATGAACAATGGGGATAAAACATTGTGCAGGGCAAATCTATTTGTGGGAGAGGAGGAGCCAATTCTCTTTCAGATACAGTCTTCAGAGCCTTTAGCCCATCTCATCTGTCAACACGAGTCTATCATTATTAGGCTCACACGTACAAGCTTTGTGCTTTGATCAAGACCCCGAATAGAGCTGGCACAATATTTAACAGTCATGTACACTTACACAGCTATGATGTTTGGGTGGAAATATACGCTCAAAATGGTGTCTTCCATGCATAATGAAGCAGATGCCGAAGATTATATAGTTTGGCACAGAATTTGAATATGCATAGATTATCTCCTATTTGATTTAGCAGCTGTCTGGGTGTAGATGTGTACAGTATATCACTTACGAATGCTGGGACCTCCGCATTCCTGAATTTCGTTTCAATGTAGTTTATCACATTTCCCTGTGTGGAACATCGTATTCTGTCTTGGGCTGGAGAGGGCTTAATACACGGCAGGCCTGCCAGCTCTTTCGCTCGGTAAGAGATATGAGAAGAAGGAGATTAGCTCAGCTACCCATCCATGACCTTGATATTACGATGAAGACGGATAAGAGCTTTCTTCCTCCACCTGCCCAAAGCCTGCGAGGCTGTTTAAACAGCAGGCCAGGCTCTCATCATCAATTCAAAACAAATGTCTTCTACTGGGGTTCAATTTTTCAGCCATTCTATTCAGTATCCTAAGTCAATTAATGATGTCATACGCTAGCGGAATAAAACAAATGCATGCCATATACTGGAGCCTCAAGACAGATGATTATGGAAAGCTGAGGAGCATAGGATAGTGGCTGAACAGAAGTACGTCTTTTTGATTAAAACTCAACTTTCACATAGCTTAACTTTCTTTAAAAGCTTTACATATTAGCGGAAAAATACAAATGTTCCTCTGTTTACTAAGAGGTTTGACCGTTTACACTCTCTGTGAAAAACAAGTTAATTCCTTGCTAATAATGTGACAAGCTTACTTGAGTATGCTTTACAGAAAACACATTATCTGAACCTAAAAAGACCTTTAAGCAACTGTTTGAAATAATGAGCGGGGCAGAAGTGATCGGAGTTTCATCCTCACCTAACAAAGAGATTAAAAAGACATGTGGAGCTCAAGCACCACACAATCGCTGACTGTACTAAAAGAGTTTGGTTAAGTAGCTGCTTCCCTAAGCAGAGACAAACTTTATCTTTCCTTCTTAAACTAAGATGTTGTATCTGTATTGTGTGTTCCTACAGTTAAGATTTACGCTAATTTATACAAGCAGAAGAACATCTTCCAAATAAAATGATTACACACAACAAACAGTAGCAACATTCTTTTATGATTTCTGAAGAAAAGAAACGCACACACCAAGATATCACATTTTACAAATTATTTTTCTGTGCAGATTTGTGTCTAGTCTTTCTGTTATTGATTTTGTAATTTTCACAGACTCTTATTTGCAGCTCACTTTCAAGTTCTGATATTTTTAAGGCAGTGTAGCGCTCATGGCATATTTAAGATCAAGCCAGGGGACTGTGAGGGCCTTTTAAAAAGGTTTAGCTTTTTAAAAGCAGTTCATGGTGGATTTTAAGGCATGCTTTTAGGGATCGCTGACCTCTTGTAAAAGCTCTTTTCAGTTTCAGTTTCTTGCCTGACCGCACGCCTTTTCATCCGGTATTTTACATGTCTTCTGTCGTGTTTCCTGTGCCGCTGGCAGCAACATAACCCCAATAGTTGACAAGGTGTTGCTGCTACTTTTCTCCTCCAAATATACCTCTGGTGATTGTGGCCAGAGAGCTCAATCTTGACTTCATCTGTTCACAGCAATTTACTTCTGTGATGAGGTGATGATTCTTCTATGTCGACCAGGGCTGTGCAATGGTTTTTCTCAGAGGACCGTGCTGTCTAAATTATTTGAAGGGCCAAACTGAACTGAAACACAATGCATATAGCACTGAATCACATCAATTTTGGCAGAAGTAACAGGTAAGAGCGGATTCTTGAGCGACCTTCCACATTTTATCTTGATTTCCACAACAACTTCTATTTTTAATGACATTTCAAACACTAGAATTGCACACTGGATATGCTTTGATATTTCTTTTGATATTTCCTTATTCTTTGTAGGCAGTTAGGTCCTTTTTTAAATCCTCACTCAGTTGAGAGTCAAAGAATATATCAAAGTTTGGCATTTCATCACATGACAGGTTCTAATGACAATTCTCGCCCTTTTCCACTCTGAAAGAATCAATTAAAGCCCAGCAAGTGAATGTGGATTCGTTACTTTAAATTTATGAATTAAATGTATCATTGAGTAAAACGATTGATATATGTTTGATTTTTTTTAAATTCTTTTCACGTTTTCCAAACTTTTCTATACAACACTGTGTCTCAATACATGTATACCATATTATATGACACTATAACTCACTATTGTACTCAACAGTCATTCTGCCTGGATTATGTGTTTACAGAGTCCTACAAAAAATACCTAAAACTGTTCATAGACACTTACAGGTAGTTTTTCATGGAAGAAGTGCTGAGAGGACAAACCTTTCTTTTACTAGAATGCACTGAGAGTATTAAAGAGATGGCATTAGGACATAATGAGTTAGAAATGTCTCTCTTACATCAAGCTAAGAAGCTGATGGGATTTTCATGCTAGACTGAATCTCAAATCCATTCGGTAGACAGCAAATGCTCAGGACATATTTCCTTGTAACTAATGTAGTAGTTAGTTAACAGAAGAAGAAGAAGATTTTAAAATGAAATAAATGCTACAGTTTTCCCCCAGTTTCACTAGAATTTTACAAAGATACAAACATTAGTATCCCAAGGAAAAAAAACTATTAAGTTATTCTTTAGAAATAATATTCACACATTGCTCCCTGAATATATTTTATCATATTGGGGGGTTTTCATGTGCATGTTTTTTTTTTTTAAGTATATATCCTAACAAATAGTTATAATGACAATTTTAACAATTAGCCCTTATCTTTGAGCCTCTGTGTTTCCATAGCATATACAGCCAGTGAGTTAATTTGAGTTCAAAGGAGAGGGAATTTCTAGATATAAATAAGGGCTCTTCTCACAAGTAGTATGTGAAATAGTAAGAGAGAAGAATGCACTTTGTCCCTTGCAAGACCTGCTTATTTAAGTCTCTGGATTTGGTTAATAAAGCTGAAAATGCCCTTTGACCATTAAGTGAACTGATCTTATTTTCAGAGAAACAGTAGTGCTTTGCATGGTATGCAGGCTCAAATACTTTAGGGGCTAAAAAGAAAAGAAATGTAGGAAGAGAAATGGGAAAGATGAGAGAGCGTGGAGGAAAAGGGGAAACGAGAGAGAGCTTGCAAAGCAGAAACAGAGGAGAGGTGTAGATGGAAAGCAGGATGTGATGGAGATGGTGGTGTGCCAAAGTTATCCACTGATCCATGCCGAAACAGATGCATTTGATCACAGCAAATCTCGGGCTTAGAGCATAAATACATAATAAACAAAAATTAATGGAGGCGAGCGCCATGCATGTGTTTCATCGGCCTGTGAGTTACCACTACAGTGACTGGAGCAGGGCAGAGGCATCCATATGGATGCTGCTTAGAGAGCAAACTTGTTAACATATCTCCTTCACTATGCCTAGCAAAGCGTTACATAGATGGAATACATATCAGCCACATTTAAAAACAACAATACCTACGTAGGAGGGATTAAAATAAGCAACAAAATATGATAAAGCAAAAATCTTCCAGCCAAGCATAATGTTTATGCAAAATGGGATCAATATCTTTAGCCAAATGTTATGTAGTGCAAATCACTCATTTTAATGTGTTGTAGGGCTACATACGCTATGCAGTAAGATCTCAATAAGAGGGGTATGGAGGAAAATATTTAAAGTTACTGTGCAATACAAACATTCTGATCATTTGACAATCAGATTGAATCCCGTGGCTGTCAAAGACAGTGTATTATTCAGTAACAGCTGCTCACGACTAATTCTGAAACTGTTCTGAGTAGAGTGGGGAAGAAGCAATGAGGAGGACTCGGAGCATACATTTGCTTTCTAAGGCTTGCAATTAGAACAACCATTTCCCCCCCAATAGTGTACCAGAAAACATGAAGAAGTCAAGGATGATGAATTAGTCTAATGATTTCACAGTAGTATTGCTTAGGCACAGAGCTGGAGGAAATTGCTGTTCCCATGTGAAGGGCCTAAAATTATCCCTTAAGATACGGCTGAACTTTGGCCACTGCATTCTCTGTTGCCATCATTATTCAGCAATCCCTCCTGTTTGTGTTGGTATCATCTGGATTCTCATTGCCTGCTACGGCAATTGTGAAAACGTTCTCTAGCTCTCTTGCTCACCTTCTCTCGTTTGCCCTCTCCTGTCTGTGTGATCTCAGGCTATAACAAGCACACAAAGCCCAGTGGGATGCTAATGCTCAGTACCACCCTCCAACTCACCCCCTCATCTGCCTCTCTTTTCCCTCTGTCTGTTATATGACTGCCCCATCTGAGTCAATGAGGGGCATGACAGAGTACGTATATGCTGTATAGGGAGTCTCAGATGTCCAGCCTTTACAATGGATGAGAAAGGGAAGGGGAAACATGATAGAAAACACAACACTCATACAGACACATAATGCCACGAGGCCTCAGGGGTGAAGGGCGCGGGAGTCAACCCAGCAGTTCAGTGGTGAACGCTAATTAGCGCACAGTTCTGACCTTGACAAGCCATCCTTTCTCCTCCGTCAAGAGGCAGTTGTTGCCACAATCCAACACAGGCTGAAAGAAAAGCCTCAGCTGAATGAGATCTATTGATGGCAGGGTGAGCAGTGAAGAGGGAAGGAGACAGGAATAAAAACATTGCCACAATGCTTGACATACTCCCTCAGCAACTTACTGTGACTTTGGCTTGTTGCACCCTTATTTGAATGCATTACACAACTCCAGAATACAAAAACACAAACCTCAATAAATAAGGCTTGTGTATTTCAGGATGTGCCCGTATGCGCTGATCTGGGCCTTCCAGCCCACTCTGCATGATTAACAAAAGTAGCAAAGTTTTGATTGAATAAATTAAAAACTTCACTGGCTATCCACTTTTGAGACTGTGGGAGAGGGAGATGCACACTCGATACATCTGTGTTTGCAGAATCTCCAGTGGCCCCATAATTTAATTTTCACAAAAATTCCTTATTTACACCAAAACAAAAGAAATTAGATAAAGCAGAGGGAAGCAGCTGGAATGAAATGTTGCTGTCACAAAAAGATTTGATGCAAAGCCCCTTGAAGTTAATACATTAGAAAGTTTCTTTCATTCTCCTCATGCACAGTCAGCAAAACAGAAAATACTTAAAATTATAGGCACTATCGGGCTACTAGCTCAACATTTACCATCCTAAATCCAAACTTGCAGACTTCAGTAAACAACACCTGAGGGTCAGAGAAGACTTCAGACCAAATGGCTAGTTAATACACCTGTAGCAATGGGACTGAAAACACCTGAATTCAACGATTAAGAGGTGTGGCCCAATACGGTAGTCCATAGATGTATTTAAAATACATTTTTATTTATTTATTTAAATATTTATTTAAAAAGCTGAAGGAACATATAGGACCTTCTAACTGAAACGATATAGAACCGTGCTAAAATGTTTTAGGCATATTTAGCATTTAGCCAACTAAAGAAAGCTACTTTCGGCAGGGTTGCCACAGCGGGTACCTCCACATTTGATTTGGCAGAGTTTTACTCCAGATGCCCTTTCTGATGCAAAACTCCAAAACGAATTTGTATCCTTGGCTGGAATCAAACCAGCAACATTTCACTTGGCAAACTAATGTGCAAATCAGTACACTACATAGCCTTTAGGCGTGTTTAGCTAACTAAAAGACAAAAGATAAGTGTAACAAAATACTGAACTGTGGTGTCTTTTATTTTAAAACTCTCCAATAACTGTCCAATAAAAGCCCAACAATCATTTGGGTAGATGACACTGGATTTTCCAATAACGCATTCAAATATATATTCAGTAAAATCACAAACAAGGCAAGAAGTTGTTTTAGCCCTGCTATCGACTGGCAACCAGGGTGCACCCGTCTCTTGCCCAATGACAGCTGTCTCTTCAAGACGCAGTTTCATCTCTATGTTGCACTGTTGTCGCTGCCAATATTAACAGTACAGCATAATAAAGTTCTACAGTCCTCACAGCAAACTACAGATAAAATAGCGCCACTAGCAGTATAGTTCAGCAGCCTTCCTAAATACAGTATATACAAGATTGTCAGTCATTAATCTGTTTGCCATTTCCCGGATGCATTCATGCATTTATAACTTTTTCATAAGGCATTTCATGTATAATGGAAGCCAGAGAAAATGGGGAAGAATGTAAATTAAGAGTCAAGCTTGTTAGAAGGCCAGTTGGACTGTTTACATGCTTGACTTGTCCTGGGTCGACCCTAGTTAACAATTCATGGTGGAAATTTCTGTATCTTTCAGCTAGTACTTGGCACAAAATGCATCTGGAGCCAATAGGTGTCCGGCCTGTCTCCGTGCACTCACTCAACCCCCTTTTAAGCTGTCTGTTCCTTGTATCCTCTTCATCTCCGCCTCCTCCTTCTGTGTCTGCCTTGTACTGGAGACCTGAAGGTCAAGGTTATAGTGCCACAGATATGGAACACTGAGTTTTCAAGCCAAAGCTGCCCCTAATCATTAGAACAAGTCAAGTGGCCTCAACAAGGAAGGATGAACGTGTATGCAATTTGAATCTTGCACTATTACATCAGCAGAAAATATTACGCAGCTGTGTCTTAGTACAGCCATTAAATGTATCTCTTCCTAAGCTTCTCGAGCACAAAACTTTGTGAGGTTAAATACTGCATGACAGATCACTTTACAAAACAAGGTAAAGTCTATTATCTATTATATTAACCAATGCCTTTGGCAGTTAATGGATGTCTGTTCAGAGTACAAGCGCATTGTATGGCGTGTGTTGTGTGAGTAGGAAGCCATAAGGGAACTGAGCTATGTCCGTGTGCTCAGCAGAGTACATAGGAACTGACAGGGACATCAAAGAGCGACAACAAAGCCCTGAAGTAGTTTGCGTGTGTGTGTCTGTTGGTGTGTAGGTGTTGGGGGTCACTTTCCAGTCACAGGGTTAATGACTAGAGGGATGGGGGAGGCCATCTATAGCATGACATTTCCCTGTCAGCACGGCAGAGTCTGGGAACGGGGTGTTCAGTCCAACGGATAATGGGTATGAACACAGGAGTAAAATTTATCATGCATATTAAACCACAAGACTGGCCTCAGAATATACAGTGTATAAAATGATGCACAGGACGTGGTGGGAAAACAAAAAGAGGGGAAGAAACCATAAAGAGAGGAAAACCTGGGTCCAAGCCAGCCCTCCCCCAGCTGGGAGATAAAGATGACTGATATCTGCTCCACTTCCAGCCCAATCTCTTTAATGCTAAAAGGAGCTGAGGATAGGAGCTAAGAGAAAGGGGAGGGAATTGGGCACAAGGAACAGCAACTCTTTTACCCTCAACCAAGTTTAGCTCAGTTGAATTGCAGACACCGCACTCTCTTCATCACTTTACCCCGCTTCGCCTTCCTGTCTCCTCCTATATCTTTGACTAACACACTCTTGTTTATGGTAGCAGACAAACACCAACATCAGGTCCCTGGGCAGATGTGCTTCCCAGTGTTTCGCACAGAAAACGGATTGTTCAAATGCTGAATAATTACCATGATAATCATCTCCATCCCACAAGGGTCTGAAAATGCATACCTGACATCTGAGATTTGGTACCCATGGCTCTTCTCCCAATCTGCATAATCACATTCCTACCTAATTTCCATGCATATGTTTGGAAAAAAATGAGGCTGAATATTTTGCATTGTGGTGTGGGTTAGATAGGTATAGGTACCAATGTATACACAATAGTGCTGAAAGAATTATTATAGTAATCAATTGGTCGATATACAGATTAGCAACAGCGAACATCTTACTAACCTTTAATGTTAAAATACACATTTTAAAGCTTTCTACAGCAGTGGGTGAAAAATGCCTAACATTTTCTGGGTGCAGCTTCTCTTAAACAAGGAATTTCTTTTCTTATCGTTACATACAGAACAGCTTTAGGTTATGAACATTTGATAGGATGTTGAAGTCTGAGATAGGTATTATTTTTTGTCTTAAATGACATTTCTTAAAGTAAAACAGTGATTAGCAAAACTTTTAATTAATTCCTCCCTTCAGTAGTTGTTCTTGCCTCCATTCCCTGAAAACTGGACTTATTTTTCATCCCGAGAGATGAAAAATGTAACGTTATATTGACATTTTAAAAAAGAAAGAGAGAAAGGTTATTACCAAGGCACTGGTGGCAGCACTAGAACACTTTATTCTATCACATGCATCACGTTCGTTTAAGTCAATTCAACATTCTTTGGTCAGCCATACCTCCCTGGAGACACTCTATGCCCTCCAGTTTGGGAAATGGGTTAAAAGTAGGGGTGGGTTCTTATAATCGATTCATCGATTAAAATCGATTCTGGCTTGGATAACGTAAAATCGATTCATTAAAATCCTGAATCGATTTTTTAATATAAATTTATTTTGCCCAAAATGCCAGAATCTCAGGTGAAATCTCACAAAATTTCAAGAACCACCAAACAGTTAAGACAGTAAATGAGAGCAGGAACACGGATTCTGCACAAAGACTTAAACACACAGCGGGACCCGCGGATCAGAATCAGTTAGATGTCGCTTTTCTCACAGTCGGGGCTGAAAGCCGACAGCTCGCTGACTGATCTGTCGGCGGGTCTGCGCTTTGTGTGCACGCCCTTTATGCGCCGATTCTAAAGCTGTTAGTTTGATCTCTCTCCAAACAATATTGACCGAACCAGCAGCAAAAGAAGATCCAAACGCTTCACATAAACATCGTCATGAATTCACTCAGACTTTTACTGTTTTGCTTCCACTGCGATGCACAGCTCTCTCTCTGTACTTCAAGAACAGTTTCCCTTTCTTCATTATTCGCTTGCTTGTTACGCACAAGTCTACTGTTGTTTACAGGCTGTCGGCCGCTGTTTTTTCCCTTTTACATTCTTCCGAAAAGAAAACCTCATTTCTGCTGTTCAATACTGAACAAATTTAAACTTTTTAAAATTATTCAAAATGCAAAACGCTGTGTCTGTAATAAAACCGCTGTAACTTCAGAGGTGATGTTCATATGTTGATTAATGGTTTTCTTTCGTTTTTGATGTACTGCAGAATATTTTTATAAAATCCCAGGCCAGGAAAATCACCTTCATGTTTTTCTGTGTTTTATCTTCAGCTACTTTGACACAAAGGCCTCTGCTGTGATGCTCACACCTGTGATAAAGTCTTGCGTGTGTCAGCTTCCTTTTTATTGATACAAAAATATGTAAATGTACTGATCTGAATTATAATATTTCTGACTGTCAAAATTTCCCAGATTTAAATCGAATCGAATTAAATCGAATCGTGGATCGAATCGATTCGGGGCCTTGTGAATCGGAATTGAATCGATTCTAGAAATCAGTGACGATACCCAGCCCTAGTTAAAAGTGGACTAAATGTTTAATTGATTCATCAAAAAATAATAAGTCTAAAAAAAAAAGACATGAATAAAAAATAATTAGTTATATCCTTAAGCATACTTTTTTCGCTCTGAACCATACACCACCAGTATCAAAGGCTGTGCTAAGACCTTTTGGGTATTGTACAGTACTCATCACCTTTGATGTACAAAAGCTGTAAATATGACCCATGACGGAGCATAAAGGCTCTCAGTAATTATCATATACTTTACTTGAATAGTACATGAAAAAAAATATTATTTTTAAAATACTTTCATGTACTAAGATTAGGTACAGCAATAGACAACAATACTGCATCTCCCTTATATTGGACTTTCTCAAAAGACATTTCAATACTATGGATCATTTCCAGGCCACTGCTGTACAAATGCATTTGCCCATGAGCATTAGTGCATGGCAGGTTTTTCATTGTTTTGTCATTCAAATGAAGCGTTGACTATATTCTCACACTTTGTGGGTGTTCACATCCTTTTTGGATGAACACTGTTAGACTCTTAGCTTTATTTACAAAAATCTACCAAACATAGGACGACACAACATGGGAGTCAAGGCAGTTGTATTGTGTCATTAATTATAGGTCCTCTATGACCTGGCAAATTGACACATCTTTGCTGAAAACGCAACAGGTTTAAAGCTGGAGTAAGGGAATTTTCCACGTACAATTAACATCTATTAAATTCAAGCACTTGCCAACCAAGTTCACAAAATGGTAATTATGCCTATCAGCACCAGCTAAATATCTCTATTTTGCATTTTCAAAATGTGACTGAGGTAACATTGCCATTGTTTGCCAGAGTTGAAGTGGGAGAAACCGTAACAACAAAGATGAAATAAGCAGCGGCGAATAGGAGTGAGAGATAAATATGTTTGTAAGATTTAGTCAGATCCTCTAAATGCCAGAGGATCGACTACAAGTTTAACTGCTATATATTTAATTATAAAAGAGAATAATATCACAAATAAAGCAGCTGTCAGGTCACAGATGGAAATGCGATATTTATGGCTGATTTAAGTATTTTTTAGAGGAACACAAGAGGAACCTCCTTATTAGTCTATAATAGTTTTTCCTCATAATCACATTAAAAGACTAGTTCAAATTGTCTTTTTGGGCATATCTTTTTAAAAAAGAAACATTTCATCTTAGAAACAGAGTTTACATATAAACACTTGTACAGTATATTTGATAGCATTAATAAATAAACAGATAAGTGCTTGTAACAACTACCCCTAAATGTAACACACCTTCAAATCCAAAACTTTTAAATCAGTTCAAACAATGACTGTAAACCCTTTGAGAAGTCACAGGTGAAACCTGGTTCATTTAAACCCAGCTCCTGTCTTCTTGAACAATCTGGTGCTATAATAGCAAGTTCTAAAGGATTCTTTAAAGCCACCCCCTCCTCCCAAAAAATGTGGATATGGATAAAAAGGGAAAGAATTTCAAATATGCAATGATTTTAAACAAATCATGCCACTGAAAGGAAAAGTACCTATTACTGTTACTGGACATGATGCACCATCAAATTCATCCAGAAAAAATAAGTCTAAACACCCCAAGCTGTTGCAACGTTTGGTGTCAAAGTGCATTTATCTATAATCAGAAAGAGATTTGACAAATTTGACCTGCAAGGGAGGACTGCTAGGAAAAAAGTTTGGGTTTTTTGGTCCAAAAAGAACATTAGAACAAAAACACAGTTTGACAGTGAACACAAAGGCAAAGATCAGGGCTTTTGGAATAATGTGCTCTGGCCAGATAAATCAAAACTAGAGTTATTTGACCACAGTAACAGTGGACATGTTTAGAAACGAGCAAAGAAAGCCTTTTAGGAGAAGAACCTCACAGCAGCTGTGAAGCCCCGTAATAGGAATGTTATGGTCTGGGGCTGCTTCTCTGCCTCAGGGACCGAGCAGCTTGCAGTCATTGATTCTACTATGAATCAGCATCATATCAAAGTGTGCTTGAAGATAATATTAGGCCATCTGTCTAAAATTTGAAGCTGATATGAAAGTGGATCTTTCAACGGATCATGATCACATTCATACTTGCAAATTCACCAAGGAATGACTCAAAAAGGAGAAGGGGGGGGGGGGGGGGGGGGGGGGTGGAATGGCCTTGTCAAAGCCCAGTTTTGAATCTCATTTCAAATCTCTGCCCCTTTTTTTGCAGGAATTTGAAAAAAGTAATGCATGCAAAATCTCAAACATTGTGTATTTGAAGGAATTTTGAAAGAAAGAAGGGTCAAAAATTTAAAATCTTCATGTCAAAGATTAATGGATGATATTCAAAATGCAAACCAGAAGTTGTTTTTTCTTACATAAAAAAAGCCTTTCCATTTTCTACATTTATTTATGATCTATACTAATAATCAAAATGTTGGTGTAATTCTTTATTGATTTACTTTTTCTCCCAATAGCTAGTTTCAGTAGCTGTAGGATTTGACCAATAGGACCTGCACCTACAATAGATGCCTCAGTCACATAATCCTGGACCCTATACGGGGGTTTGGGCCTAGATTGCTTCTTCAGACATGGCCTAAGGTGTAGCCACCAGGCAGACTCCCTCGAGCCCCTCCCTAGGCCTGGCTCCAGGGCAGGGCTCGCCAAACCGACCCCCTGTTCTTTTTTTCCATCACTCTGTGTCTGGTCCCTCACCAAGAACCAATTTGTCTCGGGAGACTCTACCAGGATCAAATTGACCATAGCTCCTGAAATCACAGGGAGAAGCAAAGTTCTCCACAAACCATAAGGTGGCAATTCATAGAGGAGTGTTAATTCACGGAGAAAACTGAAAAAGGAGTTTGGCCATTCGGGAGGGTCTCTGAGTACAGCCACTAAAAGGAGCCAATTGAGGTGGCTTGGGCATCTAATTAGGATGCCTCTTGGACGCCTCCTAGGTGAGGTATTTCGGACATGTCACACTGGGAAGAGGTCCTGAGGCAGAGGCAGGACAGGCTGGAGAGGTTATATCTCTTGGCTGACTTGGGAATGCCTCGTTGTCCCCCGGCGGAGCTGGTGACTGGGGAGAGCGAGTTCTGGACATCTCTCCAGAGAATGCTGCCCCCATGACTCAGACCAATATAAGCAATAGAAGATGACTGGATAGAGGGATGAAGTCACTGTTTCTTTTAAAACCCATTGTGCAAACAGGAAAAAAGCAGCTGGAAAAAAACTTCACACAGAAAGTGACAATTAGGTAGCGGCATTAACGTGTATACAGTACAGGTTCAAAAACTTTACTTACTTATCTTTCCATCATAAGCCAAGTTAACAAAAGTAAAAATGAACCACCTTAGAAATCATTCTGTGTGAGTTTTTAATGATATTATAATGGAAATAATAATAATAAATACTAATATAATTCACAAATAACCAGTTATTAAAAAGAGATTATTCTTCTGTGTTTAGCTCCGATTTTTTAATGCACTGAAACAGCTTGCAAGGGATTCGCTACACACTGTATACCAATTATAGTCCATATGCTCCTGAAATGCATACTAAGCTTTTTCTTTTCACACATTTCAGACATTTATAAGATATTAGGAGATAACAAGTTGGAAATGGTGAGAAGTGATTAGGCAGAGCACTTGACAGATATGGAAAACGCTGTTAGTCCCTGTTTAGCACTTGTACAGTATGCCTCGGTCTGAAGGTAGAGCAAGCAGGGCCCTCCCCCATCTCAGCACAACACATGGCCCACTCAAATAGTCACAGCTCTGCAGAGCAGCTTGGCTTCAGCATGAGCTCCAATCCCTCTCACTCTGAATCATGCTGTGATGGGACAGCAGTCCAGCCTCTCATATTTCCTCAAAAGCACAGTCACTGATACAAAGCTTGACTGGCAGCCAGATCCATCTCTGCAGCTTTTTGTTGCCTCCACCTGAGAGAAAAGCCCTTAAACTGTGATGGCCACTCATTCCCCTGACAGTGTATTGTGAGTTTTATTACAGAGTGGCTCTAGTATAGTGTCGCCCCACAGAGGATCATCTCATGTGGTCTACCATGGGGTGTCTGTGTTTCATGTGTTACACACTGCAGGCCCAACAATGCAGGCCCTCCCCATGCCTCCCCTTCTCTTTGTTTCTCATTATTGAGCTAAATGGAATTAAGAGCTTTTCTACTGGGATCCTTTTTTCTGCATTCGCCCTTTTGAACAACCTGAGGGGGATTTTAACATGCTATTACCCTCTGACACAGTGCTGGTATTAGAAGTAGGAGAGTTGTGAGGTATTTAGCTGGGGCTACAGACAGTGAAATGGAAGGCAGGAAAAGGACTGCGCTCTCCTGCGAGAAGAGATGGAGAGGGCGCCTGGGGGCAGCAGAGGTGGAAGGCCCCAGTCTGGGCCCTGTCCACTGCAACCTGCCAGACACAGTCTGAATTCCATTTATTCCTGGTGACCTTAAATAAAATGCTGGCTACCCCTGTGGGCCCCATGTGAGGCCAAAACCAAATGGGCTGTGTTCTCCACTCTTTCTACCCCACTGCTAGAGAAAATGAGCTTTATCTGTGGGGGAACTCGGGGCCATGTGACTAAATGCCCCCTTCGCTGCATGAGTTTCCCCACAAACCCAATTCCGCAGTTAATCTGCAAAGCTGTCGCCTTTTAATTACTGGCTTTTGGTATTGAAGTGTTCCAATGTGTTAACCGTTTTTTGATTTATTTTTGCAAACTTATATAATATCAGTAGGGCAGCTTGCGTGTTTGCCATTTGAGATATCACGAAAATGTACATATACGCTCATTACACACACGCTCCCCAAGGTGACTTAGGGGCTGTCTGACAAATGTGTCACTTAATTACTGCAAAGAAACTGATAAAAGAAATATGTAATCCTAGTTAATTAAGTTAGGCTGTTAAACCAGTGGGCGGTGACAAGTATTAGAGAGGTGAGAAACCGTTAGATGAAATTCAGTGTGTGTCTTTCCAGCCTGTCGAGGGATCGCAGCGCACAATAAAATCCATCACAGATTCATATCAAGCTTTGATATTTAAGAACTGGTATGTGTAATGTATAAGTTAATAAATCATGCAATTCAAGACAGAGCCAGTGGCCTGGAAGTGACAATTTCATACCATGTTTGTATTTTCATGCATTGAAATCAAGCATAATCCCAGTTGTATCACACTCCGCTACATGCCACCTTCACAGCCTTCAACAATAGCTATAATACATTGCTTTGGAAAGCTTGCCGGTGGCAACAATGTAAAGATATTTATGTATTTCACCTTTCATTCACTTGATTGATTTATTTGTTTGTTTCTTGTTTCTGTGTTCTTTACGATACATATCTCTACTATCCCCACACTATTTCCCCACCTTTTTTCCCCCCAGGCGTTGGCACCATATGCTATTTTAAATTTCTAGCTCTAACAACGCTGCCTACCCATCAACAGCACCTTTTTTGCCACATGAACCCATGCTGGTGGTTTTTAAGTGCCCACTACACATCCACGCAGAGCCAAAGTCTGCATGAGCAACTCTAATTAAAGTGGAGTTAATCACAAATAGCTGGATAGGGCCACAATTGAGGCATATGTTAAGAATGAATTACTAATTAGAGCGGCAAGCAGCGAGACAAGTCCCAGACTGCTTG
The DNA here is from genome assembly GCF_057381915.1 of Diplotaxodon limnothrissa. NCBI lineage: Eukaryota > Metazoa > Chordata > Actinopteri > Cichliformes > Cichlidae > Diplotaxodon > Diplotaxodon limnothrissa. The sequence goes on from NC_140615.1 coordinate 22,797,649, forward strand.
AGAAGTCTCGGCACGTTACTAATATATGAAAAGGTATAAACAAACAGCAATCTGGTTGTTTAGTTCCTCCATCCCACTTACAAGGATCCAATTATGGCAGATCCCTGGAGCCGCCAGTACAATCAGGCAAGAGTGAGTTGGCGTTATGATTAACTGTGAAGGCCACATACTCTCTATGGCTACTCCAGCCAGCCAGCAGGCCTCCTCTGACAGGGGCCGTTATGTGGCTCAGTGAGCCCCAGGTCTCCACTCCCAGAACAGGCAACTGGAGAGCCCAACACAACAGAACACAACAAAAAACACAGCGCAATCCTCAGATACTGCATTCAGGCTGTGTTGTAATACGTACAATCTAATTCACTGGATGGCTTGCTTTTATAGAGCACCCCACAGGGTGTGGTATAACACACAATTAACATTAGAAATTCCTTGAACAATGCTTATCGCACTGATGTGTTGAGGGAACACACCTGTTCCTCAGAACAACCAGAAAACAGACCCTTACAGTTGGCAAGTCTTCTTCTCCAGTAGAAGGACAAAATGTAGCCACAGCTTCCCATAAGCTCACAATCAGAATATTACAGAAGGCTCTAATCTTCCTCGACAGCATTTTGTTTGATCAGCTGGTAGTTTCGACTTGAACCCCTTACCTGGGAACACAAAAGTTGAAGTAGCTTCTGTCAGCAGAATAGCTGTAGAAATGGAATTATTCTATATCAAACCCTCTCCTGTGCAGCCCACATCCATACATCCAACTGTGCTTTTCGCCACACTTTCGGCAGGAATATCAGTGTGCAGTCGAGAGGTAAGCTGGGCAATGGATGAAATGCGCTTTTTTGCCATTTATCATTCAGTGCTGGAGGTCGTGTACAGTTAGCCATCTGGATCACAGGGGCCTGTTAAACATTTTCCCCCATACAAGACTGTAAGGAGCAGCTGAGAGAGAGATAGGCGAGCGTGTGGTGTTTCTGCGCAACTAGAGCTCTGTCACACGAATGAATACAATAACAAAATTCATATTCTTTCTACGTGATGAGCAAAGCGTTAAAATAAAACCTGTGTATTGTGGTTTGATATTCGATAATTTTTAAGATACTCAAACAGTTGTTTGCTCCCCCCCCTTCTCCCCACAGGCAGTATGTGGTAACCTATTGTAAACTCAAAAGTAGAGGGGGTAACACTTGGATTATCACCAGTCATCCGGCATTAACGAGAAAGACACCTACAGACACGCCACTGGAGGTGAACAGCATGATGCAGTCAGTCCTGCACACACACACAGATGTACACACACATGCACTAACAGGGAACTCTGCAGGTGGGAAACAACATGATCCAGTCTTAGCTTTAACCTGTGTGGTGCTGCCTAAGATACTCGCAACAACACAGCCCACCTCCATTATCTTTGTTTCCTTTACTCTGAGCCAAGAGTCCCCAGTGTTAAAAAAGGCCTCCCACCCTACTTCAATTAGAGACGCTGATTGGTACCAGTCCTTCAGCTCAGTCCAGCTTTACACTCCGTGAACCAATCTAGATCTTCCTCTTGCCCTACTTCTTGTTTGGTCTCAAGTATAATAGGTCTGTTATGAGAGTGTCTGTGTATTGTATTTGTGTTTGTTTTAAAGTACACTACGTTAGTACAGCAGCACCAACAACCCCCCTCCAAATGATTAATATGTGGGCCTACTGTGGAGGTGTAGGGTGAGGGGGGGAGGTCGAGACTGGAGATTTTTCTGTGGTTTAATTAGTGCATTCCTGGCAAATACTCCTGCCATAATTACGGCCTTGGTTCTTTCTGACCTTTCCAGTATTTTCTGCATGTTTGGCTTTTATCAGATCATGTTTTATTCAGGATCTTTGTTGTGTGCATTTTGTCCAGACACTGTCTCTGCTCGTATACAAACGGAAAAAAAGAATAGAAAAAGGAACAACACTTTAGGGATGGCCAAATGGTACTTCTATTCTTTATCATTTTCCTTTGATTCATTCTTTTTTTCCTCTCCACTTTCAGAAATTACAATGTCCCACCATAAAGCAATGGGGCCAGTGTGGCACTGGCTGAGAGGCTTGTCTCGAATTCAGGCATCCATATTTATAAACGTGTCATTCTGTTTGCTTTCATGAAATTCAATTTTGCACAGATGAGAAAATAAACATTCACACAACATATGAATACCTTTCCTTGACCCCATCGGCTTCTCCGTGGAAATAAAAGAAACTGTAATTTTTCCTTTGATATGTTCTTTTTCACACCAGGGAGGAGATGAGAGACAAAGTGGTTAAAATGTATGGTTCCCATAACACACGACAGGAAAAAAGCAGGAAAACATCAAGCTTTAGAGTAAGGGAAAAAGCACAATGCTGTCTCAACAACAGATTTAGGTCCAACTAACAACAAACTAACAAAACAACTTAAGATGGAAATGTGGAATCCATACCCTTCACGCTCTGTACCTGCACTGCCACCATACTACACTGTATCGGTAGGGAAAAGTCATAAGATGACTGTCTATATAATGTATGCATATAGGAGCGGGCGCGCACACACACACACACATATATAAAAACACCACATATATATAAGAGCACAGGCAGCACTGGGGGATATGGACTGCCAGGGCCCCTGTGGGGAAGCGATGGCTTCCTGTTTGCAAGCCTTTTTTTAGTGAAAATGCTTAAAACGGGCCAAACGAGAGCAGTGCTTATCCAGCAAAATTGCTGCTAGATGGAGCAGAAAGTGCACAAATTTTCTATGACACCCCAGTAATGAGGTTTTATATTGACCCAGGCGTTGAGTGGAAGGGCTCTCTGCTCCTCTTCTCCTAAACCCAGTCAGCTCTCCTCAACCTCTATTTGGGGCCCCTGTAGGATACAAAAATCAGCATGGGCTCAGAGGTACAACACACAACTACACACGTGTCACGCGTTCCTTAAACTGTGAGGAAACTAAAAGATTTTTTTTGGCACAGAATAAACTTTTTTCTTTTTCATACCATCACAACTGCTTGAGCGCTAACATCAATTTTAGAGGCTTTAGAGGGAACAAATATTCACATCATATCACCTCTGCCGTTTCGTGTTCATTCTGCTTTGCTTTGCTTTGAATATTATTTATTTTATCCAGTAGAAATGTAAAAGCTCAATAAAATGCCGTTTTTATTATTGTAAAGATGCAATTCATGGACACTGAGTTTGTTCATATTTTCATTCCATCCATCCATTTTCCTCCACTTCTGCAAGTCAGGGTGGGGTTGGGTGGGTGGGTGTGGAGCATATTGCAACTGTCATAGGACAAGAGGAGGGATAAACCCTGGACAGGTCGCCTGTCTGTCGCAAGGCAGGCTCAAACAGTGTGCATCAATTAATTAGAAAAGAAGATTAATTGCTCACTGTTTTGTTAATTGATTGTTAGTTGTTTTGTTTGGATATAAATGCCAATCCTTCCGGCTGCTGCAGCCTGTGCAGTGTGCGCCGCGGTCACGTTTCTCGATTTAAATCATTTGAAACCAAAGTGTTTCTGTTGACTTTACCAGACAATTATCAGTTTAATCCAAATTGTCAATTATCTGATTTTCTTTTGTTGAATTAATAAAAATAAATGTTACATGCAGCCCAGAGTCAATGTTTTAAAGTCTCCTGAGCACACCATCTAATAGAACATACAAAACCTACTGTGCCACTAAACAAAGCACTTGTACACAAAATTATCATCCACTATAGTAACAGTAACTCATTTGCAACAGTTAAAATTTTCCTGTAAACTGATGAAAAGAAGTTATTTTTGGTTCTTTTACATTCATGTTTGTATTTTGAAGTAGAGAGCCGGTGCCTCCAGAGAAAGCCTGCTTCTCTTCAGAGAAGCCAGTCTAGACGTTCCTCCCCGCCCATTAAACTGTCTGCTGGTTTTAATGAAGGTGAGAAAAGTTGATGTGATTAGCCATTACTGAAGCCCGCGCCGACCGCACCTGCTGAAAATACCCCTCTACAACCTGCTAATATGTTTCGTATTAATGGATTATTTCAGCTTAATCCTCTTTTTCTTTTCCATTGCACCAGAATTGCGCCCATGCTTATGGTAATCAAAATTTGTACAAGGCTTGTGGCCACCCCTGAGAAATTACAGGAATACGATTTAATTTTTATAACAGAGAATAAAACATAACATTTTATTTGGGTAGGAGTAAAATATTTTAAAACATTTTTTGCTGCAGTTTTATTTCGTGTAAATTAACTGACTGCAGTTGCTAGCATTTATATAAGACTGTACAAACAAAAAGTGCAGCTGCTTTGATAACTGCGCATGCTTTCCGTTTGATCAAACTCTCCCTGAAGACATCCCCCTCCCAGAATCCTAAGTGCCCGAGGCAGGGGTCCATGATGCATGGCTCTATATCCTGGAGCTTGAGCAAGTAAAGGTCAGCACTGGATGTTTGTGAAAATCAGGAGGGGTGCCTGTCTCTGAACAGTTATTGTATCATACAGTAGTGAATGTGTACCATCTTGCACCGGGGGTTAACACTGATTTTCAAAACAGAAAGAAAACAAGACTAGAACCAACATCAACCTATCTATGCTACCTAAGATAAAAGTAAGGTAAATTAAACACACAGCTCAACATAGGCCTCTCATTACTACTGTTTCCTATGTCCATCAGGACAGCATCCAGCAAGCTATTTTAAGCAATGCATCACCAGTGAGTTTTGCACCGTCTGCAATCCTCTGATGAATTATAAATGTATACGTGGATGGGAATAATTTTAGTACATCATAATTATTACGCTGCTTTTAAAGAAGAGGATTGCTTCTAAGAATGATCGTAAAACTTTCATAGTTGACTTATAAGGGGTATCGCATTCACAAACCTTTAACCAGTGCAACTTAGCCCATTTAGCTGTGTTTTCTCTATAATCTGTCTGAGGTGCCAAGATTCAGCCTGTGCTTTCTGACAAACATAAGCCTCAAAGGCCACTCACAATGCATTAAGAATGTTTTCTTTTTGACAGACATCAAAATGTGACCTTTAAATGATTCTTGTTATCAGGGAAGCTGAACAAGAAAATCAATAGGATGCAGCTGGAGAGGAGGGATTAATGCAGGGCAAATTGATCATTCCATTTCATTTTCATCCTGATTTGATGTGCGAGCCATACACACCTAATCTGACCACAAACTGCTTTTAACACTTCAGAGGAGAATCCTTTGAGCAGAAAAAAAAATACAACAAGCTCAACAAGCTTCTCAGTTACAAAAACGATAGGGTAGGAGTGTGAGCCTTTACTGACAGTTAACCTTAATAATAAAGAGGCTGCATTTCCCTTCCCTTTCATCACTTCTCTGTGCTTTTTATAGTGTGCCTCAGTGCTGTTTCCTCCATCCACCACAGGGAATACACAATGGCGGAGCTCATTGTCTATTTCACACAGTTTGGGTCCATCAAACTGCAAAAACAAATACATTAATCATCAGAACACATTGATAGATCATTAATTATTGTACCTCACTGTTGATGTCACACGTTGAACCCTTTCACAGATAATCAGAGCACTTTAGTGGAACTTCATTAAACAAACTGTTCATTTACAAAGCCAAGTCTGGACGTGCAGGCACAGAGTTGAAGTGATAAAAGACAATATTTTCTTTTAAAGAGTCTTTCAGTAAACATTAAAAGGAATATCTGCCCTAGAAGAATTGCACTATTTCCCACTTCCCGCACACAGCTGAGATTGGGAGCGTGTTACCGCTGAAATGCCAGCGCTCAACAGATAACTGCGATAACAAAGATAGCAAATCTGGGAAATGGAAAATGGCACTTCTCTTCTACAAGGAGATACATCAGTGTTTATTAAATCAATGCCAGACAGAGGAATCTGAAGGTAAAATAATGAACCACTTATAAATGATCTTTGCTTCGCTGGGCCTTACCTGATCAGGGTGTTCAGGGACCACCAATGCGAGGCATATTAGAAGAGGTCTATTAATCCTCGTGCTCCTCATAGCTGACTATAAAATGGGTGAGTCCTCTGTGACTTACTAGGCACATCCTTTTTAATTTTTCAACATAAAAAAAGCCTGCCACACAACTTTCATTGATTGGGTGTGAAAGTTTGGTTTGTCTGTGTATTTCTGCTTTAAGAGAGTGGATATTTCATTATGGTGCTCTGGGACACACATTACGCAGTTCTGCTACCTTTCCAACAGCATCCATGGCAACTAGAGAGCCTGCTCTCCCTGCAGAAATGTGCTTTTAATTGAGTGACATCTAATCAGGCAGTGAAATACAGCAGTAGAGTTAACAAAACAGGTCAACGATTAAACAGGCTCTAAAGGATGAATTTTTCACCGTCATCTGTATTTTACTTTTCTTCATCGTGTTGCATGGTGAGCAAGGCTTTGCCGTCTCTTATTTCCTTCCTCAAACATTACTTGTGTTTTTAACTGCAATAGCATTTCCTCCTCATTATCAGATGTTGAATCAGTGCACAGGGGGACACCATCAGCTCCCCTCAACCTAAAATCATCTGTGGTGACGGCACTCTGTAGTGACATACATAGATGGAGGGGGTAAAAGCACAGTCTCAGTAAATTGTCTGCCTGCGCTTTGGGGAATCATTGGAATTCATGATCTTTTCTCAGTATGCTAACAATAATCTTCCACTAGCTCTGTCTCGCACATCACTAGGCATAGCAAACACTTGTCTTCACTGAGTCTCAGGCAGCATCAGCTTCTCCTCACCATGCAAATTTCAGAGCTGTGCCCCTCCTTTGTATTACAACTATGTCCTCAACCTTTTCCAGTCACTACCCTTCATGCAGCTGGATGATAAAAACCAGCCCGCACGAATGGCTTGAAACACACCTTAATTGTCATAGAGGATTGTGCTTTGATAAACCTTTGAGTTGTAAACAACTTTCAAATGGACTTTTTATGGCTTTCGATTGCAATAAGATACATTCTAAAGCTCTCAAAATGTATCTCCTAAACAAATGCCCCGCTACGCGAGCGAGTGTGCCCTTACTACAAAAAAAAGTACAGCTTGCTTTTGTTAAGCAGGATATAACAAATGTTTCTGCAGTAAAAATGTGCTGGATAAATAAAATGCAACCCAAGTGAAATTTGTCTGTGTTTATATACTCCACTATGTGCAGGAGTGCAAAGAAAGCTCTTAATTGGAAGCACGTTAGATGGATGCTCCTAGAGTTGGAGGTTCAAATTTTAGCTCACACTTACTGGTAACAATACTGAATTTGATCAGCTCACAGCCTTGTACTTTAAAGAGCGTTTGCTCTTTAAATGCTGGTTTCTTCCTTTTGACCGGCCAACTACTTTTAATAATGAAAGGGAGACAATTTTAGCATATGGTCTACATATTGATGTCATATGTTTTGTGTTTTCCTGTTTTATGTTTTATGTATCGTATGCTTGAGACTCTGTGCATTTTGAGACAAATTTCCCTTTGGGCACAGTAAAGTTAAAGCTTGAAAGTGAAAGTAGCAAACAGTAAAAACATTAGGACAGCAGATGGCTCCGATATAGAAAATCTGCACCACACCACTAAAAGAGGTGTGGCAATTAAAAAATATAACCACACAACAAAGTCCATAAATTAACTGCTGACATTTGAAGAGTTTATTGTTATTTCAGAGATCCTCACAATTTAGATGACTAAGGTATAAATGTATGGGAAATGTGAAAAACATTGGCAGATACCTGTTTCAGCTGAAACACTGGTGCAATCATACAGTATCTTGTCATTTCTTCATTAGCATCAGGACAATAATCTGGTGACTAGTTTGTGATTGCAATCAAATTTTAAAATGTTTCTAAGGCAGTGCGTCTTATCATACTTGCTGTATTATTATAGAACCACTCCGTTTGCCTCACCTCCAGCGCGAAGCTTTGATGGTGTCAAGTGGGAGACGACAACCAATTAAAAGAAAATCAGTCAAACAACTTGGGGTCAGATCTCAAGATGCTCCCAATCAGTCATAATTTCCTGTTGTTATGCTGTGTTTGACTGCTCCTGATTGGAGTCTGATAAATCAGTGTGCACGCTGGTCAGTACGACATATATGCAACTGTCTCAACCCAGAGTACTACATCAAAACTCTCTACTATCTGTCTTTCCTGTGGGTAAGATGGGCGGCTCATAGAGCATGACCATGTTTCCTTAACCAAACAAGAGCAAAGGTAAAAAGACATGCAGCACCTTTAATAATACTTGTAGCACTCTGCTTGTTTTCAGAATGCAAAGGCTGGGAGATGATAGGAATGGCATGTGTGGGGTCTAGCAGGACAAGGCAGTAGTCCTGATAGTATTTCTGTGCACGTCCCCCTCTGTTAGTCATTACTGTGTGCAGACGAGGGGTGATGTTTACTCTGCTGAGACAAGCAAGTCTACTGCTCTGGGTTGCAACCTTGTGACTCTCTTCTCCCTCCTGCTGCCAGCTCTCCTTACGTCTGGGCCAGGCCCTGCCACACCATCAGCCCACTGGCCTATCGCTGTCGCTGAATGCTTGCCGTCTACCAGCACTAAGTTTTTGGATTTCGTCTGGCAAAAAACAACGATGCAATTCCGTGCATATTGTCTGACTGTTCGGTTGATATTTCAGGAAATAATAGCATAATGCACACAAGGGATGTGATACTGCAATACGCTGCTGTGCCGTATTTCCTCCTTTTTGTCTTTAGTTTCCTTGCGTTGTCACTTTCAAACATTGCCTCCACCCACACACATATGAGAAAAAGAGGAGGGAAGAGAGAGATACTGACAGAGACTTACTGCGGTACACAATGTGTGAAATAGGGAGTTGTAATCCTTGGTAATAGATTAAAGAAATCAATGAAAACATGGTTGGATGGTTCATCATATAAAGATGATGAAATGAAATGACAGAATATAAGAAAGAAATTAAAGATATTAGCAAACACAACTGACAATTTATTTGTCCCACACTAATGGCTCAAGGACAGTGGAAATAACAAACTACAGAGAGAGACAAGTGTGAAATAAATGGGACACAAATAAATCAGGCTAACGGAACAGTTATAATTTTACAAATTGAAACAATTATAACAGTTAACCAGATGGAAGCAAAATAAGGCAAGTAGACAGAAGCAAGTTGAACAAAACAAGTCCGTGAGAAATAATGGCAATGTTCATGATACATAATGGCAAAAGGTTAAAATCAATCATAATGCACCAAAAAAAAAGTGAAATGATTACCAAGCTTATGCAGGAGGTCAGGGGTCAGAGGTCAAGTTCAATTTAAACACGGAAACCATTATGGCGTCTGCATGGATGTCTCTGGAAGAAATAAACAAGGAGTTGAAGTAAGTACACTTCACTGTAAGTGCTGTTTAAGCCCTACATCTATTTGACAATATGTAGCACTCAAATATTAATGTGACACAATGCTGTAGTAAGCACTGATTCACAGCAATGTACAAACCAGAAGTGCTCAGTTTCCTTAAGTGGTGGAGGGCAATTTCAGAGTTTAGTGAATCGCAGACACACTTATTCCAGCCCTTTAAAACAATTGAAGGCATCTTTTTATCATCCTATAACCGTGTCGAGACCGTAAATTAAAGGTTTGCTTGTTTCAAAACCTCTCAGCAAAATTAGGTAGACTAAGCAAAGCGCCAGTGCACCGCCAGCATCACTCATGCTCTATGTTTCATGCTTTCACGGCTGCCCCATCTCCTACGGTAACACACAAAGCAAATTCTACCACAGTGTAGACACTAGTAAGACAAAGAGTGTGTTTGATTTTTTGCTCAACCCAAAAAAACCCCCAAAAAAACAGAGAAAGATTTCTATACCGGCTTAGAAAACAGTCTGTGAGGCTCCCGCACACTGAAGACAACAAAGGCATTACTCTTTGCCAAATAAAGAAAAACTACACAAATGGCTGTGCAGTGGAAGCAGAGACTATTCATCTATTTAAGTCTGCACATTTTGTTATGCATAAAATGGTTCACATTTATTTATTTGATATTGTTTGTGTGAAGTGGATAGAAAATAGACCAAATAAAACTTATTCTTTCAAATATTATTCAAATATGCGACTCTGGGGTTTTTCAACATGTTGTGCTTGAACAAAATCTTCAGTCTCTAAAAGTATTTCTACACTTTTCCTCTCTCGATGCTGTTTACGTGATCCCCGCACTACCATGGGGTCAGCAGCAGAGCATTTTAACATGTAGCCTTTGTAATTCATTAGAGGAAACAAAAACAATGCAGATCCTGACATTGCGAAAGAAAGATATTGTCCACGCACAGAAAAACGCCAGCAACAAAAACTGCCAATTTTAGACTGGAGTCCAATACAACACCCACTAAAACATCATCTCATCTTTACTGCAACTGGCCGATGACTCATTTTCTTAATTAAAACTTAATCTCAAATAACAAAATCTAAAGGAGCATTCAAGGGAACAGATGTCACCCTTAGTAGGCAAAAAGGCACAATATAAATGGTTCTACAAAAGAGAAACATGTTTCCAGGTCCTCAACCGAGCCAGAGCATGAAAACCAAACAACATTAGATGTAAGACAACACTCCGTACACATTAAGCCCCGAGGCAGCGTATCAGCACTGAAACAAGAACGAAAATACCTTTCAAAACAAAACTAGGTTTTATTAGTGTCTAGCACTTCAGGAAGACCATGCACAAACTCACAAATAAATGTCTTTTGAGATCTTTCGGCAGTGCAATGAAATACAGGAAAGAAAGCCCAAGGGCTGGGGAGACACTTCGGAAGCGTTTGCATCTGTGTGTGATTAGTTCCACTACCTAAGATAAAGCATGCAGAGCAAATGTAACCTCATCATAATCTGTGTGTCAGGAAGGCAGGGGAACACTCAACCAGAAAACAACAATAACTGCTGTACAGTGTAGTCTACCACTGTGACAATGCCTAGTGTAAACCGTAGTCCTGCAAGTGTTCTCAGCCCATAAGTAATTGTCTGATCATTGTGGAACAGAAAACAGCACAGGTTTGAGCAGACAGGAGATCCCACAGGTATTAGCTGCTAATTGCCGTCAACCAAACAACCAGCAGTTTCTGGAGAAAAGAATCTATACTAATTCTTCCTATCCTACCCTGCAGAATACACACTGGAATTTCTTGGGTGCACAAGATAAATGCTTATACCATAATTACAACTAATTGTGCAAATAATTGCAAAGTTCTTTTGCCACGTATACCCACAATAAAACAAAAGCAATCTATGTTGCTCTTGGCTGTGAAATTGAAACAGTCCCATTTCCAAAGTCCCTGCCATCTAGTCGTTCATTATCTAGTATTTGTATCTGCTCTGTGGTGAAAGCCAGATTTTGCAAAAGTGAGGAAAAGGGAGATGGAAGGAAGCTGATGACAGGGATTCATGGATACTCTGAATGCAGACATGCTGTTCCAGCGCCTCGCCTCTCCCAGCAAAACATTTGAAAAGCTTCAAAGCCCAAAGCTTTATGCTTTAGAACACATCTTTTGATTATATCCAAGTCTCTTCTTTTTAAAAGATGAAAAAAAAGAAACAAACAAAACATCACCTGTAAATCGAGACAGCCTTTTGCAAAAGGTTTTTGCACCTAATCCCTTTCATTTCAGGTCAGTAAAATATTAGTGCTTTCTCACTGCTCTGATGGTCAAATCACATTTCAAAGATTCTGTGTGCCTCTCCAGCAGAGGGAAGGCGAGAGAGAGATACAGGGCAGTAGGGAGCTCAGGCAATCCCCCATCTATTACAGATGAACCAATCATCAAAGACAAATTACAGTACACTTCACTGGGATATGCTAATTCCAAATTAGATGCAAGTCATCAAAAGATCAGCGTTGCAATATTTTGCATCTACAAATTGAAAATGTCTGCTTTCAGAACAGGTTTTAATACCAATATAGAAAGAAAAGAAAAACACGAGTCCCATCCAAGCCCACGGCATGCATATACATTAAAACCCAACACAAACAAAAAGATTTATTTGGCACTTTTTGCATAGATGAATTTTTAGTAAAAGACCTGCCCTTGGTAATTGGTAATGAAAAATAAAAGGGTGACTTATTTTTTTATCCCTCTATTTTTCATTAGTTGATGTGAAAATTTACATCTGTGAGTAAAAACTCGCATGTTATGAGTCCAGCCTTTTGTTTTATTGTTCACAACACATTCTGCTTTCATTTTGTAGTCAGTTCTTGTGTTACTCTGCCAAGTGGGCAGTAATTTTGTTAACTGTTTTTCCAATGTCTATATGTAAATGTTCATCCACTCGCTTGGTGATCTTTGCTTGGTTTAGGATGTTGTCAGTGTGCTATTTATATAAATAAAATAGTCAATAATTAACATTAACACTGCATCATTAGCAGAACAATTGTTTACATGTCACACAATGTATAGTCTTACAGAAATAAGTAGAGAGAGATGTTTTCTTCCTATAAAGAACAAAAAAAGGCTGATGAAGACAGAATCATATTTAGCAAGAAGAAAAAGAATATCTCATTTAAAACTAATTGCTTGTGATAATACACAATATTTTGTGATAATACATCACAGGGGGAACAATGCATCATGATGATTATAAAAATGTATTCAGCATCTGCTTCAATTTTACTTTTTCTTATGAGGAATCCAAAAACGTTCTATTTCTAAATACATCTGAAAGCAATAAAATGTTTAGGTTTGTTTAGGTTGCAGGATGTTAAGATAAATTTGATATTTAATAGCACTATAGTATAGGTTTTTAGATTGTATGACAACAAAATACAATTATTTTTGAAGCTCCCTCCAATGATCAGTGCGTGCACATTGTCTTACATCATTGTTCTGCAAAGGTTTCCATCTTGATTTGAGGAGGAAGACTGCCAAAATGCAGTTAGTTTAAACAATAGAAACACAGACAGACAATTACCTAGTCCTGAGGGAGTCACAGACTAAAGAGCTGGTCAATATTTCTGTGCAACATATGCATCAAAATGGCTGGGTCAGCTCCAGTCTCTTGCTGCTCATTCCGTTCTCTCCCTCTAAGTGCCTCTTCTCCCAATCAGTGTCCAAGGGGAGTACAATTGCCACATCACTGAAGTGAATGTGTTGATGAATTTACCCTTTATGTTTGACACCTGATATGTAAAAGCACGGCTTATGTTCAGAAGCAATGAGCGGTGCTTTGACAATGTCAATATTTCTCTCCAACATGCAGAGTAGGCATATAGACTAATGACAGACCAAGTATATCAGCAAATGAGTGCACAACAGGGGCAGAGGACTGGGGGGAATTAATAGCTCCAGCAACAAATGACCTGACAGGACAACTGCAAACACACAGACAGACAAAGAGGCTGGAAAACATACACACACACACACACACACACAAATGCCACGATACACTCACATACGTATATTCTGTCATACTCAACCACAGGGTAATGTTTCTTTTTAATATGAAAATGGCTGTAGGAAGACAGTATACCCATAGAGGACTGTGTGCATGTCACTGGTGGAAATATGTGCGAGATAATAACATTTTTGAATACCCATGTTTCTGTGTTTCAAAGGCTCCTCCATTAACAGTATCTTGTTGTGGAATATAACCAAACTCCTTAGTGACTTTCATCCAAGGCAGCCTACTTTATTTAAGGCAGCTGTGGCCAGGTAAACAGATTTTTATTCCTTCAGTTCTTCAATAGAAAAATCCCTTACTTACACCTTATTTGATGCCCCCCCCCGACACCCTCCACCCCTAAGTTCTCATACTCCTACTCCCCCATCCCTAAGCATAAGGCTTATCATGAAAGCACAACAAGGATATATTGTCAAGAATTTTACTTTTAGGTAGTCCTGATTGAAAGAGGCTGACTTTTATTCTCTCAAGTACACCCTTCCTCTTTTCCCTCTGCCATGGTACACAAGGGTACCATTATGGTGGCTGTGGACTTCATCCATTCATCATCCTTCTCACCTATGAAGCCAAACACACATATATCAACCACAGCTGCCCTCCCACTTCCCTAAATCACGCTTTGTTCTGCTGTGTGTAAAGAAAACTGCCTCAGCTTTTGACATCAACACCTACTATACCAAAGGAGTAGGGTGTAGGTGGAGAGACTCAGTGTTTTGCATTGCACAACTGAAATTTAAAAGCATTTACAGTGCAATATGTTTACAAATTCAATATCTTAAATAATTAAAGTGATACTCTTCTCATTTTTTAAATTTGTAATATTTAGTGTTTGTGCAAAGGATGACACAAAATACTGGATTTTCAGCATTTTTTTTTAAAACTCCGCTGAGATAAAGTCTCATTTGGAAAAGAAGCAATTCCAATTCAATCCAGGAGTTTAATGACTGTGTTCAGTGTAGATATTATCATAAGTGAGTCTATCTAAACAGTTTGCAGCTGGTTGAAGCTGTTGTGTCCTCTGCAGCTTTTTCACAGGGTTTCATCCTTAAGCATTTTCTTGCTTTGACAGTTTGTAGGTGATATCAGATTTCATTATAATACATGCAAAGATATAAACAAAATGAGTATCCCTGTGATTTAAGAAATCTACCACATGAATCTCTTAATGCTAACTGCCAACTAAGGAGAGACAGTCCATGAAAAAAAGATCCCAGTGATTGCCAAGGTTTAGTCCAGAAATGTTATTATAAGGGGATGCACGCCACCCACCTATAATGTCTCTTCTGTAAGTACATTAGGATAACTGCTGGATAACTGTTTAGTGAACTGCAGTGAAAACAGCAACCAAAAAATACATTCAAATAATTCAAATATTTGGACTCTAGTTTCCAATTCATCGTCAGTACCTCAAAAAACTGAAACTGCAATGCCTCCATTAAAGCTGACAGCATAGACATGTTCAACTCATCTAAACCTTCAACAATATTTATTCAAGTGTACAAGGCTACTGTGGATTTTCCTTAGCTGGACACCTTGTCCTAGTAGATGGAGCATGACTGGTTTGCATACTGTATGTAGAAGAGTTAATTGTAGTAGGATTATTTGCCATTTATTCATTACACAAGCAATTTCTCTTGCATTATTCATCTTCCAACAGGATCCGAGGCATGTTTTAATCATGCTGAATGCAGATTGACAGTGCTGTGTCACTACTTTGGAATGAAAAGCCAGCAGAAAACTACCCCATCTTTGTTCAGCGTTGCAAATGTTAAAACTTGAACAGATTAAAAAACTGCTCATGTGCAAATATCACTGGCATTTTAATGAAAGGAAGATGTTTACATGTTTTTTTTCTTTTATATAAAGGGATTGCAAAATGCCAACAAAAATTGCTTCTGAGGCATGTTAAATTGCCGTATATCTAGCTGTGATATGTTCATGCAACACAGTAGGGGAGCTCTGTCCTTTTAATCTCTAAGCCTTTCCTCTTGAGGGAGGAGAAGAGGGCGTGGATCAGAGAGCAGAGAGAAGGTATCTTCGCCCAGACACAGACCCATGCCATGGCATTCTTCCTGTCCTGTACTGAAGCTGTCACTATTGGTGTCTGGGGCCATGAGGCAGGCAATTTTAGCGTTGTGGTGTGAATCGATACCCAATCACATCACGTTTGCAGGCAGCACATCAACCTGAAGAGTCCGTAGCTCAATTTACAGCATACTGTTTTTGGCCCTGGGAGCAAACCGCCACTAGGAGCAATAGAAGCATCATGGCAGAGCAAGACAAGGCCTTGTCATGGCCATAACGGCCTTATCTCTGGTCACAGAAGTACTCATATTAAACAGTAGTGCCAAGAAGGGCTCAGAAACACACAGAGCACATAATGCATCCGCTATTTATATTCAGCTGTGGAATCCGAGATGGTGGCCTTAATGCAGGAATTCTTGTTTAAACACAACCCAGTTAAAGTGCAACCTAGCTATCTATCTATCTACCAGGGGGCCAGTGCTAAATTCTGTGAGCACTGTATATACCTAATATTTGTGTTTCCTAGCCATTTCAAGGAAAATATTTTACACTGAATAATGCAATATGCACCATAAATTGGAAAAAGTCAAACCCGAAATCAGATATCAAAAACAAAACAAACACTGGCCCATATGGAATTACGTATGTGTACGAGGCAACGTCTGAATGGCAACGTGTCACTGAGGTGAAACGTCAGTGCAGGTGGGATTTGAACAATCACACTCTGGGAGGGTGTGACAGACTCCTCACTCAGAATAAAAACATAATGTTTGTTTGTCTGTAACTTGCATCTTGTTAAGCTAACAAGTGGTTTCCATACACACCTGCAATCATTACCGTCACACAGCAGGGTTGCTTCAGTGGAACACGTAGCCATGCTGTGAGCACAGAGTGCTGGATGGATAAGAGTAGAGCGCTACAACGTATCCTCTTGAAAAACAAAAAGTAAATGAAGACAGACTAAGGAAAAAATGTATCTACATGAATAACTTTATCACAAATAAAGAATATATATATATATATGCATATTAAGTATAACCAATGCATGCTTAATATGTTAACATGTTTACTCTAAAACTTTTTGGACTCAGGGAATACAATGACTAAAACAAGGGAATAAAGCCCAAAATTAAAACATTAAAAATGAAAGTGTCAAATAAAGTCACTTCTGTAAAAGTCACATTCTGTTAAAACCTGTTCTTTTACGGTAGAGCAGGCTTTAAGGTAACTTTCATCACTGGAGGTACTTGAGTGGCTTACTTGGAGGTGATCCACTCTTCTTATGTGTTCAATCACTAATCTGATCAGGAAGGCATAACAGGAAACAGGCCTATTAAAGGTAAAAATGAAAGACATATCACTACTGTCTGATTGATGCGGCCATTCCCCAGGGAGAATAAGCCTCTACTTCACTTTCAACAACTGTGCCTGACACAATACGCTGTACCTGAGATGGTTGTTATGGCTACGTAATTCTCTTAAAATGAGGCTTTTATTCAGTGCAAAACCAACTGAAGCAAGTCAAGGGCAAAACTGCAAAAGCAGTTACCTGCACTGCTCTGACAAATATCAGCTTTATCCATGTTCTCCCGCCTATCTTTTTTTTTTTTTTAAATACAGCTATGATGAGAGCACATTACTGTTTGGCTTGAGATTCTTTCTTTTTAGCTTGAAATTGTTATTAAGAGGAAATGGGTGTATAAAATTAAGCAAATCAGGGTAAAGAGTACAACTCAAAATTTCAAGGTGACATCTTAAATTTTTGCTCTTGTTGATATCACATGCAGAAAATCCATCTATACGTTAAAAAAATAGCGCAAGAAAATATTGGGCATTTTTGCTTACTAAACTCAAATGTACTTTTATCCCAGTTACAGGTAGATTGTCTTATTTTCTTAACTGCATGGTGAATGATCAATTCCCTTTGCAGCGTTGTCACAGTGCTGCGCCTTACACCCAATTATGGCCTGGAGAGGATGCAGATGGCAACATGCCTCCCTCAATAATATTCATGAAGTATTGCCAACAACAAAGAAAGAGGGAATTTCACACTTTAAACTTTACTCTGTTTATCTCCCCGAGATTGCAACACTTAGTAAGATAGCAGAAGTCACTACTGCAGCATAAAAATCGAGAATACACCTATAAATGCTTCAAACTGTTAGAGATTAAGTAATTGCTGTTCTAGCTTTGGTTACAAATACTTAATGACTTTTAATTTTACCAAACACCTTTACTGCACTCTTCCCACAGTGACACATACCTTCAACTGACTAAGGCACTCATTACAATAAACACAAGCTGTTAAACTGACGTCAAATTGAAAAAGAAAAAACAACAACTAACTAAACTCTGCAAATTTGCTTAAACAAAGCTTAACTGCAACTATTAGAAAATCAGATTTGGGATTTTTTGCAGTGTATCTTATTAATATATTTATTAGTTCATTATTTATTTATTAACAATTCTCACTTTTTTTCATGTCTTTCAAGTCTAAATTGTATGGCATCCACATTTTAAATTGACAGCAGTTTACTTTTTAGTAAACTGCTGTCATACATCTTGGTTTGTACATCTTCCAGAGATTACCTTAGGTCTGGGAAGAACCGATCAGGGGCTGAATACTGACATTTCCATTTACAGATAGCAAAGGCTAATACCTTTACACCGATTAGAAGCTGTCAGCTCTCTGTTTGAACTGCAATCAATATATTGTGTACACTAGTGCACGGTGTACATGATCGTCAGGGGCAAACTATAAGATAATGCATCTAGTATTTCGAGATTTCTCAGAAATACCCATACTCATGTCGTCATATCGTTGACACTTTATGTAAAAACTGCTGGTTGTGACACACCGGCTACTTCAGGGTGCCACGAGCGAAGATGTGAAAGTGCAACAAAGTCATTAGGAAGCAGCACGGATGGCTGTGGCGTAAATCATAAGAGAGAGTTTTGTTTTTGCACTTTCTTTAACCTCATATTCACTCACAGGTTACTTTTGTTGTCATAAGGTGTTTTGTTTAGCACCAATGCCAGCAGCCATTTGACAGCCATGGTTTTGGTAATAAAAAATAAAGCCCACTCACTATATTAGCCCTGTACATTAAAAAGCTAAATATGATGGCAAGGGGTTTTTCCTAAGCATCCACATGTAGGAATTGGGATTGAAGCAAAGCTCTAACATACCTCGTACACCACCACAGACCTTCCTTGCACAGACATCACAGTGTTCATATAGACATATAAATGTGAATTTTCATCATATCCTCACGCAGAGCATATTAATCAGCTGTGCATCCCCTGCCAACCAGACCTCATCCATATTCCTGCAGGCTTATTGCAAAGGGAGCGGCTGGTGATAAAGCAGGATCGATATGCAGAGCTGGTAAAAACACAGCAAGTACAACAGCATGGCACAAAGGCAAAGACTAGAGAGGACAAGGGAATGAAAGATACCTGGTAAGAGGAGTTTAAAAAAAATCCTTCACAGCATATTAATAAGAGGTGAAAACACGACTGTTGTAGTTAAATAAGGCATGAAATATACATAAAATTCACTGTAGGCTGAGATACGATACAGATAATATTCTATTCATGGGATAGACGGTTTGCTCAACTTCTTTACCAGCTGTTTTAGAGTTACAAATATTCATTTTCGAGGTGCTATGAAGGTACGAAGGCAAAGATTCACCACTTTAAATGCCAGAAGGCGTATTGAAAAATACAGCAATAGTAAGTTAATGCTTTAGGTACTGTATATTTCTGTTTTATATCAACACAGAGCAAAAACCGTTATGCAGTTCATAGGTGCAAAGGCTTTTTGACTGCAACCGCCTAGCAATACTATAACTTGGGACACAGTGCCTTTAAACCTTTCTGACAGGTAAACCGGGAAGGCATCAAAGATTTTCTCTCTTTGGCATATCTCAAAACTGCCACAGAGAATTGAGTGACAACTTTATTTCTCATCTGTTACATAAATCAAGGAAATACTGTGAAAGTCAGCTCTACAAACTAAGAAATTCCCTGTGCTTTCTAAGCTTCGAAAGGATTTCTTAACAAAGTTTCACACAGGAGCGAAAGAAAAAGTAATTTCTTTGACAGGCAGACATTATGTGATAGAGGAGACTTTTCACTGCATTAAAGAATGGGGCTCCAAACAACAAAGAGATAGTAGCTGTTTAAAAGGCCAATTTTCCAGTCCACATTGTCATTGTCACACTCTTAACTCCAAAGGCAGACATGCACTCTGGCATCAAAGGCCATTGATTTTCTAATCAAGAGCAAATGATGATTAAGGCATATCTGCCCCCTTATCTTTCCGTTTAAAATCCTCCTTTCTGGATTCAATTTGACTTTGGCTGTTTTGCTGCTGAGGGGAATCAGGACAGTCAAAGACAAAGACACCTTGTAGAGACAAGGTAGTGTCATGAATGATTAGGGCTCGTGTAACAGAAATAATCACCCATCCTCCCTCTCTTTGGGTCAGTGAAGGCTCGAATTGTTAACGTGTCTTTTTTATCAGAACACATGGATTCGTGGAAACTTTTCATTTCATCTTAAGATTCAGTTTTACTGCAACTGATGGCAAACAAGTCGTACCAGTAGCCACATTTCTGCCTGAAGCAGCTTTAGAAAAATGTAAACATGGAGGAAATACAGTTCACCCACTAGTGCTGTAAGGACTCCCACCCCAATACGCCCTTAAATTCCCAAATAGGGTAGCAATAAACAATGTTAAAAAGGTTGGGAATGAATCCCCCATCTCTTTTACCTTGATAACATTAAGAAGTAATACCACAAAGCAGAGCTGACTCCCCCTTAGGGTCCAAATGCTCATTTCTTAGCGGACTTCAATTATCCCAACTTTCTCCCCTGGTCGGTCTTTCTATGTATATGTTTAGCCTTTGTGATACACCTGCCTGAGGATGAGGGATTAGCTTCCAACCCTCTCTCCATGCTGGGTTTGGACTTCAGGTTTAACCGTCCTTCAAGACCAGCCTGGAGCACAGCTTAACAATGATGCCCAAACCCTTCATCGCTGCTGCAGTCTTTCTTTCACTCACCCTCTATTTCCTCATTCCAACTATGACCATAAACGTTTCACTGGAGGGGGAAAGAATCAAAGACAGATGGACATCATCCATCCTTGACCTTCAGGCAATGCCAGCTGAACATGCACGAAAATATGTTGCGTTGTTAAAAGTAGAGTTGTACTGATGGTCAAATAAACAGAGGGACAGACGGAAAGTACAGGCAGACCAACAAAAACACATTATGAAGCACGCAGGTACCAATATCTTTGATAAATAGGCGTCATTGTGTTACAGCTGTGGATGCTAATTACTCTGGTTTAATGAGTTCTTCCAGCAGGTACAGTTCTTCTACACAGCAAAATAATAAGAAACAAGGACACATGTTCAAATTCTCCATCCCCAGCTAACAAAATTAGTTTTCATAATACGTGTGCATCACTGCCAAACAAGGCTTCCTCATTTTGACATGAGTTTCATCCATTGTGGGTTTTCTTCTCAGGAATACGCACCAGACATTGTTAAAGGGTTTGTCCCTCAAGCCTCTAATTGTCACTATACCTGAAGCAATTTGGGAGCATGGAGATGAGGGAATTGTGGGACATCTTTGGCTGCTCAGCAAGAGCTGACTTGTGAGAAAGAGAAGTTAACAGGCCGCTGTTGGGTGCACAATGTCCTTCTGCAGACAGATGGGACAACAGAGGGAATGGTTTTGTTCCTTTAGTATTTCCCTTTCTTATGGAACATATGTTCATCTCTTAACAGAGCATCTATTTGAACACTGGGACCGGTAACTTATGACAAGACAAAGGAAGTGCACTGCATGTCGACTTAAAGTTTGTGTATTTATTTTATATGAGAAGTTCAGCAGTCGTGTAAATACACTAGTGACTTGTCAACCATCGACTCATGAATTTTGCATTTTGTTAAACAAGTTGAGCTTGAATTTAACTCAAAAAATATTCTAGAACTTGTCAGACTGCTAAATCTTTTTTAGGTGGAGAGAGGCAGACTTGTGGCGCTCTGTCATTTCCATCATCAGATTGCTGAACTATTACCAGTCCCCCATGATTACCTCCACCTTTCCTTATCACTGAACACAACGTACTGATGTAACCTGCTATTCGGTGAGCTAGATTTGTGTTTTCTTATGGAGAGGTTTCTGTAGATTTTAACCTTAATCCTATCAGCTAATGTGAAGGCACTGATCCGCGCCTGTCTTGAAGGTTATCTGTGCATGTTTCACACCCACAGGCATTCATTATTTACATAGCAGCTCCCCAGAGGCACCAGCCACCACAGGAGGTGTAGATGGGAAATCTACCTCCCAATCTGCCAGCGACACATCCATATCTATACTGCATGCCTCACTGACTTAGGAGGATGTAGTGTCAGGATTATCATCCGTTCCCTGGAAACTTCTTCATCACTGGCACCAGCAGCTGTGGCAGTGGCGTCAGGCAGGTGTGTTTGCCTTTTAAATCAGGGGTTCCCCAACACTAGAGCCACGAGAGACCCATTTTTTGGAAAACAACTTAGAAACAAATCAGAACGTAATGAGGCTAACAAACAGGACTGATTAAGAGCAGTGCTGAGGATAGTTCCCCATATGTACCATGAAAATGAAAAGGAGAAGAAGCAGCTACTTTCAGCTGCTCCCTTATTCACAAGGGGTCACTAAAGCAGTGTCTCCTTCTGGAATCAAACCAGGGAATTTTTGCTTGTTAAGTCAATATGTAAACACCAACACTGTGGAGCCACCGTACACCACAAATGACACATGATTAAAATCTGGCAACAAGCTGAATTAGGATTCTGGTCCATTAGGAGCAAAGAAGAAAGTAATGTGGTGTGTTAAAATACCACAAAGCCCAAAGAGAGAGAAGGCTGAGTGAGTGTGTGTGGGACAACAAAATGTCAGTAGTGGTGGTTTCTTTATACATTATTTATATTAACCCAAGCCATAATCTTTTCCTAAAATTAACCAAGTCACTTTTATGCTGAAATCTAACCAAACCTTAACCACAATAATAAAAAAAAGAAAGATCAATTCTGATTTGTGCTTCGTAACAGTTGTGTAAGACACACATGCAATGCCCTGTCAATAGTGGCATCAGTAGAGAAAAGTGGCATTCTGGAGGGAACAGACAAAGAAGACATTTTGTCATTTAATTTGCAAGACTGAAAAATGAGCAGCTTGGCTTAAAGCTATAATTCAAGTAAAATAACAAAAAAGAGCAGTCTGCGTGTGCTCTAAATCGAATTAGAATTTGTGGACGTGTTGGGCATCAAATAAGACATTTTTGGCAGTGTTTGGAAAGCAGTGTATGTTAAGAGCACATGTACGGTGAATGTCTAAATCAGTCGTTCATCTGGCAACGACACAAGCGGTTGGGAGCCGCAGTTTCACAGCTTTGTCCCATAACCCCACGGATAATTAATTCTAATGACAATTTTATTTTATTTTTATCTCCGACACCCATCACAATGAACATCATTGCACAAACCTACTCATACGAATGTGCTATTGAGCGTGACACTGACCTTTCAAGACCCTGCGGACCTCTGAAGACGTGTTTGAAAAACACCCCGAACACTCACGCCAGCCCTTTCGTGAGCGGGGCTGATTTGATATTAGCCTGACAGGGGTATTTATAGAGCAGCACAGAGCCTCACTCTCGTTTCTACACCATGAGCCCATTCCAGCCCAGACACTATTGGCAGTCCTGCTCACTCACTGGAAAAGCCATCATGTCAGCACACTGGCAGAAGATAGCATGTCGAGCTAACAGGTTTGGAAGAAGAAGCCCAATGCAGTTCATTATGCAGTGACAATATACATTCCTTCTTTGATGCCTTATTGCACACCACCAAGACTATCTGTCTGAAAATGTCACTGTTTTTTGTTTTGTTTTGTTTTCTTCTCAATCTAATACAGACATTAGCTTTCGCCACAGTGTCATATCTAAAGCTTACATCAGCATAGCTGGAATTATTGGCTTATACATAGTGATGCAATCTTGAGAAACACTGAAAGAAGTAGTGCGTAAATTACTATGTATATGCATATATTTTGTTTGGGCCTCCTTTCATTTTAAATAAAGATATTTCACAAATGAATGTACAACTGTATGAGTTGCCCACACATTACAATGGAGTTGGACTTTTCTAAGTGGTTGTGTGTGTCTTTAAACTAGCATACAGATCAAATGTACAGTCATGTGAAAAGGAAAGTTTTCACAGGACTCCGTGCAATGCTGTAAAACACTAAGTACACCCCATGATTCAATAGATTGTAGAATTACTTTTAGCAGCAATAACTTGAAGTAACTGTTTCCGTTTGACTTTATCAGTCTCTCACATCATTGCAGCAGAATTTTGGCCATCTATTCTTTACAACCCCGTTTCAGTTCATTGAGGTTTGTAGGTATTTGTTTATGCACGGCTCTCTTAAGGTCCCACGCAGCATGCCAATCACAGCATGAGTTCTGGGCTTTGACAGGGCCATTGAAACCCCTTGATTCTTTTCTTTTTCAGTCATTATGTTGCACATTTGCTGGGGTGCTTGGGATAATTTTCTTGTGCCCTGGTCCAGTGGTTGCAAAGCAAACTCAAATCATCACCTCTCCACCACCGTGACATTTGGTATGAGGTGTTTTTGCATTTTCACCAAACGTAGTGCTGACCAAACATCTCTATTTTGGTCCTGTCTGTCTTAAGGACGTTGGTCTAGAATTTTTATGTTTTTTAGATGCGGCTTTGCAAGCTAAGCCACACTGTCCAGTTCTTTTTTCTTTTTGCAATCCTTCCAAACAAGCCACACTTTTTTCAGTCCTTTTCTAATTGTACTGTCATGAACTTTAACATTTAACATGCCCACTGAGGGCTGTAGAGTCTGAGATGCAGTTCACTGCGTCTCTGAACGTTGCATTGTCTGACTTTGGTATGAATTTCCACAAAAGAGTCCTGTGAAAATTATGTTTTCCTAACAGTATTGCTCGCATCACTGTATGACAAAAATCAAATACTCAAATTCAAATATTTTATTCTTTTAAACCTTGATAAAAACCAACATAAAGTGAGCACCATGTACCATTAGATCTTCTCTTTTGTCTTTGATTCTAGTATTTAATTTAATTGATATTTGATTAACTTCTTTAAGATTTTGTTGAGCAGAAATCTCCCACAGGTGCTCAAATTGGTTTAACAATGTCCATGGCTACAACACACACTGTTATCCTGGAAGAGACCGCTCCCATCAGAAAAGAAAGTTTTCATTATAGGATAAACATGCTGGAAGTACTTTGTATTGATTTGAAGAGACCCTTCCCTCTAAGGGAACATGGATACCCAAACAATGACAGCAAAACATTCCCCACAAAGCAAAGCCCCAGTATCTAATTACTCTATCTCAGTGTGACCATTGACCACATCTCAAAAAGAGGAGGATGGAAAGAAATCTGGGTCCACCTGAACACCCTCAACCATCACTAATACAGCCACATTCAAACCAGTGCAGTACGCTTACTCTACCAAGCACTGTTTGAAATAATTCTTCGTGTCTCTGGACTTGGCCATTAGGATCGGCACATCTGCAGCAGGGCAAATGAAATAAATCAAACAAATAAGTTAAGAACACCCCCAAGCAGATGTTTACATAAACATTATGTACAAATGCATTATGTATTGCCTAGTGCCCTCACTACTCTAACAGAATTCTTCATTAGGTTTCCAGGTGTTCCTTTATAGTACACTGAAATTCACTGCTTTGATCAGCCTATCAGAACAATTCCCTCTTTCATCTTGGGAAATATGATTTGGTTAAAGGCAGGTTTTGGATCAAGGTTCAACATGTCCCTTTCTCTTGTTTAGTATTCATGCTGAGTATGGTAGTCTGGGGTTGCTTTACTAAAAGTCATCGGCAACATCAATTTCTTATTAATACAGAGTGCAAATATTCAAGGGGAGGGAGTGGAGCATGAGCAAAGCAGAAAAGTGGGGATTTTGGGAAAAGAAGCAAAGAAATAACACTGAAAAATATGAATATGAATTTTCTCTTCTCCTCTAACGACTCAGAATTCAAAGCTTTGTTTTATTGTTTTTTTAAGAACGCGATGCCCTTGTACGTCTAATGATAATTCAGAAAGATTTGACAAATAAATGCCTGCATCACCAGCTTTACTAATTTTAACAAAAACTATTCAATATTTCTAAAAAATTGCCAAGCACTAAAAGAGAACATGAGGGTGTATTCAAGAAAAAAGAGATTTGGGGTGTTTTCCTGCCTTGAGCGGTAGTTTATGCTCTAAAAGAAAGCAGGTTTACTCTGCTAAGCTGTTATGTTGATTCAAGGATGTATGACCTGAGGGCCTGATGTGACAGTTAAAAACTGTGTAAACACGACATTATTGTACAGTGTAGAAAATTAATAAAAGACATACTGCCATGGGTCAGGTTTCGTTTGTCTTCGAGTAGACTGGAATATATTGTGTTTTTCAAAGGAAAGAAGTTTGAGATAAAATGGCTAATCAGAAGAAGATGAAAGGTTACATTCTGGGCACAAAGTAGTTTGACTTTTCCAAACACTAGGGTAGGTGTTTTATTAGCGGTAGTGTCCGTGAGGTGAGCTAGTGGAATCACAAACATGCCCAGGTGCTGACCTTGCAGTTTGAACTTTTCAATAAAACAGGTCCTGCCTGTGAATGCTGTTTTTGTATTTTCTGTGTAGCAAGAAGATATGAAAAGTTGGACTGCAGTTTCTCTGCTTGATAGGATTAATAAAGTTCCATTCCTCCATTTATTTACTTTATGTGGAAAACATCAATCTAACTTGGCAGGCCAAACTTGTTCTAGGCGCCACTAAGTACAGTCTAAGCTCAAAAGCTAAATTATTTAGCCAGCAAGTCTGGTTGATAAATGTTGGTGGTGTAGGTCAATACATTA
This sequence comes from Diplotaxodon limnothrissa, assembly GCF_057381915.1. Lineage (NCBI taxonomy): Eukaryota > Metazoa > Chordata > Actinopteri > Cichliformes > Cichlidae > Diplotaxodon > Diplotaxodon limnothrissa. The sequence continues at coordinate 22,824,051 of NC_140615.1, forward strand.
CAGGGATGTGTGGACCATCCCTTTGGTAGGATTTATTATGCATTGGGGGAGATAAAGGCCATTGATTGTTTCCAACAAGGTCACAGTAAGGTCTCTTTCTCCACTGAAAGGGGTCTATCTCAACTTTAGGCCACCATATGCTGATGCCACGCAATAAGGTTAATCAAATCTGTAGGAAGAAACTATGAAACGTCTTACGTCTACCAAGGATACAGAGCGATAATGGGCTGTATTTGTATGAAGGGATATCTAACTTTTACATTATTCATGGGGCTGTGGAAAATGCAATGGCGGTGCTAATATAATATTGACCTAACCCCAACACTACATGAATGGCAATAGAGGCACAGTTTAACACACACAGATGGATGCACACAAACCCACACACAAACACATTGTGGGATGTCTTACTGGAACATATCTCATCCTCTAATGATCAATTACACATACTATACACGATACTTGGAAACTCAATACAGTAGATTGTCTTTTTAAAGGTCGCCAGAGACACAGAGACACCATCAGACATCAGAGTCATGTGATAACACTGTTTTTGGTTGATAAATACTTGGGATTACTTTTGGGTGTTTTTGTTGTATTTTGCGGGCAAAGAAGAATAAATGTGAAAAAACTGTGGTTGAAGGAATTCATGGTTTATCAACCCGCATTTAATGAAGATGTGTATGCAGCTGACTTTATAGTAAAGTACAATCATCTCTCAAAGATAAGCTGCAAAGCAGCAAAGTGCAGACTTAAGACACAATCAGATTTGCATTTGAAGATTCCTTTTTCATCTGACAGAATCTGAGATATGTATAAAGCACTTGAAATTTCACAAGAAAACAAATATAAACATAAATCACTCCTCAGTCAAGCAGAAGAGAAAAAAAAATTCTCTCCCAGATTCAAGAAAATCACTTTGTGGGAAAAATACATCTCACAAAAATACTGCTAGTAAATAAAATTTAAAAAAGTAAAATATATGTTTTTCAAAACTCAGACAATGGAATTCCTCCAAGACTGAGAAGCTACATCATTCTGCCATTACATATAATTATATACTACGTACAAGACAGGACTGCTCAGACATATATTAGCTCACTGTAGCATTCTGAATTTGCAATTAACATTTTTTCAGTGTGCCACGCACAATTGGATACACATAATATGACCCAAGAGTCACTGCATGAAATACAGTTGCCAGCATGCCCTATTGAGAAAGTGCACATGTCATACGGGAAGCACAGCCCAACGGAAGCGTCCATGCCTCCAGTCCAGGGGAGATTTCTAAGCATTTTCATTGTTACATACCATCAAATCACTTTCTCTCCTTTCTAGTTATAGTATATAAACATGACTTTGAAAAATACCCTGCAGTGGGAGAACAGTAGAGCCACTGTGGGTCTATGTTGCCTCATCAACAGAGATTTCAAAAGGCAGTGCAGAATTTCAATGGTGCCTCAAGGTTCTGCTAAAGGACAGGCTAGGGGAGTGGAAGCAAGGGTAGGGGAGGGGGACAGGTTATTATGGACTCTAGCTATACACTGTGTTGACACCTCAACCTTTTAGGCTCAAGCTGGAAAGCAAACGCTGCTGTCTTTCACCAAAACAATCAACACTAACCAGTATGGTAGAGTCAAACAACGACCCTGTATACATCATCATAAAAAAGCTACAACTAGTCTGACCTCGATATCTAAATATTAAGCCAAGACATTCAGTGTTGTAAAATGAAAAGATGAAAAAGACAGCTCCCACTTCTGTCACTGGTCAAAGTACGTAAAAGCCACAGCTAAGCAAGAATAAGAGTGCTGTGTTAGCCACATTGGCTATCTGTAAGGTACATTCATTCAAGTAAGTTTCAGGTTCAGTGCTTTATAAGTTCTGACATATGAGGGATTAAATATGCTGCGTAGCTTCAAGTACAGCACTGGAAATATTTTAGGTAAAAATCATTATTTATACAGGTTTTTAATTAAGACTTTTACATTAAATGGAAGGTGTATCTGATCAGTTTAAAGTTGTTCCCTTTCCGCTCTTTGTAGCACCAGTAGCAGCGGAAACCATATACTGCAACGTTTCACCACAGAGCCTGTGACAGAGAAGCTCACAATCAACTCCTCTGCTGCAATTCCATAAGTTTTCTCTGACAGATATATTTTTCAAATACAGCTCATTCACAGAATATAGAACAATGCAGGAGAATTGAATTCAATCAAAAGAAAGATAATAAAATAAAATAAACACCTCACTTTGCTGTCACTCATCACTTCAGTGTACACTTTCCTCAAAGTTTAGTTTAATTCATTCTTCACTGGAAAACTGCTTTATATGTATATATATACACACATACACACACACACACACACACACACACACACACAGAGCAAGCACACAAAGTTGATTCTTTCACTTGTGTCCTACGTATGACTTTACAAAATGGACCATTGGAAAAAAAGAGAATAAATGATCTATCACAAAAACCCACTGAGAGTTTCCTTATTCTGCAACTTTATTTGTGCTAAAAAGGTTTCTGAGAACTTGCTCAGTCCTGGATCTGGGACCTGTGGGACAGATCATTATGTCCTTGTCAGACAGTTTTATTGATGTGTAAACATCTCAAAGAGAAAAGGGACTTCACATACTGCCCAGAGGAACAAAAGGGCTCAAGGACTTCCAACGAAAAACGTCTGAATCCTACTGGACCAGGATTCTACAAGGTGCCTGAATGGGCAGCTTTGATAAGAAAAAAACAATGAACTTATAGGGAATAACCTTTACTATTGTGAGTCACTGAAATACAAATATATAATCCAAAAGGTCAGGGTGACCTGTGTAGGAATAATGATACAAAGTAAGATATATTTCAACAGTAGCAGTGAAAATAAAGTAGAGCCTTATACTCCCAAGACTCAGAAAACAGTTATTTATTGTATTTTCAGGTCTGCAGACATGCTTGATGACTATTTGTATTAAATTTGTTTATTTTTTATTTCACTTTAGTATAAGAGAATTGTGCCATAAAATATCAATATGTTGTTCAGTCCAGTATATTCATTTAAAATAGGATAAATGTGATTTGACAGCACTCTCATTTTAAGATCTGAGACTGGACTCATAAACATTTGCAAAGTTAGTCAACATGGCCTTTGGATGAAATAGCCAGATTTTAGACAGGAGCAAATAGCAGCTGTCTATTCACAGTCATGTCAGCCTGCCAAATGCTCAGATTTCTTGTCTGTTAATTCTATAAATGCCTCACATGCAATAGGAGATCTAAAAATAAAAATTTAGATAGACAATGTCTAGTGCCATTAAACAGGTTTCTTCAGAACTGCAAGCATCAGCGTAACACCCCTTCTGTTTAAGCAAAAAATAATAATTATTAAGACATATAATGATTTATACATGCTTACATTTTAAAGTCATCCCTGCTGCTTACAAACAAAGTTAATGATAGCCCTAGTTCTAGTTCTCCTTTGACAATGAGCAAGGGTTTAATCAGATGAAGGACTATTGTAGTAGGGTATAGAGGCATAGTCATGCCTGGAGCTGTCCATCAGATAGAAAAGGGCATGATGGGCTTGGATCCAAACCGGCCCACAGAGAATCCCATCCTGCTGTTGTTGCTGGCTCCTTATTCTCAAGGACCTTTAGAGATCAAAGACCAACACACAACAAGAGAGACAGCAAGAGAGAGACGGAGATAGAAAGAGATGGACCAAAAAGTGAGCAGGGTAAGCCGGAAGGATGCCATGAATCGGAAGAACCCATGTGGCCTTCTACTGATTACCCAAACGCCCGGCCTCCTACTGAGTCCAAAGAACAATCAAAGGGATTTCCTGGAGAACGTCTGTGAAACATACACTCTGAGTCAGGGCAGCCTCCTCGTTCCGGTGCCAGATGAAGTATCTTCCGACCTCAGTTCCATCTGAACATGTTACATTTTGTTGTGTGGAAATGATGTGCTCCTTTGATACTCTAAAAAAAGATCCTCTTTCCTCTGAGGAATAGCTGAAGTAGCCTCTCTCTCTGCGTTCACTCTCTCAACGAAAATAAAAAGATACATGGTGTGCTTCTGCCGGCCAGCACTGTTGTTTAACCTTGGTGAAATACAAAATGGGACAAGCAATAGAGCTGAACAAATACTGCGCTACATGAAGCGTTACGAAACAACTTAGAACATCTAAAAATGGACAACAAAAATATAACTGAAAGGGCAAGCCTTCCAAATGCGAGCTCAACTAAACCTCAGCCCAGCAAAGGCACAATTTTACTGGAGATTTCCACAAGGAGTTAGTGTTTGTTCAGACGAATGTGCTCCATCAGAGAGATTCTGGTGAGCTTAAAATGTATAAACAGTGCTGTCACAATAAAAGATGTATAAAATACCAAGAATATTATAAAACTGAAATAAATATAGTATCTAGATAAGTTTAGTAATTAGCTATATTAATTATATAATTAAGCCTTGAAAAACCTTTGCAGAACTGGTGAGAGGTCATCTCAAGAACTTGCTCATGAATTTATGGAGTTGTATAGCAAACACACTCAGAAAGTCTGGTTCAGTTCAATAATAATATTATGCATAACTACCATTAATTTGAATAATATTTGATTTGAATTGTTTTTGCAGACGATGTTTCAGTAGATTGATGCTCTATCAAAGCATGACTGAGTTATAAAACAACGTCTGGTTAAGTCTGTATTTTAACAATTGGCTCCTATAGTTTGTGATAAAATGAGGTGTCTGAACTAGGAAAATGGGAAATAGGTGTGAAAATTTATTAAAACATGTAAATATAAAAGGAAGTAAGTGAGGCAAAAATAGTGGTTGTACATTTCTAACTAACTTGAAAGTCAGTACTTGATAGGACCACCTTTAATCTTTAACAGAGCCTGAACTCTGTGAGGCAAGTTTTATTCTCTTCAAGTAGTCTTAAGGAATAGTTCTCCAGGCTTCTTGAAGAATATTGAAAGCTCTTCTTTGGATGTTGACTGCCTTTTGTTCCATTCTCTGTCAAGATGATCTCACACTGCTGTTGGGGGGAGGCAAAGCCATGACTGATATATTCCACTGTGTGCTTTTCTACCCTGGTACGGTTTCAAGAGTGTGTTTGGGACCATTGTCATGCTGAAAAATTAAGCTGTTGCCAATCAGATGGTATTGTATTATGGTTCGAAATCTGACTTTTCTGCACTCCCAATCCCATCAATTCTCACAAGATTACACTGCTGTTGGAAGTACAGACACAAACCATGACAGAGCCTCCACCATGTTTTACAGACGGCTATAGACACTCACTGTTGGACCTCTCTCCTAGCCTCTTCAGTACACCTGGCAACAATATGATATGACCTTCTACCACTGATTTTAAGGCCAGTTCTTGTGTAATTTGACACCTCAGCCTTTTCTCCTAGTTTCCCTTCCTTAAGAAAGGCTTCTTGACAGAAACCCTTCCACTGAGACCATTTCTGACGAGCGAACAGTATATCAACTGAAGTGTAAGCTTTCTCAGTTTTTTTTTTAAGAATACAGTATACACTATGCCAAGACATGTCAAGTTTTCAGCTAATAGCTCTTTGGGAATCACCTTATTGGGGCAAAAATACTATTTTATGCCTGCCAAACTGTGCTTGCATGGGCTTTTTTTTAATTCAACAAATTCAGCTTGCCTGTGTAGACACAACACTGGCTCATTCCTTTAGTATGGTGCCATTATTATGCTTGAATAATTCATACGTCAGTGTTAAGTGTTAATTTTTTTTAAAGGATTCTTCTGGAAATGGTTAGGTTTGAGGACTGGACTGAAAATGAAACAAATGAATGGATGAAAAAGCAGCCAATGTCCAAAGAAAACAACTTCAAAAGATTGCTCAAGACTACTTGAAAAATTACAACAAAGTGCTGCTTCTTGGAAGAAATACAAAGAAATGAGTGATGATTTAAGACTTTTGCACAGAACTATACATCAAATGTTAAAAGCTCTAGAAAAACTAGGTTGTGTGGTGTCAAAACAGAAAGTATTCTAAGTGTGGCCTAGTTTAAATAAAGCAAACTTTACTTGAATGATCATCCGCACTTGTACTTACAGTATGCACAGTTAGAACATATGGTAGATCTAGCAATCCACACGGGGAGCACAATGTGTGTTTGATACAGAGTAGATTTACACATCTCAGCAAACTTAAATGTGTGATGTCAGTGTTTACATACACATGCTAGAATTATAGGTGCCACTTTAATCACAGTAAGAGCCTCTTTTGGAGCAAGGCTGCTTCTTTCTGCTCTGGCAGCACTATGTGTAAAGAGATGTTTGACTAATCAGGTTGCTTGTAAGTACAGAAAAAAATACGACTTGAAAAGAGACAGTAGGGGAGTGAAAATCATCTATTATTCTGAAATGAATGTGAAAACATATGCATGTCTCTCATTAGTTTTTATGAGAGCATGAATTCGTGGAGAAGCTTTTACTTGAATAACCAGTCAGCCAGTCTGGGTAAGTACAGTTTTCAGTTGTATCTTATTTAAATGTACCACCACTGCCACCTTATTGTCATGGTTAGGTACGAGGACTGGACTAAAAATGAAACAAATGAATGAATGAAAAAGCGGCCAAAGTCCAGAAAAAAAAGAGTTGTTTGGTCTATTGTTCAGTTGCTCATATTGTTATTGTCTTATAGTCTGAGGCTGAAGTAGAAAACCTTATTCTCTATAACCTGCGATACAAAAAAGATCAAACCGTGTCTTGGTCTTGTTTTCTTAGACTCTAATGTCAGCATGTATTGTACTTAATTGTTCAGGCGGTGGTCCCAAAGCATCAAGTACACACACTGAACAATATTGCACTGGTCATGAACAATACTTTATCTGAAGCACTATGCATTATTCAAAACACAGTCATTTCATAGCGTACACTAGCAGCAGCAGCCTTCTTGTATGCAGCAATCTCCTGACACACTTCTCAAAGGATGTTAAACCACATTTTTTGTATTCCACAGAGTACCAATGGTAAGAGTAAAGCTGGCATTAATTTTGTTTGCCGTCTCCTTCCATACATCTTATTTATCTACTCTTGTCAATGTGTTACCAAATGTCCCTTTCATTACTTGTTTTCTCTGATGTACTCGCTTTGTGAGCAGCAGCGTTTTCTTCAAGCTCCACTTGAGTCTAGGTTTTCTTTTTGTTTCCATTTTGGCCAAATCCCTGTTATTTCTCCCCAATTTAAATAGCAAGCAGCTGCTTGTTGTTAATTTCATGTCAGTTAATTGGTGCTGGAGATATTTGAAATCAGGGAAATTATGTTGTTTTCATACAATATCTTTTTTCTGAATATATATCTGAGAAATGTAACGAAACATTGTTCCTTTAATTGGTTACAGCTTCTAAATTCTAAAGAAAAGACAAGATACTTGCCTACAGTCTATGTAAATAAAACTTTTTAGACTCCACTGAATCACCTTCCCAATCATTCACAGTATGGGCAACCTCCTTATCTGCTGATGAGCATAGACATGTTCAATAACCCTGCGGCCACGGTGGAAAAATGTATTATTCAGTTATGCTTATTATTCAGATTCAGTAACAAAAACATACACCCAAAAAGTTCCAAGAATAAATGTTTAGATTACAGAAAATATCATGATATTGAATATAATAATACAATGCAATTCCAGTCATGGCTGCCAGGTAGGTAGGTGAACATCTACTGTATATAGAACAATATAACAGTTTATTGAAGCATAGATGTGCACATCAAATGCAGAACTCATTTTCCTTTATCTAGTAAATAAAGTTAAACTCCATTACAAAACGATTCTGCACAGAAAAATCCTGACCAAGCAATTCGGAGAGAAAGGTAGAAATCTTTCTGTCTATGCCTGAATAGCTTTGCAGCTCAGTGAACACATGAGGGAAAAGGGAAAGAGACAGAAGATAAGAGTAAAGGAGGGAAACCAGAGGAAGAGAGAAATAGAAAGAAATCGAAGACACAAGCTGGGTTCAATTTAGAGGCTTCCCACAGGAGGTGGAGTGACCTGTATCTGCTACAATAGAGGTCATGCAATTTTGAGTGGATACCCCTGTCTTCAGAGGATACTGAGGACCCCTGCCTTGATGTGCACATCCAGAGGAAAAAGCAAAGGGTTCCTGTAGCATACAGGACCCCCTGGATGACCTGACTGGTGGGTTCCTATTACAACAGCCTCACTACATCGTGGCCTCGCAATTGACACTTCACAGTACGCTACAACACTAGCAATCAGTAAAGCTATCAAGCTCACAGGAAGTTACTATGAAGTCAGCCATCCAAAGAAACTCCACCAGTTCCTTATCTTCCTGTCGTCTACTTCGCAAGCCAAATGTGATGAAAAAAGCACAGCAAAATATATTATTTAGTAAACTGTAATTGAGTGGAAACTACAGCAGATGAAAGTATAGGATCATTCCACGCCACACACAGACATAAATTATCCTGGGTGTTCCCATTAAAAACCCTTTGAAAAGAAAAGTGAAAAGTTGACACACTGCAGCACAGTGGCTAAATAAATGTGCTCCCCGAGCAGCCGGAATAAACTGCAGAGGCATTTTGCCATCTAAACCTCAACTGAGTAGTTCAATGACGAGCTGATATAAATAAAACCTGAACCTTACTTTAAAAAGATTCTCACCTAGACACGCTGACATGTTATCGGTACCTCTCACTGGGAAAAAAAAACAAAACATAACATTGGATCTAACCCAGAAAGTAGAATCAAAGATAAGAAAGGCAACAACAAACAAACAGATAGATGGAAAAGCATGACCTTTAATTTTCACTGATTGCCCCAGAGAAGCTAATGAACATTTCTGTAAACATTTGCAATTGGTGGGAGTCATTTTAATTACTCTCCACAGAGAAAGCCTTGCATGGCAAGGAGCTCAAATAAAAATAAACATTTAATCAAGCGTAACCTTGTGTTCTATTAGGTGAGCGGCCATAGAAAACACTGACGGCCGAGGTCAGGTCTGTGTAATGGTTGAAATGTATCAGAACCAGGAATGAAGAATGAAATAACTCTTAACCAGATCACTCTAATACAAATAAGTCTATTTCATAACAGAAAGCTTTCATTCACACAGCGTTCAAAGAGGCTGGGATATTCTGAAAGGGATGCTCAAGCCTTTTAACATGTTTTTTTAAGTTCAAATCTGAGGCTTGTAGTAAAATCTCAATTTATTTTGTTTTGTTTGGCTGAGCTAGTATTGAAAACAGTAGTTATAACTTCAGGTCTGTCTGCTTAATATGTCTACAAAATAATGTTAGACACATGGTGTTTTTCCCTGTAGTGTTTTTGTTAAATCAAGCATCTCATATCATCTAAAATAAAGAGTGCCTTCACTAATGTCAGGAGAAACTGATCTATTCTTACAAAACGTTAAATCATTCTTATTAAAAACGCAGGGAAATCAAGCAAACAATGTTTTCAGCTGTCATCTAGTAACTACACTAATAACAGAACAAGTCGCTTCAAGAGCTGTTTGATTCAGCTCAGCACCATACATTTCCTTTGTAATAAATAATCTGCACAGCACTTTGCTGCTTAGTTTAAAGTTTTTATTGACCAGCTGGACTTGCATCACCTACGGGTGCGATTAGATGGGGACAGCACTTACCACCTGCGCTAACCAATTTCCTGGAGGAAACCCTGCTGCATGCTGGAACACAGCACAGTCAGAGAAGAAGGTGGCCCAAAGGACTTACATTAATAAAAATGCATGAGCAACATTCATTTTTTTTGACCATTTGTTGATGTGAGTGTGGTAAGACTGAACAATAAATGCACGCAAAAACTGCAAAAAGTTGACACGCCTGCACATAGCACAGCAAGTGAAGCCAAAACTTTGGTTTTGGTCATGAACCTGACACCAGCCCACACAAACTAAACTTCCTGAAATTAATTTCGTTTTAGGGCATAACGTTGGAGTGAGAAAGCCACAAAGCTGGGTGGTTGTGGTATTTATTTCCAACCGACTAGGGAAACAAGCATGAAATTATGGAGGGTTTTAAAAGCTAAAATGACCCTTTCGCTGGAAAAGATAACAATAATGCATCTGTGAGATTTAGAGCTATCGCTGTGCTATCCTTTCATATTTTAAATGAAAATATTTTTAAAAAGCACTGAAAAAGAATCATTACAGTTCTCAAAGAACAAATGAATTCATAAAGAATGATTCATTTCCCCTCTGTAATTGTATTCAAGCAAGGGCATTGTTGTGTAAAATCAAAACAGCAGGTTCCAAGATACCACAGTGGCAGGGAGTGGGTTAACAGAAATTATGTTTTAGTCGGAGATAAGGAGTGAGTGATTACACCACACTGCATCCAATTGTGCTTGTCATTATTGTACCTATCTTATAGTGTTACTGACAGTGTATCTGATATCGCAGTTAATTTCATTTATTGTGGTTTGTGATCACTGTTTCCCTGCTTGCTACGCCCGCTGCCCGGTGAGTCCACTAAGTGTTTCTACTGGTTCTCCTGCTCTGTCCTGAGCGGTGGCATATTGCATGTAGGCACCACGCTGCGTTGCTGCTGGCAGCGGCGTGAGGCAGAGAGGATTATTCCTGACGACAGGGGCATTAAATGTGTAGCAGGCCGGTGGAGGCCTGAGCTGATGCTCTCTTGTCTGTTTTGGTTCAGCACCAGTTCAGAAGCAGTCCCCTCTAAGCTGAAAGGAAGCTCATAGTACTCAGAGCGTTGTGCCGTTCATTAAAGGCTAAGGGTGTCACACCAGCTTAGGCCCAGTGTCCTCCCTCAACCAAGTCTTCATGCCGTACTCCTCTGCCTCGTCTTTTCAACGTGGAGTGACAAGGAATATAGTCACTCTCTCTACAATTGTCAAATTTATTCTGTTTATCAATGCTTCATAATGTCACACTTGAACTACTTATTAAAAGTCAGAATCTCTCCAAGGAGGCTAACACTGAGAGATCTAATCCAACGTGTTTTGGTGTAGAAAATATTACTCACTCTTGTCTTTAAGACTCCAATAGCACATCATAAATGTTGCCATTTAGACCAAAAAGTCCAACAGTATAGCAGAAAAGTCAATCCTAAATAAAATCAGCTCCTTTCTTTTACTGGTAGCTCCCCAATGGACACTTGCTTTGAATCCTATAATGATATACAGCCTGATTCAGAAGTCTAAAGTGAACCTAAAAAAAACCCCAAAAAGTCCATCTGGGAAATAGCCCTGGTAAAATAGCAATTCTCCAACACAACTCAAGTACTGAAACCTCCATGCCGGCATAACCAAACATCAGGCTCACTCTGTTTGATCTTGAAAAGGATATAAGCCTAAAGCCCTTCCTGTGGAAGATGTCCTTCTTTAAAAAGATTCTAATCTCAACAGAAATGTCTAGCAAAATAGGGGTCATTGTGCCAGAGCAGCAAACCAGACAATAGCAGCTGGCTGTAGACCTGAGATGAATTCTATGAAGATTCGCTCCTCTGTCTAACCCGAGAGCCTCAAAAAGCAGTTGCTCAAATAAAGTAAGTATAGACTCATTGGGAGTCTTTCTGTTTTCTTTTGCAACTTGCTCACTATAAAGTGTGCTAAGATCTTGAATCATTTTTGACAGATGAGAAATCACAGAAATGTCACTGATTATTGCAACACAAGAAAGTGTTACTTCAATCACAACCTCCTTTTCCATTTCTTTCAGTAAAAACATGTTTTTCTCTTGAGCAGCCAGGTACTTCTTTCCCATTGATAATTTAAAGGCTGATAGCATATCTGTACCTTGCACGCTACTCGTGATTTACTGACAAGGGTACCATTCAACCTTCTAAACTTCCATCCTCTGCCTTGAATTTTGATTCGATTGGTTTACCTAATTTTCCAGTAAATGCTTGAAATGAATTCCTGCACACCTTCTTCTCATGAAAATACACAAGGGAATCATGAGAATGATAGAAATGAATAGTTCTACATTAGCTTCACTTCACCTCACTGGCAACACCACAGCCCCGACTCATTCTCTTTTCAGATTAAAGTTTTCAACCAGCAAGTTGTATCCTCATTCACTTTCACAAAAAAAAAAAAAAAGAGATGTGTGAAGTGAGCTTCTAAAACAGAGTGAAACAGAACAATCCTAGACTTAAACAACAGTAAAACATATGACTCTAATGAGATGTGGGCTGCAAGAAGGATAAGCAACCAATTTCTTTATAAAAATTCCTTTTTATGTTAGGTGCAACTTATAAGTAGTTATTAAGACATGTTAGGAATGGAAATAAATCAAAATCAGAGGTTCACCAGATGTTTGGATGTGCATAAATAAGAGACACGATTAATGTACTGCAAAATGCTAAATAAATTATGTTATGCAAATTACAGCTGATGTGATTTAATAGCAAATTACATGATTTATATCAAATTAATGTTCTGTGTTGTTATAAAAGCAGAACAAAAAATCCACATTTCTTTAATCTCATTATTTAGACAGTGGACAAAACAATCCAAAGTTGTCCATGTAATTCTATGATAAAACAACAAAAACCCTAAAAATCTGGAAACAGATGAATCTTTGCACACATTTTATTAGCTTACATAAAAATCTCTAATCGTTTGTTTGCAAACTCGAAACAATCAGGAGCTGAACAACTGAAATTGGCACACAGGTGCAGCTAAGTTCCCTGCAGGTTCTTATCTATATCAGATATTATAACATCACCATGTTGTCAAAGAACCGAACATCAATGGGTCAAAATGACCTATTTGTAGCATTTACACCTAAAGCACCTACAGCATTATATCATATCCCATATCATGGGAACACCCATAGTTTCACAATAATAACATTTAAATTATACCACAAAACTTGATTTAAGCATTATATATATTATATTATAATTATAATATATACTCATAAACACCTAACAACAGACTAAAATCCCAAAACTAGGATGTTTATTTATTAGTGCATTTAAATGAATTTAAATATCTTGTTTTGTCCATTTTCAACTATCTAAACTTATCCATGTAATTATAGCATAAAACAAGAACCCTAAAAGTCAAGGAACAAGAAGGTTTTTTGCTTAAAAATGACATACACATCCAAGTTATCCATCCATGTTAAACTACAGCTATAGTGGGCTATAGCTATAACCCACTATAGCTGTAGTTTTCCCACAAGAGGCCAAACCTTCCAGCCTAAAGAGCGCTATGAAAGAAAAATAACTGTGGGGTACGTTGCACAATAATGGCTCAAATGAACATTAGAAGCCAAGCTACCAAACTGCTCATATTCCTTAAACATAAAATGTGGGAAATTAGTGCATTAAGCATGCTGAGCCGGTGCCAAAAATATGCACAGAATTGATGAGGTGTCACTTTCACTAAGAGTCACACAATTGCACCGACAAGAGCCTCTCTGATCCCTCCCTTCCTGCCTGTCTGCCACCAGTGAGGCCCAAACACTGTGATTTGCATGGTCTGCACAATAAAGAAATGTCCTTGATTTAAGGAAAGGTTGCCTTGCTCTTTTCAGCCCTGGAAAACACTATTGGCATGCATACCATAACACCAAGAGAACCATCTTTTTTTGCTAATTTCTTTTTCCCCCCCACAATTTTCTATCATCCTGCCAAGAATCCACGGAGGAATATGCAGGCCAGTAACACAACATGGTCCTTTTTCTCTCAAATATGTCTGTTATGATTTAATTTGGTAATAAATGACAAGACATGCTAACAATTGTGGCCAACAGCGTTCATGAGCAAATGCTTAGACTTACACTTTGAGATCAATTTCAAAGCCATGTTAATTAATTTAGAATGCTTACAGCACAATGCAGGTCAAACAGGGCAAACAAGTTACAACACCAGCCAATTAGAAACACACACACATTGTACGTTTTTTATAACTACAGCTGGGCTATTGAGAAAGATATGATAGAGAACTTAATGAAGACTGGAAGAGAGGTGTAAGAAAAGTCACGAGTATGGAAGTGATGAGTACAAGGATAGATGCTTTGGTCTTACTGTATTAATCAGCGCCGTAAGATATCTTAATACCCTCATAAGTGTTTTCTGAAAAGACTGACTACACAAAGTCACTGTGAAATAATATTTAATTGTATGTTACTGACAGATTGTCTTTTTGAATATCCTTTTTCTAAGAAACGGGCCTGTCTGGTACCTTATCATCTGGTTGTTTTTCAGTCAATTAACTTTCATCATTGCAGATGACTGTATTTATGTGGTCACAATTTGTTAATCAAGAGCATGGATGGTTGATTTTTGCATATTGGTTTTAAGATTTGTCATGGAGTGTATTTAAATCTAATTGCTACCAGTTATTCTCTGTAAAGAAGAAAGTTTTTCATGTATCAATAGTGAAAATGAAAGCGATAAATTCATCAACGTATCCCCTGAGAAAGAAAGCAGGCTGACAAATGAAGCAACACGAGTCCCTGCTAGGGACTTGTGTAGATGTTGGTCTGCGCTCTAAAATACTGCCATAGAGCAAATCAATTACGCTGTGGATAATGGATCATAAAGATTGCTGAAAATTACATTTATTATTGTTTTCAACATTTTAGCATGCTTTATTTTTTTAATTTGGGATGTGTCTACATGGGTCTGGATCTGGAAAAAAAGTCTTGTGGTAAACACTGATTACTTTCCAGAGAGACTTCAAATTCCTGTATAAATGATATTTTTTTTAATGTCTAGCACCATAAATAAATGATGACCAAAAACTGTCTGATCTCTTGGTAAAGGATAAGGAAAACAAAGGCCATCTCTAACATCTTAAAAAGCAAAACATTTATATGGGAAAAAAGTACAATGTGGTATGTCATCCTTACCTAATGTGATGCAAACATGAAACACTTTCATTCTGCCAGTGCAAAACACTATTTACGTGTTCGCTGCTTGCTGAACTCGCTGGGTGAAGTTTTGTGAATAAAACTTACAAGTGACATTAACAAACAGGGTTTTCATGCACGACGAGCGCTGCCAAATCTCTAGTAAACACAAATTACAGGCTCGGAGACATGTTTCAGTTTAAAAGTGAGGTTAAATAAAAAGAAAATCCACTGCACAACGTGCTGCAACAGAAACCAGTGAATTATCTTTGTTGGCAATAGTACATCTAAAAAAATATCACAGGAAACTGTGTGTCAATATAAGATGAAGATGGACTTTAAATTTCAAATATAGTTATTAATGCAAATACAAATTCTTGCAAAGTAATGATACATGCTGAAACAGGTGTAATGTGAAGTGGGAGCACAAGAGCTAGAAATAAACCCTAATAGGTACATTTAAAAATCACACTTTCACTGTCTTCATATGTCATATTTAAGCATGTAACGTATACCAGCATTGTTCAGTGTATTTTGGTGTAAAAGTGAACATCACAGGTAGCAGTTGTTATTTCAGAGAGATTTCATATGATTTATATGTCTGAAAAGGGCCCGAGAGAACAGTGTCTTATGTACGGCTATCTTTGAAGAGAGATGGATTTAGTGGAAAGAGGTATGATTAGCAATGCTGTCCGTACCTCATTAGTGTTCCACCGGTGTCTCTCCTTTGGCAGCGACGTGCATTTTGGTAGACATTCAAGCAGCTTCTTGGGCAGGTATATTTTCAAATGTCCATGTTCATCTACAAAAAGAGCATGATAAAAAAGAATATTTAGCACAAGCTCGCCTACCTTATTGACTTGCTCATATCCCTCTTTATCAGTCTGCAAGTCTCTCAGCAGCAAAACGCTGACAGTAAAACAACTATCCCCAACTGAATTAGGAAATTAATCTAAGGATAGAGTATTGCATACATTTTATTTTGTGGTCGACTAAATTATTTTACTGTGAAATGCATTCTATCGGGGGAGCTCACCAGAAATTTTTCAGTGTCAACTTGTAAAGGCTGTATCTATTCATTATTTAAACACAATAAACACCCTTGAGTGATTTCATAGTGTATGGGGATTTGGGAATCTGTGTGCTGCACAAATAATGTGATATATTACTCAGGGAAATAATTACAATTACCAGGCCCAATGCTTACATCATAATGTATGTTGTTCAATTTACTTTTCACAATCAGTTCACAAGAATTAGGAAACAGTAGACCCTTTTGCATGGATGCATTCAAATGTTCATTTCATTCCATCGCTGTTTTCTTGCTTAAATATGCAGATAACTTAAGCGTGGACAAATTATATTTGCTTAGGGAGCGAAAAAAACAAAACAGATTAAATTAACAATATCATAAAGAAATCTAATATAAACAGCTATATGTTAGAATTTGTAAATTACATAAAAATAAGAATATTCTAAGCACGGATATTACAAGTGATAACAAGTTTAAACAAAAACAGGAGAAATTGTCAGTGTATCCATTTGTATCAGTAACAATAATATACAATTAGATGGAACAAAATCGGAACAGTCTATGTGGGAAAAGGGAACAGTTCATTTGTGTGGATGGGGATTTGTATAAGGCTGAGAGAATAGTCTACAATCAAGAAAGGGCAAAATAAGAAGTGTCTAGTATCTGTAGCTGCCAGTAAAGTTTGCATTATTCCTGTCCTCTATTCATATAGACTTTAAGCTTCTTCTCTCTTTTTTTCTAATGGATTTAAAGTCTGTTACACTGTAAATCTTGGATGTTGAGCTGTTTAATCCAGGTAATGTCCCAGCATGTGCAAATAAATCTGTTATTCAGTGCTTATGAGTTCAAATTAAATGTAAATACATTCACTAAATGTAATGCAAAATACAGCATTTATCCGTAATGCAATATAGTCTGAAAATATAGAAGAACAAGAAGCAAACATCACAGACTGAGCTGCATTCTTTCACATTTATATAACTGTAGGTTAGGCGTAATGGGCAAGTAAAGGGGGAGACTGGAAAAAAAAGCCTGAATATGAGTGCTGACTATGGATCCCTGGGGTAGCTGATATCAGACAAATAGAGAAAAAGTTCAACCAAAGCAAAACACCACTATAAAGCCAATACAAATAATCCAGTAGTGCACTTCATTATGAGACTATACCAAAAGTGTCTGCAGCCTGCTTGCTGTATATCTCTGCAAGAGTGCAGTGCAACTGCCCAGAAACATCCAAAGAGAAAATTCAACTCAGCTGATCCATAGAGATGGATCCCAAGAATACCATAATCCATAATGTGGAACGTCATCACTCCCAAAGGAATGCAAGCATATCTGTGGTATCCGCTATATCCGTCTGTACCTATTATTTTACATGTAGCCTCATGTAGACCCTGTTTTATGTGAGCTTCACAGGTATTTGTAATGATTTTTTTCACCCAATTAAGAATCGCACACAGCATCTGCTCCTAGGTACCACCAGAGTAGTTTCACTGTCAAAACTAGATAACATGCTGCAAGTGAATGATCAGAGGCAGAGACAAAAGATGAAAAGAAGCTGTTTTATGTGGATACTCGTTCTCGGAGCAACAACTTCAAATGTGAGCAAGAAACAGATTTAAAAAAAACACATTAAATCCACACTCTGATACCTCACAGGTCAGTAGAAAGTCTTAACCATCGCCCTTCCTAAAAGATTTGCTGTTTAAAGCTCACATCCGTACATACGAAGAGTCCGTCTCTCCTCAGATTATTCGGGAGTTAATGCTCCCCTCTGGCACACCCTCGTATGACACCATCAACACCAGGCTCAAGTATGTCGAGGATTTCCTCACCGAGAGAGTTGTGATAGAAATCTACTGTAAGAGGATATGTCTGCTCAACCTGCCAGCAGGCTGAAATATTTTGGATGAGAACAGCATTGAGGACCTTGACAGATGTAATAAAATCTCCCACTTGGTTTTAATCATTTCATAACCTTAAAATCACACCGGTCATTGCACAACGTGTTTTCGAGCAAAGCACCTTTGGTTCTACAACTTTGCCAGAGACCACTGAATTATGCAAAAAGCATCTCGGCTCAGTATGCCGCGCACATGAAAAGGGTGACACAACTGCAACATAACTGCTTTCTACTTTGAAAATGCCAGTCTTGTATTTGTCAGCTAACAACCCCCCAAGCGTCAAAGCAACCTATGTAAACCCTGCAAGACTAACAAGGTGTTAACTGGATCTCTCCTAATCCCTTAACCTTACAAGGATGCCTCTGAAATCAGGTTACCACCAAACTGGAGAATGATTAGATTACTAATGTGCTACATGTAAACATTCTGAATGTTAAAAGCATTTCGCCATTTTTATTTTGGTGTTAACAAATCTTTCAATCCTCTGTATTTAATTTTAAATCAATATATCATACATGCAGTGCATTTAGAACAGTTTCCCCGGGACAATGCATTTGAATGAGACACACTCTGTGGGCTTTAACTGCTGACTTTCACTATTTTTCAGTCAGCGTAATGTTTCTGACTGGCCGATTCAGTCAGCTGACCTCAATCCAAGTGAGCATGTGTTACACTTGCTGAAGACCAGACTGAAGGCAAAATGTCCCCAAAACAAGCAAGAAATTAGTATGGCTGCAATACAGACCTGGCAGAGCATCTCCAGGGAACTTGCCAAGTATCTGTTTATGTCTACAGATCGTGGATTTCAGTTATTCATTGACAGCAAAGGATTTGCAACTAAACCTTTAACAGTAGTACTAACTGATCTATGAGAAAAGATATAGGTTAAGCTTTATTAACTTTAATACTAAATCTTCATAATGTCCAAATTAAGCCAGACAGAAAACACAAAGAAATTCTGCTGCTTTTATTTAATATTTGACATTAACATCATTCATTCAGTGGACCGGCGATAATGTTTTTTTTCCTTCCATTTTAATATAAACTGGAGAGAAACTAGGCATTTACTATGGAGGCTATTATTAACACCAGGTACAAAAACGCCAGAGACCTTACAGTACCAAAACATCAGATTATATATAGGGCTATTGTCTCTGGGTTTTGAATGACTGCATTTCTTTGACGAACAGGTTAACTACTGTCATGTTTCAAACAGCGTTCTGTGCTTTTTGCTGTTAAATAAACCATGTTTTTTTAGATGTGGCACTTCCTCAGATGCTCAGTTTTGGCCTTCTCTAATCTGGGAGTCCTTGTCTAACTTGAATGGGGTCTTTTAAAAAACATTTCTTACAAGGCTCTTAAACACACAAAAGTGAACTCTTCATTACTGAGGTTTCCTTTTACAGCACTCTAATAACTCTAAACTCTTTTTGTTCTGTCACCTGCTATTTATCAGAACTTACAATATTTCAGCTACAGTATGTCTTTCTTCCACCGGGCATTTTCACTGATGCAAAGGAGAAACCGTGAGCGTTCCTACAAAGTATTGTTTACTAATTAAAAATCTGTCCATTGCGGAATGTGGAATGGATATCTTGTATATATCCTGTAGTTTGTGTGTGATACAAAAACAGCCCTGAGGGGGCCTAGCAGGTTTAGAGAATATAGACAAGCTCTTCTTAATCAAATTGCCTGATTTGATCAGTGGATAAACAGGAACTTACCCACTAAAATTTGGCTTTGAGAATGTAAATGTAGCTCTTTTTTCTTAACCAGAAGTTGATCAAAGTCTATAAACAACTCTACTTCTTTGCTTTTCCCATGGAACCCCTGTAAGGTTTAATATTTATTTTGGAGTTTAAACAGCAGCCTTAATGACTGCCTGTACATTAGCCAAGAGAAGGATCTACAGAAAACTACTATTTGGTTGTAAAACACTAAAGTGCAAGACAGGCTGATACCAGAGCTTGTTACACGAGAGGATGTGCTGAGCTGAGCTGGCACACTGGAGCCAATTACATTCTAGGTCTTGATGAGTGAGCTCACATACAAAAGGCTAAACGGGGAGAGGAATGCTTTTCAATATAGAGACTAGAGGTCTGCAGCTTTCATGTTGCCACCACAGGCCATGTATGAGCTGAACAGTGGCAGTCTGTGCATGCTGCTGTATAATTTACATCACCCTTTGACGAATGGGTATAAAGATATATATATATCTCTGTGATGATGTTTGGATTATCGCTGATCCTGGCTGCTAAGCAAACACTTGGGCCAAATTTAAGGGTATCTGTCATGCTAGCTTGCTCCAGCCCCACCCTAGAGATGAGAGCGAGGGTCATGAGACTGGAAAGGCTGACAAAAACAAATCTTTAATCAATATCTGAGCCCTGAACGCAAAACCCTCTCTCTTCCGTCTCTGTCTCAGAGCGCACTGGGAGTGACAGTTTTTCTTTTTAATCTGTGCCCACATTGTGGAGAAATAGCAAGCTAATGTTTTGGCTATAGATCATTCAACAAATCGCTGCTGGTGGTGCATACCCAAAGTAACTTTGAATGCAAACATTTTCCACAACAGTTCAGTGGCTAATATGGCTTATGGATGTGAAGAGGAGTCTAACTGTTCTTTTGTAGTTATACCTAGAACACATGGGAGGTGAATCAGAGAAGAACAAACAGTCATGTGGATAAATATTTGGCCCTCGTCTCTGTGCAGTAAGAAGTGCTCTGAAACTGAATTAGGTCTATGGCAGTGTCTGTTATCATTATGTTGTTTGACAGCCATCCACTGGGCTGGACCAAAAATTGAAAAAAGACTTTAGCTTAGAAATTAGTGTGGTTAGGCAAATGAGATAAGTTCAGACACATTTCATCAACTGAGGTGACAAAATGTCAAGCGAACAGAGGCAAAAATGTGCTTTTTTATCCACTACAAAGCGCTGTATTCAAAAAACAAATTAGTAGTGCTGTACTGAAAACAAAAAACAACATATGCAAAGAGGTTTTGCCTTGATGCAGACTTCCACATGAAAATTGCAATGATGGTCACATCTTGATCACTTAAACATCCTTGAAGAAATACGTGCATTTATTATGACTTTTTATTAAGTAAAGGGACATTTCTCAAGACTTCCTGAACACCATTTAATGTGTGGTGCTTTCATTTGTTGCATCTTTTGAAACTAGCAGTGATGTTTTTTTCCTAAAGCAGCTAATTTTCCAACTGCTTCTAAAGGAATATAAAAAATTAACTGCATTATGTTTCAGTTTGTAGGTAAGATATCCATGGGCTATGAAAACATAAAAGCACAGGCCTGCTAAAATAGACAGGAAGGAAGAAAAGTATAAGATATATATGCTTTCTATCTGTAGCATGCAGACAAATACTAGAGCACACATGCAGTTAATGCATGCACAGACAGTAAGAAAATTCATGAAATGCGTAGAGAAATGTATAATGTGTTGTATGTCTCATGCAGTAGATATAATGACCAGACATACAGAAGGTGACAGAGTGGACCTACAGCTCACACCATCGGTAGAAACGGGGAACATGTTAGCTTGATGAAAATCCAGACAAAGTGTGTTCAAATGTGAAGCAGAGATGAACTTATGCAGCCAGGGGGAAATGGTCAACTGATAACACGCTGGAAACTAAAACCAATTAATCTAGTTGTGAGATGTGAAAAAAATGAAGAGGAAAGAGAAAAAGTGGGCTTAACCTGCATGAGTCTATGGCCAATGCATTTACTGTAACGGGATATTGGTTTCAGTAGCCTAAAGATGTGTACACATTTCTGTGATCCATCTAATCCCCCAAATCCTTGCACAAACTATTTTTGGTCAAACGCTGTGATTTCCACATTCATTTAACAATTCTGACAGCTAAAATGGCTTGTTTCTAAAAAAAATTAATCGACTGCTGATCTTTAATTAACTTGATACAGCTTTAAATATATCACACAACAACAAAAACGATTTTCTCAAGTTTCTCTTTTATTTCCACACAGAAAATCTAAATTCACTAATTAAACTGATTTGAAATCTCTAATCTTAACGGGCTTGAAATGTTTCCAAATATTACAAAACCACTATTTAATTCATGCAGACCTTTAATCTATATCACTGATTAGGCTGTACCTAAAAGAAAAAGTGGTTGCTCTTGTCCAGTAGTGAACCAAACACTTGATTAGACGGGAGTCTATAGCCAAGCACTTGTGGGAGATCCTGAGCTGAGCTTTAAAACAACACAGGACAATTTAAGTAGTGTCAAATTTCCCTGGCAATAACGACAATAATGCCTATCGTCCAGGGGCTGGTCTCCCCACAGCCTGATGGCTCTTGATGGGAACACAGAGAGGAGTATGTAGACGCAGACTTAAAATAGCTATGTTTTAGTGTAGGACGGGGAAACCAATTATCTTTATCATTTGGCCCATAGCCTGTTCGATAACACTCTTACATCTAGTGAAATTACAAACTGCCCACGAGCAAAAAAAGTGAACTGGTGAACTTCGCTATAGCACAGCTATGGTACTATAAACCTAAAGCAAAGAGACCATTATACGGCGTCTAGTGAAAGAATCAAGGATGGTTGTTTGACCGGGAATGCACACAACAGCTGTTGTAAAAAATGCTAAAGGTTTTTTTTCCCCGCTGGGAAAGGGAGAAAGCATCTGCATGCCAGCGAGAGATCTGAATAGGACTGAATCTCACTGGGAACATTTTCTTATGCCGTTGTGCTACAAGATGCAACATGTGCAGTATTGCAGCTTTCACTATTTACATTTACACTGTTTACATTACCTCAATGGCCATATGCTGGACACACTCTGTGTAGTTAATAGTATACTATAATGTAGCATAATAAGCAAAGACTGTCAAAAAGTCAAACAGCTCAAAAAAAAGCCTGCGCCTATTACTGAAAGTTCAACAAACATGTACACATGGTTAACTGCCTGCAACAAACTGAAAATGACTCTTTATGTGTTCTCAGCCCTCACCACGCTCACCCATCCATAAAAATCCCATCTCAAGGAGAGCAGAGGTGAGGTCTCTCTCTCACTCTCACTCCCTCTCTCTTGCTCTTGTTCTCTTTCTGTTTTTTCCCTCTAGCTTACACATGCACACAAACAAAACCCTTCTTTCTGTATCATAACTACTCCCACAATTACTCAGACGATTACTCAGATCAATGGTTTACCTGCTTGTTTGAGCTCTTGTATTCTGCTACAGAGTGTCCTGGTAGGCAGAAAACCCTCCAGGCTGAACACATTAAACGGGGTGTCTGACATGGGAACAGGATACTGTAATACCATGCAATAACATGAGGGAAAACAGCAACACTGGCAAAACGTATTGTCAGTCACAGTTGTCACACATGAAAGGGTAACGCAAAAGTCTATCAAAAATGTTCCCGTTACAGTCTGCATCACTGTTTCATAGATCTGCACTGGCACTCCCTTGGCATTAAATCTTTCAAAACATTCTCTGTTAAAAATACCAAAAAGATCTGGTGCAGCAAAGCTCTTCCAGTGACACATATCGAGTGAAGAGTCTAACAAGGGGTTGGGGGTGATTTCAGACTTACTATTTAGAAATGACAATACATGAGCACACTTAATTACCCAGTCTCTAGCCTAGATCAACAGAGTCTCCCAGCAGTGAAGAGACTGGTGTATTCATTAACAATGAAGGCACTCCTTTTTGCAGAGGAACAATCTGCTTTAGAGGGGACCGTTTTTTTCAATGGAAAAAGACAGAGGCTAAAATTCAGGCAATGTTCTCTAAAGAGGAATGAAGGGAAAATCACCACAAATAAAGTCAACACTTTGGCCTATATTTCTGATTGACTTGTTTTGGTCATGACAGAAAATAGCGCTTGTGCACAGACTTGTAAGCGCACTGAACCAATCCCTACAGAAGCTGGCTTTTACAAGTCATAAAAACCTCCTCTATGATGTCTGATCTAGAGTTCTGATCGAGTGCAAATGAAATGAGAGGGAGACAGAGACGAATATTAACCCATAAAGGAAAAATATATAGGATGCTATTTCTTTTATATTTGGTCATACACTATTTATTTTTCCAGCATTTTTACAACATACCGTTAACCTGACTTGATACCCCTCCATCAAATACAGGTTTAAGAAAAGCAAAGAAAAAGCAAGTCCTGGGTCATAATTGATGGATCAAAGCGTAAGCTTTCTCTCTGAGGGTCTGCTCAGGTCCTGATCCCCTGGCCTCAACCTGAAATCACTCTTAGTTAACGACAACACTTCAACTATTGACAGCGTGATCCTGTAAAGCAGACACTTCAATCAACAGAACAGCCGGAGGTGGTGTTGTGTTGGAGAAGAATAAAAGAGGGAGGGGGCATGGGGACGGATGAAATCAAGAAGTAAATAAATGAATTGATGGATGAATAATAGATTGGCCAGCTAGTGGCCTCTTGCAGCAGCAATGCAGTATTAATAACTGACTCTTACTGTTCGTCTCTGTGTCATCACTGATATTCTTAGGTGGACCATGGCCAGCATAACACACTGCTGATCTGTACATTCGATCCGGATTACGAACTTTCTTCAGTCCTTCAGGAGGCAAAGAGAAAAGTAGAGAAAATCGAGGAAAAGAAGCATTCTCCCAGCCTGTGATACCTAAGCAAACTCCCCCATGCAAGCAACATCAACAGAAACTACACACAGTTTTTTGAAATGCATTTAAAACACACAAGCTGTTGGGAAAAATGTGATGGGAATAATAATAACACCAACAATAATCAGGGTAATAATACATATTGAATTTGTCTATTGGTTGTTTAAAACAGTGAAGCTTTCCATCAACTCAATCTTTTTCTCTCTACAAGGAAAATGCCCCTTGATATAGGTTAGTATAGCTCTGGCCTGTTTTGATATGGGTCAGTAACACTTCTTATTGTGTCATTGGTGAGCTGGAAGAATCAATACAATCAACCAGTGGAGACCCTGCAAAGCTGTCGGTAAAGGTCTATTACATGCAGACGTCTCAGCAACCACAGACTGGACGTGGGTCCCACCCATCCATACTTCACTGATTCAATTAAAAGCCTGGGAAAAAATGTAGCTATATCCTGATTCCACACAAAACTGGCAGAGCAAGTCGTCTGGCATCACGAGGAGGTTAAATTCATCCTTCTTTACAAAACAGCAGAGAAATATTTATGCCATTGCTGCACAAGCACTTTTGTAAGTTAATGGCTGACTGCGTGTTTACTTGATGTTTTCCTGCTGCTTCACCCTGAACTTTGAGTGAAATGATAAGATCGTGAAACTTTTCAAACTGTGCCTGCGTTAAAAAAATGAGAAAAAGCCCTTCCTACACGGGCAGAAACCGCAGGCCTTATTTACTACATTTCAAAAAGCAACCTTTATTGACTGTTTGGATTAGTCTTGGGTTTATGCAGGTTAACACACCTGTATGAACTTTAAGTGTGAGTAAACACTCCCTTCATCATTGGATTTGCAATTACCTGATTTTATATTAATCAAAGTGTGCTACATGATTCTGGTAGGCTGGGAAAAATACCATAAGATTTCAATTCAGAGGTTAATATCATGATTGCATTTTCACATGGTGTTTTCTTTTCTTTACAAACCTCCTTGTTTTATTTCTCACATTTGGCTGTAGTACTGAAATATCTATATGGAATTTCTGCTCTAGCGGATTCATAAGACCACTGGCTGTAGTTTTATCCAGACCAGTGTCAGTGTGAGACATATCAAGCATGTCCTTTCAGTGCCCTCCAGGCTTTGTACTTAAAGTAACGGACACACAGAGCTTTTTATGAGTGTGAAGGGGGAAAAAAAATAACCCCAAGGGGATAGACGATCAGTTAGGCTGGAGAGAAATACCCCAGGATGTAAACATTACACCACGACGTGAGGCTGGGTCATGGCCCCTGGGTTTAACACAAGATGTAACCCTCAGTTGTTATGGGCCATCATAAGACCTGCCAAACAGCTAAGAGCGATCGGCGCTGCCCGCATACCACAAGGACAAAAGGTTAAGGAAACACTGTTGAGCTCTCTTAGTGGCAGCCAGACATTCAGGAACACGTCATGTAAAAACTGTAAAAGCTGTGTTCGTTTAAACGTTTTACATTCCTGCTGAAAAGCCAAAAAGACTTGGTTCAAGTGGAATGATTCACGACAGCTTTATGTAAAAGCTTTAACGGCCAGGTATGCATGAGAGTATATAGCGTTTACATGAAGGTATGAAGCACTCTCTGTCTCTTTATGCCCCCCTTCCTCCTCCTTTTTCCACTGACCGGCCTCATAGGAACTCTGAAAATAACTTGACCGGCTCAGCAATGGGACTTTCAAGTCAAGGTTTGCAGTGAGAGCTCCTCGTGTTGGGGGAGACATCGCGATTATCAGCTACAGTCTATTTGCTAAGTTCAGCTATGTAGATGAATTCATTAGGACTATACACCATAGTGAAGTCATTACTATCACAAAACCAGATGTCTTCATTTTTTTTTGTCATAGCCGCAGACTGATCCCTCATGTAAGTGCGCTTCTGTAGCTCAATACCACCCCCTGGTGGGACTCGCTTTAGTGGTTGGCACACTGACATCCAAACAACTAAAATCCCAGCGTTTTATCATCTCTCCTCACATGGACCGAGACAATTTGAAACATTACAATAATTCTACATCAAAAAGAATTTGTGTTTGAGGTTACTGACACCAAAGACTGACAGATGCCTGTTTAATTTTAAACCCTGCAAAAAAAACATAAAGAACAGCTCAGAAACAGCTGGACCATTTTTTTTTAAATTAAAAAATGTTGTCTTTCTCAATTCAAGCAGCCAGTTTAAAAAAGAAAAGAAAAAGAAAAACCTAGAGAGACTCTTTTCTGCACCCTAAAGCTCTATATAAATCAGCAAATATATATAAAAAACAAGAACATATGATTTGAATTATCTACCACTGTATTCTGTTCAATAAAAAAGTTAGATAATTATCAATAAATCAATTAAAGTAACAATAGCAAAAACGTATGAATACACACAAACTATAACATGTAAATAATCAGGCGTTTAATTCTAAGATCATTGTTGAAAATATATATTTTAACATATACACATTTCATCTGTATCAAAAACACTGAGATTGTAAATAAGTAACTGGCTCCAGCCAGCTTCAAATACCATTATCAGTGAATAGGCGCCAGGAAAACCGGTCCGTTTAAAAATCATGGATCACATCTTTATTTTCATGCAGGCGTTGTTTAATTACTCACCCAAAAAATCCATGGGCCTGTCTGAATGAGATCAAATCTCTTATGCATATGGGTTGCAATAAAATATTCCACTAAGAAGGAAAATAATTAAGTCTAGTGCATTTCATTTCAAGTTAGCAAGCCGTGTGAAGTCAGCTGAGGAGGGGAGGGAAGTCTTCGTTTTGTCCTATCTGTAAAGTAGTGTAATGGGCAGGCAGGCTGCTGGAAATCCTACTCTCCATCCTCCCTGCTTCCTCCGGTGTGATGGCATTTCAAGTGCGATAGGGCATTGCGAGCGGAGTAGGCATCACAACGCTTTGATGCCCGTGTTTCGGACCAAATATAGGCCAAGTAGTATTAATTGGCATTTGGAAAACGGAGGCTAATATTCGCTCGTTTAAAAACAATACATCACTTCTGGCTCATAAACACTATCCGCTGAAAGCCGAAGAAATTTCTCGCGCTTCAAGAGGTGGGGGACTAAACGACCCTCTCCAAGAGGAGAAAGAAAGAAAGAGAGATAAAAAACAAGACTTACAGGCTACATTTTAAATCAGACATGTCTTAATAATTAGCCTATTGTAATGCCGTCAAAACAAGCTGCAAAAAGCGGCTTGAAAACAGAGCCGTATTGACATATAAACTAACACAACCAAGCCGCTTTTAAAGCTGGGTAATAAGGGAAGAAGTTGGTCGATGCCAATGACATGTTGTCATTAACTTAGCCTTGTTGTTAACAACTTGAATTGCTCGTCATTTGACAAGGAACCCGAGCACAATAAACGGTAAACACGGCACTTTTGCCACGCTATTCGTCCCAGTGGCGTGCTTTTAAATGTGGGCTACGATGGGAATAGTAGCTTGGCTAGAATGCAAGCTAATATTAGCTGGCTAGGTGATGTCTCCACGTTTTAGCAGCCTATTCGGAGGAAAATAGCGGAGCCGCTTTCTACCGAAAATTTCTCCGCTCGGCTTCACGCGTGTGTCATTTCCGCACGGAGTTGCAGCTCTTCCAAAACCCACACCGCGGTCATACTAGTAAATTAATCCCATTATATTTCTCTTACCTTCCGGCTTGTTTTCGGCAGCCATTTCCCCTTCACGCGCAACATCCTCCTCCTCCTCACGACCGTGGGTACCACGCGCGTGCACGGCGAGGACAGCACGAGGAGGGACCGGAGGAGCAAGCGGCGAGTCGGTCCGACCGAGGCGAACTTATCATTGGCTGTGAGGCGGTGACTGACAGAGAGGCTCCGGGATGAAAAACAACACATCTCACCTCACCTTGGCACCACCAGCCGTATTTTGTTAGGGTTTTTTTTTAAATATAAATATTTTTATTTAATATATTTTTACAGCTCAGAGGCAATGCTGGTCTTTAAAAGACAGTATTATAAAAAGGGAAAGAAAACTTTAATGTCTGGCAGGTTGCTTTCATAATTTTCCTTCTTTATTTATTTATTTTTTTAGAAACTGATTAGACTGTGAATATTAAATGCTTCCCTTTTGAGCCACCCCACCCAAGTTGTTTTACACTGTCATTTCCGAGTGACGCAAAACCAATTATTAGAAGAAATTAAGTGTCTAATGTTCTTCATTAATTGTTTTTTAATCAAAGTCTGCTTATCTAATCTGATACTGGAGACACGAGCTGGTTCGTACAACTAATAACTGGAGGTTCAGCCTCAGAAAAGAAAAAAGAGAGAGAATTTTCCATAATCATCCATCATGGAGCACTTTGTTTTAAGTTTCATTTTCCCGTATTTAAGACACCGAGTTTGAGTTGAAGACAAATATGCAGCCCTGTAAAGAAACAAATGATAAAGCATTTGAGACATATTGGACAGTTCTCTGCGCAGACTGTCAATCATGTGTCCGTTTACATTGGGGAGCCTGCAGACTACTTTTTCCCCTGTAGGCCTGTCTAAATGATTTCACCACAATACTGAAAACCGCATTGATTTCCAGGAGATGTGGATACCACCTCTTGTTTCACCATGAGGGAGGCTGCCGGCGGTGGAGTCCATGTAAACAGCTGTTTCTGGTCCAGAGTTAACTTTTAACTCTACCCGCTACATGCCACGGAGGATTTTCTTGTAACTGCTATCATTATGGCGCAATCACACATACTTGACAATATACGTTAAATGGCTAGAGGCAATCTAATTACAGATCACTGTGCTTAATCGCTTCAACTGCGGCACTCCACTCAAGGACAGCCTTTAACAGGCTGCTGGCCGTCAGCGTTGAAATGCAGTGTATAGTTTGAGGTGGTGCTGAAAGAACAGCTCCTCTGCTGCCTGCTGCTGCGCCTTGTGCAGTCAACGGCTTGTTGTTATTGCGAGGAGAGTAATTAATGAAAGACCTAATGTGATTTTCTTCACCCCCTGCCTTAATTGCTTCTATGGCTGAATGTGATGCAGGCAATATTCCTTTAGAATTAAGGCATACACGTTCCCTCTAAAATGAGCAATATTCATTTTCTCTCACATAAAAAAGAACATTCGGTGTATATACATAATATTTCTCCCCTGCACGTTATTTAGCCATTATATAGTATCATTTGCAAAACTGAAATAAAATAAATCAGGTTGAATGAACACTAAAGTAACTTTAAAGTAAATTCGCGGATGGCTGCAGTGCAAAAACAACAACAACAAAACAAAAGCAAAAAAAAAGCCGGGTTACTTCATAATTCTTTCCTACGCATTATTCCTCATAAGCACATCAACTGCAATTAATGAATTCAAACTTAAATATGCACAGGACCGCGTCGCAATGTGTCAGCATTTAGGAAACGGCCGCGGAGTTGTCGCTCATCCCAACACCAGGGGGCGACAGAGCGCGAAGAGGAGACTTGGAGCGACATAAGTGGCACAAAGAAGAGATGACCGGGTGTGAACATGGCGTCTCCCTTAGACGATGATGAGCTCGCCAGTGATGATTATTATTCCCTGCTAAATGTCAGAAGAGAGGTACAATATGCAGCTGGGATCTGAATGATTGCGTGTGCGGATTCAGCATCGGTCGTCCTATAAACTTTATACTGCTGTTATTAAAGCGTTGCTCCCAAACATAGATGAAACATTAGCTAGGCAGCTAACTAGTGACCCTCGACATTGGTTAACTCTTCGGTTGTTTCAGTGAGCACAGAAGGGTCGTGGGTGACAGCTTTGGCAGCGTAATATGTTGCTTGTGCAGGACAGAGAATCGGTGTGTTTATGTGGCAATCTAAGAGCTGATGTTTCCGGACTGGCAATTGTTTTATTTTCAATTTCACATGTATGTCATGTACTTTGGAGAGTGCTAAGTAGCTAATGTAACTTCGGAGCTGCAGCATGCAACACGCAGTGCTGATTATAGTATAGATGGACTTTTTAAGTCTGCAGGAATCGGACGTTTTTGGTCGTGATTATTTACTTGTAGCAGCAAAAAGCATCGTGTTTATCTGAAAATTCGTTATGCAAAAGAAAACCATTTGCTGGCAGGCTAAAGTGTATAAGTATACTGAACTATAAATGTTATTATAATTTCCACATTCTTAAGCAAGGAAGGTAAAAACTGATTCCGAATCGGTTATAAAAATATCACTCCGAGTGATTTTAAAACATAAAATATGCTGGGGTAATGGTAGGCTAGATTACATTTTTAAAAACAATTTTTAATCCGCGTTATGTTATGTTGTAACTATGCTGTGCTCTCTTTTTTTCCCCTTCAGGCTACGCAGGAGGAGCTGAAGGCGGCATACAGACGATTATGCATGCTCTATCACCCAGACAAACACCGGGATCCTGAACTAAAGAGACAAGCAGAGCACCTTTTTAACCTTGTACACGAAGCTTATGAAGGTAAGAAGAGTATTGATCCCATTTCCTTTTGATTCCTTTCTCAACCCTGTGTTGAACTGCTGATGCTCTTGAGTATGTTTTGACGTAGAGAAAGCATACTGATGGTTTATATTTTGAATCTCTTTCTAGTGCTCAGTGACCCTCAGGCACGTGCCATCTATGATATCTATGGCAAGCGAGGACTTGATGTTGAAGGATGGGAGGTGAGTCTCTCAGTGACTTGTGACTTGTTTAGACGTCTTCAGTGCCTATGACATATCCTATGTTGAGTGGCTGAGGTCGCTGCCAGCATTTATTGTTCTGTGTGATCCATTGATTGATTGAGTGCCTTGTGGTCATATTTTACATCCAGTGCCAGCAACGATAGACTTTTTTCTCCCTTGGGTCCACAATGTCTGGTGTCTTCAAACATATTTATCCCTCAAGTTTTGTACAATCAGTTAAAATAGTTTCTGCAGTCTCATTCCAGGAAATTGCTGACATTTGAGATTCCTAATAATCTGATACTGTGATTATTATTCCTTATATTGAGGCAATGATTGTTATCCTCTCACTTATAAATAAATAAATTGCAGTGAAAAAGTAGCTAGAAATGAATAGAAAGAATCAATGATAATCACTAGTTATGGGCTGTGTTGACGTGGCATGTAATTACGGGGAGGGAGGTGCATGTCAGGTTATGATGGTCTTTACATCGTAGGGTTTCAGAGGGGTTTGCGGTTACAATGTACCTACACGGTTGATTTCCCACTGAAGCATACATCACATCCATAATTAGAAAGAATGGTCGTTGTGTTGAACTATTGTTTGCTATTAAGTAATATACACTGACACACCTATAACTTCCTTTTCACGTGCGAAAAACTTCAATACCAGCTCTGTAGCGTTCTGAATTTCGACAATACCGATTACAAGAGTCAACTTATTCATTCTTAAAATACTGTATATTGAATTCATGATAAATATGACATGCATTGCTAGTCAAAACCAAGCGTAGAGTAAATTTTGTAATTAAATTTTCAGAACTCTGTGGTGTTGTGGTTTGTCTGTGTCTTTCATAGAAAAGATGCATGGTCCAAAACACAAACTCAGTCTTCAGGGGTTCACAAGCTAGTGTAATTCCAGTGCCAGTCTTATCTGTTCCAAATCAAATATGTGGATCCGTCTGCAGTGGTAACCCCATGGGAAATAAGGGAGCAGTCAAAAGTACCTTGTAACTTCTGACCATATTCATTGCAAGTTGGCAAAACAATATTCAGAAATTCAAAAAGAAAAAGCCTCCTGTCTTTGTTAGTGTTCAAATATCTCTTAGCTGGATATCGACATCTTGAGAAAGCTGATGGAAACATCAAGAGGCACGCATTAAAAAATAACATCCTTAAAAAATGTAGCGTTGGTGCCTTTGTGTGAAACTGTTCTACCTTTGCCTTCATCTAATAATGCTGGACTGTACAAAGTATGATGCAGAAAGAACAAATATTTACAGAGGAAGAATATATGGGAGAGTGATTTATATATTTATTTTTATTTATTTATGTTTCCAAGTGTAAACCTGTATCTGCAACCAGTCAGTTCTGCTCGGTTTACATTCAAATAACATATCTTCTGCCTGCAGGTGGTGGAAAGGAAAAGAACCCCTGCAGAGATTCGAGAAGAGTATGAGCGTCTTCAGAAAGAGCGAGAGGAGAGAAGACTTCAGCAAAGGACCAACCCAAAGGTATGTTTGAGGGAAGATAAGAAACCTCGCATTGAAGTGAATAAAACCCAGGAATGGTGTGCATTTTTTATGAATTTTCAATAAACACTGTATCGATTCGTGATAATTTCACAGGGAACGATTAGTGTGGGTATTGACGCCACAGACCTTTTTGACCGGTATGAAGAGGACTATGAAGATATGGTTGGAGGTGGAGTCCCACATGTGGAAATCAACAAAATGCACATATCACAATCTATAGAGGTAACTGGTTGCCCCAGGATTCTTGCTCTTCTATATATTGGATTAAGAGATGCCAATGAGTCTGTGATGGCTTTTGGGAAAGATGTTTGACTTGATGCTAATAACAGGACTCACAGTTTTATGTATTCTACTGCAGGCTCCTCTCACTACAAAAGAGACAGCCATTCTGTCTGGGTCCTTGTCAACCCACAATGGAAACGGAGGCGGCTCTATTAACCTGGCTTTGAGAAGAGTCACATCAGCTAAGGGGTGGGGAGAGGTATGCTGTGTTTTCAGTGGGCATTGCACACTCCCTAGTACTGTAAATTGCTGGGATTTGTCACAAAACAGGCGTGTGTGGGTTTTTAATAACACGCTATGACATTTTAAGATGTGAGACGTTTTTGCTGTCTGTGTTTAAACAGGTAGAGTTGGGAGCCGGAGACACTCACGGACCTTTCCTCGGAATGAAGATATTCCGCAACTTGACGCCTCGATTGTATGCTTAGAAGTGCTAGAGAAAAACAAGTCAATCCTCGATATTTTTGCAACAACGTGAACAATTTCACCGATTTCTTTATTTTGCGTGTTTTCTCAGCTTTGTGACTGCTCAGTGCGGGCTCCAGTTTTCATCTCGAGGCGTGCGTCCTGGGTTCACCACGGTGCTGGCCCGTCACCTAGACAAGAACACTATGGGGTACCTGCAGTGGCGCTGGGGGATCCAGTCTTCTATGAACACCAGCATAGTGAGGGACACTAAGAGCAGCCATTTCACCTTCGCAATGCAGGTCAGGAGCCAGGAGTGATATTTAACTGAAAATCACAGCCGGTTATCACAGTATCACCAAGATTAACGCTCACATTTTATCTCTGCAGCTTGGCATTCCTCACACTTTTATGATGATGAGCTACCAGTACAAGTTTCAGGATGAAGACCAGACGAAGATTAAGGGCTCAGTAAAGTATGTTGTTAACGAGCAATATGTGTTCATAATGGAACCCCTGTTGTAGGTCATATTAACGTTGCTTTTCTGGTGTAAAACTCTAGAGTGATTAATGTTTCTATTAAATGAAGTTTGGGTGGGATAATTGTTGTGCAGGGAACTGGCCTGTTAAAGTAAATGATGGGTAGAGTGGTTGTAACTTTGCGCTTTTGGTGCAGATCAGGGTTTTTTGGGACTGTGGTAGAATACGGTGCCGAGAGGAAGATCAGTCGACACAGTGTCCTGGGGGCCACAGTCAGCGTGGGAGTGCCCCAAGGTGTCTCCCTCAAGATTAAGTAAGTGTAACTCGTTGTTCCAATTTCCCATTCATTGGAGTTTCCCAAGTTTCCCTCAATTTCTTGTTGCCATTTCTCCTTTTTTTCACAAATTGGGAGTGTGTATCTGCACATGTTAACACAGGATTCAATACAATATGATGTTAGGTGTTCCTGGGGTATGATTTAAAAGCAAGTGTATGTACAGCTTACATTTTATTTTTAGACACAGACAGACTTAAGGAGAGCATATCACATAAATTAATCATCTGAGAAACAGCGCACAGCTCACTCTCCCACTTGACCTGGAGTTCTGCAGTGTTTTCACTTTGCTGTGTTTTCAACCTCAGGCATATGACTATAGATAGAAATATTAAAACCAACTCTGTATCCACAGACTTAACAGAGCCAGCCAGACGTATTTCTTCCCTATTCACCTGACTGACCAACTCCTGCCTAGTGCTGTATTTTACGCCACAGTGGGACCACTGGTATTCTACCTCGCCATGCAGCAGCTTATTATTCGGCCATATGTGCGGGCCCAGAAGGAACAGTAAGAAACTTTCTTTACCTTAGTTGTTTCACGCAAGCGGTGTTATTGGAAGTAGCGCCACATGTATTATTATGGGCAGATTTTATGAGCTCATTTTATTTCTCCATTTATCTTTGAACTCAACAGAGATTTGGAGAAGCAAAGGGAGAGCTCGGCCTCTGATATAGCCAAAAAGAAACAGGAGGCAGAAGCTGCTGTGAGTATTTTACAAGCTGCGGTGCCAATCCTGCGTTGTTGTCAACGTTAGATAAGGGATGCAGGTGTTGTGTCTATCAAGCAGTATTATTCTTGCCAGTAGAGAGAGATGGGATTAGATAAAATGCAGAGCATTAGTCAAATTCATTAGTTTAATCCACACAATGTAAAACCTCATTATTTGTGTCTCTTTTCATATCTAAAGGTCTTGCTCATGCAGGAGTCAGTGCGCAGGATTATTGAAGCTGAGGAGGCTCGGATGGGTAAGATTAGTAATATTTGAAGAAAGCGGTATCCTGAAAATAATGTTATTTTTAGCCGATTGTTAAGAAAAAATATAATTATTTTGGATTCAGAGCTGTTTTTTACATTTTGAGCGAAATCTATTGATGTCGGCTTGAGTTTTGCTCAGTACAAAGTGTAAATTCTCACATATTGCAGCATTTGGCTACATCAAAAGAAAAAAATCCTTTATTAGCAAAAGAAAAAAAATCTCTGTTTTCACTTGTTGATAATTCCTACCACACACTTAAAAAAACATAGAAAACACTGTAATCATCTTCTTCAGAGGTTCACTAAAACCGACTTTCCTTTGAGTATCAGGTAACTTGCATTGTTCACACCAATTTCTTTTTAAATTAAGCTAAAACAGTTAATAAAGAACTATAGTTTTTAGTGGATTTTTGTGACCCTGCTACTTTCTTTTTCGCTGGTGATAATTAGTCTTCTTTGTTAGTTTGTCTTTGATAAGCAGAGGAACAAAAAGCTTTGAGCAGACAGCACAATTTTCACCTTTGGGAGTTTGACGAGCGATAATTGCCTTATGACACCTGTCACAGTTGAGATTGTTTGATTTTTAGTATCATCGGCGGTCCTTTAGACTTCAGGCCTATAAAGTAACAGTTAATAACAGTGTGTGTGTGCGTGTAGTGACAGGCTGCTCTTTTCTATTTAATTGACCGCACTCATAAATGGTTACAGTGTTGTTTATGCAGCCTGTGATTAAAATGAATTATGGTGTTTTTATGTCTTTTTATTGCGCACTTGCAAAATTACTTTTACAAATGACTAAAACAAAGTTCACTGGTCTCTTCACAGACTCTTTAGCTGCAACTGCTGGCACATAACGTTCAAACTGTGAAAATAGAGATTTGTGTTTAATAGTCAACCTTGGTTTTCTGAACTCTTAATACTAAACGGGTGTTTTATTGATGTTTTATTGCAGAAGAAAGGTTTTAATGTTGATGCTGCTTACTTAAACAGGTCTCATTATCCTCAACGCTTGGTACGGCAAGTTCGTCACAGACAACAGCAGAAAACACGAGAGGGCAAAGGTCATTGATGTGACCGTGCCACTGCAGTGTCTGGTGAAAGACTCAAAACTCATCCTCACTGAGGCTACCAAGGTAATAAGTCAAGACTTTCAAACTCAAAATGTAACACTTGAAAAGTCAGTTTTACAAGTATAGTGTTTATTCCAATAATTTTTTAAGAATTGTTTTCCTGCAGAAAAATAGAGTAGCCTCACAAGTTGACATCCACGGCTCGCTACGTTAGTCTCTTGGCAGTGCTGCATGACTTTGTGTTCCCTTTCCAGTCAGGACTCCCTGGCTTCTACGACCCCTGTGTGGGGGAGGAGAAGAGCCTGAAGGTGCTCTATCAATTCCGCGGGGTCATGCATCAAGTCCTGTCAGGAGACACGGAGTCACTCAGGATACCAAAGCAATGTAAGTCCTTTGGACAGTATGCTTATGCACTCACTGGCCACTTTTTTAGGTACACCTCTTCAGTCATTTTTAAATGCAAATTATCTTAACAGTCAGTCACATATCAGGAATTCATCTCATTCGGACATGTAGACACGGTCACGATGACCTGCTGAGGAGAATGGGAGGGAGAAAGGTGGCATATTTATTTGTGCCAAATTGACTGAACTGAGTGTTTCCGAAACTGCTGATCCATTGGGATTTTCCCACACAGCCATCTCTGGTGTTTAAAAAAAGATAAGTGAGAGTGAGTTCTCTAGGTGAAAATGGCATGTTGACGTGAATAGTCAGGCTGATTCAAGCTGATAGGAAGGCAGTGGCAACTTAAATTGAGCACTGCTTACAAGCAAGGTATGGAGAAGAGCATCTCTGAATGCACAGCTCTTTGAAACTTGAAGCAGCAGCAAAAGACCACACTGGGTGTCACTCCTATCCACTAAGAACAGGGAACTGAGGCTGCAATTCAGACCAGCCCAAAATTGGACAAAGGAAGACTGGAAAACCTTTGCCTGGTCTAAAGAGTTTTAGGATGTTTTCAAACCTATAGTTTGTTTACTCTGGTCCAAATCTGTTGCTGAGTTTATAAACTTGTAGGTATTTCCTGTAATATGTAAATGTAATGCCATCAGTATGCACCAAAATCTTTGAGCAGCGTTTCCAGACTTTATTGAATCTATGCAACAAAGAATCGAGGCAGCTCAGAAGGCAAAATAGGGTCCAGCCCAGTACTGGCAAGATGTACCAAACGAAGTGGCCGGAAGTGAGTACAGTACCAGCATTTCCACAATTTCTATAGAGTTAACATACTTGCAGATTCATACTTTTGTTTTCTGTCTTACTCGTCCTAGTTTTAGATGTTTTAGACTGCAGGGTAAATTTACATCAAATCTAAAAGTCTTTTTGATATGTTAAACATGAGATTTTTATTTGTTTGTTTATTTGTTTTTTATTTATTTGAAAATGTCTGTTAAGATATACCGTGCTAGGCTATCTGCCATCTCGGCGTGCCCGATCTGACTTTGTGGATGTTATTTCTACTTTACAGCTCACAGGATTGATGCAGACACATAGGAGCACTCTCCCGCTGACCAAAAAGACTCACCTCTTGACTGTTTAACAGAAGATGGATAAAACTCTGTTTTAGATACGACATGGATTCAAGTCTCTGTTACGCAGAAATTGTGAATTTACTTTTTTGTGTTTATATTCATTTAAATATGCAGAGAGGAATAAAATCATCACAGACTGGATTAATCTGTGTCTATGGACTGGGTCGCGGCCTGCTTAGAATTCTGATGTGACACCAAAATCAATGGCTACCATCTTAATTCCCCGGTGTCCTCGGCTCTTTGGTATCCATTTATTTTTGGTATTGGGTGTAATTTATAACAGAGTTCTCTGTACTGTATTGTACAAAAACTGCAGTGCCTGTGTGACTGAAGACATGAATGCACCTATGTTTAAATGCCATATGATTAAAATCTATCTCTCATGTTGTTGAACTATTATTGCCCCTTTATTTAAAAACACAAAAAGAACCAAAACACCTTTTTTGTCATGCTTTTGGTATGAACTGTCTTTACTTTGTTGTAGCCAAGAAAATAGTCAACTTGCTTTCTTTTTAGCGTTCTTTTGTTTTTATCAGAAATAGAAGAATCGCGTTCTTTTGGCCCTGACTCACAAGTGCGGGTATTTCAGCATGTTTGATTTGCCAGATATTCATAGTGGATGCCCCTCCTGCCACAACCCCGAAGGCATTTGTATGTCGCTCCATGAACAAACGCAGTTCTTTCACTTTCTGGATGAATGTAAAAGATACTGGAACCCTGAGTCACAGCATTATCGCTGCCTGCTCGGGATGACTAACGAGCTCTGGGATGAAATTTACTGGAAACCACGTCAGTTGACTAATTGAAATCTAGGCGTCTGTTTCACTTCAGTTTCCCTTTACTTAAGACTCTTTCGGCAGAGGACCGAGCATTTTAATGGACTGGACTGGTTGTCGAAGACGTGAGGAGCACTATGGATGAAAGCAGCAGCTCCGACCCGGACCAAAGTCCGCCTAAGAAGTCTTCAGCAGCTGCAACAGCGTCAGCCTCATCTTTCAATGCAGATGTAAGAGTCCCTAAAAGTTACTTGGAAATATAGAACCGATCAGGTTAACAGAAACAAAAACCGCGTTAATTGCATTTTTAGTCACCTTATCCTCCTCGCGCAAAATTGACCGCAGTCGCAAAATCTCCAATACACCGGAAATCGATCATGGCAGTTTATCCACAAATACACAAAATCTGACATCAACCTGCCTCGTTTGGATATTAAATTCCTGTAGGAAAGTAAAACTTCTCATCAAACCGCAATGAAGGCGAAAAGACGATCCTCATAAGGAGGGACAGACAAAACATAGCAATGCAGTAGATACAGAAGAACTACGATCGTGCATAATTGTAACATTTTTATTTTTCTTTGTTTCAGAACTTACAACTTAGAATATTTCTGCTGTTTCGCACATTTTGATACAAAAAGTCCATATTTGTCCACAAGTAATAACATTTTTCCCTCATCAGTTATTTATGTCAAACCGAAGGGGCTGCCTCATGCCGAAGCTTGCTTCTTAAAAAAGTTAGGTCGAAATTTCGAATGATCTTAAAATT
The DNA here is from genome assembly GCF_057381915.1 of Diplotaxodon limnothrissa. Lineage (NCBI taxonomy): Eukaryota > Metazoa > Chordata > Actinopteri > Cichliformes > Cichlidae > Diplotaxodon > Diplotaxodon limnothrissa. The sequence continues at coordinate 22,863,312 of NC_140615.1, forward strand.
TGTTATTTTTCATTTACAGAAAACAAACGTGTTTTTTTTCTGTAGTGATGTAAACGCATTGTTATAGTGACCCACTACTGAGGTTAGAGTGAAGAATAAAAATATGCACCTTAATTACTTCTATTGTGTTTTCACCAGCACTTACTTTTAGGCCCCAGTCACAGTCAGCTGCTGGCTGGACGAGTAATGCAACCACGCCTAGTGGTTTTACATTCAGTTGAATGTAAATGCCAAACATTTTGCCCAAGACACCACTCTTTAAAAAGGAAAATATGCACTTAATAAAAACAAAAACAACTTCTTAGTTGGAAATAAATGCTTTTCCTGTATTTTGGCTGGGAAAGTAATGCCTCAAACCCCCCAATGACCCCAGAAAGTTTGTTTCTAACTAAATATAAACATTGCTAAGATAATATTTTATACAGGCGAACATTGGTACAATTATGATATATCTCACCCCCACTTTGCTGGGTGGAGTAATAGATATAGTGCACCAAGATTCGTATGATTCATGTTTTTAAGGAGTCTAAAATGTGTCAGACTGTTGTCGCTTCGACTTCTCTTTGCAATATCAGATTTCAGTTCTGATAGCAGTCACACCCAACGTGGTTTGTAAATAGTAGTAATCTGCACTACTGTAGTCTTTTTGTGTTGTAATTCCGTATTATTAGGCTGTTCAAAAAGCTCCATGAAAGACCTCCATTGAATCCAAAATTGTACAACAGCAATACTTACTGGGACCAGGCCTCATTATAATATATCATCCCAGTGGAGGTCTTTCTATTCTAGGTTTGCTTTTGGTTCCTAGTTTCCAAAAGCAAATTGTGAGTCAGAGCATTCAGCTATCAAGCTTCTCTCCCTTGTAAGCAGCTCCCAGTTTCGAGTCTGCCAGAGATCAGTAATATCTTCCCCACTCGCTGTCTGAGGAGGGTGCACAGTATCCTGCGGGACCAACATCACCCTGCGCGCCACCTTTTCCATCTGCTGCCCTCAGGGAGAAGGTACAGGTCTATACAGGCCAGAACATCCAGACTGGCCAACAGCCTGTATCCACAGGCTGTGAGGCTCCTGAACTCTCTGCCCCCCTCTCACGGACAATAACCATATCCAACTTCTTAATAGCAATGAACTGGTCTGCATTGGTGCATCATATCTTTATTCTCTTCCCCCTCCTGCCCCCCCCCCTCTTTCTTAAATAGATAACTATCATATCTGATATCATATCTCACAGTACAATAATATTGAATGGGTTGCATTGTTGTATTTTGTCATGTTTCTCAGGTCTTTGTCTGAATTTCTACGAACATTATTGCTAAGGATTGTCTTATTGCATTGGAGTCACACTGGGTTAAATATGTACACTTGGGTTTTAAGGGGTATTTATTATTTTCTTCTTTTTTTTGGGGTTGTATGGAAGCCCCAAACGCAATTTCATTGTTCTTGACAATGACAATAAATAAATAAATACTAAATACTAAATACTAAATACTTACAGACATCTCCTCAAATTAGGTTTAAAAATGTCCTTTTTAATACAACCCAGCTAGGGCAGAATCCAGTGACCTTGAAACATTTTTAGTTGTTTTGTTATAAACTCTGGCTGCTGGGAACGGCACATGATGCACTTAACATTTCAGTCCTTATGCATTTACTAGTGTACATCACTGACTTCTTTCTAACAGTTTATATTTTGTCCTTGTCTCCGTGTGCTCTCTTTATCTTTCTGTTTTTGTTCTCTTTTTTTAAGGTCCTGGAGGAGATCTTCCTAAATGTCCCTGCCTGTCAGGTGGTTTGTGTTTGTCAATTAGTATGCCATCAGTGGAAGGAAGTGATTGACAGCGAATCTTTGTGGAGAAAAAGGTGCAGAAGAGAAGGGTATCCCATCTGTAGTTTTTCAAAAAAAACAGGACTGGAAGTTGTTTTATTTCTTGTCCAAACAGAAAAGAAATCTCCTCAAGAATCCAAATGGAGAAGGTAAGTAACCATAAAATGAACTTTACTTAACATAGTAGTATGATTCATTTTCACATAAATCCAAAACATTTAAAACACCATTACTATTACTATTATTTATTTATTTGTTTATTTTCTAGAAGGACTGAATGGCTGGGAGATCTTGAGAAATGGTGGCGATCAGTGGGTTGCTTAGGAGACCACATCCAGATGAAGCAGTCAAAACAAATGTTGCAACCTCTTTTGAGTGAGTATTTAACCCTAACGGATATACAAATGTAACTGATCCTCTAAACCCATAGACGTAGAGATGAAAATGAAAATTTCATCTCTGCGTGATTTTATGCAATGCAGACATGTGAAATGTTGGATAATAACCCAGAATGTTGAATCTGTTCAGCTGGACGTTGCGCTTTTCAGTGGGAGAGAAGTCACTTGAATGAGTGATTTCTCTCCCAGTGAAGTGAAATCCTGGAATTTCCTTACCTGGATATTTGAGCATGCATCAAGACTTGTATAATACAACAGTTTAATTATTATTAATTGTTATTATTTTTTTATCATTCATTATTTACTTTTCTAGCATTAAAAATTATATTTAAAAAATATTCCAAGTTGTTTGAAAGCTGGAAAAAGAAATACCTTAAAACTTTCTTACAGTATATATGAAATAAGCTGCGTAAATTATTTGATAGAAACGATTTGATGAATAGTGTCTATTTGCTGTTCGAAATTGTTCATTTAAAAAAGGGGGAAAATCCCCGGATGACCCATAGCGGAAGTCTCCGTCAAGAAGGCTTAGAAGAGTGTTAGCTAGGTATGTTTTCCGGAGTATCCCCGGTGTTTTACGGTATTAACATAATCAGTCTGTGTTCTTCAGTTACTGCGTGCTAGAGAGTGCAATCACAGTGGGAGTGACTGTTGTGGACGAACTACCTTTGTAGCATTTTAGAGCATAACCCCGCCTATGAAGGGCGACTCGAATGTCTCGAGGTAAATACCACCGCAACTGACAGGAAGGGCAACGTAACATGAGAGTACAAACCATGTTCCCGTAAGTGATTACTTTGACTGTAGAAATTAAACGAGTCACTTGTCGTTGGTTAAATTTAGTCTTGTAACATTATGACTTCTAATCTATAAAACAGTTGGACCTTATCTCTAGCTGCACTTCCGCGTTGTCGGCTACAAGTGGGTCAGCACCAACGACGTTAGAAAAGACTTGTTTTTAGAGAAGACAGCGAGGGGGGTATAGTAACATCAGGCTACTTTACAGCCCTTGGTTCGTCGCAGGGCATGAAGAGGAAAACGAAAGTCATGGGTGCAAGTCACAGCTATGGTACTGCGAGTTCAAAGTCTGGCACAAGCTACGTTGTAGCACAGCAGGCAACCTCGTCCTCGGCTCAAGAGGTGAGTGCCTTACTGGACTTTTAAACACAAGGTAACTGCTGAATGAGCTTTGTCTATGCATGTGCTGTTTGTTGTCCATCAGCCAGCAACGGAAAAGAGCAAAGTGATAAAGTTCAGTTCAGGTTTATATAGTGTCAGTTTACAACAAATAGTTGCCTCATTGCGCTTTATATTGTCAGGTCAAGACGCAGCAGTATTGGAGAAGGAAACAAGGGTACTCAACAGACCAATCACAGGGTTTTGGGGTTGCCCCCTAGAGACGTGAACGCCAGGTTACAGAGTTTCAAATGGGTTTGCAATTCCTTTTCTATAATTCCTGCTGAACCATAAATCTGCATTAAGGAGAAAGAATGCAAAATATAATGAAATATTGGTGAAACTGGCCCATCCAGTGAGTCAGATGGGATCCTTTGATGTCTTTTATTTTATCTTTTATATTCCCTGAACAATCGCAGGTTTTAAGCTAAAATGGTTTTGGAATCTTGTGGGTAAAGAGGTGCAAAGGTTTTGCGTCTATTGGCACAAATGTAAAACTTTTGCAGAGAGGATTATGCATCACACTGATGTGATCATCATCACATAATGACTGACTCAGAAACATCTTCAGATTTGGAGAATGGAAAAAGTCACTTGGATGAGTGATGAAATGATTGTTCCCAATAAAAAAACAATACATCCAGATGAAGAGAATTAACTAGGATGTTGTTAGCTGGATGGTTGAACTTGCATCATAACAAATAAAGGGAGATTTGTGTCACTTAAACAAGCAACATGGCCAACTTGACATTTTTTACCATCTGGGGAACCTTTTCTGATGCTTAAGTCATCAGTAGCTGCCTGTCATCAGAAGAAAAAGAAAACAATCATAGCACAACAGAACATTTCTTTTTTTCTTTTTTTTCTTTTTTTTTTTATAATTCCAGTCTAGCAACAATCCTTATGTAGAAAGAAAAATACATTCAGAGGCAGGGTTTTGTCTGCAAGACATACACATCTTTGGTTTCTAGGTTTTGTGATTAAAACAGTTTAAATAGTTACTATTTCAGTGCAATACAAAGGAACCTCATTTAGAAGGAATCCAAATGTGCTTTATAGCCACCCTGTGAATGAAAGTTCATGAATGAAGTGCTTGAAAAGTTAATTTTTTAAAAGCTTTTGTTTTGTTCTTTTTCTTTTTTTTGTGTTGTCTGTGGAAATCAATAATATTGTAAAATGCTGATGTAGTTCAAATGGTGAGATTATGTAAACAGCTGGGACTATTGATCCAGGTGCAGTGATGGAAAACTAAACTAATTTTTCAAAGCTCCACCTTATCAATGCTTTTTTTTTTTTTTTTTTTGTTTTTGTTTAGTTCTTCCCTGTTCCTCTGGAGATCCTGGAGGAAATCTTCCTATGTGTTCCGGCCGACCAGGTGGTTCATGTTTGTCGGTTGGTGTGCTCACAGTGGAAAGAAGTGGCTGACAGTGAATCTTTATGGAGAGTAAGATGTAGAAGAGAAGGATACAACCTCTGTGATTCTTCCAAAACACCTGAAGACTGGAGGTTATTTTACTTCTTATGCAAGAAAAGAAGAAATCTCCTCAAGAATACAAGAGGAGAAGGTCAGAATCCTTGAAGCTCAACAACTGATTTGAAAAACCTTTTTTGTTTAAAATAAGATGCAAACTTTTTCTGTGTTTCTTTCTTTCCTAGAAAACATGGCAGGTTGGACAATAAAGAATGGTGGTGATGGGTGGAACCTAGAGGACGTTATGGTGCCACATCCAAATGAAGTAGTCAAGAAAAACTTTGTGACCTCTTATGGGTGAGTATTTACCAGTGGTCCTCCAAAAAATAAATGACCATTATTTTTATATGCTTAGTTCAAATGATGTACAGTGTTCCCTCGTTTATCGCAGTTTATACGCTCTAAAGATAATCTGCGATGGGTGAAATCTACAAAGTAGTGAACTGTATATTTTACAATTGTTATAGATGTTTTAAGGCTGTAAAACACCTCACTACACACTTTATACACTTTTCTCAGACAGGCATCAACATTTTCACACGTTTCTCTCTCGTTTAAACACTCTCAAAGTTCAAACCTTCGTAGAAAAATAAGTCCAGTATTGTAGAATAAAACCAAAACCCTGTTTTCAGGGCCAGAACATGAGAATAGAGCAGCTGCGAGAGAATGCAACATTAATGAATCAATGGTACGGAAGTAGAGGAAGCAAGAAGAATGAGTTGAGTAAAGTTTGACTTATCTGACTGTTTGGTTTCAATTAATGCGTTTTATAATCCTTTGACGTCGACACTGTTGTGTTTTGTGTTTGTTGTCTTCTGCTAGCAAAGATTTATGTAAATTTGACAAGCTGAACGCATTCTGTACTGTATAGGAGACACACCACGAGATTGATTGATTGATTGAAAATGGTCTACAGCCAGTAAAAAAAAAGAAAAGAAGAAGGATAAAAAGAAAAAAAACATGTAAAATTGCACCAAAAAAACTCTGCGAAACAGCGAGGCTGCGAAAAGTGAACTGCGATATAGCGAGGGACCACTGTACTAGTATTAAATGTTAAACTGTTTTAAAATCATGTCTGTTTTTGCAGAATGTGCACAAAGGAGCAGCTAATTGATTTGGAGAAGGAAGGCTACAGCACAGCCTTTATGGATAACCTCCAACCACACATCAAAATATCTGATTGGTGAGATGAATACACATGACATACTAACAGTTTGTTAGTTAGTTCCTTAGTTAGTTGCAAAAAGCATTTAATTACACTTTTTAAAAGCATTTAAAATGTACATTAGGGTTGTTAAAATCATACTTTGATATTAATCAATACAAAAAATATTCATTTGCAACAGCATTGATACCAACAGAGCCATCTGGGCCTTCTCTAGCTGACACACAACTTTAAACAGGACCAATGCAGACAGTCAGGCACATAGCTCCTCCTCTCGCTGATAGATGAAATAGTAAATCCTCATAACACTGAACAAAACTTTTCAAGAATTTCGAGAGGTTAGTAAAGCTCCCGTTATTATAAATGCATACGTTAACACTAACCATTTCTCTATTAGCAATTAACTGATAGCTATATTTGCCATCTGTTATTATTAACCTAGCTGCTAGCGGACTGTAGTTAGATTAAAGATGAAAAATGACTGCAGGCTGAATGTGTCGCGGATGGAAAATTGAGATGTGACAGTGCGGATTACGGACACATGGAGAACCGGGCAGGTTGCTGTCTGTGCAGAGGAGCGGGGAAACTGTAGTTGAACTGATCACAGAGTGTGGAGAACTAATCTGAGCAAAAAGAGTGAAACCTGGAGCAGAGCAGCCGAATCATACAAGTGTGGGCTTGAAGAGCAGCACTGAGGATGTAAAGAACTGCAGACAGAAGCGGAGCTGTGTGAACATTGAATGAGAGAGAGACTGCAGGCAGATGTGGACAAGATAATAAGCACTTCTACTTTTGCAATAGTAGAAAAGTTCATTTTTAAATTTTCAATATAGGTTTTCTATACAATAATTAAATTATTTAGATGTTAAGTATTGTCATGTTTGTTGTGGCCTTTGGTTTATTAATACATTCTTAAATATTTCTCGATCTGTAATGAAATTATCTAAATCGTTTGTAAAACAAATAATATCTCTAAACTTGCTTTGCTAAATTACATTTTTTGGGACATGACTTCTTTGCAAATAGTTCTGTTGTTGTGGCATGGGGTCAGAATTTTCCTGTTGATATAGAAAATGGTGTTGAGATAAAGTTTGAAAACCCTACTTTGTGCAAAAAATTTGCACTTAACAAAAACCTTTAGGTCATGCCCAAAATAAAAGGTTTTTTAGTTTTTGAAACCGTGGAACTAAACAAAACTTACTGATGACATATAGGAATATATCCCTTTTAAGGCTTGAATAATAAGAGAGGAAAACGTAGCTTGATATGATTGGTGATCCCTAATCTTTGCACAAATACATCCTCGTTACAGGTATGCACCACGATGGGATTGTGGATGTGAATATTCAATCCTTGTGCAGTTGCTGGATGCAAAGCAGAAGGTTATCCAGTCCTATGCTCCTGATACTGTTTTCTTTGATCAGTGGAATGATCAGGAGTGGAATCGGGTATGTACAAAGTGAAATTTAATAAAGTTTAACAGTGCAGAACCCACCAGCATATTTGGTTTACTGATATTTATTTTTCAGATGATCCATGTATTCCGGGACTATGGACCAGGAGTGAGATACATTCATTTTAGGCATGGTGGCAAGGACACACAGTTCTGGGCTGGATGGTATGGAATACGTGTCACAGACAGCAGCGTTGAAATATGTCCAGCAGTGAACACGTAGCTTGTTGGAATTTGTCCAGTTCTTCCATCCTGCATTTGCCTGCAATTGCACATTATCTTCTTACATCTCACTGACCATCTATTCATGTTTCCAGAGCTATAATCTCTGTATGTGCACAAGTTTTCCAGTGAAAAGCTATTTTCTTTAATGTTTCACACAGAACACCTTAAATAACACCTTAAACTTGCTTTCTGTGATTGTCATTGTGATGTCAATACTGAAGATTACAGAGTATTGTTTAATTTGACAGGCTAAGTACTATTTCATGTACAAATACATCTAAAAGTTTACCCAAATTCAAAATAAAATGATCACTACCTTGTAGCTGGATTTCAGATTTTCATGAGCCCATCCATCCATTCTCTTCCACTTCCTCTCTACTTTTCAGGTTTGGTTCCTCTCAACTTTTCATGAGCCAATATTTATCAACATTAAAACAAAAAATGTTTGGAAAATTTTACTTTGTGTAATGATTTGTAAGATGCATTTGTATAATTTGATTAAATTAAACATTTTGTGTTCTCCTGTAATTTTTTTTATTTTATTTTATTTTATCTGGAAAATTTCGGGTATTTGTGAGAACAGCTACTGCTTCAGACATAAGAACCCCTCCAGTTTCATTGAACAAATAATATGCAAGTATGATTTATATTTGCATTCTGTTGTTGATGTAGGATGAATGAGTATTCAGTGATTTATTGTGCACCTTGACTTGTTTGTCCGGAAGCCAGCATGTGACTTAATCCATATTTGCCTTACACATACTTGCCTTTACTTTCCATTTTGTAGTATGTGAGAACTGGATATAATTATGTAAGCTTAAATGTTAACACATGCTTAAGAGGGAAACTTGAAAGCCATATACTATATAGCACTATGTGAAATTTGAAAACAAAAATTAAAGTGTATTGTTGTGCTTTACGGTTACTTTGTTCTTATATTTTTTATTTCCTGATCTTGACACCATATAGAGACCAAGTGTCCTGCTTTATTAATGTGTGTGTGTACATTATGTAGCATGAAAACCATTTTTTCCCCCACAGAATGTGCATAAAGTCACAGCTGATTGACTTGGAGAAGGAAGGTTACAGTCCATCTGTTATGGATCATGCCCAACCAGATATCAAAATATCTGATTGGTGAGAATAAACATGGGGTCTTTAACAGACTGCTTATTAATAACTAATCGTATTAAAGAAAAGTAGATGTAAGCAAAATGATTGACTGTGGAGAACATTTGAATACAGTCCGCGAGGAATGTTTCCAGTCCCTTGTTGAATTTATGCCATGAAAAATTGAGGCATTTCTGAGTGGCCAGTGAGTGTAACTGTTCACAAGTAAGGCCATGTTCCATATAAAATGGGAAATGTCATTGGATAAAAATGAAAAGCACATGAAAATAACACTAATGTAAAAAAAAAAAATTACAAAAAAAATCTATTTCTCAACCTAAGTACTATGTAATTATCAGTTTTTGTGTCATTAGAGGTTTTTGAGGTTTAAATATTAAACATATGGCTCACCAGGCACAGTTTGTACTCATAAAGTTCAGTCTAAGATGAAATGATTATTGATACATGTTTGTGTATCCAATCCAATGATTTTTTTTCATTGGATTGTGTTATTGATTTAGGATTCTTTCACGTTTCGACTGTGGCGGCAGTTATGATATCCGGGTAGAGTTGCTAGATCAAAAGAAGCAGCTTATTGAGATCTTTTCACTTGAGACTATTTACTGTGGCACAGGACGTGAAGAATGGAAACAGGTATGACAACAAAACGCTTGCATGAAAACCCAAGGACAACTTTTGTCTGACTGATTATTTGTTTTTCAGATTACCCATGTGTTTCATAAATATGGACCAGGAGTAGGATACATTCCATTTACACGTAGAGGGAGGGATTTAAGGTGGTGGAAAGGACATTTTGGAATTCACATTACTGGCAGCTCTGAGTTATTTCCAACACTGGACACATAGACTACAAATGTAGTCGGTGGGATTCATTTAACATGTGCTTACTAACTTTCTCTGAAATTATACTAATCATGTTTAACTTATTTAACCTGCTTTTAATTTAGATGTTTTTGCATCTTAAACCAACAAAATGGATAAAACCGTTTTTTGACTGTTTTATATTGACAGTTAGCATCATATTTTGACAGTTTGCCTACAATTGTGCATTATCTTCTTACATCTTACTTATCATCCATTCATGTTTCTGGAGCTATGACTAATATATGTGCACAAGGTTTGGAATAGGAAGTTTTGTATATGTGTGTGTATATCATCCTGAGATGTTATGGTGCAATGAGAAGCATGACTTAATGTAGATCTGAAAAGCTATTACCTGTATACCCTGGTTTGAGAAAGTGTTTGCCCCTTCCTGATTGAGCATGAACCACCTTTTTAAGGTTATGCCACAATCGGATTGAAATCAATACTTTTACTAGGCCCCTCCAAAGTGTTCATTTTGTTGTTGTTTTAAGCCATTCTGAGGTGAACTTGCTGGTGTATTTTGGATCGTTGTCCTGCTGCAGAACCCAAGTGTGCTTTAGGTTGAGGTCATGAATGGATGGCAGGAGATTCTGTTTCAGGATGTTTTGGGAAATAGATGTTTTGGTAAATTCATTGTTCCATTTACCACACAAAGCCTTCCAGGTCCTGAGGCAGCTAAACAGCCCCAGACCATTAAACTACCACCACTGTATTTTCTTGTTGTTTTTCCGTTGTGATTTCTTGTTGTTTCTTTATAGAAATGCTGTATTACCTTTATGCCAGATGTAATGGGACACCTGAAATTTTCAGGCATTTATAAAAACATCTACTAATTCAGACACAAGCACCTGAGTTTTACTGAACCAGGAGCCAGTTACTTCCACCGAGTGATTGGTTTGCTTTAGACTGTCTACACAGTTATTGGGGACAAAACCTGTCCTTTTGGCTATATGAGGTTTCTGTCAAATAATGTGCAAATATGATTTCTATACGATATGTTTGTATTCCGTTACAGATATGAGATGACTGAGTATCCAGTGATTTAACCCTTTCACGTATAGTGGTCGCTGCAGCTATTCAAAGGCTGTTTTCTTGTATTTGTGTCAGTGTTGTTTCTATACTTGCACATAAACCACTACATTGGACACTGATGTGTCACTCCATACCCTGCCACCCACTGGCTGTTTAATGTTGCTATACCTGTATGACATGTTTCGTTGTAATTATTGTTATTTCACACATGAATTATGACAACCTCAATCAGGATTTTTTTCTTAAGTATTTTATTCATCTTTTCATGCCTAAAGATGAATAAAAATACTTGTGAAAAAATGATGATTGAGGTTGTCATAATTCATGTGTGAAAGGGTTCATGTGTACCTTGACTTACTTGTCTGGCAGTGTGACTTTGTTTACATTATTGCTACAGCCCTAAACCAAACCTATGCATTTGCCTTAAAGATACCTGCCTTTTGTTCTTTCCATTTTGTAGTGTGAGAACTGGAAATGATAATGTGAGCTTAAATGTTAACACATTAAACCATATACTGTATTCATGAAAGTGTATTGTTGTGCTTTACAGTTACTTTGTACCATGTCTTTTATTCCCCCACCAGTGCACATGCATAAATCTAAACAGGCTTGTAGAAAACATTTGAAACATTCTTCATGTAATGTAGCCACAGTGACTACAAACTCCACAATGGGGGATCTCTAACATCACCATATTTTTGTGCTGAGGTTGGTTAAATACCAAAGAGCTATTGCAATTCCTGAAAAAAAAAAATACAGCTTTGCTCTCAGGCTTTTTGAACGTTGTGTCTGACCTTTCCTTCATATACTTTAAAACTTGGGTGAGAACATATTTGTAGTTGCATGAAGGCGTCAGTGGCTGATCTCATTATTTGAGGCAATAATGCCTCAATAATGAGATTATCCTGGGTTTATCTGAATTCTATTGTAATACTTTAGAAGTGTTATTTGGCTCACCAACGATAGAACTATGTTTGCATTGACCTGTTGTTCCTTATTGATAATAAACATTTGTAACAAAAAATGACTGAATAATCAGTTTTGATGTCTTTGGTAGTTCAAACGTATGTATGTGTAACTATAGGCAGGTTCTCAAGTTTGAACCATCTAATAACATGACAAAATGAAATATTGAAAGTAGGATTTAATAATCATAATACTGCTTTATTGTGAACCTTTATTACAAACAAAAATACAGTCCCAACTTTGTGAAATTGAATAAAAAATAAGAGAGAAATATATTCTGGTTAATGTGATTTCAGCTAAGGTTCTTTCAGTCTTTCATTAGTGACATACAAATTTTCAGTCAATAAGTTACGAGTTACTTTCACTATATTTACAAATTAAATTCAAGCCCACAATCTAGGAAGGGATAGTCAAAGGCAATAATTATCAGTTAAGTAATTTAATAACTTCTACAGGATCTCAACCTGTTAATGGTGCTGCAGTTTACAATATAGGTCACTGGCCAAACATTAGGAGTAGTTACACTTCCACAAAGTTTAACTTTACCATCTGTTGATGATCACTGAGGACATACATCGTCTCCTTGATGCTTGTCAGAAAAAGCAAATGACTTGGATATAGTTGTACTCAAACTCATAGTAACAGTGAAATAGATTTTCCACTTTTATCAGACCGACGATAAAAACATACCCAGAAGTTCCATATTTCTTTAGGTTTCTTACATTTACCTTAAGACTATGTTGAGAAGATTAAGTGGAGCTTTCCCTAAACAAGCATTTTATGACAGCAGGATTTACAGTATGTTGCAACTACAGACACCTAAGTAGTAAATCAATGCAAATTTATAACTTTAAGGGAATTTATTAAAGCTCTATTTTATAGGACTCTTGAAACAGGAGCTCTATAAAAATATCTTTGCATAATCACTTCTTTTGCAAGGAAACCTCTGCAAAGATAACGTGGCCAAACCAAAACATTACTTCCAAGTGTTCCTTAGAATTTTCTTAAGTGTCAGCATTCAGTGTTCACATTGTGTACAAAATTTCAATGGCATCAAATTATGACAAAGTGTATCAGTCTTACACAAAGTATGTTTTAAGGTTAAGTATGTGAGAAGGCTAATATTTAAAAATATCTCAACTTATAGTGGAATGTGCTTGTGCAGAAAACCTCTTCAGTACTGTTAACCTAGATTTGGAAACTGGTGTGAAGACTGCTGCGAAACTTAGAGCAGAACACATTTACGTCTTTTCTTAGGTTCAGGTGGCTCCAGGGCAGCCAGTATTGCCTCATCAAACACATTCTTTAATCCTTTCTGTGGAAACAAAACATTAATATTCAAAACAGAGCCATTTTCTGGAAATATGCGAGCGCAAAAGAAAGCTGAGTAAAAATGGAGCATGGCAATCAAAATTTTCATTTATTGAAATAACATTATACAAGTCTCCCCTCGTGATCAAGTTGTCTTAAAGACAAAAGCCTGTGAAAATTTTGATGCTGCAGTAGAAAAAAAAAAAGATATTACTGTCAAAGACAGTAGCACTGATGCTTAAATAGGGTACAACGGATGAGCTCAATGCTAATGTAAGGGAATGTTTGCTTAACAAAAAAAAAAAACAACAACAAAAAACCCCAACAAAAACAAAAACAACCCACCACCCCTCAAAGACATGTCAGGTTACACAGACTCGTCCGCAAGGTGAAGAACTAAAGATTGGCACCATCGTCAATAGGCAGCATGGACAATTATTGAGATTAGTTGAAAAGAAAGCACACATGAAACAAAGGAAAAAGGTTAATGGGTACAGAGGTTTAAAGTTTGAAAGAGCATGGGGCTTATTTTAGTAACAGACATTTGTTTACAATGAATGAGCAGCATACGATCGAGAGGCAAAGCAAGATTCAAGAAGACATCAGAACAAGCAGCATTTTCTCTTTCTCTGAGTTTCGGGGGGCTCTAAAGCAGCTAGGATAGCCTCATCAAATACGTTCTTCAATCCCCGCTACAGCAAGAGGAAAAGGAGGAAGAAAGACAGGTACACAGTGTTAGATGGGAGTTTTTAGGTAAGTGGTGTTAGCAAAACATAAGCACTTCTACCCATGTTAAGAGATTGCATTCAGAAACATGCTTGTTACAGCAGTTTTTAGTGTATTGTGTAATGAGAGATCTTACCTGTGTTAGAGCAGAGCACTCAACATATTTGACTGCCTTAAGGTCACGAGCCAGCTTTTCTGCTGTCTCAGGAGTGATTGGCTTTTGTTTGTTCTTGGCTAACTTCTCCACTGTAGACGGGTCATCACGCAAGTCAATCTGAGTGCCTACCAACAGGAAAGGGGTCTTGGGACAGTGGTGAGTTATCTCAGGAACCCACTGGTGGGGAAAAAACAAAACAAACTCATCAAAAACAGGGATCTACAGATTATTTTACATGACTGCCAGAAAATGCACTGCATTTTCATAAACTTTTCTATTATTGGAGGACCACAGAGAAAAAGAAACCCACAAACTAACCAGATATTTCTACAATTCCTAAAATTAAAATAGGCACTTTCAATTTCTCCATTATTTTTACAAGGGGTCGTCACATTTTAATTTGGTCCAAAATTGACTTAGCATAGATTTTACACCTGCTGTTAAAGTCCCATTTATCCAGGCTTAGAACCAGCGGTAAGAGTACAGTAGTTTTAGACCCCCTAAGGCCGGGTTTTGTGTCTTCAGTAGAGAATGTGTTAACCAAACCATGTTATCTTAATTTTCACATAACATGTATGGCTGAATTACATACTACAACAGATTGTAAAAGATAAAAAAATAAATAAAATACAGTCTTGAAATCACAGCACAACATTGTAACCTAGTTCACTGACAGAAAAAACAAAACAAAAGAGAACATGTGGAACACACAGAGAGAAAAAACAAACAAACAAAACATGCATACATTAGGTATATATTTGCATATTTCACATTTCATTAAAATTAGTGCGTGTGACTGAGCTGCATGTGTATGAACGTGTTGTGAGGTTATGTGGAAATGTGAGGCTCTATTCAGTCCAAATTGATATTTTTACAGGATAGAGCGATAGGGGGGGAAAAGCTACAATAATAAAACTAGAACCATCACTACTATTGCTAAACTATGCTCGTCATAACCTTGGACACCACGGATGGCTCAGGATGATCCTCATTAGAAGTAGCCATGGTGGCACAGAAAGGGTCAATAATGGCCAGGGTCAAGCAGTGTTTCTGCTCTGTGTGCAATAAATCTTTCTTTTATCTCTAAAGTTATTGCATATTGTTTACAATTCTACTTATCTAGACCAGTTAAAGTTGTTTTGGGCAGCCCTCACATCCTATAGTGGGAGGCCACTACATGAGGGTTAGAGGTATTGGTCTAGTGGGATGTTGGTGAATCCATATCAGTGACTTGGCATTTCTCCCCACAAAACCTGTTCCAAAGTGATCAAAGTATAAATTATCCAGCAACTGAGAAAAGAAAGAAAGAGAGAAAGAAAGAAATGGGAGGGAGCAGCAAGAGTTGTCTGGTTCTTGAAACAAACAAACAAACAAAAAAATCCCCCCAACCTCTTTTATTAGGACCATTATCTGTGATAACATGATCTGCTTGTTGTCTTTGTCTTCATTATCAGTATTTCACGTTCTTTACTATTTTGACCATTTTGGAATTTCTCAGGTTACGGGGTTTCAATAACCAAAAAAATTCTGTATTTAGAATAAAATCATATACCTTTTCTTTCACATTCTCAAACGAGGAAGGTGAAACAACTGAGAAACACACTAAGAAGACATCAGTCTGCGGGTAGCTTAGAGGTCGTAACCGGTCATAATCCTCCTGACCTAAGGAGAGACCACACACATACACATAAATAATTTACCAAGAGACAGACTAAATAAAACTAACACATTTAACTAAAAGTGGAACTAAAATGAATTGTACCTGCAGTGTCAAATAAGCCAAGGGTGTATGGTTCACCCCCAATCATTACAGTTACTGCATAGTTGTCAAACACCTGCGATAGAATAAGTTACATGTCAGAATATTTTGAACCACGATGCACATTGAAGTGAAAACATTTATTTTTTGTTTGTGAAAACTTACTGTTGGTACATATTCTGAGGGGAATTTATTGGTGGTGTATGAAATCAACAGACAGGTTTTTCCCACTGCTCCATCACCCACCACCACACACTTGATAGTCTGCATCTCTGTGCTTTCTGAAGCTGCTGGCAATCACGTTTATCACGTTACCTGCAAGGAGGAGGTGACAACTGACGAAGGTTAGGCCAATATTCAATATTTTAGACACCTAGAGACAATATTAAGCTATTAAAATGTTCTGTCGTATCCACTGCGAATAACTTCTTAATGAGACGATGGAACCCAAGTAGAACAGCGGAGTTTTCTAGAATTAAACAGCTAAGAGTCACACCCAGCTATCAACAACATTGTCTGAAGGCTAACGTTAGCTAATGACTTGCTTACTCATTTAAATTACCTTCCCACGTTTAGTGTATGTAAACATTTTTTTAGATTAGTCACAAAATGTGGCGATAACTACTTAAATAATTACTGGCAACTGAATCATGTTTGCGCATCATTTAGCAAACTCTGCTAACGCAATGCTAACTTGTTAGCTAGTTTAGCAGCCGGATAACGTAAGGGTGTAAACAAACGCTCCATTAGTTTCTATGAGGTCAATATAGAAAAGCGTAGTTCACAAACAAAATCGGACGACTGCACAACTTCCCAATATGCCAGTTACATGTTTTAGCTACGTACCCGTGTCCCTCTTGTGTCACTGCTAGCTAACGTAAGCAGTCTGTTTCGCCGGGCGTTGGCACCAGCGAGCAAAAACTTGGTACAGCCAGTATGCTAGTAGCGACTTCCACTACGACTTTCAAGCGAGACGGAATAATACCGGACAACAGTTTCAAAGTAAAAAATTTACATGTTGCTACAAAACCCATTCATTGTAAAAGCTAGTTCTCTAAACCTGAAAGTAAAATTTTTTATTCTAAGGCGTTTTCTTTGTATATAGGTTTAATATGATGCACGAACTCTTTTGCATGACGCTTCAAACGTTCCTTTCTGTGCTTTTAGACTGAAAGGTGACTTCCTCTCACGTTGTTATAAGATACGTAGTATCTTGAGACGAGGTTAAGCGCGAGGTTCATGCTGCAGAAGTTATGATGTCATCTTCTTAAATTCCTCTCACCTTGTATCCCCTCCCGGTGGTATTGTAAACTTAACACAGTATCCGAATGACTTCATAAAATTTACATGTGATTGTGATATGCGTATGAATAAGAAGATTATTATATTTATTTAGCATCGATTTTGCTACGAAAATTGGAAATCAGAGCAGTGATTAATTGAAATGTCTTGAAACATACATGAAAATACAGAAATAATGGCAAAACAGAGGTTTTGCAACACCAGTGAGCTTGAAAATCAATATTTGATATATCCACCTTTATTATTCAACACAGCATCAACTCTTTAAGGCAAGCAGTTTCTTTAACCAGCCTTCATGAGGCTAGGCTTGTTGAAGGACATATAAAGCTCTTCTTCGGATTCTTTGGATATTGGCTGCCTTTTGTTGGCTGTTGCCAATCAGATGCTTTGGTGCCCAGTTCTTGTGCAGTTCGTTAGACCTCAGCCTTTTTTTTTTGAGTTTCCCCTCCACAAGAATGACTTCTTGACACAAACCCTTCCACTGAGAACATTTCGGATGAGGCTGAAAGTCCAGATGCATTACTCAGGTCCTGTACCAAGTTTTTGCAATGTTTTTTTTCTTCTTTTTTCTCATTTTGTAAGAAAAATAATCTCAGATACTGTTCATCTGCTGTTGTTTTTTTGTTTGTTTTTAAGACACAGTTAACAAATTTGCCAAGTTACAATTTTATGCCTTTTAAAACGAATCATCTTAAAGCAAAGATATTTGAATAAATTACTTACTTACCAGGCTACTGGTAAGTAAGTAATTTATTTTAGTTACTAGTAACTAAGTATCTAGCAATGCAACCTAAAATTGGTTCTTTGCTATGTTGTCTGTTATGTGCAGAGGTGGGAAAAGTACAGATGCTAGTGTTAACAGTACTCCAGTATGAGTTGAACTGCTGATTCTATCACTTAAAAGATGTTACCGCCTTTATGCTCGCCTGTCTTATGGTGAGGTACTGCAGCTACAGTTTATGGGATGTTGTGCCAAAAAATAAATGAATAAAAACACCATCCCCCTTCAACCCCGGACTATGGCACACACAGACTTTTGTATCTTTCATCTCTTTTTATGCCGCATCTCCTGGTGACTAACATGCAAACATAATTGCCTTTCACATGTTATTGTTTAGACTCAAATCAGTTTGAAGTTTGAAGGCTTGCAGTGTTTTAAAATAACAACTCCTCTCAAATGCGTTAAACTAAAAGTAACGAGTCTGTTTTGAAAATGTTAAGAGAACAAAGTACAGATATTTGTTTAAAATGTAGGGAATAAAAGTAAAAAGTTGTTAGTAAAATCAATACTCAAGTAATGTACAGATACTTGAAAATTCTACTTAAGTGCAATAACAAAGTATTTGTACTTTGTTGCTTCACACCTCTGGTTATGTGTAGACCCAACACTGGTTCAGCCCTTGAGTTCAAAGCCTTTTTTATTCTTGAATGAGCCATATGTCAGTGTTTAAGTGGCTTATCAAACAAAAAAAGATTCCTCTGAAAATAAGTGAAAAAAACAGCTAATTTCTGAATTGGAACTTTGAAAGACTCTTGGAAAGCCTGACCTTTGCTATTGGTTAAGACTTTAAGCAATAGCATGGAATAAAAAAAAGAGGAGAAAATGGGTCCTTGGAAACTGAATAAAATGAAACAAGGGGTGGCTGAAAACTGTTGTATTAAACCAGTAATTCTCAATCTATGGTATGCGTACCACTGGTGGTACGTGGGCTCCCTCTAGTGGTACGCAAGAAGTCTCTCCCAAAATTGTAAGATTAAATAATATACCATGTTCTGATTGAGGGATTTCTGAAAAATTAAAATGTACAGTTCTGCTATCACTTCTGACATAAATTAAGACAGAAAACGAAACAGTTTTTTACGGTTACTGAAGTTGGGCTAGCTGTTATATAATGATGTGCTACGTGGTGGCTCACTATACAGCTGTGGTTAGCATAATATAAACAGAGTGAAGCTGGAGGATGAATGCTAACTTTTTTCCACTTGATAAAGTTAACGCGATGGTTCCCGATGGTTAGGGACAAATGTAATCACATGGCAGGATGCTGTAAACGGACCAAACTTCAGTCAGAGAAAAACTGAGATAATCAAACTACAATATGAGGTTAGTCATTAATATATTGCTGCATGGGCTGGGCAGTGGTCAGTTAGTTACATCGTAAGGTTTTAAAAACTGAGCTTTAATTGAATAGTGGTGATAAAAACTGAGAGAGGCCGACAGTGATTGCTAACTTTTTAGGGGCTTGTTCAGAATAAATGGAACAAGATACAAAGCATTAAAACATGTTAAAAACAGGAAGCGGGGTTTGTCAACTCATCACTTAAAGACGGGATATCCCACCTGCTGTGAATGTTTTAATGCAGTACAGTTGTTATTATTATCACTTGTCACATCCTGTTTATGACAATAACATTCATATAAGAAATAAAATTGTCTCATGTAAACAGTATATGGTGTTAAATAGGCCTATACTACTGTACTATAATGTGGGTCATAAGGGTGGTACTTTAAGAGCCATATATTTTATAAGGTGGTACTCATTGTGAAAGTTTGAGAACCACTGCATTAAACAATGTATTTCTTGTCTCAAAACTGTACTCACATTCCCACATGCACACTGAAATAGCTATTGGGTCTGGGTTATACAACCTAGAAGACTAAAATGAAATGTTTCACCTAAACCTTATAGTCCGTTTTTACATATGAAGGGAATGGTGTTTTTTCTTCTCTCATGACAGAAATTATTTTACACAAACAGCTGGAAGAGCACAGGTGTGAATAATGATATTAGTCAGACAGCTTTAGTGCTATGGTGCTGATATTTTGAATACTGACTTACTTTTACATTGACATAGCTACTGGAACGTGTGACAAATACCTGATATCTGCAGTTAAAAAGGTTTCAGAGATGTTGTTGTCCACCCCCACCTGCACGAGGGACACAATATCAAAGGCAACACATATTGCAGCACAGCGAGAGAATAAATGATTCAATGCCTCTGAGATAAAGTGAACATTATATTTTTCTATAAAATAAGATTAAATGCAGGGTTATTGAATTAGATTGTATAGGGGTGTAATGGCAATGAACACCAGTCATAGATGTTCAACGTCTTACAGCCATTACTACCAGGGTAATCAAATCTGCTTGACAATGATCACTAATCATCACTGCTTCTCTTTGTGTGCATAATATGGGAAAATTTTGAGGAATTTCAGTGTAATCCACTTTTGATTATCACTTTAACAAGTTTACATAAATTAACTTGGATAGTAACTCATTTCAGCTCCAGGTAACCTGTTAGACTATTATGTATTACTGAGGGCAAGAAGCAAAAGTCAAGCAAGCGTGAAACTATATTATTGCAATCCTCAAATAACTTTAGAGAGATCCTAATGATCCAACCTACTTATTGTGAGTGTTTTGACTTTTAGAAGGAGCTCCTCACAATAGTTCACCCTGTGTTTGAATATGAAGAAAATTTTATTCCACATGGTTTTCAGATCTCTGGAATGCATTATTGACAGAAATCTTAGATATCAGAGATTCATCGCAAAGAGAATAACAATCATCGTGCCCGCCCATATGAGATCTGCAAATAAATTAAGTGAAAGCCAAGGGCCCTCTAGGATTTGAGGCTGTTAATTTTAAGCTGATAGGATATTCAATAGTTGAGCCTAAAGTTATCTTAGGCACTGACATTAAAATGAATGACATTTAAATCATTTAAATACTTAGAAAAACCAAAAGAGTCTGAAAGCCTCTTTTTCATTTGGTTTATTTTCAGCTCAGGTCACACATTGAATGAACATCCACTGGAAGAATAGTTTTAGTAGGATTTTGTTAATACCAATTTACCCATGTTTCCTTTTGAAAATGATGACAGTGTAAGACTTAATCTATTAATGTATAGGTTCTGAGGGTAAAATGGTTGTCATAGTCATATTTTCCTTGCAGTCTTTATTCTCCATTCAGCGATATGTGTTGATGCCAAAGAACACAGCATCAAAATAAAGAGAATCCAACGTAGAGTCACCCACGAACTAGATTTAAAATAAATAAATAAATAAATAAATTATACGTACTACTATCTGTTACTATTTTTGTACTGGACAGATGATTATTCTAATGTTTACTACTACATATAAAGAGTTGATGGTGATATAGTAAACAGTTTAATAGCCTTAGACTCTTCTCACCTTTTTTCATCTTGAATTGGAGTAATTTGTGTGCTGGTGGTTGGGGTTGTCACTGTGGATAAGAAGACTTTGCATTAAAAGTCAGTAAATGATATTCTTGATATTAATACTGACTTTCCCCTTATAATCGCATTAGAAAGCAGTTCAGAGCGTTATCAGGTGTTTTCAACAGATGTTGAGAACAAGAAATAATCTGATATCTAATAATAACATAATATCTTATAAGCTAATGGAAATAATGAGAAATAACAATTAAATTTGAAAGTGGAAAAATTCAAATATCAGAAATGACCATTTTTACAATATAGCTTTTGTTAAAGTTTAATCATCTTTTATATACAATATATTTTCTGCTCCATACTACCTACTAGATGACAAGCAGTGTAATTTAAAAGGTGTTCTCAGACTCATATGCTAATAGTTAGAAGGTCAAATCAAAGGTACAACTTGTGGTTGGGTTATATTTCGCTGTGGTGGAGCAACATTAAAAAATCCCCACCACAATTATGATCAGTCTTTGATTAAGATGTTGATAAATTGTCAGTGTCTCAGATGAATATAGATGGTCACCTAGATTTGAAAATTATAAGAATCTTACTCAGAAACGTACTTGGTCGTTCAGATGACAAACAACATGATTGTGAGGCAAACAATGTGTTGTTTAACTAGTTTAGCCAAAAGGTTCAGACAACACTCGAGCTGGCCTTTCTAGAGTAGTAATAGATTACATTTACAACTTTAAAGTTTGGTGATTATTCTGTGTAATCAAAGAAAGAAACTACTGAATCAGCAATAGCACATCTGATGATAAAGTATCTGAAGCTGAAGTTTACCTGCTTGGGAGACGAGGAGGCTGACACCAGTAAAGATATTTCTTCCAGGAGTCGCGATGACACACCAGTACTTATCTTCGTCACTTTGTCTGATAGATGTCATAGTCACACTGAACACTCCCACTTCCTTATCATCAGCAATGAAGGTTCTGTTGGTAGAACGGTTCTTTGGTGTCTTTACCACTATCCTGCAAAACTCATATATCTTCCTCTGCACCAGTACTTTGTGTTTTCTTTGTACAGAAGGTCATACTGACAAGGCACCTTTACAGACCCTCTGTTTGTTGCTTTTACCACCTCTGGAGCTGAAAGCAGAAGTGATTCCGCTGCATGCTGTATTATCCACAACAACAAACAGAAAGCTGGACCTGCAAAATCCCAAACCATTTAACATCACATGTTAATCAGATAAGTGTGCAATTGAAGAAAAAAATGGCAAGGCAAGTACTTTTGATAGATTACCATTAAATAGGCAGACAAATGTTCCAGAGGTCCTCATGGTCATTATGAAAAGTTAAAGGGTAAGAAAACACCAGCTAGGCAACTTCTCCTTTGGTCTTGCGCAGTAATGTCATACTGTGTCATACTCTCCCATTGCTCAAAATACCACAGCCAAATGACAGGAAATTCTTGACATCACGATAAACAAAGACACAGGACTAGGCAACAACAGGCAACAACGCAAAAGAAAGAATGTTTGAATGAAGGGCAAGTTTTCATCTGTATTAGTCCCTTAAATGGAAGTGTCACTGAAGAAAAAGTCAAAGTTGATTAAAGTAATCACCTTCATCCTATAATACATTTTTTATCCTGCTGGAAGATGCTTTTTAGTGTGTCCATACCAAATATGTATGAGAGTTTTAGCAATGTGAGTGTCTAAGTTGTAGAATAAAACTGAGGTACAGGGGGGCAGGAGGGGACAAAGGAGGAATGCCTCCCCTGACCCTCAGTGATGCACCTGTACCTAAAGACCTTGCATGTGTGATGGTGGGATGGTGTGGGAGGAGGGATTCAATTGAGGATGGGGAGGAAAGGTTGTTAATCCCATATTGTATAATTAATCTGTCAAATGGAATAAAGTCTGTTCCTTCAAATATATGTTTCAAGTATTTAATTCCTTTACAACTCCAATCTGGGAAGTTAATCATATTATTGTTCTGTTGTATGTCAGGGTTGTTCCAAATGGGTGTAGGTTTGGATGTAATTAATGAAGAGCCAGTCATTTTTAGAAACGCCCACCATACTGTCAGAGAGGAGCTGATATTGATACTTTTAAAGCATATATGTCGTTTGATGTTTGAACTAATGAATTGTAGGTCAGAAATCTCTATAATATTGCATAGTGCCTGTCTACGTGTAGCTAGGGCTCATCTGACATGGCATGTTTTAACCATCCTGAGATGACTTGTAGCCTGTTGGCTAAGAAGTACTGTTTAAGTTAGGCAGATCTAGTCCTCCTTCATCCTTGGTCTTTGTAGAGTTTTTAAGCTGATGCGTGGGGGTTTATCTTTCCAAAGGAATTTAAAAATAGAAGATTCCAGAGATCCAAATCAGTCTGGTGGTGGCTTACTCAGGATCATTGAGAATGAATAAGTGATTCTTTGCAAGACCATCATTTTCATTGAAGCAACCCTTCCCATGAGTGATATGAGTACCAATTTCCATCTAGCCAGATCATTTTATGCCCTTAATCACTATTTCCTCCTGATTTGCTGCTCCTAGTGGTTCGATTAAAAACCGCAAACAGTGAAGGGGAGAGTGGGCGTCCCTGCCTTGTGCCTTTCTGGTGACAGAAGCTGGAGGATGTTTGGTCATTTGTCCTGACACATGCTGTTGGAGAATTATATAATACTTTTAACGAGTTTAGGAAAGACTTTCCAAAACCAAATTTTTGGAAGCTGTAAATAACAATTTCCAGTGTTTTTGCTACGTGAATGGTCTATGAAATTAAGTAAGTTGGGTCTTTGTACTAAGAATTGTGTGTGTGTGTGTGTGTGTGTGTGTGTGTGTGTGTGTGTGTGTGTGTGTGTGTGTTTAATGAATAATTTCATTGAATTCTAGTTTTGTTTGTCATATTTTCTTCAATATTTCCTGTTCCTGGAAGGACACATAGGCTTCTTCTAAAGATTTGATGATTTCGTATAATTTCTGAATATGTTTGTTTTCTCTTTTTATGTGATGAGAATTAAATCATTTTACCTCTCATCACAGCTTTCCCTGCTTCCCAGAGAACAGATGCTGATGTTCCAGGCAGGTCACTACAGTCTAAATATAAAGCCCACTCTTTTTTAAAATATTTAATAAAATCTTCATCTTTAAGCAATGATGTATTAAATCTCCAGCTTTTACTTGCCGGAATGATCTTCTTATGTATTAGAATTAAAGATACAGGAATATGATCACTGACAGCTATCGGGTGTATCTCAGTGTCTGAAGTGTCATTCAACAGTGAGCTGCTGACTTGGAAATAATCCAGACAAGAGTAGGAGTCATGGACATATGAGGAGAAAATATATTCCTTACGGCTGGGGTGAAGGGAACGCCATGTGTCGCAAAGTCCGGAATGCCTCATGTACTGTTTAGCTATATTTGTGAACAGCCAGTTGTGCTGAGTTCCTGCTGTATTGAGCCTGTCCATTTCTTCATTTAGTCCAAAGTTGAGGTGGCCCCCAAGAACAAGTGAGCAATCTAGGTGTTCAATAAAATAGCGTGGAAGAATGAGGGGTCATCAACATTTGGGCCATATATACTTACAATACATAACTTTTTGTTAAGTATAGATAATTTAATTAGGAATCTTAGCTAGGTTAGGTAGGAATCTTAGGTAGATCGAGAAGGTAGATTAAGAATATACCTTCTCGATCTTCTTCATCTGGCTGCTCCCTTTAGGAGTGGCCACAGCAGATGATCTGCGGTTCGAGCCCTGTCTTGGACAGTCTCGGTCATTGTGTCGTTGGGAGAGACACTTCACCCGTTGCCTACTGGTGGTGGTCAGAGCGTCAGTATCTGGCAGCCTCACCTCTGTCAGTGCGCCTCAGGGCAGCTGTAGCTACAATGTAGCTTGCCATCACCAGTGTGTGGGTGGATGACTGAACGTGTAAAGCGCTTTGGGGTCCTTAGGGACTAGTAAAGTACTATACAAATACAGGCCATTTACCATTTACCATCTCACTCCATCTCACCATCTCAATTTTCAGTTCAATTTAATGTTATGTCTAAAGTGCCAAATCACAACAAGAGTTGCCTTGAAGTGCTTTATATTAGCATTGTAGGGTAGAGACCCTACAATAATACAAACATAATACAATAATACGAATCCCCAGTAATTTCCTGTGTCACACCACCAACCCTCTGCATGTCCTCCTTCACTACATCCATGAATACAGTGTCATCTGCAAACATTATAGTCCACAAACTCCTCTCTAACCTCATCTGTTAATCTGGCAACCTCACAAACATGAATGGGCTTCCTGATGGTTTCCTAATGTAATCGCACCACCGCTTTAAACCCATCTGTCACTCTGACCACACATCCTAATACTGTCCTCATATAGTTGTCTCAATATCCTAATGTCATGCAGTACCATAGTTCCTCTTATAGCACCCTTATTTCTAGAGACTTACACATTGATTCACTGCTTTACTCTATGCCTTTAAGGGCTCTCTATCTATCATGCACACACTCACACTTTTAGGATCAAACCAACAACCATCAGGTTGGTAGCTGGAAGGCTCTAACTACTGAGTCACAGCTGCTGTAGGACATGGCAAGTAAATAAGAAAACATGGCAACAGAATGTAACAGTGAGAAAAGCCTTCATTTTGCAATGTATGAGGAAGAGATTTTTGTTTGACAGTCAAGTAAAGAAAGATTTTGTCACTGCTGTGTACTCTCCTGCCAGTAAGTAGTTGTATAGTCTTCGGTTGCTGTAGTTGTTTGTTTAGTATCCTTGTCCTGCTGAATGATGAACTGCTGTCCAATATGCTTTATGTGTTTGGCTGAATCTGAGCACACAGACTGCTCTCCTATAATTCTGCATTCATCCTGTTGCTTCTGTCAGCAGTGAGATCATCAATAAATGCCAGTGGGGGCCAGCTACATTGGCAGCCATATGGCCAAACCCTAACAGAAACTCGACCGTGTTTGACAGATAACAGAGTATGCTTTGGGCCATGAGGTATTTTGTGTTTTTTTTTTTACCCTCTCCATTGTCCTGATCATTTTCAATTCAATTCAATTTAGTTTTATTTATACTGCAATGCA
The DNA here is from genome assembly GCF_057381915.1 of Diplotaxodon limnothrissa. Taxonomy (NCBI): domain Eukaryota; kingdom Metazoa; phylum Chordata; class Actinopteri; order Cichliformes; family Cichlidae; genus Diplotaxodon; species Diplotaxodon limnothrissa. The sequence continues at coordinate 22,889,571 of NC_140615.1, forward strand.
CTGTATATTCTAAGGTAGACAATAAAATAGTACAACAGAGAAAAACCCAGCAATCATATGACCCCTATTGAGCAAGTGGGAAGGAAAAACTCCAGCAGAACCAGGCTCAGGGAGGGGCGGTCATCTGCTGTGACCGTTGGGGTGAGGGGAGGAAGACAGGACAAAAGACTAGACTAGATTAATAATAACTAATGATTAAATGAAGAGAGCTGTATAACACATTATAACTGGAAAAGGTGGCTGAAGAAAATACTCAGTGCATCATGGGAATCTCCGAGTCTACACCTATTGCAGCGTAACTAAGGGAGGATTCAGGGTCATGTGATCCAGCCCTACCTATATGCTTTAGCAAAAAGGAAAGTTTTAAGGTTAATCATAGAAGTAGGGATGGTGTCTGTCTCCTGAATTCAAATTGGGAATCTAGTAAGCATTTTGGATCAAATGAAGGCTTTTCAGGGAGTTTTTATTGCACAAATGGAACAAAGAAGTCCTACATATGTCTTTAACATGTGCACTGAAGGAAATATCCTCTTCAAAAATGACTCCAAGATTCATCACACTGTTCTGGGATAAATATTTCTAAGATTTTTATGGCCAAGTACAATAACCTCAGTTTTATCAGAATTTTTGTCTCTTAAAAGTGGTTAAAAGTTGTTTTTTTTCCTTCACCATCAAAACGTATTTCAGTTGTCCAATATTTTGTGCTCCATGGTTTACCAGCTTATTTACCATTTTCCAATGTTTTGTGGGGGGTTTATGTGTGTTTTTTTGTTTTGTTTTTTTAGAACACACTCAGCTGGTTCTTTTGGCCAAACAGCTCACCTTGATAGATTAATTCTTTCCTCATTATTGTCTCCAGCATTTTTAAAATTTACTGAGCTTCTTTTATATGAAGTAACAGCTTAGTAACCAAATGTTCTTCTACTTGTACTTGTTTCAAAAAGAAATACTTAAAGATACACCAACTCAAAAGCCTTCTACTAAAAGAAAAAGAAATCAATTTATCTAGATGCTTACAGTGTGAACTGTTTTCAGAGTGCTGGAAACAATTCAATTGTTTGTGAGATTCGGTTTTCTGGGACTTTATACTTTAGGGGAACAAAAGAGAAGAACTGTGCCCTCTGCATATAAACTCGGTCGTTCTGTTGATTTAAAATAAAAGTGCTGTGTATAATTTCTGTTACTTTATTTCCATATGTAAGTTAAATGACCTGGCATAAGCCATGCAAAGCAATGGACAGAGCACAAGAGGGTTGAACAAGAGAGTGCAGGCAGGGTGGAGTGGGTGGAAACGAATATTAAGGGTGATTTGTAATAGAAGGATAGCAGCAAGTACAAACAGGGAAGTTTAAAAGATGTCAGTGAGATCTGATACGATTTATCCGACGATTTGGAGATGCTGGCACTAACAAAAAGACAGGAGGCTGAGTCAGAGGTGGCAGAGATGAAAATGCTAAGTTTTTTGTTGGGAGTGACCAGATCTATCCATCCATCTGTCTTGCTCTTAATGATTTTTATGTTCATGTAAAGCATCAGAAATCTGCCTTTTATTCGTTGTCATCTCTTTGGAATGACTGTCTAACATTTCATCCTTTTTCTGAGAAATTCAGAAGGGGTACTTTAAGCTGATTTATTCCAACAGTAGGTGGCACTAAATATCAGCCTGCCACACCACGTAATTTACAGTCTGATTTCCTAATCCAGTTGTTTTCTTCGTCTCTAACAACAGTCTGCTGCATAGCCTCATCAGACTTTCTCAAATCTTTAAAATTATTTTGAAGATATGAATAGCTGTGGGACAAACAAAGTTCTCCCATTGCTTCACATATATTGCATTTGTATGGTTTTCCTCAGGCTTTTATTCCTCTAATTTGATTCTTTGCCATTTTGTACCATTATGCATTCTAATGGCTCAGTAATGATGGAACGGATGCCAGTATTATAATAAAAAATCACACTTAGTTTCCTTTTATGGGTTTCAATATTTTATGTACCCATTACATTTGTACTGTAGAACTTTAGTGGACTTGATAGTTTGATTATTCATGTTGAAGGGAAGATTATTTTTAATATTTTGATTTGTTATTATGTATTTTACGTGTAGCAAATAACAAATTGCCTTTCAATAGTATCTAAAGGTATGAAAAATTAACAGAGCTATTTTTTCAGTTTAGAGCTTTGCTCACACAAACAAACTTCTTCAGAGCCCCGATCTCAACATAAGACAAATGGGACAACATGCTAAAAACTGATATATCACATTGTATATTATGCCTCATAATAAAAAACCAAACTGTTAATACAAAACTTTTTGTGAGGAACCTTTAATGATGCTAATTTGTGTTAACACTTAGATAGTCAGCCTACAAAAAACAGAACTATCCCATTGCATGCATGTGCCTGTGACTAAATTAGCAATGTGGTTGCAACACCCATGTGCACATCTGTTTCTGAAAACCCTTAGCTACATAAATTTCATGTATAACACATAGAGAATCATTTCTACCAGATACAAAGAAACTCATTTCAGGTTTGTGAATATTTAAGATATTTGAGTTATATTTTTGTGAAGAAATGTATAATGTATGTGTATAATATATGACAAATTGGTCTTTGACTTATACCCCAAGGTAAGAATTGGGGTATACTAAATTAACTCTTCTGAATTGACAAAATGCCCTTAGTGACAGCTTAAACTGGATTGTTTTTCACTTGTAACCAAAAAATCAGTACGGTATATAAATGAAACATCCTACTCTCAGCCTGCTTGACATTTATTTGACCTTTGGCTTTTTGCAGCCACATCAGCAAATTGTTTTGGAAATTCAAGTGGGACTACTTCTGCTTTGAGGCTCTTGTTTCAGCCAAGGTGCTTTCCACTGACAGCAGCTCTTTAAAAATGATATAAACAGTTAAAGATATAGAGGGTTATTATAATAGAAGCTGAAATGACTAGATAAGGTCTCCATTTACCCTGGGAATGCACTGGATTGAATGCAAATCATTCTTTATGACATATCATGACCCTTCTTTAGGCGTGATTAGAGTTGTCAAACATATTTATCATCACATACCTGCAACCTAAATAGGTTTTCAAAGGCAATTTTGTCTGTTGTTTGTGTGAGTTGACTCTTAATGTCCTATGTCACTGCTCAACAGTAACATAAAATTTACAGCATGACACAAAGGCATATTTCATATCATTAATCCCTGCACTTTAGCAAAATCATAAACATCCATCTTTCATCTTGTTTTGGTCTGTCTCTTGGCATTGGTTTGTCATTTATTCCACACTATAGAAATTTAAAAAGTAAAAAGCTCTTAGATGAGAGTATTAAATGTAGTTTTGCATTCTAAACAAACAGGTTTGACAAATTTATCAATGGTCTTTTGAGGTTTTTGTATAATATTTTATATCAGCTCGCTATTTGCTGCTGAACTACTTTTGTAATTGTGTTTTCCTTGAATAGAAGAGTCCTTCACACAAGGACTAAGCATACCTGTAGAGACTATGCCTGGAATCCTGATAAGCAGTCACATGTTTTTGTTAAATCTTCTGCAAATAACCCCATTTCATAGATGTAGCATTTTGTAATGTTTTGTTAAATTAGGTGTCTATAAAAGTGAGTCAGCCTGTTGACCTCCTAGTAGGAGATATTCATTTGCAAAGTACTGGCTGGGAATTGTGGTTGTATGTAAAAGTATCTTGTTGTTTCAGTCCAGTAGGTGCTCCTGGTAATTATTAAGATTCACATATGTGTTTCATCTCCCTAGTTAAGTAGTTTTCCAAGATAACCATCCAGTCGTTAACTTAGGTGGACACCCACTTAAGCCTGAACTTATCTTCTATATGTCTTTGCTATTATTTTTTGGGGGTAGTTTAAAAAACATGGTGCTTTAAAGTCAGATCAATGGCCAGAAGAATGAAGGAGTACATAAAATAATTTGTTTGGAATTTTTTTAAATATGGTATTTCATTTAAGGAACAATATTTTACACAGTTAGGTGTATGGGAGTGGTTTAGTTGTCACTGCAGTGCAAAGTATTGGATTCACTGGCAGAACTCGGCAAGCAAGTCTTTTCTCTCTGAATAAGATTTTGGCTAGGATAAGAAAATGCACAAATAGCTGATACTAATTGGCAGCTCTCTTTAGCCTGCCTGCCACTTGCTTTGACGTCCACCTCCACCCCAGCATGAGTTCTGCCAACCATCAGACCATCATTAATTCAATTATTTAATTCCTGAGGAAGTATGCGTTTGACATTGACTGAGACTAGCCAGCATTCAGACAATGCCCTCCTGAGGACTCCTGACGTTTTCCTGGAGTTATTATAACATTATTTATTTATCTGTTTATTTGGAGTGTCTAGTCTTCTACTCCACTTGTACTTTTAGTGTCAGTAAGCTTTAAATAATTCTGTACCTGATAGCAATGTGACAAAATGCCACAATAAAACCCCACGGGGTGTCCAGCTCACCACCTGAACATATTAAAAATCATGATATCTGAAGTTCAGCACTAAATATTTGATATCTGCTGACATTCAGAGGAAGAGATGAAACCTGACTTTCAGAATGAGACCAAGCAGTGCAACAAGGCTTGTCTTCTTATGTCTGCTGCTGTGTTGGCTGGAAAGGAGACCATTGATTCTGCTTATCATATTGACAAGCGTGGCCAGTATGCATTTGAAGCATTATAGTGCATTGCAGTTGAATGAAATGGCTCTAAAAATGAACTCCTGGACCCTGAAACAATTAACCTAAACCTGTTGCCATTGTAAGGTTTTGTTTTTCACCACTAAGGCCCTGGATATTAATATTATGACATATGAATTTTATGGTTTGTGAGTACAGTAACTTCAAATGCTCCTAGGATAAGAGTGGCTATTTAGCTGTGGTGAGTATTCGAATATCTTCATTGAAATTGGGTGTTTTGTACAGCGCACGCACGCACGCACAGTTTCTGTAGGTTTACATCTGTAAGATATAGTTGCAGTTATATATACAAAAGCACATGCACGGCCTCAGAATAAGTTGGTTGTTTAAAGTAAGACACACTCCTGATTAAATAACTGATGACATTTCATGCTGTCACTGCCCTGCTTTGTGACAGCACGAATCTGTGAGTCTTTGACAGATGAAGTAACTGAAGTATGGAGTCAGCCTCGGGATTTGCCATATGACTACAAAGGAAAACCACAGCATATCCATGGGCTATGACATCATCAAGAATCAAATCAAATCAAATCAAATCAAATCACTTTTTATTGTCACATCACATGTGCAGGCACACTGGCACAGCACATGCGAGTGAAATTCTTGTGTGCGAGCCCCACAAGCAACAGAGATGTGCAAACACAACAACACAAACGAGCAAAATACAAGAATGGCCAACCTGAAACTAATAAATATATGTACAATATATAATAGTGTATGCATTTCTGGATGTGTATACTAAATATTTTCCTACGTGTGTGTGTGTGTGTGTGTGTGTGTGTGTGTGTGTGTGTGTGTGTGTGTGTGTGTATACACATTTTTACAAATTAAATAGTAAAAAAATAAAATAAAATAATAATAATAATAATAATAATAAAATATATAAAATATACAGAGTTGAATATGTGCAAAACAAGTGGCATTTATATACAGTGTGGAGTGCATAATGTTGAAGTTCCAGTAGTGAAGCTGAGGTGTCTATGACGTGTTCAGCAGTCTGATGGCCTGATGGAAAAAGCTGTCTCTCAGTCTGCTGGTACGGGACCGGATGCTGCAGAACCTCCTTCCTGATGGAAGCAGTCTGAACAGTTTATGGCTGGGGTGACTGGAGTCCTTGATGATCCTCCCCGCTTTCCTCAGGCACCGCTTCCTGTAGATGTCTTGGAGGGAGGGAAGCTCACCTCCAATTATCCGTTCAGAGCACCGCACTACTCGCTGGAGAGCTTTGCAGTTGTAGGCGGTGCTGTTGCCATACCAGGTGGTGATGCATCCAGTGAGGATGCTCTCAATGGCACAGCGATAGAAGGTCCTGAGGATGCGGGGGCTCATGCCGAATCTTTTCAGTCTCCTGAGAAAGAAGAGGCGCTGCTGCGCCTTCTTCACTGTTTTGTTTGTGTGTACTGACCACGTAAGATCCTCAGCCAGGTGTACTCCAAGGAACCGGAAGCTGCTCACTCTCTCCACAGCAGCGCCGTTGATGGTGATGGGGGTGTGTACTTCTCTGCACCTCCGGAAGTCCACTATCAACTCCTTTGTCTTTGCGACGTTGAGGGTGAGATGGTTGTCTTGACACCAGTGGGTCAGGGCGCTGACCTCCTCCCTGTAAGCCGTCTCATCACCGTTGGTGATAAGACCCACCACTGTAGTGTCGTCCGCAAACTTCACAATGATGTTGGAGCTGTTAGTGGCTGTGCAGTCGTAGGTGTAGAGTGAGTACAGGAGAGGGCTCAGTACACACCCCTGTGGAGCACCAGTGTTCAGTGTGATGGGGGATGAGGTGATGCTGCCCAGTCTGACCACCTGGCGTCTGTCAGACAGGAAGCTAAGGATCCAGCTGCAGAGGGAGCTACTCAGTCCTAGATCCTGCAGTTTCCTGTCCAGCTTCGAGGGAACGATGGTATTGAATGCTGAGCTGTAATCTACAAACAGCATCCTCACATACGTGTCTCTCTTCTCCAGGTGTGACAGGGCAGTGTGTAGTGTCAGGGCTATGGCATCATCAGTGGACCTGTTGTGGCGGTATGCAAACTGTAGAGGGTCCAGTGAGTCGGGTAGTGCAGAGCAGATGAAGTCCCTGACCAGCTTCTCGAAGCATTTGCTTACGATGGGGGTCAGGGCTACAGGTCGCCAGTCGTTCAATGAGGAGATGGTGGAGGATTTGGGTACAGGGACGATGGTGGCCATTTTGAAGCAGGCTGGGACTACAGACAGAGAGAGGGAAAGGTTGAAGATGTGCGTGAACACTCCAGCCAGCTGAGCCGCGCATGACCTGAGGACGCGGCCGGGAATCCCGTCCGGACCAGTAGCTTTGCGTGCGTTCACCTTCCTGAAGCACTTCCGCACATCCTCCTCAGACACAGTGTGCGCACTGACGTCATCCGCGGTGCGCACACTGTCCGGTCTCATGGTGTTCGCTGTGTCGAATCTAGCGTAGAATACGTTTAGATCCTCACACAGAGAGGCCGTGGTCTGCGGTGTGCTGGTTTTCCCTCTAAAGTCTGTGATCGTGTTTAGTCCCTGCCACATACTTCCAGATCAAGGGTACAGACACACAGAGAATACTTATTTTTCATTTGTCAGGGCAGTTTTTGGCTGTGATGAGTTACTGAACTAAGTTAAAATGGTCTAATCTCCATAACCTATATGTATTCAGTACATTCATATATTAAGTGTGAAGCATTTATCTTTGCCATATAGGAGGAAAGGTGAAAAGAACATTTATTTTTTTCTCTTGCCTGTCCCGTTTGGTTCTTTCACCATCAAAATTGTTGTCTGAAGGCCAAGAAAGATGCCCAACAGATTCACTTTACCAAGTGGATCATCACGGCCTTGCTGTATTGGTCCATTTGATTGACCTTTGTTAATATTATTTATTTATTGTATTTTGTTTTATTTTATTTTAAGTTATTACAGATGGGACAAACATGACTGGGGGATAGTAAGATAAGATAAGATAAGATAAGATAAGACTTTATTGATCCCACAACGGGGAAATTTTTGCGTAGTAAAGGGAGAAAGAAAGAGAGGGAGGGAAAGAAAAACAGAGCAGAAGATGAACAGTGAGAGACGGCACTTAAAAAAAATAAGAAAAGAAATCACCTGGATCACCTGTTGAGAGAAAAAAAAAGAGAAAACAACCAAAAAGAGAGCAACACAATACACACAACATCACTGCAATAACCTAAATAAATGTAAGTAAGAGTAAATACTACATTTCGAATGTTGTTGTGCAGCACCCAAGACCAACAGCGCACAATGTGCTTTGAGGCAGCAGCCAAGAAAGGTGCAGTTTGTGTCTGTGACACCTGTGTGCATAGCTGTGTGGACAGGCGTGCTTGTATTTAAAAGGTTTCTGCATGTTACGATATGCTAGAGGTTGTGGAGAGCCACAGCGCCGTCCCCCAGGGCATGAAGCAGGCATGGATAAGATCTAGAGGCCCTCAGAGCGCGAGAGCCCAAGGAGGACCAACGGAGGACCACCTCTCCTATATCTTTCCCCCACCTGCAGGGTGAACTCCTGGAGAGTAGAGAACTCCTGCAAGGATGTAATAACCTCCCTGCCAGTTGAAGAGGCCCCCAGTTCGCCCGATGCACCAGAGGCCCCCCGCGCCAGGGCTGAGCCCCCGTGCACGCACCTGCCCACAACCTTGGTGACACAACAACCAGGACCCAAGCCCCCAAGACCCAGCCAAAGCCCTAGACCGGAGGCAGAGCACCCCCAGAACCCCAAAGGCCCCATGCCCGCCAAAGACCCACCTAGGGGCAGCCACACTACCAGGCCATTAACCTATGTCCGCCAGCACAGACCCTCCCCCAGCCCTGCTGCATGCAGCCACCAGAAAAACACCATCCAAGAGCCACCAGTGCCCCTAACCAGGTCGTGACCACAGCCCCCGGGTTAAGCCAGGGAATTGTCCCTAGGGGATCCCCAGACGCCCTAAGGCCGTCCCTACTCCCCACATCAACCACAATAGCAAAGGCGGGATGAAACTACAACCCCCCACCCCTACTAGGGGATGGAGCTGATCAAAGGAGCCCAGAGGTACTGATCTAATGTGGTGGCAGAGGCTATATCAAGACTCATGTGATCTATTAGATGGTCTCTATATTGGTCAGACTTAATATTATTTTTATTTTTCAAGTTCATTTCCAGTTAATTTTCTTAGCAATGCATACCGCAGTGAAAACCATGCAGGCTGTATTCATTTCTGTAGTGACATCATCCAAGTTGTCCAACAAGCACACTAGAGGGGAGGTTGGAATGTTACATTTCAGACACTTTAGTAAGTCTTCCCATATCCCGTGCCAAAACTTCTGAACTGGTGGACAGAACCAAAAAGCGTGGATGTAGTTGTCCAGTGTATTGCCTTGCCAGTGTGGGCAGTTGCTGGTAGACGTAAAGCCCATCTTGAACATCCGTTGACCTGTATAGTGCAATCTATGTAGTATTTTGTTTTGTATTAATTGTAGACTGGACTTCTAATCAATTTAAAGGTTTTTAAGCATATTTGAAACAGGAAGTTTTGGTCTAAGCTGACTCATAAATCTGATTCCCATTTTGCAATAGGAAGGGCCATTTTGCAATAGGGTCATTTTGCAATAGGAAGGAAGAACAAATGTTTTTGATTAGCTGTATTTCATTTCACATTTTCCAGATAAAGTTTTTAATCATGATAATGATGCTGTCTATATCGCTCCCTGCTGGTCACCTGAAGGTTGACTTGCTGACAAAGAGCAAGTTTGGAGATGCCATAGTATGAACTACTTTTATGGATGACTACAAACCCCATAACTCAATTTTAATAGCTATGGAAAGTACGCAACAATTAATCTCCTCAAAAACAGCCCAAATGTGGAAGAAAATATATTACGGAATCCATTTAGGAACTTGTGTTGATCTGTGCAGGGTGTACTTTGCTCTGTTAAAGTGTAAGCTGGGTTTGGTTTTCCTCGCTCTCTCACCCTACAAATCCAGAGGCATAAGCAGAACTATCCGAACAATAACTATTTATTTGTGAAGTTTTCCAGCCTGTTGACCCCAGTCGAGTCCCCTTCACTAATAACCAGAATGAACACAGCTAATGGAGCCAGTGGTGGAAGCTCTTCTGATGTTGATCATGTATTGTAAATGCAATATAAAACAGAATAAAACACAATTTGATGAATGCAGGTTGTAATTTATAAAAACAATCTAAGAGACCAGACTGTCATCTAAAACAGTACTGCTTTGCAAAAACACACAAAAAAGATACACTTGCACACACACTGTTTGATGACCTTTTTGTACTGCAATACTCAGTCTCTACCAGTCGGCGGTTAAATACACATCAGTTCGGGCTCTCTTGAATATTCTCTTCGTTGTCTATCTGTTCTGTTTTGACTTCCCCGTTCTGCTCTGTTGCTGGCTCCTCCACCATGGCTGACTTTTTTGAGGTTCCTGTTTGGATGGCAGGGGGGTTGGAGAGGGGGTTGATGAGCAAAGAAAAACAAACAAACAAACTTTCAGCACACCCACAATTATTTATTTCAAAGGAGTGTCTGAGGATTCTGGCTGATGCTGTACCTGTGAGGTAATTTCTGTGCATTCGATGGAACAGCAGGAGACCAATAAAGAGGATAAAACCAATGCAGGCAATTATCATTCCACACAGCAGGAAGCTGTAGCTGCCTTCAGTCTGAATAATCTGCAGATGAGACAGCAAAATTTAACTCCTGAACATGAATCTTAAATCTCGACTGGGCTTGTTTTTTTTCTTCGCAATTAAAAGCCCATTTTTCAACTTCTGCACATTCTCTCTTTAATAATGAAGATAGTCATCACACTTACTGAGCCAACAAGAACTTGCATTACCATCTCTCCCATCCCTGCACTTGTCACAAGGACAGAGGTTGCGCAACCTGTAAAAAAATGCATGCATAGTTTATTACTTCACCTCTTGCACTCATTCTACTGCTGAGTTATTCTTAATGCGCAGATAACACTTCATCTTACCTTGGTAGTCAAGGATGTCTTCAGTGTAGGCAAGCATACAAGGGAATATGCTGCTCAGAAAGAGGCCACATAAACACGTCCCGACAAACAGAAAGATGCTGCTGGTGTAGAAAATGAGCAGCAACAACACAGTAACAATAGCTCCTGCCTGTAAAAGACAAATAAAAAAACAAAAAAGAGGATATATGCTCCATTTAGCATTTATATATCACCAAGTGATATATATCACCTCTAAATGTTTTATTGGCCTTACCAGGTTGAATATGAGTAGTTTCACAGGCTGGAAACGATATGAGAGTGGTATGGACAGCAAACGTCCAGCAGTGATAGCTGCCCAAAAGATACTGGCCAGGTAACCAGCCGTCTTATGAGGCAAGGACATCGGTGGTGCCACAGCGTAGGTGTACACAAAGCCGGCATATGCACCCTGCAATGAAAATCGACGTTCTTTCATGTGCTCTACTTTCTGGGATTTATGTGGAGCAATTTTTGTAAGCACACATAAAACTATGTGTAAAATATTAGGTGAAATGAACACCATGTCATTTATCTGCACTCCTCACTCACCACAATACCATCAGTCATAAAAAGCACCATCCCACCAAGAATATGAATCATAAAGAAGGATAAAGGCAGCCCGCGCAGGTTATCATTCTGACAGCAGCTAAAGATACTCCCATGACCTGTAACTGGGCAAAAAGTCACAAAATGACAGATTGGTGTACACGAAGTGCAATTCATTCCTTTGTTTTTTATCCAAACTGGTTGGAAAATCATAAAAATTGTGTATTTTTCCATTTTAAAATAGTCCCGGTGCAAAAATCTCTCCGTCTATATCCTTACCCCCAGCTTCATGTTCATTCTGTTCCACAGCTGGGCCCTCGGCCCCCTGCTGGCTCTCCATTGCTAGTTCATCCTTGTCCAAAAGACGTGGCGTGCCATTGGGGCAACATGGGATCAGCTGCTCTCGATACATCAGATATAGGACTGCAATGGGCACAGGCAGCTGAAAGTAAACAAATATTCAACTTTTTTTTTTCTTATTTCAAGAAACAATAATCATACAATAACAAACAAACAAACAAAACCCTGCTCCTCTCATTCAATGTACATCTGTTCAGCTTCTTACATTAATAAGTGCCATGATCCAGAAAGCATAGTGCACACTGGACTCCTCTTTCTCTACCCCATGGGACAGGTTGCTCAGAGGTATGCTGTGCTCTACGATTGGACTGTTTCTCAGCATGCTTCTGAAATGATGTATGACCTCAGTCTCATTCCCTGTGTGATTCCCACAGCCTGTCTCTGAGAGGAAAGGATCTGCAATCAGTGGGCTCACTAGGGCACCGAACCCAATGAAAAAATGAAGAGCCTGCAAAAAAGTAGAAAGGCCAAGGACATTACTTACTGCAGTTTTTGAAGAACACAGTATATTACTAGCACCTAACTTCACAGTGCACTCCTATTGAGAATCTTTTGCAAATATTCTCATCGTTTTGTCTCTATATAATATCTCGATAATACTTGACAGACAAAGCAAACACATCTGAATCGGCTCATTGAATTTCAGTATTTTGATCATGTCGGTACTTTTTCACCTGTAGGAAAACGGCAGAGTCCTTCTGATATATGGTCACCAGTTGGATGTTAGCAATAGTGTCAATCAGACCCATTGCCAAACCAGAGACAGCCATGGCAATGGCCAAAACAAGGACATTATTGCACAGAGGGATGATGGCAAATATTACAGAGATGACAAGAGCAGAAAAAAATAAGGCCGCAAGAGCGGTCAACAACCTTTAAAAAAGAAAAGAGAGAACGAGAGGTCATTTATGCAGGCCTTCAAGACTTTAATATGACAGCACAGACTCTAGTTGCGAGATTGTGATACTTACGTTCTCTTGAAAATACCACCAACAGAGCTGCCAATCAATAAGCAGAACTGTTGGGCAAAAAACACCCAGGTGATCTGACTAAGTGTTGAGTTTGTTTGACATTGCAAGTCTAAAATCGTAGGTCCAAGAAAAGCAATGCAGAGTCCAAAGCTGAAGAAAACACTCCAGTAAGTGAGTGTGTGATGGGCATTCCTTTTGAACAGAGTTACAATCCGCTCATCCAGAAACATCTTGGGCTCAATAAAAATTGATGTAGCTCAGTGACACTTTCAAGAAGATATTTTTTTTCCCTTTTAGAACCAACTTTTGCATACGCGTTATGGGAAAGCAGCTTCACAGAGTTTTCGTGGATACTTGCTGCAACATAATGAGTTTCTTGATCCCTTTTAAAGCTTTAAGCCCTAACCACTTTGTATTGCTTAACAGGAAAGGATGTCCTCTCGAGTTAATGGATGAAGTGGAGATTCTTCCGACAAAAATATCCCCACTTGAATTGTGTCAATGATTAGCATTGAAAACCGGTTTGTGAGGTAAAATACTACAAGCTAGTAGTATCGAATCATACAGTGGAAAATGTGTCACTCAGGAAGCAATTATACATGTGTGTCTCATTGACAAGTTATCTTTTCTTTGACACCTGGAAAACTCAGACACATTACAAAAGAAGTTTGTGTAATAAAAACATCACAATATGATATAAAATGTTAACAAAACAAAAATTGTGTTTCGGCCAACTGTCATTTTTGCCCACTGCAAATAGGCCTATAGTATTTGTTGGTTATAAAATCTCTGTATCTATAATTAATAAGACAATGTCACTCTCTATCCATTCAGGCTTCTAAATTGTATTGTAAATCTTTAAGAAACATAATTTTTGTTTAGAATTGAGTAAAAAAAAAAGTCAATATATATAGTCTATAGCAATATTATATAAATATGCCTATAACTATTAGTTCACTGGCACACTTTGTCTAGTCTGATGGATTTTTTCAGACATTCATTGTCACAGGATGCTGAAGCTTACTTACTTTTTCTTTCATTCCAGTATGAAATATTTTCACTGTTAATTTAATCATTGCCCCTTTTTTGTGCAGCACTTTTAACATATTAGCAGTAGTGCTGGTCCAGTATAAAGTTCAGGATGGCAAGTGGGGATAGTTAATGTGTGAAAAGCAAACTGCAGTCTTTACCTTGGCCTCCACTTCAAGAACTAATGTCAACCTGCAGAGAAACTAGCAGACAAATTGCACTTTAAGGCTCCAACATGATTTCGATTTTTGGGAGAGTTTTTTGGGATTTAAAAAAACCCCCAATCTGAATTCAGTAATGAAGTGCGATGAGTCAGCTGTTGAAGTACTTAACCTTGAGGTGTATGAATAAAATAAAGGACTTAATACATTTGGATAAGCGAAAGAAAATGAATGGAGGGATGAATGGAGTTAATAGCTAATCCCTATAATGATTGCATAAAAGAAGCAAATCTCCACTGGTTGTGACCAAATATGGGCTTCTGGCAAGGTTGTAAAATGTGGAGGCAAATTTAACACTGGTTTTTCATTAAAACTGACTCTGTTCAACTTTAATCGTGGGTTTTATAACAGGCACTGGTGCAGTAAAAGATACTAGGAGTTTTACTGAACTATATATTCACATACTGGCAACTTTTTTTTTTTTTTTTGTTTATTTGTAGTACTTTTTAGTCCACTTTTATTCAATCAGTAATCAGCACATCATCTGGTATATCATTTGAATGTTTATTTTCATCTACAGTGACTGCATTTCCCCATAAACACAAAACTGTGATGCATGCATTATTCAGATGTCTTCTTCTTCTTCTTCAAAAAAAAATCTTGATTCTTTTTTTTTTGTGTTTGTTGTCTTTGCACCTCTTATACAGAACATTCACAAACAGTCACATTTTCCTGTAGCTGTACCTTTCTGCACAGTGTTGTATTTAAGATTCACAGTTAACCCCTGTAAGATGTGTAACTGATTTGTCTTCGACATGGAGATGAAGGTCAGTTACTTTAGAAATACGTGCAGGCATTCATTAACATCCATTTCCTCTTCTGGAGATACAGCAGCTTCTTTTGGTAATTGTCAACTAACATTATCTTAGAGGCATGTCAGGGAGTGTTAAAAATAAACAGCAGTTTCTGGTTACTGAAGCAGGACATCTACTTTTGAATTAAATTATTATTTACCCTGGTTAGTTTAGGAAGAGATACTTCATCTGCCTTTATATTGCCTTAAAAATGTATACTTGTGTAGCCGGTTCACATGCACGTTCTCTTAGTTTAAAATTGCTTTTAATACATTTTTTTTAACCACAAAAATATATCTTTTTATGAGCTTTTAAACTGCAACCTAATCCCATCTAATTAACATTAGACTGCCAAACATAAGATCTCTCCCACTTCACTGAAAGTCTCTTGTGAGTGTATTTTGACTGCAGCCTTCAAGTTTTCACATTGCCTGTGGCAAAAAAGGTCTCAGATCTTCTAATTAAAAATCTCAGACAAGTACTAGAAGAAATGCCAACATTTAAAAAAGATGTAAAGTTCATTACTATTTGCAAAGGAATCAGCAGTGCAGAATGGCTCATTTCAATCGTATATTGTTTTATTTTTTTGTATTGCATTGCATGTAGGGTCAATAAAAAAAATCATCTGCTTTATGCCAGGTTTTAAAATTACTTAAATTACTTGTTTAATATTAATTTAACAACATGTAGAAGCAATGTGTGAAACACTAAGTACACCCCATGAATGGCTTGTACATCCATTTTTAACAGCAATAACTTGAAGCAAGTGCCTTCTGTATGACTTTCAGTCCCTTGTATTATTGGGGAAGGATTTTGGCCCAGTCTTCTTTACAGTGTTGCTTCCGTTCATTGAGGTTTGCTGGGATTCGTTTATGCACAGCCTTTCAAGCCGCTTGCGGTCTGGACATTGACCGGCTCATTGCAACACCTTGATTTTTTTTTTCTTTTTCAGCCATTCTGTTGCAGATTTGTACTTGGATTCTTTGTCCTGTTGCATGACCCAATTAGGGCCAACTTTTCCTCTTGGAAAGATGGCCTCACATTTGACAGTAGAATACTTTGGTGTTTAGAGGACTTCATTTTCAAATCTGACTGCAAGTTACCCAGGTCTTGTGGCTGCAAAATAAGCTGAAATCATCACCCTTCCATTACTGAAGCTTGACAGCTGGTATGAGGCATTTGTGCAGATATGCTGTGTTTTATGCTGTTGCACTGTGCATTATGACCAGATATCTCAACTTTGGTCGTGTCTGTCCATGCCAACTCAAGCCTGTATCCTAAGATAACCCTTGGGTTTTTGCAATTTCTTTGAGCATTGCAGATCCTGATGTGAAGACTGTCAATTGTCTTGAATGTTTCCCACTTGTAAATAATCATTCTCACAGTAGAGTTACAGACTTTAAATTGTTTGAAAATCACCTTATAATCTTTCCTAGATAGATGGGCAGCAATAATAGTTCTTTTAAGATCATTGCTGATATCTTTCCTCTTTGGCATTGTGTTATCACCCATTTGAATGCACCAAATGAACAAAATGCCAAAACATGATCAGTTATTTAAGTGCATTTGATTACCATCACCCATCTGCTACTTCTCCTCTTTATTCCTTTGGAAGCAGTAAGGGTGTACACTACTTCCAAATTTAGGATTCGTTTTGTTTAATAAAAAGTGACACGTGGTGTTAGCTTGTCTTAAAATGAAGTAAATACAACCTAATTACCAGATGAATCGAAAGAGGGTCTACTTTCATTTTCACGTGACTCTATATAAAAATTTCAGAAATGACACAGGAACATTTTCAGCAGAAAATAGATGAAAGATAAAAATCTAAAGTAGAATCCACCATTGTTTGGTTTAATTTCACTTGCTGAAACCCTCTTAAACAGATGGTTTAAATGCTGCAAAGTGAAACTCAAACATTCCAGTGAAAGAACAAAGTCACTCAAGAACAGCAGGCTTCTCTTCAACCTTTCAACACTAGATGGTGTAAAAGCATTGCCTTCATCCCATTCAAGGTAAACTCCGTTTGGTTTGCCTCTGAAAAAAATGTAAACACTCAATTGACTCTTTAGAATGAAAAAAATATGTTGATGAACCAAATTCAGAGATAACTAAATGTATAAAATGATACCTTTTAAGTGGTTGTCCTCTCTATTCTCCCCCTTACTTGTAAAGGAATGCAGAGAACAGAGAGTGTTCAGAAAGCACTATATATTTATGAAGTCCATTTACTGTTTTACTGTCTACCTTTCCAGAACAGCATTTTTTTTTTAGTTGAGTACATAGTTGCTGATGGCTGCTATATAAAGGTCCAAAATAGCATTATCTTGCTCTTCTCTCTCATCTCCATAAGCTGACATTTATCCAATCTTCAATCAGAGGCCAGAGACAGTGCCAGGAAAGTGTGACAGGAATCATGAGATGAATGCCAGTTTTCCTTCTTCTCTGCTCACTCTCACCTCTAGTGTTTGCTTCTTTATACTATATACCATTCATTTAGGATCCAAAAAGCCTGCTCAGCAAAGGACCAAATGTTTTGTAATAGAAGAGAAACCCCTTTTAATTCTATGCTACTCTCAAATACATCTTCAAAATTCCAAACACATTAAAAATAATCACGTAAAATTATTACTTTAATGAGCATGATAAGAAAGAAGCCACAATGACATAGTATACAATTATCGACTCAGGCAGTCATACATAAATCATGCATTAACACAGCTAAAGTGATAAGCTAAAGTAGCCATGACACAGGCTCCTTCTGAGGCAATAAGAAATACATCGGTCACCTATCCACATTTCTCCCACAGTCCCTGTAGCCCTGGATGGAAATGCCCTGCAGTGCACCCCCTCACATCTCCTCAGGCTCAAAATAGAGGCAGGGAAATGTGGTATGCAAACAGAAATGAGTGCAGGCCAAAACAGTGCCATTCTCTGAAGCTCTGTGTTTTCAACCTAGCATTTGGTGATGCAGTTAAGATCTTGCCCCCTTGTGAACGTCCTTTGTGCTTGAATATACCAATCTAGTGTAATTATAATTATTTACAGGACTTTAAATGATGCTTTAATAAATTAGGTTATTTGAAAGTGATTATAGGGTTTACACTAACTAACACTTTACATTACAGAGAGGTGCACTACGAAGAGGGCTATACTAAGGAAGAAAGGAAGTTCAACATAGCCAAGTTTTCTTCGTGTTAGCTGGAATGACAAAACCTAGTAACACAAATGAGTGAAGTGCAACAACCCGAGTAACAACCTGAGTAACAGTATGGAGTAAATATAGAAGTGTGGGTATAAATATTTTAGCAGCAAAGTATCAGTAGTGATTAAGGTGCTACAGTAGCAGTTTCTTGTCCATTATGTAACACTGTAACGCTAATGATATATTTGTTATTTACTTATTTTAAAAGGGACAAAATAGTTTAACATACCAATATGGAGGCTGAAATTAATGTGCAGCATATGGAGTTTATAGCTGTTGCTAATTTTCAACCCCTGTTGGGCTTTCACATTCACAATACACAAAGAAAATTCCAACACTCAATAGCATAGAACCATAATTACAAAATCTACAAAGAATTCAGTGTAAAATATAGTATAAAGAACTATAATTCCCCCAGCAGAGAACGTATACAGCACTTAAACTAGAACTTTCAGTTGATCTTAGACTGAAACTCTGAACATAATTGGCTTCAAACAAAGTCGTGTTCATTATGACTCACCACAGTGATTTAATCAAGTAAAGTGAGAACAACTTTTGTGACACAGACAACTGTCTTGAACTCTGACATAGCATTTCCACAGCCTTCAAGTCATCTCAGGTGTAGCTCAATTAACATCTAAACAGCTGTACAGGATGGTGTTCCCTGTGGAAGAAAATTCCAATATTTGCCAGTGTAAAAAAAGTAACTATGTTGAGTCAAACGACTGTCGTGATCAAACATGACTTGTGAACTATTAAACAAAATAATGATCTCTCTCTATAACATTAGAAAATACATTTTGAAAAGCTAGATTAGTCTGAATTTAGGGGTAGATATTTACACATCATTGCAGTTCTGTGTATTTTCTATCCCACCCTGCATAACATCCCTTTTGGGATCTTGACAGTAACTATTATGGCAACATTAATGGCAACAATAACTGGCTATTGTCCAATGAGGGGCAACAGTTTTGGTGATTTGGTGCCATATAAATAAAATTTCATTGAACTGAATTGAATTAAAATGGATAATCATATCCTGTAAAAAACAAACAAACAAACAAACAAACAAACAAACAAACAAACAAACAAACAAACAAACAAACAAACATTTCTTTTTAGTTGCTTCTTGTGTATATTGCAGAAGAAATTAATGAAATATATCCTCAGTAAACATTTAGCAGGTATACTAATTAAAAGAGTTTTCTAATTATGATAACAAAGAAACAGAAAAAAACTTCAAACAAAACATTTTGGGTTGCACAAGTAGTATATACATATTAGTAAAAAGAAGAAAGCAAGAGAAATAAGGCCTGGCCTTGTGGGAGTTTTGTTTTAATGTAGCTCCAGAGTTTATCATGAATCTTTAAAAAAGGCTTTTCTTGTGTTCTAATGAGTATAAATCGTCTTTGAGGATGTCACTCGGGTTTGTAAAGAACTGGACTGAGTAATACCCTTTTCCTCTAATAGTTGAGGCTTTAATAATATGTCAATTGATGTTTAAGTTCAGTGGACCATTGATGATTATCCAAAGACTTCAGTCAGGATTCCACACCAAGGACAGCTCAAAGCACAGCTGCTGATCCCACATCTGGAGCTTGTGTAGTTCAGATCAGTAGAGCAGCGCTGCTTCTGTTGATAGCTGTTTAATAGCTAATTATGCCACTTCTTGCTCTAGTATGACATCTGTTTTTGACAGATACTTCAAAAACATTTGAAAAATACATTTCTAATTCAAGTTCACTTTTAAACATTTATTTTTAGGTTTTTCTCTGTTTTGATTTTTTTTTCATCTAATGCTTTAATTTTGGCATTAAAATCACTCACCCATCCATTTTCTTCCACTTATCCAATTCAGGGTCATGGGAGAGCTGGAGGCCATCCCAGCTGCCATAGGGCAAGAGGCAGGGTATACCCAGGACAGTTTGTCTGTCGCAGGGCTAACACAGAGAGACAGACAGCCATTTAGAGATAGGACCAATTTAGAATCAGAAATGAGCTAAACCCTACTAACTGCATGTCTATGAACTCTGGGGAGCCCCACACAGTCATGGAGAGAACATGCAAACTCCTTACAGAAAGGCTTTGGCAGATGGTGAATTTAAATCCATGGAACTTCTTGCTGTAAAGCACCATGCTGCCCCACATTAAAACCTCTTAGAGTAATTTTACGATCTTTGATGGGCTCTAATTTGCAATAGTACATTTAATCTTTAGATATATTACTCATCAGATGCCACTGACGCTCAGTTCATGAGAAAAATGCCTATTACATTTTTAAAAGGCTGTTCACAAATATTTCAGCAATAAACAGTAAAGATACACTATTCAAATACTAATGTTGTTAAGCTAATATCAGGGAACTTCTGGTCATAGCATCAAATCATGTGATTGTCATACCTTTTTTTGAGGACTAACTAGTCCCTGCAGCGCCACTTAACAGTAAATCCACTTAACACTGTTCCATAGCTTCCTCCTGTCTTATGGTTTTGCATTTCCCTGTGAATAATTGTAATCTAGCGACAGCAGCTGAGTAAAGAGTGCAATTAAAAGCAGCATAACAAAGGATTAGTTTCACAGTGAAGTGCTCTAGACTATAGATGCCTTATACTGAGCTAACACACAGAAAGAAAATCAAGCACTGTGCCCATTTTCATGGATGAAATAATTTGTCAGTATATCAGCGCAGATAATAATTTGAATGCTGCGATAGAGTGTATGATCTCAGCAGAGTCAATGAAAGGCAAGGGATGAATTCAAAACCACACAAAGGATAACAGATTTCTTCACTGAGGACTGAACCCAGCTGTATTCCCCCTGAAGATTTTTCTGTCAGCCAGAGGAGAGAACAACTCATGCATACATACAGCTGTCTGGTAATATATGTTTGTACACATGTCCAGGGACAGAAAACAATAGAGATTTATTCTTTTCTATCATAAGATATCTCTTGCTTTTCCCTTCTTCTCCCTGTCCTCCTATCCCACCCCCCGCGCCTCTCCCGACACAGTTGTAGAGAGCAGAGCAATGATGCGTGTCTTAGTGAAACCTGGTGAATAGTAATGAACCAAGCCTGTGTGTCTATTTGAGGGGAAGCGAGAGAAAGACAGCGAGAGGGAGCGAAGGGTTTGTGGGTAAGGAGGAAGAGGGGTGGGGGGTGTAGACTGAGTGAAAACAGGGCTTTTCTTGCGGCACTGATGCAGCACAAGCAGCAGTGGTGACTGACAAGCGATACAGTTGCATTAATCCTTTACGCTGTTTACATGATCGCCTTCGCTTCTGTGCCACATGGCTCATAAAGCCATTCTAACCACACTAATGTGACGTCACTCAATTAAAACCTTCGGCAAACTGCATCTTTTCACAGGGTGTGTTTCATTATACAGTAGCCCATTCTCCTTATCCAACCCCCCCCCCCTCCTCCCCCTGTCGATGTGGGGCGGGGGGGGGGGGGGGGGGGTATTAGTAGAGGAAATGGATGAAGGGGGAGAAAGCTGTGATTGAGTGTGGCTCAGAGAGGGGCAACAGCACCTGCTGTCTTCAGCTCAGATTCACGAGGCAAAACAGCAGTCTCCCTCTACTAGTGATAGACTATAAGGAAGACAAAGGAGGGAGAAAAGAGGCCCAAACAAAGCTTGACAAACTCTAAAGACACCAGGCTCTTCAGAGCAGCACTGGCTTAAAGCCTTAAAATTTTAAACCCAGACCGTCAACGCTGTACGTGGAGAACGACAAAAGACAAAGTTTGTGTCATCAGTGGGAGAAGACACGGGCATTGTGAATAAGAAAAAATGTAATCTTCTGTATGCCACCTAGGAATAAATGAGTGGAATATTCAGCAAACTGGCTGCAAAGATCAACTGGAGTGCCAAGACTGAAAGGAAGGGAACAAACACAATAGACAGCCCCCCTACCTCAGCCCCTCTTTTATCCTTTTCCATCCAGGACCCATGGGCACTCTGCCAACTACGAATCTTAAGAACTCATTCAAAGAAAGCCAAAGAAAGGGACTTGTTTAAAATCAGGACCCATTCTCTTTTGGTCTCTTGTTTTTCCTTACATTTCCCACATGAGGACAGATTTTGGATTGCTGTTTTTAACGTATTTGAGGAGTGGTGGGAAGGGGGTGGCGGTGGGAGGCAGGGGGTGGTTTGGGGGGTGAATTGCCATTCATGTAACGTTTCATCACATTCGTGTTTTGAGAGTATTGTGAGCGAACGATCTCCCTCCTGAGCGCCCCCCCCCTCTCTCTCTCCCAGTTTTCATTCTGCTTTTACTCCCTCTGTCTCCCCACTTTAGCTCCTGCTCACATAGTAACTCCTCCCCCCCACTACCCATTGTCTCTCCATACAGTATTAGGCTGACGGGATGCCATACTTGGTCCAGCGAGGGACGCAGGAGAGGGAGAAGGAGGTAAGAGTCAGATTTATAGCGCAGGAATGCATCGGGCACTATGAATGCAGGTCACCATCACTTTAAGAAGTGTGCCGGCCAAAATAGACGTTTGTTTTCATCAAGGCTGACAGTGAGGAAAAGAAGCAGCTTCAGTAATGTTCCAGCGCTTTCATATGTTGTATGCAGTACTTCAGCATGTTTTGGCTGTCTTGTCTGTCAGTGAAATGCATGTGTTTTTGGTTAATTACAATTAAGTATAGGATAACATACCTCCACAGCTTTTATAAAGAGTAAAAATCAGTGTCCAGATGTCAATTCGTTCAATATGAATCATTTGCTGTGCTTTTGTATCTTTGCACCTGTATATTTTGGAGAAAGTTTGCTTACTGCCCATACCTCTCTGCTACAAAACAGGGAAATGCATTAAAAATGATAAAATATAGCCATAATCAAGAGCCTTTAAAAACATCTGGACAATGATGATTGCCTGAATTGGCTCCCAGCTGAGAAGGACCACGTACGATGTTTAGGGATTAAAGCTAATCCTGCCTGTGGCTGAGATTCACCTTCCCGTCTGGACAGAGACTGACACAGGGGCTTTACTAATTTATGCTGAGACATGCACGAGCACAGGCTCCCTGAAGCTCGGTGCCAATGGTCTTTTTTTGAACCTGGAAATGGCTGATTGAGTAAACACTTTCCTCCAATAAGTAGCTAATGCTCTCTGTCAGAGGTCATGTGAATATCCAGCATATGCAATACCAGCGAGATATTGATCTAAGTGTGCAAACAGTCAGATGATTGGAACCTCAAGAAATCCTGCTGGGCTTGTGCTTCATTTTGTTATCTCTGTGGAATAAAGTTGCCTTGTATGGAAGTTTGGCCTTACGAACACATAAAAAGCAAAGTCAAACGCAGAAAAATCATGAGACACAATGTCTTATAAAGTATTTTATGCTCTTGCTAGTACTGTAAAACATAAAACAGGTGCATAAAAGGGCAACTAAAAGTGGTTGTCTCAGTACCGGACAGTTGCAGCCTAGTACAGGAAGCTTTGTGTGCTTGTCTAGAGGAAAAAAAAGAGGAGGCTGTCTCAATGGGGCTTTTGCTGTTTGAGTTGGAGACAGCAAAAGCACAAGGAAAACTGACTGACAAATACCTGGCCTCTCTGTGCCTCAAATACCTCAGCGTTACACTTGATACAATGTCAACAAATGCCTCCTCTGTCCTCCATAGTGGCCCTTTTTCTTTCTGTCCACAAGATTTTTTCATGTTTTTATAAAGGCTACTATAATCTGAGAAGACATCTGGGTGAGCAGATTTGGCCTGCATAGCTTGAGTACTCAGTCTCCACTCACTGAGGGGTTGAAAATGGCCCAGAACACTTCCAATAGTTAGCAGTGCTTAAAATTGGGGTGAACAGTCTTGTCTGTCGGTTCAGTATACAGAAATTCTGGAACTTGTTTAGGATTCAAGAGTCATGGCTGTATGAACGAATATCAAAAGAAATATAACAAATGAATGAAGCTCAGCCTATCAGTATCATGGCTTTTATTTTAGACAAAATGGATGCAAATGTTGTCTTTATTTTTGTGAAAAATAATCTCTGCCATTTTTAAAAATTGCAGAGCTTTGTGCCCAGTGCTGGGGAAATGATCTCATTTGTGCTTAATGAAGTCAGGCAAGGGTTGCTAGAGAATATAGTTTATGTAATGTGTTTTGAATTCAGAAACAAAATCCTTTTGATTAACACTGCACCTTTTCTCTATAGACATTGATTTAAAACAGCATTTTTAATCAAAGATTATTCTCCAAACCCCCTCAGGAACTGAAGACCTTGCAGAATACTGCTGTAAGATTCAAACATCAGCAAGGGGTCAATTTATTTGAGTCTGTGCTGTGAAAAATACAATTTCTACTGTCTAATGACTCACAAGACAGTCTCATTTTACTCCCCTGGGCCTCAGAAGAATACTTCCACTTTCTTTAGTTAATTATTCATGCGGATGTGAGTTTTAAATCCTGAATGCTGTCTGAAACCTACCCTTGTTTTTCCTCTCTTTTTGTTTTCGAGCTCTGGACCTTAAATACATGAGTTCTCTCAATGCATCCGAGTCACTGTTTGTGTATTACTGCCTTCCAAATCAAACCACACATGCGTCTTATGGCTTTCTATTCCTATGTGAGTTCTTTCTAACATGTCATGTAGGGTTTAAAGCCATTGGATACACAGTGGACTTTCAACTGAGGAACTCTATTTGAAGATTTTTGGGTTTGGGGTTTTTTTTTTGGAAAAAAAAAAAAAATTGTCAGGTGTCTTTATTGTGATTTCCTTTCATATATACAACCCCCCCCCCCCCAACAAACCCCCCCAAATCAAACCGGAAAACCAAATACAGTTCAAACTAGTTAGGGAATGATAAATTACAAATAAAGTATTCCCAGCATGCGGGATGATTTATGTTACTTTGGGTTTGTAGCATTTTATTTAGACCAGCTATTTGTTGCCTCTGAAATCTTTTGTAATTACATCAACAAAGCTGTAGCCTAGAGCATCGAGATCACAAAGCTCTTTTCAATCAAACTTTTGGAGTTGGGGGGCACATATAGTCAGTTTGAGTTGCAGCTTACATAAGATATTTTCCTAGGGATGTTTTTTGGGAAATGACTGACTAGATTTCATAAAATGTGCGACTTAGCAGATGGTTAAGGAAATGAAACAAATCTTTTATTGCTGCTGCCAGCCTTTCCAAAACATCCACAAAGAGCTTTGTTTTCCAGTGGGAGGTTTATTGTCATAGTCACGACTCTTTGCATACAGAGATGTGTTTAATTCAGTAATGTGGAATGTTCTGCACCAGCTGCCCGTTTAAAGTGGACTCTGTGATCTTTGTAAGCCTATTCGCCTCAGCATAGACTCTTTTTTTGCATTTCTTTTAATTTTTGGAGGAAACACCCTGTTTTTTGAAATGATGAAAGAGGAGATGTACTAGATCTTGCTTCAGGGACACGTAGTAACATAGGTTTAACAGCGATTGGTCAAGACTTGGAAGTGCATTCATGAATGCAGCAACAACAACTGGCATTTAAAAATGAAAAAGAAAATACACAGTGAAGGAAACGAAAAATATTTTGACTCATACCAACTGCTGACTGACTATAAAGTCACTTTAGCATGCCTGCTGTTGATGTGAATGCATAAAAAAACAAAACAAAAGTCTTTAAAAAGGGGTGTAGTTCACAAGGCAGCCCTTCAGTGGGTATTTACCCTCAGGGAGTCCCCAGAGCCCTTTGAGCCAAAAGGACCTTTTGCCTCCAGCTCTTCCAACCAAGTACCGTCTTCTAATGATTTAGTTCCTGAGCTTGCGTTTGGGTTTATGTTATGTCACTTTAAAAAAAAGAAGAAATATTTCCTTTCCAGGTTTCCTTAGTTCTTTGTTTTCTATTGTTTTCTAGTGACCAGTGAAATAATAACAGTGGTGGTCATTGGGTAATTAATAAATAAAAACAAATTGGATTAAAAGTAAAGCAAAAAGTAGCATAAAATGACATTTGTGAATGTTGAATGTTTTAGTGGCTTTGGCTCGATTTAGTTCTAGGGTCGATTGTTTTAATATTATCACTTTAAAATAAATAAATAAATTAGAGGAGCTGGCAATGATCAGTGACAAAACTCATGTCACGAGTAGATGGTTTGCACTTTAGCTAACTGAACAATCACAGCACGTTTATCAAGTGCTTCACATGTGAATTGCTGTGGTTTGCCTGCTGTCTCGTTTTAACTAGATTTTTCAAAAGGATTCAAAAAGCATTTGACCACAATAACTCCCTGATGAATATCTCGTGACTTTGATATATCCATAATTGGCCTTCTTGAATCTTATCTGAAGACTTTGTGTACATTAAAAAAAATCTTTGGCTTTGATATTTAAAAACCACAAAATTAAGTGACTTCTGAAGACAAACAGAGATGATTGCTATAGCAACATTTCACCAGTTTTAACACAATGGCCTTTACGGTTTCCTCTGAGTCAGTCACAAAAGCAACTGGCCAAGTGCAGCACTGCGAATTGACATAAAACAGCATACAGGTTCATAACTTTAACTGAACTGATCTAAAATGGTGCAAATTATTGGCAATAAGCAACAATTCAACAGTTATTTTCTGTAATGTTTGCATTCACGGATCAATATAGTGAAGTTATGCAGTTACATGTGTTTGAGCTAACATGACGCTTGTGTTGTTCAGGTGATCGGTTTTGCTTTATCCGTGGACACTTTAACGGGCATGACATTGCATTCTGGTCACGATGTATCTTGTTGCTCTGACACTCAGTTTATTTCAAGTCAGACTTTAAGACATACCAGCTTATTAGCCAAACAGCATGTCACTATATGCAACAATATCAAATAGGACAATGTAATTTCTGAGTATATAAATTCCTTAATACATTTCACCAGCCAATTTATTACGTATACCTGCTCAACTCCTGGTTTAAATAAATATCTAATCAGCTAATCACATATAACCAATTCAATGCATTTAGGCATGTAGACATGGTCAAGTAAACCCACTGAAGATCAAACTGAGCATCAGAAGGGGGAAGAAAGGTGATTTACAGTAAGAGACTTTGAACATGTCATAGTTGTTGGTGCCAGATGGCTTTCACTATTTCAGCTGCTGAGCTGCTGGCATTTTCCCAAACAACCATCACCTGGGTTTACAGAGAATGTTCTGAAAAAATGAAAATATCCACAGTGCTGCAGTCCTCTTTAAAAAAGAAAAAAGAAAAGAAAAGAAAAGAAAAAAGGATTTTTGAGAATGGCCAGAATCTTTGAACTTTGATCGGCGGGGCAATCGTGGCTCAAGAGTTGGGAGTTCGCCTTGTAATCGCAAGGTTGCCTCGGTCGTTGTGTCCTTGGGCAACACACTTCACCCGTTGCCTACTGGTGATGGTCAGAGGGCCCGGTGGCGCCAGTGTCCGGCAGCCTCACCTCTGTCAGTGCGCCCCAGGGCGGCTGTGGCTACAATGTCGCTTGCCATCACCAGTGTGTGAATGTGTGTATGAATGGGTGGATGACTGGATGTGTAAAGCGCTTTGGGGTCCTTAGGGACTAGTAAAACGCTATACAAATACAGGCCATTTACCATCTAACGGGAAAGCAACAGTAACTCAAATATTCACTTGTTACTGCAAAGGTAAGCAGAAGAGTGCGTCTAAATGCACAACACATCAAACCTTGAGGCAGATGAGTTACAGCAACTCAAGACCACCTGTCAGTTAAGAAGAGGAAACTAAGGCTACAGCTTGCATGGGGTCAATAAAATATGTAATAGAAGTTAGGAAGAATATTGCCTGGTTTGATGAGTCTCCATTTCTGCTGCAACATCTAGATGATAGGGTCAGAAACAACATGAAAACATGGATCCAACCTACTTTGTATCAATGGTTCAGGCTAGTGGTGCCATAATGGTGTGGAGGATTTTCTTGGCACTTTGGGCCCCTAGCATCTTGTTGAATCTAAGAATTTGGGCAATTTGAAGGCAAAAGCAGGTCCTACCCAGTATCTGCAAGGTGCACCAAATGAAGTGGCCGATGAGTGTATTTACACATCCTATGCATCTAAAGAAGAAGAGGAATATTTAAGAACTCCATTCCAATAGAGATGCTGTTTAAAATTGATTGCACCTGAAACAAATGAATTAAATTCATTTGCAACGATCTCTCTTATTACTCAGCAGGTTAGTAATCTATAGTGGTTTGTTGAAAGCAAGACAAGGAATCCTGGACACAGAGACTAATCCTATCTGAGAGCTCAGTTTGAGTTTCAGCTTTTGACCAGCTTAGCTGAATTTAGAACCAGTTCAGCTAAATCAGAAGTTACAGGAGCTTAAAACACAGTCGTATGCTAAACAAGACCTGATTGTTATGTCAGAAGTCAGCACAGAGTGAGCTGAACTACACCTAAACAGCAGCTAAACATTAAAATTTGTGGTAGGGAATAGATATGCCAATATGCTGACAAGCCTGCAGAATAATCACCATAGTGATAATACTTTTATCTTCAGCGCTGGGAGGATATGTTGATGTTTTCATCTTGTTGTTGTACCCCAACAATATGGAAATACATCAAATATGAATTAATCAGTGAAGTGAACTCTATTATTGAGATTAGCACCCTTGACAATGAGCTCATGCCTTGATGCAACAGTGATAATGAATTTATCTTTGCTGGTAAATTGCATTATGTGGAAAAATCCTCAAGGTTATGACAACATTGCAAATAGCGCAAGTGTATATATATATATATATTATTATTATTACTGTTAAACTGCTGGAAACAGGTCTGATCATGCAAATATGATGCAGCCGTTATATATTGTCAGATTGTACAATATGGGAGATGGTTAATTGTAAATGTCACAAAAGTAACTAAAAACAAGTGAAAACAATGTCTGCTGACATATTAGATTCCCTGCTTAACAGATAATCACCTGAACCAGTGTTTTTCCTTTTGTTCTTCATCTGCTCACAGGTGTCAGAAAATAAGAACTCACCAATTCAACGGCCTGAATGCATCACTCGTGTCAAAATGCTGCTGCAGCAGCATATATCACAGTGCCAGCAGCAACCAAAGTGTGGGTCACACCTGGAAGTCAAAGGTATGTGATTATTTTACTGAAACTGCTGTATACATCTTTAAATTCATAATGAGAATCAGTCTTTTCTCACTGAAAAAAAAATTAACTGATCATAAACCTCTAAATGTCAATGGCTGTATCCATCACAATAGGGGACTTAAAATATACAAATTAAAAACGCTTGTGCTTTTCCTTTTTAATGGCAGTATGTCTCCACCAGCTCTAATTTTAATAAATAGACTTCCATTTAGATGGAAATATTTTTGGGAATGAATAGTTTTAGCTTTAAAGTAAAATTACAATAAAAATCTTTTTCTTTCTGACTAATATTCTAGCTCAAAGTTGTACTGCAAAGTCTGGACTGCATTTTCAGTTTTCTACTTAGTTTAACAAACAGACATTACATGCAGCTGAAACATATAAATTCACAACGAGCTTGGATACTGGTCTCCTGTATGTAACGCGGAGTTTCTTGCTGCCAATCAAGTCTTGGACTGCAGCTGTTCTCAATCTAGTCTGATTACAGCAGAAGGCTTTCTTCGCAGTTCCACCGAGGGCACCGAACAGTATTGTTTTCTCACATTTTGCTGTTGTTTTCTTGTGAAATGCCGTTTGTGGAGGAGCCCGCCCATCTCTCTAAATCTCGTCTAAAGTCGGATTTAGTCGCTCATAACGTCGCGCTGCCACCTGCAGCGAGCAAAAGGGCAGTGTATGTGGAGCTGCACCTCAAACACATTGATCAGAAAAACGCGGCGGATTTCTCCAGCGACGAGGAGGACCGTGCAGGAGATGTGAGTCCATATTTTGTGGCTACATGGTTTTTCTACTGTAGACTTTTTCGAAGTAGAGACCAACCTAAATGAGTGACAATGACAAAGTATTCGCTCTGTGCAACGGCTCTTTAGTATCGGCTGTCACAACTGATGTCCATACATTAAATTGGTATCAATAATGCCAGACGTTGCCAATGCTAATTCTTTCACACCGCAGCAGCACAAGTTCAGCAGCTGTGTGCTTTGGAGGTGTGGAGCTCTGGACCATTGCTTCCGAACAGCCCTCTTGCTGTTGCACACTTGAGGACTTCAAGCACTTAAACCACCTGCTGTACAGTTGGTATATGTTACATGAGATGTTTCTGTAATGGAGGCTACCATTACAGGCGTGTGCGCACCTGTCACGCTCATCTAGCTCTGTTATGAAGGGGAACGCTGGCGCTTGTCATGTTTTGGGTAAACTATCAAAACTAAGCACAACATTGTGTCAGTTTCACTTTTAGAAACTGCAAGATAAAGTGAACAGGCGTTTAAACTGAGAAATGGTAATAAATATGTGACGTTTCCTTGGTCTCCCCCTGAATGTGAATTATGAGTTGCAACCTAAGTTTATAATTTTTTTTTCTCTCGTTTTTTTTTTTCTTATTTGGTATTTTATATTATGTATCAGATTTTTTTTTTAAAATTTATTTATATATTATATTTTCAGTTGGTTTGGTGGGGTACAACAAAGTAACTTTATTTGGCTTTAGTGTGAATAAAATTTAAAATCTTTATAGCTTTTTAATTTTTTTTTTTACTTCTATCTTTTTTTCTATCATATCTAAACATGAATGCAAATGACTTACAACATGATTAGAAGACTGAACGGATCCATAAATGACAGCCTCCAGCTGTTTTTATTTCTATCTTCACACCTGGATCTTCCTGGCATTTAACTCACAGCTGTTATCACTTTAAATCGAGCAAATCTTGTCTTTGTTAGGACAAGAAAGATCCAGAGGATGCAGAGATGCCTGTTCCAAGTTGTCTGACTGATGAGGACCTCAAGGCCACATTACGCAAACATGGTGTTAAACCTGGGCCTATAACTGGTGAGGGTTATGAAAAGATTTTTAAGCACCTTTTAATTTTTTTTTCCCCATTGAAAGAAAGTCTTTATACATAACATTCAGATGGTTTTTAGATCTATATAGACCTAGACCTTAAGAGGAAATTGGTTTCATGCTGTGTTTCAATGCCAGCCTCCACTAGGGTCTTGTATGAAAGAAAACTCCATAAACTGCTACAGTCTGACAGATGTGAAAGGTTGAATGAAGCAGACAAAGCCATACTGTACTCTGACTCTGAAGAGGAGGAAAAGCAGCAGGAGAAAGATGAAGACTTGGGTATGACAAGAAATGTTTGGGGGTTTATTTGAATAAGATCTTGCTTTATTCGTATCACAACGTTGTATTTTTCTCTGGCTTGTACAGGTTCAGAAAAACAACCTGACCCTTCAGACCAAACCCAACAAGAGAGCAGCCAGGTGAGGAATTATTTTAGAGACTTTGGTTCTTTTAGATGAAAGTCACTTTTTTTTTTTTTTTTTTTTTTTTTTAAACGTTCTCTTTTTAACAATCTGGAAGTAAGTTGGCCTTATTGCCATCTGCTGGGTATCATACTGCCACTCAACAGTTCTATCACAGCACAAAACTTCCCTCTAGTGCCACCTAATGGTTACTCATTGCAGTTTTAATACTGGATTCAGATTTTTGCCAAAGCATTTGAATTGTAACTTTTGATGTTATTTTCTTTAACTTTTCAGAATCACATTTTTTACCCACAGTGCTTTTTACCCTCATCAAGGCTGGTAATTACTGCAGATATTTCATATCATTTCAAGAACATTCTGTCAAACTGAATTGTTAAGTGATAACAAAGTTGTTTCTCCCCCCCCCCCCCCCCCCCCTTTCATGGGCTTGGCTTTTTAAGCGCCCTTGTCCTCCTAGGAACACAAGATGTCGTTCCAACTGGAATTCACGGAATGCGTTAAAGTCTTCAGAGCG
The DNA here is from genome assembly GCF_057381915.1 of Diplotaxodon limnothrissa. Lineage (NCBI taxonomy): Eukaryota > Metazoa > Chordata > Actinopteri > Cichliformes > Cichlidae > Diplotaxodon > Diplotaxodon limnothrissa. Next base: position 22,921,283 of record NC_140615.1, read on the forward strand.
GAGTCAATCTCAGTGCTCACAGATTATTAGCACATCCGCTGCAGATCACCACACACGATTAGGATCAACGGTAGGCTGGTCTTAGTAGGCGCCCTATGAATTTTAAATTCTCTGCATTCCTTAGTCTTTTTTTTTTTGCTTTGTGAACCTCTCAACATACCATAGTTCGATGGTTTTTATTTACCATTCATATGGAGATGCATCATGTTTTATTGCTTTTAACATGATACCTTGCAGGTTCTACCTAGATCAAAGTCCACTGATGACTCATCACTTTCTTCTCAATACTTCAGCATCACTCAAATGGTTGAGGAGGAAAGTTGATCCACATTTAAAGCTCCATATTCAGTCTTTATTTTTGTTATACATAATCTCTGCTGGAGTTGTTGCTCAGTTTACATTCTTGCTGTAAATAGATGGAGAATTCGAGCTCACGGTCTGTCACAGACAATGCGTGCGAGTTCAATGGGACCAGTGTGCAGGAAAACTGGGCACAGTCAGACGGGGTCAGAGCTTATGGTGTTCAGTCACACTTTACACACAAACTTTGGTGCCGGCTGAATTGTTTCAGAGGTTTTTTTTTTTTTTTTTTTTTTTTCACAGTAATGGAGAATGGTGTCATATACATCTTACTGGCTCTTAAGATTTGGATTTTGATCCATATCACTTGATGGGATGCACATGCACTTACTACACAAGCACTATATGTTTGATGGGGTGTTGATTGAACTTTCTTTGATGTCATTTTTATTTTAAATCAATCTATAAAATTCAATCGGCACATTAACTTTAACAATTGCTTAAATGTTTTACCAAACTCTAGTAACTGCAAATCATATACCAATGTCATGCATTGTCAATATTCTGGTTAGTCTTTCCTTTCCCAACCCACTGTTTTTAATTTAAAAAAACAAAAACAAAACAAACATCCCAGTACATCAAACTTGGGAGCAGAACCTTTGTTTTCATTACGGTCACCATCTTTCAATTCTACTTGAAATGCAGGGCTCCTGTCTTTACTGTTTCTGGTTTCATTTGTGTGATTTCACTCATTTTTACTGTCTTTTCTAGCCTCCCCAGGAACCTGTGAAAGATGCTTTCAAGGACATCCTTCCAGACAGTAAGACCACTCCGACAGGGATCTAGTAAGTACCACACAAACCCTGTTGAAACTCTTACTTGCTGCATAAGAGATAAAATAAAAAGATTTAAAAATAAATAAATAAAAAAATGTTTGGTAGATGAACATCTTTCACATGGTGAAAGTGCTCTGACTCAATTATAAGGATGTGTATTCCATTGTTTTTCAGCGTCACTCGACGGAGACCCATCAAGGGTGCCGCACAGAGACCTGTCCAGTATTCCTACCCTGACAGTCCTGTGAGTCCCATGACCCAGCAGAGACGGGAGGTGGAGCGCTATCTTGTACCCATTCACATACAGATTTTAGTTTTCATAATTGTAGCATGTGTCCTGTACCTTATTTATGTTAATGTTGAGGACAGTCTAAGCTATTAGTCATACGGTGAGGACAGGCTTCTGGTTCAGGCAGAGTCACAGGACGCAGATGTTGACTATGCACAGGATTAACATTGCTTTAATTTAGTGTTACTTTCACACCGACAGATTTTTGTTTCCCCTTTTGTGGAAGCGAACTACAAAATCCAGTTTTATACTTGTTTTTTTTTTTCTTTTCTTTTTGTTGTTTTGTTTTTTCTATAATATTGTCACTGTTCTTGTTACTATAGAAGTGATGCCGAAACGAACTAATTTTAAAAATTGTCTATTTTCTTAACCCTAATTGTAATATTGCCTTTTCACAGAACTTGTCACGGTACTTGCATGCCTTTTTTTTTTTCTCTCTTTTTTAAATGTTTGATATGTACTTCAATAAAATTTCTATGCGCCTTTTCATACTGCAAAACAAGCCTTTATTGCACACAAGCTTTGTATATTCTTTCTCCGAATGGTGCTTTAACTAAAACTGAAATAAGCTCTTAAAACTGCTCTCTACATAATGTAGGCGTGACTGTCTGTGTCTGGCAGCGGGTGGCTCTAATGCAAATTCAGCCTACAGTTATAGTCGACGAGTTCCGGGGTAAACACAACAGCCGTTACAATGACTGAGTCGGGTTCAAAGTTAAGAATATTTAAGTTTTTAAAGATAATTATTAGCAGCTTGCTTATTACAGTCCTGCTGTTATTTACAATAGCGGCTATCAGGACTCTTTCACTGGACGTTAACGCCGGACTTCAACTCGCACACTGGGAAAAGACGAATAACAAATCGCTCGTCATTGACCACCATCAGAGAGAGGAGCTCCTAGCAAATTTTAAAGGTATTCGGAGTCGTGTTGTAGTGGATGTAGATGGAGGCAGAGACACTTCTGTTTGGTAACAATTTGTCTCCATTTGTCCAGAGGCAATCCGCATCCCCACCGTGTCATTCTCAAATACAGAAAGCAACACCACTGCGCTGCATGAATTTGACAGATTCCTCCGAAAAGGTAAACCTGCCAGTAAAACGTGCTTAGTTTTTGTATTTTAAATACGTAACGGCGGTACATGTATTCCATTACTCCCCAACACTGTTTATATATAATATGCTCAACTGGAACTAGCTGATGGCTGTCGACGCTTGCACGCATGATTTGATCGGTCAGTTGTAGCAAACTCTAAACGTTAATGTAGTTTTTGTATGTCAAACTTGTATAACGCTAATAAATGGATAAAGACGCAGTTAGTGTTTGCTGTGCAGATGTACTTTGTTCCGTACACCTTATTCAGAATTGACCTTTCGACGTTTTGCCGAGCCCAGGTATGTCGAAACCTACATTGAGATGCACGTGGTTCAAAACAGCAAGTCACATGACCTGAGGTTTTGGTGCGTTTTACCTGCTTACTCTAGTCTTTATTGGAAGTGTAGAACAAATCTGATGACAGGTAAACTTCCAGAAAGGTTAACAATAATAATCATCATTAAGCAGCAAGTTACACAGCAGTTCATGGCACTTTTTTGGCAGCTGGTTAGTGAAACCCACAGCAACCACAATGTAACCCTCAATTCCACTGTAAAATACTTAATTGATGCCTTTGTCAGTGACACACAATTCACTGTTTTATCTAATATTTTACTATTTATTTGGAACAGTATCTTTCAGTGCGTTGATACACAATATTGCCAAAAGTATTTGCTTGTTTGCCTTCACACTAATAGTAACTGAGTTACATCCCATTCTTGGCCATAGAGTTTAATATTATGCTGGCCTACCCTTTGTAACTAAAAAAAACACAGGTGCACTAAAATTTGTCAAATTAGTCAACATGTTAGCAGTTGCACCATCAACAGTTGTACTAGCAACAACTAGTATAATGGCCTTGCAGTCACAAGAGGCTGCTGTTGCTAGCACAGCCATGGAAAAGTGCAGCAAGAGACAGAGCAGTCCCAACAAAAGAGTGGCCCTTTTCCTGATGTACTCATGGATTGTTTGTTGTTGTTTCATCCTGGATAGTTGTTCTGACACTCAGTGGTCCAAGGCGTCCTTCTTTCCATTAGTGTAGACCTGAATTCAATGATTTGGACAGTTGATTTCTGACTTTGCCAATATAGTGTATTTTGGTAAAATGATGCCTATGTATACCTGCTGCAGGTGTGCCATGAGAACAGATTCTTCCAATTCAAGAAAAGAAGCTGACTCTGCTTAAAAACAATTGAAAACAAATAAAAGTCCTTATGTTTAACAAATGCAGAAATTGCTACTTGATCTTCACTTGTTCATTTTCATTCACAATAAGGATAATACATGCATTACATTACATTCACCCTTCTTTCCAAACATCCCCGACAAAGTGGGAGACATTTAACTGCGGTTATAAGAATAAACATAGCAGCCATTTCTCAGTATGTTTTATTTTATAAATTGGATTGTTACTAAGCAACTGAAAAAGCCTCATGTATGTTAACAGGGGGAAAATTATATTTGCTGAAACACTTCATTACAATCACAGCTTGTTGTCTTTAACTGTCTCAGAGTTTTCTTTGCTTTGGTGTATGGGGACTTCTCAAAAACATTTATTGTTTGTACAGTGAGAGAAATAATTATTTGATCCCCTGCTGAAAATGTGAGCTTGCTCACTTAAAAAAAAAAGAACAGTCTCCAGTTTGTATGGAAGTTTAATTTTAAGTAAGTGAGACAGAAGTTGATCACCAGTTTTACACACATTTCAGGAGGGATTTTGGCCCACTTCTCTTTGCAGAAATTCTCTAAAACTTTTAGTTTTCTTGACTCTGACTTGGCAACTTGAAGTTTCAGCTCCCTCCACTGACTTTCTAAAGGGTTGACATCTGGAGACTGGCTATGGCACTCCATAAGCTTAATGTGCTTCTTTATTTAACCATTTACCTCTTTTGTTGCCTTGCAGTATGTTTTAGGTCATGCTGGAAAACCTATCCATGACCCATCTTCAGTGTTGTGGGTTAGGGGAGGAGGTTCTTATCCCAGATTTTATGCTACATGGCCCTGTCCATTAGCCACTCTATGTGGTAAAGTTGTCCGGTATCCTTAGCAGAAAAAACAGACCCAAAGCATAATATTTCCACTTCCATGCTTGTCTATGGAGATGGTGTTCTTTGGGTTCTTTGGTTTCATCTGACAATAGAACTTTCTTCAAATCCTCTGAATCATTTAGATGTTCGCTGGTGAATTAAGGACGGGCCTGCACATGTGCCTTCTGGAGCAGAGGGATCTTGCAGAGCTGCAATTAATTAAAGCGATAGATGATGAATTTAAGAAAAGAATTGCTCTTTCAGCTTGTTTTTTTTTGTCAGCCTTCCCTACAGTTTTCTCTTCTAGCTTGGTTCATCATGAATTGGTGGCAAACTACAGCCACTTGTTTTGGGTGAAAGGATCACAGCCTGAACTTGTGCCATACATGCTGCTGGCCCACATTGATGTAGTACCTGCTTCAGAGTCAGATGGTTGGGAAGCGCCACCATTTTCTGCAAAGGAGATCGATGGCTTCATCTACGGCAGAGGAACCATAGATGACAAAAACTCTGTAATGGTGTGAAAACATATTACTTTTGTGTGAGCTTACTTTTAAACAGACTTGAGGTATATTTGGCTAAACAGCTGATTTATTTCTTCTAGGGAATACTTCAGGCGCTGGAGTACTTGCTGTTAAAGGGCTATGCTCCACGCAGGGGATTTTACATCGGTCTTGGTCATGATGAAGAAGTATGTTAACAGTTTCACTATGACATTACAAACTTAAGTGGGATTGGAAATATCACATTTTAATGGCTGTGCTCTTCAAAATCTCTTTTTTAAGATCAATGGTCTCAATGGAGCGATGAACATAGTGCGTATTCTGAAGCAACGTGGTGTCCAGCTGTTGTTTGTCATGGATGAGGGCCTGACTATATCTGATGGAATCATTCCTGGTCTTGAAGGACCTGCTGCTCTGTAAGAACCTATCTAAACATGTGTTGTGCACTTGTGTTGATCACATCTTATGTTTATGTGTATGATTTATGATTTGCAGAATTGGGTTAAGTGAAAAAGGCCAGGCCGTTATAAAGCTTAGTGTGTCTGTGGCCCCTGGTCACGCCTCGATGCCTCCCAGGGAAACTAGCATTGGGATCTTAGCCACAGCAGTCAAAAGGTGAGAGGAACATTGTTTTTTAAACTATAATGAGTTCTGTTTAGCTTCTCTGTTCATATGTTTCACTGCCTTCCATAATTTTACTACCCCATGTTTAAAAAGCTAGTATAAAAGATTTAACTGTGATCCTGTTTCCTCAGACTAGAGGACAACCCAATGCCGAGGTTATTTGGTTATGGTCCTGAAGGTGACACCTTTGAGCATCTGGCCCACAAGGTAGGGTAATCTAAATACTTCTTTACTAGTAGTATACTCATGTACTCATTCTTTACCAACTACTAATTCTTTGCCTTCAGTTCAGTTTACCACTAAAGTTCATAATGTCGAATTTGTGGCTCTTCTCTCCGCTCCTTAGCAGGTAATAACTGCTAAATATCATTTAAATATAAATTCAAATGTCATGTTTTCTTGTGATTGGTTCCAGTGAAATAGACCAGTTTTTATGTTTCAGGATACTTGAAAGAAAACCAGTATCTAATGCATTTGTAAGGACTACCACAGCAGTCACCTTTTTTAATGCAGGAGTAAAGGTGCAGTGATTATTTTAAATTGAATGTAATTCAATAATTTTAAGCCTGTTACTTTTCTTTGTAAAAATTCAATATCTCCCTCCCTCTGCAGATAAATGTTATTCCTTCCCTTGCTGAAGCTTATGTAAATCTACGAATTCACTCAGCGCAGTCGGTACAAGAGGTAGAGTCCTTTTTGAGAATGAATGCCTTACTATGTACACTTTGACATGAATATGAGATGTGTGCTGTCTTTTTTAGGTACTGGACATCATCAAGGATACGGTGGGCGACCAGCGAGTGAAGGTAGAACTTGTTGATGGATTTGACCCTCTACCCATCAGCGGTGCTGATGACAAGGCCTTTGGCTTCCAAATTATTAAGAAAACGGTGCTGGACTTGTTTCCAACAGTTACAGTTGCTCCAGGTAGAGTTCATACAGATTTGTAGACATTTTTATGAATTAGCTGGAAGCATTTTAAAGCATCTTTCGGGACACTATAAGTAATTTAATATCATATTTAAATGTGCAGGTATCTGTATTGGAAACACAGACAGTCGACACTTCGTCGACCTGACCAAAAATATTTATCGGTTTTCCCCGGCTTGGTTTAAGCCAGGTGACCCTGAGAGGTGAGAATTCAGCAGTTTTTAATACTGTCAAAATATATTTTCACCAAAAATGTCTGCAGACCTCAATTTAAAATTGAATAAATACAGTAAGAAGAATTAATAATGGATTGGATTTATATAGCGCTTTTCAAGGCACCCAAAGCGCTTTACAATACCATTATTCATTCACTGGTGGAGGCAAGCTACAGTTGTAGCCACAGCTGCCCTGGGGCAGACTGACAGAAGCGAGGCTGCCATATCGCGCCATCAGCCCCTCTGGCCAACACCAGTAGGCATGTAGGGTAAAGTGTCTTGCCCAGGGACACAACGACCAGGACAGAGAGCCCAGGGATCGAACCGGCGACCTTCCGGTTACAGATGCGATTCTCACACAAAAGTGAATTCCACGTGCAGTGATTATTTCTCAACTCTAGAAACAGATCATGCAGCATGAATAGAAGAGGGGAATATATAAAATACTTTCTTGTTCCAAGTACCATGAATCCTTTTTTTCCTTTGTTTCTCAGATTCCATGGCATCAATGAAAGGATTTCCACTAAGAACTACGAGGAGATGATTGTTTTTTACTTCAATTTGATCCAGAACTGTGACATTAGGAAGCTCCCTGAGCCCCACAGCTCTGTCCATGAACTCTAAGCAATTGACAACATTGGTGATAAGATAAACACATGAATAGCATACAAAATGCATTGATATTGCACTAAATAACTTTTGCATTATAGAATCAGAAACTACAATTTTGCTCATTTCAAAGTGGGATGTACTTTTATCTTTTATGTGGACTACTGACTCTTTTCAGTGATATGTGAGTAGATAGAGCACTGACCTTTCTGCAGTAAAATCACTGTGAATTGGCTATCTAGAATTTTGCATTCAAGATTAAGTTTTGGTGCTCTATGCAGACTGATGTACTATTTTTTTCTGAACTCTATGGTGGTATGATATGATACAATTAACCAATTATTATATATGTCTTATTGTGGGACACTGATAGTAGTGCCGTCATAAAGATACATCTCATGGCTTTTTGATTTGGACCGCTCATAATGAATAGTACTAATGACAGCACTACCTACAGGGATGCTTAATTTAAATAAAATACTGGATTTAATGTTCAAAGAATGCTGTTTTACTGGCTGACTCATTAAAATGATTCCAGATTTGTAAATGTGATTGAATCTGTGCACAATTTTATTTTTAATTACCCATCAGCCATAACAAAGGAGGATCGAGTGTTGTCATCAGCCTGAATGTTGTGCCACCTAGGCAAAATGATTCCATACTTGCATGTACTAAAAATCTCAGATGAGTCTGAATCACAGTTACTTTGACCTAACAGAATTTTCCCATAATTATTTCTGATGAAACACAAAATGAAATTCCTTTTTACACTTGTGCTATATACAGTACATATGAGGAATTTTACAACAGGTTTAGAATAAGTAACATTTCTGAAAATGTGACAGTTTTATCCAGGTAACAATCTTCCATCTGTAATAAAAATAGCTTTAATGTAGAGTAAAGAAGACAAGAAAAGAGTTATTAATTAAAGCAAATGACACACAAGTGGTTTTGCACAAATTTGCATATTACCTTTCACAGATGGAACGTAGTGACCTTAAAAATTAAAATGCATTAACACAGCAGCCAAAACATGAAATCTTAAAATAAAATCTTAAGATGCTTAAAGTGAAGGTCATTAGTAATTGCAGATTTTTACTTGCAGATTTCAAAGCGGATGTGATGGTTATTCCCTCAAGGCCCAATGTGTCCTATTTGATACATGAGTTTTTACATTTTTAATAAAAAAAAGATGTTGCAAATTAAAACTCTTATATGCAAATTACATTTATTTAATTACTTTGAAAACATTTGTCAGACTGCTCAATCGACACTTCAATTAAAAAAAAAAAGATTCTGAATTTTTCATTTTGAAAATTTTATTTTTATTTAATTTATATTTTAAGTTGTAAAAAATAAGTAATGAGCTTTTTCTAAAACCAGTCATATAACAAATGTCAAAGTCATTTTGGTCATCAAAACTAAGTGCTTTTCAACTTTTCATTCAAAAGCTTTGATTTTGTTTTATTGATGAGCCAACAGAATGTACTCTGTTGTAGTTTTTCTTATTCTGTTCAACTAAAATATTTGTTCTGACTTAAAAGTCAACCCAAAGTGAAACCCAAAGTCACTCCTTTGTGTTTCACATATCTTATTAAAATTTCATTCATTTTTACAAAGGTATACACGTTTCCAGCAACCAAAACCAATTACTTTTTAATATTTTCTACACAGAAACGGTGGGTCTTGCTTCATAGTTAGCATCCTCAAATGAATAATCTAATTATAATAATTATAATTAATAATATTTTATTTCATATGTTGCCAAACCTGGATTAGGTCACACAAGGGTTAGACGCCGAAGGCCAAACCTCAAAACAATAAAATTCAGATGAAGGACATGAATTTGTGCTTAAATGATCAAAACAAATGTCCAAATGTGGCATAACATTATACTGACCCATAAAAACAAGCTGAAACCCCGTCTGACTGACTGATTCCGTCACTAGCAAATTTCATTTGTGTCTCCTTTTATACAGCCTTTTTTCCTAAATACAGTGCTGTCCAAAAGTTTTAGGCAGGTGAGAAAAAAAATGCTGTAAACAAAGAATGCTTTCACAAATATAAATGATTGTTTATTGGCCCCAAATGTATTCTGCAGCAGGACAACAACCCCAAATATACAGCCAAAGTCATTAAGAACTATCTTCAGCATGAAGAAGAGCAAGAAGTACTGGATGTGATGGTTTGGCCCCCACAGAGCCCTGATCTCAACATCATCAATGTGTCTGGGATTACATGAAGAGACAGAAGGATGTGAGGAAACCTATATCCGCAGAAGATCTGTGGTTAGTTCTCGAAGCTGTTTGGAACAACCTACCAGCTGAGTTCCTTTAAAAACTGTGTGCATGTGTACCTAGAAGAATTGATGCTGCTTTGAAGGCAAAGGGGGGTCAATCCAAATCTTGATTTGATTTAGATTTCTCTTTTGTTCATTCACTGCATTTTGTTGATTGATGAAAATAAATGATTAACACTTCCATTTTTGAAAGCATTCTTTGTTTACAACATTTTTTCTCTCACCTGCCTTAAACTGTTGCACAGAACTGTACTTTGTGATGGAAAATGATGTATTACAAAGATGTTTCTGGATGTTATAAATGTGCACATTCTTTTTAGAATCAGATCCGTTATAATTGTAATGCCAGTTGGATTAGATGTTGCGTAATGTTCATAAATAATGTAAGTAAATACAATGTGGAGATCACAAGAATGAATTTAAACTGCAAGTATAAATTCTACACTATCAGTGTTACAGAAGGAAATGCAAAGACAGTATTTTTCCATAAAGCCAGGGATTGTTTGTAAATCCAAATATAGAAGAGTCTCTACGGCCTGTCACAGCAGTTACAACAGTCTTGAAAGACTAAAGTAGCTGGGCAGTTTTGGATCCATGCGATGCCATTGGCACAGGTACAAAAAGAACCTGGAGCGTCAGGTTTGGCATATAGCCCACCAACCAAGGTTGAACGTCTGGTGTCCTGGTGCAGCCACAACAACCTGGTGCTGAATGCCCAGAAGACAGTGGAGATTATTGTGGACTTCAGGAAGCACACAGCCCCACTCCCCCCCATCATCCTGACTGACACCCCCATCACCTCTGTGGACTCATTCCGCTTCCTGGGTACCACCATCACCCAGGACCTGAAGTGGGAGCCCACCATCACCTCCATCATTAAGAAAGCCCAGCAGAGGATGTACTTCCTGAGGCAGCTGAAGAAATTCAACCTGCCAACACGGACGATGATGCAATTCTACACTGCAATCATCGAGTCCATCCTCACCTCCTCCATCACCGTGTGGTACGCTGGAGCCACTATCAGGGACAAACAGAGACTGCAGCGTGTTGTGCGCTCTGCTGAGAAGGTGATTGGCTGCAGACTCCCATCTCTGCAGGACCTGTACACCTCCAGGACACTGGGGCGTGCAGCTCGGATCTCAGCTGACCCTTCTCACCCTGGACACAGTCTGTTTGACCTGCTCCCCTCAGGCAGGAGGCTCCGGTCCATTCGCACCAGAACCTCTCGCCATAAGAACAGTTTCTTCCCCTCTGCTGTTGGACACATGAACAATAACCATATGACTGTACCCGCCACTAACACATGACCCTACGCTGTGTTCACTGCATCATTCCATGTTTGGCACTGATCACCACCTGCACTCATGTATATATCTATCTACTTAGCACTTTTAATTCTTATTCTTATTTTTATTTTCATGTCTATTTAAGCGTAATTTATGACAGTATGTTTGCACTGAAGCACCGCAGCAATTTCCTAATGTTGTAAACCTGCTCAACATTTGGCAATAAAACCCTTTCTGATTCTGATTCTGATTCAACTTCTGTAGCACAGAAGTTGTCAGTAATTGTAGTAGTGATTGATGGTCTGGGATGAGGCAAAATGTGATCCTTATTTGTTGATGTCTCCTGATTCAGGTTTGTGTGAGCAGTTGGAAGTGGAGGAAGATCTGTAGAAACAATAATATTACTAATAATAATAGTAATAATCATTATTATTAGTTAAACAGAATGTGGTTTTCTATGTGATTATTTTGCCATTGTGGTCTTGTCACTATAGAAGTGATGCTGGACTAATTTTAAAATTGTCCATTTTCTTAAACCTAATTGTAATATTGCCTTTTCAAAGAATTTGTCACGTACTTACATGCATTTTTTTAAATGTTAAAAATGTATTTTTTTTTTTTTTTTTTTTGCCTGTCCCGTTTGGCTCTTTTGCCATCAGAATTGTTGTCTAAAGGCAAAGAAAGATGCCCAACGGATTTACTTTACCAAATTGACCATCCCAGCCTTGCCGTAATGGTCCATTTGACTCACCTTTTATTGTTTATTTTATTTTCACTTGCTGAATACGGGACAGACTTGACTGGGGGAAAGAAGGGGAGAAAGAAAGAGGGAAAGAGAAACAGCTGAGAAGAGGGACGGGGGAGAAGGGCAAAAGACAAAAACCAACAGAATGAGCAGAAAAAGAAAAAAAAGAAGAAAAAAAGAAAAAAAATGCATATATCAATCACCTGGGTCACCTGCTGAGAAAGAAAAAAGAAAACAAGCAGAAGAGAACAAGAGTAATAGAATAAACAACATCACAATGATATATGGGAATATGACAGTAAATACTAAATATTAAACATTATTGTGCAGCACATAAGATCAACAGAACACAGTGTGCTTTGAGGTAGGAGCCAAAAAGGGTGTAGTTTGTGGGTGTGATCACCCGTGTGTACACCTGTGAGCATGGACGCGTTTGTTTTTTTGTTTTTTAAAAGGTTCCTTCATGTAATGATCTGCTAGAGGGTGTAGGGGGGCCACAGCCCCGTCCTCCAGGGCATGAAGCAGATATGGAGGAGATCAAAACTCCAGACATCCAGAGGCCCCCAGAACACAAGAGACCAAGGAAGACCAACAGAGGGGCAGCCGCGCCACTGTCCCAGAAAGAGCTGAGGAGAGTCCCAGATGAGGGCTCACTCAGCAGCCGCGGAGCAGAAGCCAGGGGGGGTTGCAGTGACGCGCCCGTGAGCTCCGCCGGCAGCCAGCCGTGCCTGAGTGACCGAGCCCCAGGCCGAGAGGCCGGGGGCACCCCACCTCCGAAGGGGCCCGAGCGAGCCCCAGGCTCCAGGCCCCGATAAGCGGCCGCCAAGGAGTGAGCCGGTGTGTACCTGGACGCCCATCCCCGGACACAAAGAACCACCAACGCACCGATGTCTGAGGGAGTCCGCCACTGGCAGGGGAAGTGGTGGTAGGGGGAGATAGGCCTCCATACCTTGGAGGGCCTAAGATGTCCCCAGAGAGGTGGCGCCTGACACCCAACCTGACATATAGACACAGAAATACAGGCACACACATATACAAACATCCATTCCCACCCTCATGCTCTCATATACACTTACTCCACACTCAACCAACGTGGAGACAGACATAAAGAGACGCTGTACACACGATCACACTCCCCAAGCGTACTCTAAGCCCCGGGTCTAGGTACCCTTGCCCCTGGAGGGGGGGAACTGCACCCAGACCCAGGTGGTGTTACCCTTTTCCCTGCGGTGGGGGGAGGCAGACCGCCCCGACTCCGCAGCAGCAGGGAGGCCCCACACTCCAGACCGCAGTCGGACAGCCAACTCCTCCTCCTAGCCCCCCCGCTCCAGCAGGTCGCAGAGAAAAATGTATTTCAATAAAGTGTTTGCTTTGTATTTTGGCAATTATTTTACTACTAAAAACCTGCACGTCGTGAGGGAGATTGAACACAAGCTTTGTATATTCTTTCTCCACCCGAATGGTGATGGTGATTTAACTAAAACTGAAATAAGCTCTTAAAAAACTGCTCTCTACATAATGTAGGCGTGACTGTCCTTGTCTGCCTGCAGGTGGCTCTAATGCAAATTCAGCCTGCAGTCACAGTCGACGAGTTCTGCTGTAAACACAACAACCATTACAATGACTGAGTCGGGTTCAAAGTTAAGAATATTTAAGTTTTTAAAGATAATTATTAGCAGCTTGCTTATTACAGTCCTGCTGTTATTTACAATAGCGGCTATCAGGACTCTTTCACTGGACGTTAACGCCGGACTTCAACTCGCACACTGGGAAAAGACGAATAACAAATCGCTCGTCATTGACCACCATCAGAGAGAGGAGCTCCTAGCAAATTTTAAAGGTATTCGGAGTCGTGTTGTAGTGGATGTAGATGGAGGCAGAGACACTTCTGTTTGGTAACAATTTGTCTCCATTTGTCCAGAGGCAATCCGCATCCCCACCGTGTCATTCTCAAATACAGAAAGCAACACCACTGCGCTGCATGAATTTGACAGATTCCTCCGAAAAGGTAAACCTGCCAGTAAAACGTGCTTAAAGTAACTTTCTTTTATATATAATGTGCTCAACGTGGAACTAGCTGATGGCTGTAACTCTAAACGTTAATGTAGTTTTTGTATGTCAAACTTGTATAGCGCTAATAAATGGATAAAGTTAATGTTTGCTGTGCAGATGTACTTTGTTCCGTACACCTTATTCAGAATTAACCTTTCCACGTCTTGCTGAGCCAAGGTATGTCGAAACGCTACACCGAGATGCACGTGGTTCAAAACCCTCAAGTCACATGACCCATGACCCTTTGTCGACCAAGAGCACCTGGCTGCAGCCACTGTGGAGCTAACAGTCTAAAAAAACTCTAAAATTAAGGAATTATTCACTAATGCTTTCCCCCCATATAGATCAAATCCAAATTCCATTTCACAACCGTTCTCCTGCGATCAAAAGAAAGAAATCAGAGCAAATTACCTAAAACTTCCCATTCCTCCAAAAGCTAAGGAGGTCCATTATGAAATACTCTCATTGTTTTCCTATTGATAATAAGTCTTGTTCTTTCTGTAATGGGAATATTGATTCGACAGAACTTTTATTTTACGAATGTATATACTGTAAAGCCCCGTGGGACGATGTGCACTACTGGCTTTTCCCAAAGATTCCAAACTTACTTGAATTTTCTAAAAATGATATTATTTTTGAATCTCAAAGAAAAGAAAATAAACTTGAAAATGTCTTAAATGTGATAATTATTATGGGTTCATTCATAAATGTCGATTTCTGAAAACTAAGCCATTCTTTTTCACTTTTCACGAAGAACTCTGCCTCTTCTTCTCATCTGCAAAGTTTATGGACAAAAAACAAGCTGTGGATCTGCGACAATAGCGGACATCATTTTCAAACCCCCCCTGTGGTCTTTCGCTACTCAAGTTAAACATGATACAAGTCAATTAGATCATTTAAAAATTTTATTGTTTTTTTTTTTTCAGTGTTTCATTTGTTCCTGAGCAAATCAGTTTGGCTCAGATTAAGCTTTATAACTGGACTGTTTTATTTAATACTGAAGTCTTACTTGTAGAGCTGTCAGTGTACTTTAAATTTCACCTGTTATACTGCCTGATGTAAAATATTCTGTTCTTTTTTTAAACAGCTGACTCTGAGTTAAATATAACATTAAAAATATTTAAATTCAAGAGGAAACGTTTTCACTGAGAGCAAAAACAACATGTTAATGCGTGGAGATCCTGACGGCTGCTCCAAATGATCCGATTATATTTTAAATATTTGTTCAATTCTCTTCCAAACCCCAGCTGTCTATTGTAAGGGCCAGTGTCTATTAAAATAAATATAAAAGTGTTCTAACATCTCACCTCTTTCTTATTATTCAGGCATACATGTATACTATTTTTATTAATAGAGAGATTAAGCTTGTGTTTTCATACATGCAGTAATTGTGCTTAACTGCATGAAGCTCTTTAGACATTATGGAACAGATCATACATAAAAGCGAATTTTGCCAGAGTGCTTAAGATACTTTTTGAAAATTATCTTTAAAAAACAAAAAAAGAGAGAAGATCAAAAACATAATGTGTAATTTCCATTGTAAATATTAATCACAGTTAAATTAAGAGGGGATGGCAGTAAAAACTCCGGAACGGTGATGTCATCAAGTATGCTGCTGTTCCAATAGACTATGTGCACCTTAGCATATGCTACTTCCGGTGAGGAAACTCCTGTAGGGCACTTCGTTTCCGGTGTGATATTCGCATCTTGTTTATGTTCGGGTTTTCCAAAAAAAGCCAAGCGGCGATTTACATTTCTCAAGGTGTCTTGGGCATTTACTGAATATATCTGTAGATGATGTTCATCGACTTATTATATTTTTCCCTCGCGCCTCAGAGCAAAAGAGAGAAGGGATTGAAATTTCTCAGTATTTGTATATAGAATTCCCTCGTTTATCGCGGGTGTTGTTCTAAAAATAACCAGCGATAGGTGAAATCTGCGAAGTAGCCAGCTTTATATTTTACAATTTTTTTAAAATGTAAGGCTGTAAAACCCATCACTACACACTTTATACACTTTTCTCAGAAAGGCATGAACAGTTTCACACTTTTCTCTCTTGTTTAAACTCTCAAAGCTCAAACCTTCGTAAAAAAAAAAAAAAAAGTGATCGGGATGCAGAACACAATGTGCTTTAAAAAAAAAAAAGCATGCAAAATTGCACTAAAAGAATCCGCGAAACAGCGACGCTGCAAAAGGTGAACCGCGTTATAGCGAGGGACCACTGTAATTGTAAGTAATAAGTCACAACATACTCTTCGTAAATACTAATATATACAGACCCTTACCTGCAATCAATCATGTATTTTTTTTATATCCTGTGGCTTTTTTTCACGGTTTGTTGACATCCTGTGTAGGTGTGTACTGATATCGACATAACGGGGAAACATCTGGCTTTGACTATTGTTCACCTGTAGTTTGAATGCTGGACATTTGCCTGTTTAAATCATAAGAACTGTCACTATAGAGAGATGTGCTTCTGAATGTGGACAATGTGTCTTCTGCATGCAGTAATGTAGTTCTGCTTGGGTTGAGTGATGTAAACAAACAATCGATCTACGCTTTTCAAACATCAAAATTGATCATTTGATTTTTTTTATGACACAGCAATGGTGAGTGTTACCACCCTCTGCTCTTTGTAACTTAATGTAATCTTTCCGTTTTCGTATTTTGGACATGATTTTTGAGTTCACCTTTGCAGTAGCAATTGACTGCCAAATAAAGCTACCGGAAATGTACAACCCTACATCCGGTCTTAAAACAGGAAGTTAGCATTTTCTTGTGCGCAGGGTCTATTGTAAAATGATCGTGCTGCGTTCTTGCATTTTTGGGAAGTTCGGACTCCCGTGTGCGCCTAAGAAGTCTGGACTCACGTACTTTAGAATTGAGAAACGTCCTTTGTTTTTGTGTTGTGTCCCGTATTGCAATATGTTGGACGTGTTTCTACCTAGTGTGGAAGTCATGGGTTTCAGGTCACTGTTGAGGTCATGTGTTTCCAGTTACTGCAGAGCTCCACAGTGGCTGCAGTGAGACCCTTTGCTTTGTCAATATAAGACAGGCTACAGGCTATCTTGAAGGGCTGCAGTCCCTCAACAATATTCCACCTTGTAGAACATAATTAAATGTGGAAGAAGCGTTGATACAGATGGGCAAACAAAAATAAATAAAAATGTGGGACTGAAAAGCTAAGTGAGAAAAAGAAAAAGAACTTGAAAACAGATGCAGCAAAATGTGTCAACAGTAATACTAGTGTGGGGTGGCTGTAGCTCAGGTGGCAGAGCAGGTCAGCCACTAATCAGAAGGTTGGTGGTTCGATCCCAGGCTGCATGCCAGATATCCTTGGGCAAGATACTAACCCCATGTTTGCCTACTGGTGGTGGTCAGAGGGCCCGGTGGCGCCAGTGTCCGGCAGCCTCGCCTCTGTCAGTGCGCCCCAGGGCACTGATAGAGCTTTACAGCACTGATAGAGCTTTACAGTACACTTTAGGGACTTACTTACTTAGTCCTTAGGGACTTGTTGCTTTTATACAAATGATTTTTTTTACAAATGCAGGCCATTTACCATAGCAGCAGCCAATCTAAAGTCCTTGCAGTCACAAGAGGCGGCTATTGCTAGAACAAGCCAAGAAAAGGGCAGCAAGAGTGGACCTCTTCCTGATGTACTCATGGATTGTTGTTGTTTCATCCTGGATAGTTGTTCTGACACACATTTGTCCGTGGCATCCTTCCTTCCACTTAGCTTAGCCTGAGGTTGCTGAACTTTGGGTGAAACCCTCCATGGCAAGGAACTTCCTTGTCTTGATGTCAGTAGCTTCTATTTCCTCCTTTGGCCAGCTGATTATCTCAGAATGGTATCTCACAATTGGCAGGACGTGTATAATAATGTATAGGGCTGATACTTTATTTATTTTTCTTCCCAGTCCAGGCCTGCCCAAAGGTGTTCTATTTGGTTGGAAGAAGGTCTTCCATCTTGGACTTGCTCATCCATGACTTTATGGGTCTTGCTTTGTGCACTGGTGTGCAGTCATGTTGAAACAGGAAAGGGCCATCTCCCTGTTGGGAGCACAAGTGTTCCTTTCACTTAAACTAGGGGACCGAGCCCAACTCCTGAAAATGCTCCAAACCATAATACCCCCTCCACCAAACTTTACTCTTGGTTTGTGTCAGTCAGACAAGGCAAGGCAAGGCAAGGCAAATTTATTTGTATAGCACAATTCAACAACAAGGTGATTCAAAGTGCTTTACAGAGACATTAGAAACAAAAACAAATAAAAAGCATGATTTAAAATTGATTAAAACAAGCAAACAAACAAACTAACTAAACACACACATTTCACACCTGTTCGCGCGATCTGAACCCTTATCGTAAGGGGAGCTACCAGTCCTTCTGTGGACGAGCTACTTTCTATTTTAAATTCCCTGAATTTAAAATACTCTCTAGACCCAGTCTAGACCCAGTTGGGGAGCTACCCAGAGCTCTAATCCCACACCTGTTCGCGCGATCTGAACCCTTATCGTAAGGGGAGCTACCAGTCCTTCTGTGGACGAGCTACTTTCTATTTTAAATTCCCTGAATTTAAAATACTCTCTAGACCCAGTCTAGACCCAGCTGGGGAGCTACCCAGAGCTCTAAACCCACTTAACAAACAAACAAACAAACAAACAAACAAACAAACAAACAAACAAACAAACAAACAAACAAACAAACAAACAAACAAACAAACAAAACAGTATATAAAATCAAAACAGATAAAATCAGAACAGTAGATAAAATCAGTTTTGAAATTTAAGCTTAACAAACAAACAAAACAGTATATAAAATCAAAACAGATAAAATCAGAAATAGATAAGATCAGTAGTTAGTGTAAGTTTTGAAATTTAAGCTTAAAAGTGTGGATTTGGTGCTTTATTCAAATGCAGCTGAGAATAGGTGAGTCTTCAACCTGGATTTAAATAAACTGAGTGTTTCAGCTGATCTGAGGCTTTCTGGGAGTTTGTTCCAGATATAAGGAGCATAAAAGCTGAATGCAGCTTCTCCATGTCTGGTTCTGACTCTGGGAACTGATAAAAGACCAGATCCAGATGACCTGAGGGATCTGGAAGGTTCATACTGGGTCAGGAGGTCATTGATGTATTTTGGTCCTAAACCATTCAGAGCTTTATAGACCAGCATCAGAACTTTAAAGTCTATCCTCTGACGGACAGGCAGCCAGTGTAAAGATCTCAGAGCTGGACTGATGTGGTCCACTTTTTTGGTCTTAGTGAGGACTCGAGCAGCAGAGTTCTGAATGAGCTGTAGTTGTCTGACTGATTTTTTCAGGTAGACCTGTAAAGATGCTGTTACAGTAATCAAGCCTACTAAAGATGAATGCATGGACTAGTTTTTCCAGGTCCTGTTGAGACATCAGATCTTTTATCCTTGATATATTCTTGAGGTGATAGTAAGCTGACTTTGTTATTGTCTTAATGTGTTTTTCTAAGTTTAGGTCTGCATCCATCACTACACCCAAATTTCTCGCCTGGTTTGTGGTTTTTAGATGTATAGATTGAAGTTCTCTGGTGACCTGTAATCGTTTTTCTTTGGCGCCAAAGACTATTACTTCAGTTTTGTTTTTGTTTAGTTGGAGAAAATTGTGGCACAACCAGTCATTGATTTCCTCAATGCATTTACCAAGAGCCTGTACAGGGCGTCGGTCTCCTGGTGACATTGTGATATATATTTGTGTGTCATCTGCATAGCTGTGGTAGTTTATTTTGTTGTTCTTTATAATCTGGGTGAATAATCTGAGACAAGTACCATTCTCCTGGCAACTGTCAAAGCCAGATTCCGACACATCAAATTCCCCAGGGAGGATATGAAAAGTGGCAGGTTAGTCTTCTTAGACTGTGAAATTTCCATCAGTAATGGGGAACATCTAAAAGCTGATGTGTACCGGAAACCTACACATATGGATCAGTATTTAATGTTTGACTCTCATCATCCACTGGAGCACAAACTGGGTGTCATCAGAACGCTACAACACAGAGCGAACACCATCCCCACAGATTCAGCAGCCAGGGAAGCAGAACAACATCACATCAAGAAGGCTCTGAGTAACCGTGGTTATCCCAGCTTGACTTTTGTCAAAGTTGGGAAGGCGCCTAAAGAAAGCACCAGCTGATCCAGGAGAGAAGGGCAAGCGCTGCCTAAACGAAAACCTGTAGTGATCCCGTACGTGTAAGGAGTACAGTTGAGACACATTTTTTCTAAACACCACGTCTCTGTGGCTTTAAACCCCAAAACACGCTGTGCCAAAAATTGGTCCACCCCAAGGATCGGGTCCCCCGACACAAACAGAGTAACATAGTGTACGCTGCCAGGAGTATTGCCAGCATTTATACATCAGGGAAACCAAACAACCTCTGGTGAAGCGGATGGCACAACACAGAAGAGCCACCTCTTCTGGCCAGGACTCTGCAGTCTATTTACACCTACTGGCCAGTGGACACTCTTTCAATGATGAGGATGTACACATCCTAGACAGGGAGGAACGCTGGTTTGAGTGCGGAGTCAAGGAAGCCATTTATGTGAAAAGGGAAAGACCATCTCTGAATCGCGGAGGGGGCTTAAGAGTACACCTTTCACCATCTTACAATGCTGTGACTGCAGCCATTCCCCAACTCTTTGTGAATGGTATTCATGGCCATTGATCAGTGGTCTTTGATCAGTGGTTGTTGATCAATGGTCATGAGAATTTGCATAATTATGATGAAGGTGACCTCCCAGCCGATTGTTCCTTCCGTGGGCTGGTTTCAGTCATTATGCAAATGTACAGTTTATAAGATTGGGGGAAACCTGCAGTTATCCATGTGACTTCTTCAGTGTCAGCTGAGTGACGAAACATTTCTCCCAATGAAAACGCTACGTCCAGATGAACAGACTCAACTTTTGGAGGCTCAGCGTCTGCTGTTCACATGACTGTGGAATATTTAGTAGCAAGGACATTTCACGACTGAGCTTGCACTGGAATTCACTGAGGTCTTGAGATCAACTCATTCTTTCACAAATCTTTGTAGAAGAAATCTGCATGTCTAGGTGCTTGATTGATTCCATAGCCACAGGTGCATAAAACCTGTGGCCATGGAATTGATTGGAAGACCTGAATTTAATGATTTGGATGGTTGATTTTTTTTACTTTTGGCAATATAGTGTATTTTGATGCCAAGTCATGTAAGGAAAAGAAGCTGACTCTGCCCCAAAACAATTAAAAAACTAATATTTTCAAATAAAAGTCCTTACTTATAAGAATTGCAGATGTTGCTGCTTGGTCTTCACTTGTTTAAGTGGAAAAATCCCAGATTTTTCTGTGTGGGAAAATGCTAGTAAATCACAAGTTTCTGAAATACGCAGACCAACCCATCGGAAACCAATAACAAATCTGGGTTCAAAGTCACATTTATTTCCCCCATTTTAATGCTCACTTTGAACTTTAGGAGGCCATCTTGACCATGTCTAGATACCTGAATGCACTGACTCGGTTGCATGTGATTAGCTGATTAGATATTTGTTTTAATGACTAGCTAAACAGGTGCACCTAGTAAAGTAACCAGTGATTGCATTTGTAAAGCATTTGCTGCAATTTTCATAGCCTCCTCTATCAGTTGTTTTATCTCACTTGTGAAATGAAACTTTCTATAGTTCAATTTTAGCAGATGACAGCTTGCGACAGTTTCTAAAATGTGCAATAGTGATTTTATTTACCATAGATCACCACTTGCTTGAAGCTGGAACAAGTAGATGCTTTTTGTAGTTGAATTTTTACTATAAATAAATCAATAAGTCATAATCATGAAAAAGTTATCATAAATAAGTCATGAAAGATAGGATGAATTTAAGATAACAATTGCTCTTTCAGCTTGTTTTTAAGTTTTTTGTTTTTGTCAGCCTTCCCTACAGTTTTCTCTTCTAGCTTGGTTCATCATGAATTGGTGGCAAACTACAGCCACTTGTTTTGGGTGAAAGGATCACAGCCTGAACTGGTGCCATACATGCTGCTGGCCCACATTGATGTAGTACCTGCTTCAGAGTCAGATGGTTGGGAAGCACCACCATTTTCTGCAAAGGAGATCGATGGCTTCATCTACGGCAGAGGAACCATAGATGACAAAAACAATCTAATGGTGTGAAAACATTACTTTTGTGTGAGCTTACTTTTAAACAGACTTGAGGTATATTTGGCTAAACAGCTGATTTATTTCTTCTAGGGAATACTTCAGGCGCTGGAGTACTTGCTGTTAAAGGGCTATGCTCCACGCAGGGGATTTTACATCGGTCTTGGTCATGATGAAGAAGTATGTTAACAGTTTCACTATGACATTACAAACTTAAGTGGGATTGGAAATATCACATTTTAATGGCTGTGCTCTTCAAAATCTCTTTTTTTAAGATCAGTGGTCTCAATGGAGCGATGAACATAGTGCGTATTCTGAAGCAACGTGGTGTCCAGCTGTTGTTTGTCATGGATGAGTGCCTGACTATACTTGATGGAATCATTCCTGCTATTGAAGGACCTGCTGCTCTGTAAGAACCTGCCTGAACATGTGTTGTGCACTTGTGTTGATCACATCTTATGTGTATGTGTACGATTTATGATTTGCAGAATCGGGTTAAGTGAAAAAGGCCAGGCCGTTATAAAGCTTAGTGTGTCTGTGGCCCCTGGTCACGCCTCGATGCCTCCCAGGGAAACTAGCATTGGGATCTTAGCCACAGCAGTCAAAAGGTGAGAGGAACATTGTTTTTTAAACTATAATGAGTTCTGTTTAGCTTCTCTGTTCATATGTTTCACTGCCTTCCATAATTTTACTACCCCATGTTTAAAAAGCTAGTATAAAAGATTTAACTGTGATCCTGTTTCCTCAGACTAGAGGACAACCCAATGCCGAGGTTATTTGGTTATGGTCCTGAAGGTGACACCTTTGAGCATCTGGCCCACAAGGTAGGGTAATCTAAATACTTCTTTACTAGTAGTATACTCATGTACTCATTCTTTACCAACTACTAATTCTTTGCCTTCAGTTCAGTTTACCACTAAAGTTCATAATGTCGAATTTGTGGCTCTTCTCTCCGCTCCTTAGCAGGTAATAACTGCTAAATATCATTTAAATATAAATTCAAATGTCATGTTTTCTTGTGATTGGTTCCAGTGAAATAGACCAGTTTTTATGTTTCAGGATACTTGAAAGAAAACCAGTATCTAATGCATTTGTAAGGACTACCACAGCAGTCACCTTTTTTAATGCAGGAGTAAAGGTGCAGTGATTATTTTAAATTGAATGTAATTCACAAGAAGTAAGATTTTAAGCCTGTTACTTTTCTTTGTAAAAATTCAATATCTCCCTCCCTCTGCAGATAAATGTTATTCCTTCCCTTGCTGAAGCTTATGTAAATCTACGAATTCACTCAGCGCAGTCGGTACAAGAGGTAGAGTCCTTTTTGAGAATGAATGCCTTACTATGTACACTTTGACATGAATATGAGATGTGTGCTGTCTTTTTTAGGTACTGGACATCATCAAGGATACGGTGGGCGACCAGCGAGTGAAGGTAGAACTTGTTAATGGATTTGACCCTCTACCCATCAGCGGTGCTGATGACAAGGTCTTTGGCTTCCAAATTATTAAGAAAACGGTGCTGGACTTGTTTCCAACAGTTACAGTTGCTCCAGGTAGGGTTCATACAGATTTGTATGGAAGCATTTTAAAGCATCTTTCAGGACATTATAAGTAATTTAATATCATATTTAAATGTGCAGCTATCTGTATTGGAAACACAGACAGTCGACACTTCGTCGACCTGACCAAAAATATTTATCGGTTTTCCCCGGCTTGGTTTAAGCCAGGTGACTTTGAGAGGTGAGAATTCAGCAGCTTTTAATACTGTCAAAATATATTTTCACCAAAAATGTCTGCAGACCTCAATTTAAAATTGAACAAATACAGTAAGAAGAATTCCACGTGCAGTGATTATTTCTCAACTCTAGAAACAGATCATGCAGCATGAATAGAAGAGGGGAATATATAAAATACTTTCTTGTTCCAAGTACCATGAATCCTTTTTTTCCTTTGTTTCTCAGATTCCATGGCATCAATGAAAGGATTTCCACTAAGAACTACGAGGAGATGATTGTTTTTTACTTCAATTTGATCCAGAACTGTGACATTAGGAAGCTCCCTGAGCCCCACAGCTCTGTCCATGAACTCTAAGCAATTGACAACATTGGTGATAAGATAAACACATGAATAGCATACAAAATGCATTGATATTGCACTAAATAACTTTTGCATTATAGAATCAGAAACTACAATTTTGCTCATTTCAAAGTGGGATGTACTTTTATCTTTTATGTGGACTACTGACTCTTTTCAGTGATATGTGAGTAGATAGAGCACTGACCTTTCTGCAGTAAAATCACTGTGAATTGGCTATCTAGAATTTTGCATTCAAGATTAAGTTTTGGTGCTCTATGCAGACTGATGTACTATTTTTTTCTGAACTCTATGGTGGTATGATATGATTCAATTAACCAATTATTATATATGTCTTATTGTGGGACACTGATAGTAGTGCAGTCATAAAGATACATGTTTTTTTGATTTGGACCGCTCATAATGAATGGTACAAATGACAGCACTACCTACAGGGATGCTTAACTTGAATCAAACACTGGACTACATGTTCAAAGAATGCTGTTTTACTGGCTGACTCATTAAAATGATTCCAGATTTGTAAATGTGATTGAATCTGTTCACAATTTTAGATAGGCTTTCTTAACACAACAGTATGAGCAATTTGACAGTTTTTAATAACCGCTCAGGTATTAAAAGGCTGATCGGGTGTTGTCAACCCAAGCCTTGTGTCACCTAGGATTTTCAGCAGCAACTTCACCTACTTCCAAGGTGCATGAAGAGGACAAGGAACTAACAACGTAGGAACTCCAGCAACACTTAAAAGTAAAGTGGAACAACTTTATTAACTGACCAACGTTCATCCTCAGATGAATAATGTAATGTAATTATAATCATATTTTATTTCATACGTTGCAAAACCTGGACTGGTTCACATAAGGATTAGACTCTGAAAGCCAAACCTCAAAAGAAAAAAATTCAGATGAAGATCATGCATTTATGTTTAAAATGATCAAAACTGACCAAATGTGACATGACATTATAGTGACCCAAATGGTAATAAAAATAAGCTGAAAACCAAAACTCAGAACAAATAGTCCAGAGTCTCTACGGCCT
Organism: Diplotaxodon limnothrissa; assembly: GCF_057381915.1. Lineage (NCBI taxonomy): Eukaryota > Metazoa > Chordata > Actinopteri > Cichliformes > Cichlidae > Diplotaxodon > Diplotaxodon limnothrissa. The sequence continues at coordinate 22,946,368 of NC_140615.1, forward strand.
GTCACAGCACTTACAACTGTCTCGAAAGACTAAATTAGCTGGGCAGTTTTGGATCCACGTGATGCCATTGGCACAGCTGTAAAAAGAACCTGGAGCGTCAGGTTTGGCATAGAGCCCACCAATTTTTGTAGCACAGAAGTTGTCAGTGGTTGTAGTAGTGATTGATGGTCTGGGATGAGGCAAAATGTGATCCTTATTTGTTGATGTCTCCTGATTCAGGTTTGTGTGAGCAGTTGGAAGTGGAGGAAGATCTGTAGAAACAATAGCTATAAAGTTATACTACTACTACTACTAACAACAATAATAATAATAATACTTATTATTATCATCATAAATTATTATTATTACTTATCAGTAAGTGAAATTAAATTAAAGAAGTTAACTTTTAGTTAATATAATATAAAAAAATATCCTACATAAAACCACGGCTATATTAGGGTGCGCAAATTAATAGTCAGTTAATAAATTAAACATTTGCTAGTGTGCATGTTAGTAGCATACAAGCTCTTTATTAGTCAAAGTTGTTAATAATGCCAACAATAAAATTCTTCGCAAAACCTTTTTTTTTTAACAATTAGGCCAATAATTTTCCTAAATTACGAAATTTTCCTAAAACATTTGTAATTACTGCTTGCTAATTAGTAAGCAAGGTGTTGTACATGGATGTAGGGGCCTATAGTCAATACTCTTTGATAGCCCTAATAACTGCAGTTGTTTCTTATGAACTGCAAATGTTAATAATGTTCAGATAACCTCCTATTAAATGATGGTCTCTTAAAATGTGCTTCCATTTGCTCCTTGTTCTAAAGTGAGGTGTAAGTCACCAGAAATTTGACACTTGGCACACATGGGCTCCGTACGAGTTCTTCCTCTTTACACTTCCCTGTTGCAATTTATATGTCCTTTTCTCAGGTGTTTCAATAAACCTTAATCAAATTTGGAGTTATACACACATTTTATTTGAATATTTTTTAATGGACAACTTAAGACATTTTAAAATGGTATTAAAATATTTTTACATGTTTTTTCCTTATCTTTATTTTTATTTTTTAAATGTTTAGAACAGATCTCCTCCTTAAACTTTCTGTTTATTTCAGCTGACCAGCTTTCGGTTTGCAAAAGGCCAGAAAGCTATTCAACAGTGTCTCTCTGTTTCATATTATATAGATCCTGTCTGGGTTAATAAGTGTCAGTGTAATAGTAGCTTTCGAGCATTTGCTGTGAGTGAAAATTCAAATCCTGAGTTCAAAGATTTAACCAGTATTCATCTGGATACATTGAACACTTGTTTTGTGTTTTATTTAATAAAAATAGATCATCCTCAAGTGCTTTTATGACAAATTGACCAGTCTTTTATTGCTAAAGAGCAAATAATGTTAGGATTGTCACTGATGTGCTGAAGCCTTCTTACGTATTTCATTTAACAAACATTAGGAAGCTATGATAGAATACAGATATCCCAAATAAGGCATTAACAGCCTTTATATTGACTAATTGGAAAATATGCATACTAATAAGTAACTGGCTAGCTGTCCAAAAGTTGATTCTGTTCATCTGGACGTAGCGTTTTGTGGGAGAAACGTTTCGTCACTCATCCAAGTGACTTCTTCAGTTTCAGCAGACTGCAGGTTTCCCCAAATCCAAAACTGGCTAGCTCAAAACAAACATAAAATGCTAATGTAGGAATTTTATTACCTGGAAACAAAAGAGAGCGAAGAGAACCGATGAGGGGGTATTGTCCCTGTCCACAGAACTGTCCATTAAAGTCGTCTAGATCCAGAGCCCAGACAAAGGCTCCTCCAAAAGTGTTGTTTTTTAGGTAACGGACCTGAAGCAGTAACAATCGAAACAACTTAATAACAGTATGCACATTTTAATGTGATATGTTGTTTTAGTACTAATGTTATCTGGCAAAGAAAAACTGAGCAACATCCAGATGCACATGTCTACCTTAGTCATAAAACTTTCTTTATTGTCATATCCAACCCACTCGTTTTGTTTGGTGGCATATGGGACTTTCTGGTCCTCAATCAAGTGGACACTGGCCCCTTGAAGAAAGGTGCAAATCTGAAAACAGATAAAAAATGCATTCTGTGTGGTAACTTGACATATTAACATTGATCTGCTACTAAGACATAGAAACTGACTTAAAATGAACATATTAATATGAGAGTGGGGATTTCTTTTTACCTCATAATAAGACCAAATGCCGGGCTCCCTTGTAAATGTGCCAGCAGCAGCAGGGCTGCTGGCAGGGGCTCCAACTTGACTGGATTGAGTAGAAAGACGAAACGTGCGTCCGTATGTAGCAAAGCCCATATTTAACTTTTGTACAGGTGTTCCCTTTTCTGCCCAGTACCTCATAGCAAAATCCTAAAATGTAAACATATGTAAGTTATATTGTCATTAATACTAGTATTATCAGGTTCAGTGACTCATTGACTTTATAAATAATTTGTGATTTAAATTCTCAAGTGTTAGAATTAGAGAAGGGTGTAAAAATGGTGACAATCAATGTCAATCCATCGACAGTTGGTTGAGAACTGTGTGGAAAAGTGGAGCGTGGCTGGGAGCAATTGCAGTCTAAAACAAAGCACTCAGAGAGCACAACTGTCCCTGAAGGGCAAGGGCTATACTAAAAGTTTGGTGTTTTATGTTTCACTGGTATTGTTATCCCCAATAATGATATCTGCATTGTTTTCATAGTCATTTCTGCACTATATTAATATTTTTGTGTCATTGTGAAGTCATATAATGTTATATCAAAAATTTTTCTAAAGAGCTCAGAAAAAGAAAGCGCTTATGTTCCCCTTTGACAAATATATTGCTTCAAAATTTGGAGATGATTTGATCGAAATGAAAGCTTTTTCCTAATACATACTAAAAGGGTGTATTTTTCATCTTTATTCATATGATTGGATCAGAATTAGCTGAAATCTTTGTGATTTACATGCAAATCTACATGCTTGAGATTTGAACATTTTTAACATATTTTCAGTCATTGTGTAATTTTGAGAAATATTATAGTGTCATAGTGATGTTGTAGTGTCTTGTGCAGCTCTCTCCATACCCTTTTATATGATATATAACTCAATATGGTTGTTTGAATTTATTTCATAAAGGTCAAAGGTTTGGCCAACCTAGGTACACATGCTCCCCAAGACCTAGTATATTGTTGTGAAGTCTGAACATGACCCATAAAAAAATTGTGTATGTAAAGTTTTTACTAGTTTTCACATTGACCTGATTTTCATGAAAATTAAATGACCTTAGATCAGCTTGTTGGTATCTATCATTTCATAAAATTTGAAACACTAGACCGCTAACAAACAGACAAAGAAACAAACGGAATGGATTACATAATCCCTCTTTTTCAGGGAGAAAAATGAACCCATCTACTCACAGTATTTAAGTAAACGTGGTCCCCAATATCTTGGGATCCTTTGTATAAGGGGCTGTTATGTCCTGTGACACTCTCCCAGGTACCATGAAAGTCATATGTCATCACATTAATAAAATCGACATACCTGATAAAGTGCATGAGAGGTCAAGGTCAGCAAAACAGGTTTTGCAGGGCATGCAATGTGATATTACTAATAAGCTTACTTTGACATCTCTGAGACTTCATAACCGGCATCAATGGTTCCTTTACCAGCAGACACAGCAGCAGAAATCATTAACCTGGGCTGTCCTGTTGATGTTCCCTCTGCCTCAAAGGCCTGTAGTAGCTCCTATAAACCACAGAAAAGAAAGGTAACTTCGTGGTTCATGCCAATCATCAGTAACTCCAAATCTGACCTTGCATAACACTGTGAATCTCTGCTTGTCTTCCAGAGGGCTTCCTCTTGCTGCAGGGTATTCCCAGTCTAGGTCTAGTCCATCAAAACCAAATTTTCTCAGTAGTTTGATAGAAGATTGTATAAATGTATTTCTTTTGGCTTGCGTTGACACCATAGTAGTGAACCTATGAAACCGATTGGCAAAAGAAAGGCACAATTAAAAAGATCTGTATAAAGAGAAAATTTATGATTCATTATTGTTTTATGCTTAGTGTCACACTTTTGCGTTCCGAAGTTCCAGCCTCCAACTGCCAGCAGGGTTTTAAGATTTGGATTCCTGTGGGAATGTAAAGATACAGCAGCAAAGATTATTTTTTCTCAACATTTTGTAAGTGATATGAGGAGAAAATAGACTAACCTTTGTTTGAGTCCATTAAAGGATCTATAGAGTTCCTCATCATTCCATTCTATGGTCACTAATTCATTTGCCTCATTAATACCAGAAAAGGCATAGATTAGGTGCGTACAAAGGTTTGGATCAATATTTGAAGGCATAAACCTCCCATTGCCAGGTCTGTATTGGGACCAGTTTGTGAAGTAACACACAAGTCTGGAGGATGAGACTGAATATGAAAGAACATTTTTCAATCTCTTTAAAACATTATATGACTGTCCAATATAAAAGGGTTGGTACAATTTATGAACTCACCCAGACTGCCAAAGGCGAGACAGAGACCTTAACAGTTGCATTTTTTTGTTACATACAAATAGTTAAATATAAAATTTGCATTTGCAAAATCTGTATTTCAATTTCCCTTACCTGAGATCACAATTAGGATGCGCATGATAGCTGAGGTCAGACTGGTAATGTAATAAAACAGTGCAGTAAAGAAAAAGAAAAAAGCAGAATCTATGATAATCATTAACTCAAAGTAAACCAAATGTCCTAAATTTAAGGACATTCTGGTATTGCTTCATAAGTCAAATAGTAACTGATTCATGAACTCACACACACACACACACACACACACACACACACACACACACACACACACACACACACACACACACACACACATTGTTTTGAAAGCCTCCACAACGTTTGCAGAAAACCTAAGATTGCTCATCACATAGCTTGCAAACACCTGGACCTGAAAGTTAAAATTACGCGGATATACAAAAAACAGCTGTCTTACTATTTTACATATGTTCCCCGCCTGTCTGCTTGTCTGTGAACTACTCCTACACCGTTAGGAGCTGAGGAACCAAAACCGTCACATGGGTACATCTTAGGCCCCTGAAGGATCTTACCTGATATTATGACGTCATCGTGTTTCCTAGCAGCCCCCTACCAAGCAGCAGTTTAGTAGTTATACACCTATAAAAGAAACTTAGCATCTTAATTTCATTACAGTAAAATCAAATTATATGCACAAATGTTGAATATTATAATGAATATATTATGGTCTGATCATGTTGTCTGGCAGCTTCCCAGTGACAGACTGAAATGACAGTAAAGCAGGACCTGAACATTGCAGAAGACCCACAAAATGTAATTTCTATAATTTGCCTATGCTTTATTAGATATCCTAACAGGGTCAAGCAACAATATTTAGCAAAAGGAAAGGGTTTTCATTCTACTGCAGCACCACGATGGTAACAGTGGTGCAGCACCACAACAGTCAAAAGTTTACTGACGCTTTTGCACCAACATTTGTTTTACTAAAATTCAATCTTGCAAAAAAAAAACCTCAAAGCCATTTTTAATGTTAGCAATTGTTAAATATTATATTGAGCTGTGCATTGAAAAAGCTCGAGTACCAATGATGTGGAATTGCAGCGAGTATTATACTGACACATAATTTATTTTGGTGTTTCCTCAAAACAAAACCTAATTTTCAGCTTGGTCGGATGGCTGGAAAGTGCATGTGCTTACTTGTTGGCTCAATTTATGTCAGCTGTTTGTTTGTAAAGCTCTGACTCACTCTTTCTTTCTACCGTGCTGCAGCAGCCACTCTTCTCCTTTATTAATTCAACTATTCAAATAATGGTTTAACCTTTCACCGTGGTGTTGAGACCTTTATTGTGTTTGAGCCAGCCGTTACAATGCTGGCACAGGGACAGCCACAGCAGGTTTCGAGGAAAAGAAAATGCCAGATAAATGCCAGACAAACAGAAAAAAAGGAAACATGGCCAGATTTGTATTTGTTGTACAATCTTTTAGTTACCTTCATGTAAAGTTTAACCAAACCTGCTCCAGTTTCAAGTACATTAACTGGGTGTACAATTTTCAATCCAGAGACCAAAAATTCAATATTGTTCATCTAATTCTAACCTTTAAAGAAAAAAATCTGCAGCTAGCTGCAAATCTTGGCAAACCCATCCTAGCTTTAAAATGGACCTATATGTAGTTCAGGCTATAGTAGCTGCATTACATAATGTGTATTGCAGAGTACTGGGTACATTTGCTTAATGGTTAATACAGTTTTTAGAATTTATGGCTTTATTGACTGTCCAGGCAGTGTGGTTCTCATAAAAAATAAAAAGAATAAAAAACCATTTTTGCTAGATCAAGACAACTTTTATTCAGTGTCAATTAGGTACAGCATTTGCATGCATCACTGTAAACAAGATAATTTGGACATGTCTGGATGTAGACATGTCCATGGACACACTGATAAAAGGTGTGGGGATCCTCATCATTTACATACAGGCCATCTGGCTTTTCAGCGCAGAATCCACTTCCAGAAACAGGACTTGAGGTTGTTTTGGCAGTAGTAGCAGTAGTGGTAGTAGTAGCCGTAGTAGTGGTAGTAGCTGTTGGGCCAGGAGGGATCGTAGAGACGAGTGGTGGATGTGTGGTTACCGGTGGAGGTGGTGGAGAATCTAGTAAATACAGTAAGTACATATATATATATATATATATATATATATATATATATATATATATATATATATATATATATATATATATATATATATATATATGTATATATATGTATGTATATATATATATATATATATATATGTATATATATATATATATATATATATATATATATATATATGTATATATATGTATGTATATATATATATGTATGTATATATATATATGTATGTATATGTATATATGTATGTATATGTATATATGTATGTATATATATGTATATATGTATGTATATATATATATATATATATATATATATATATATATATATATATATATATATATATATATATATATGTATATATATGTATGTATATATATATATATATATATATATGTATATATATATATATATATATATATATATATATATATATATATATATGTATATATATGTATGTATATATATATATGTATGTATATATATATATGTATGTATATGTATATATGTATGTATATGTATATATGTATGTATATATATGTATATATGTATGTATATATATATATGTATGTATATATATATATGTATATATATATGTATATATATATATATGTATATATATGTATGTATATATATATATATACATATATATATGTATATATATGTATGTATATATATATATATATATATATATATGTATGTATATATACATATATATATATATATATGTATATATATATGTCAAAATGGGAGATGCCCCCAAGGGTGGTGGAGAATGACCGAGCTAAGATCCTGTGGGACTTCCAGATACAGACGGACAAAATGGTGGTGGCTAACCAACCGGACATAGTGGTGGTAGACAAACAGAAGAAGACGGCCGTAGTGATCGATGTAGCGGTTCCGAATGACAGCAATATCAGGAAGAAGGAACACGAGAAGCTGGAGAAATACCAAGGGCTCAGAGAAGAGCTCGAGAGGATGTGGAGGGTGAAGGTAACGGTGGTCCCCGTGGTAATCGGAGCACTAGGTGCGGTGACTCCCAAGCTAGGCGAGTGGCTCCAGCAGATCCCAGGAACAACATCGGAGATCTCTGTCCAGAAGAGCGCAGTCCTGGGAACAGCTAAGATACTGCGCAGGACCCTCAAGCTCCCAGGCCTCTGGTAGAGGACCCGAGCTTGAAGGATAAACCGCCCGCAGGGGCGTGCTGGGTGTTTTTTTTTTTTTTATATGTATGTATATATATATATATATGTATATATATATAAAAAAAAACACCCAGCACGCCCCTGCGGGCGGTTTATCCTTCAAGCTCGGGTCCTCTACCAGAGGCCTGGGAGCTTGAGGGTCCTGCGCAGTATCTTAGCTGTTCCCAGGACTGCGCTCTTCTGGACAGAGATCTCCGATGTTGTTCCTGGGATCTGCTGGAGCCACTCGCCTAGCTTGGGAGTCACCGCACCTAGTGCTCCGATTACCACGGGGACCACCGTTACCTTCACCCTCCACATCCTCTCGAGCTCTTCTCTGAGCCCTTGGTATTTCTCCAGCTTCTCGTGTTCCTTCTTCCTGATATTGCTGTCATTCGGAACCGCTACATCGATCACTACGGCCGTCTTCTTCTGTTTGTCTACCACCACTATGTCCGGTTGGTTAGCCACCACCATTTTGTCCGTCTGTATCTGGAAGTCCCACAGGATCTTAGCTCGGTCATTCTCCACCACCCTTGGGGGCATCTCCCATTTTGACCTCGGGACTTCCAGGTTATACTCGGCACAGATGTTCCTGTACACTATGCCGGCCACTTGGTTATGGCGTTCCATGTATGCCTTGCCTGCTAGCATCTTGCACCCTGCTGTTATGTGCTGGATTGTCTCTGGGGCATCTTTACACAGCCTGCACCTGGGGTCTTGCCTGGTGTGATAGACCCCAGCCTCTATGGATCTTGTGCTCAGAGCTTGTTCTTGTGCTGCCATGATTAGTGCCTCTGTGCTGTCTTTCAGTCCAGCTTTGTCCAGCCACTGGTAGGATTTCTGGATATCAGCCACCTCCTCTATCTGCCGGTGGTACATACCGTGCAGGGGCCTGTCCTTCCATGATGGTTCCTCGTCTCCCTCCTCTTTCTTGGGTTTCTGCTGCCTGAGGTATTCACTGAGCACTCGGTCAGTTGGGGCCATCTTCCTAATGTATTCTTGGATGTTCGTTGTCTCATCCTGGACTGTGGTGCTGACACTCACCAGTCCCCGGCCCCCTTCCTTCCGCTTAGCGTACAGCCTCAGGGTGCTGGATTTGGGGTGAAACCCTCCATGCATGGTAAGGAGCTTTCTTGTCTTTATGTCAGTGGCTTCTATCTCCTCCTTTGGCCAGCCTATTACCCCAGCAGGGTACCTGATCACGGGCAGGGCGTACGTGTTGATGGCCCGGATCTTGTTCTTACCATTCAGCTGACTCCTCAGGACTTGCCTGACCCTCTGCAGGTACTTGGTGGTTGCAGCTTTTCTAGCGGCCTCTTCATGGTTCCCATTCGCCTGTGGGATCCCCAAGTACTTGTAACTGTCCTCTATGTCTGCAATGTTGCCTTCTGGTAGTTCAATCCCCTCAGTTCTGACTACCTTCCCTCTCTTTGTTACCATCCGACTACACTTCTCCAGTCCGAACGACATTCCAATGTCATTGCTGTATAGCCTGGTAGTGTGGATCAGTGAATCGATGTCTCGTTCACTCTTGGCATACAGCTTGATGTCATCCATGTACAGGAGGTGGCTGACAACTGCTCCGTTCTGTAGTCGGTATCCGTAGCCAGTCTTGTTAATGATCTCACTGAGGGGGTTCAGGCCTATGCAGAACAGCAGTGGGGACAGAGCATCTCCTTGGTAGATCCCGCACTTGATGGTGACTTGTGCTATGGGCTTGGAGTTGGCCTCTAGTGTTGTACGCCACATCCCCATTGAGTTCCTGATGAAGGCTCTTAGGGTCCCATTGATCTTGTACAATTCTAGGCATTCCAGTATCCAGCTGTGGGGCATTGAGTCATAGGCCTTCTTGTAATCAATCCAGGCAGTGCACAGGTTGGTCAGTCTGGTCTTGCAGTCTCGGCTGATTGTTCTGTCTACCAGTAGCTGGTGTTTTGCGCCTCTGGTATTCTTGCCAATTCCTTTCTGTGTCCCGCTCATGTATTGACCCATGTGCCTGTTCATCTTAGCCGATATGATGCCTGACAGGAGCTTCCATGTAGTACTGAGGTTATTGGTCGGTAGTTGGAGGGGATCGGTCCCTTCTTGGGGTCCTTGGGGATCAGGACCGTCCGGCCTTCAGTTAGCCATTCCGGGTGTCTCTCGTTAACTAGCAGCTGGTTCATTTGTGCTGCCAGACGCTCGTGGAGTGCAGTCAGCTTCTTCAGCCAGTAGGCGTGAACCATGTCGGGCCCTGGTGCTGTCCAACTCTTCATACTGGAGACCCTTTCTTGGATATCTGCCACTGTGATGGTTACTGGACCCTGTTCAGGGAGGTCGCTGTGGTCAGCCCTCAGATCCTCTAGCCACTGAGCATTGCCGTTATGGGTTGCATCCTTCTCCCATATGCTCTTCCAGTATTGCTCCGTCTCCAGCCTTGGTGGTGCTGTTCTCTTATTGTTCCCTTGCCACTGAGAGTACACCTTTGCTGGTTCTGTGGAGAACAGCTGGTTTATTCTCCTGCCTTCTATCTCTCTGGTGTACCTCCTCAAGCGGCTGGCCAAGGCTGTGAGTCTTTGCTTGGCAGTTTCCAAGGCCTCAGGTATGGACAGCTTGCTGTATTTCTTAGGCACCTTATTTGTCGCACCTTTCTGCAACTCCGTTAGTTGGCTAACCTCCCTCCGTGCTACTTTGATCTTGCCCTCTAGCCTCCTTCTCCATGGAGGGTACTGCCCCTTGTCGCTAAGCATCTCACTGATCACTGTTGCCGTATTGTAGATCAGCTTGTTAGTGTCGGTAATCGTGGTTGTAGGTATTGCCCGTAGTGCTGCATTAACATCATCTAGCAGACCGTCTGAGGGTACTTCACGTAATCTTGGTAACCGGCTACGCGGGATCCAGGTTTCAAGCTTGGCCATGATCCTATTTTTCAGGTCAGTTCCTCTCGCACTCAACGATCCTTCTCCTATCGCACTTGGGGCTATGTACCCAATCTCGGGTGGGGGTGATGATATCTCCCCCCTGACCTGGCGTCCTGACTCCTCCTTGCCGTAGCATTTGTGTTGTACCTCGTCAATCTCTAGCTGTGAGAGCAGTCCCTTCTTTCGAATGTTGGAACACTGAGCTACTAGTTGTTTCGCCGTCATTGTGGATGTTGGGTATCGAAGAATCCATAGGTCCCTCATCCTATTCATGTAGCCCCTTCCGCCGGGGTTACTTGCATAGTAGCATTCCAACAACGCCCTGTTTTCGTCTCTTGCCCACCGATGCCTTCTTGTTCCAGTAGCCCACTTTTCGTCAGGGTGCCCTGGTTCCTCAACACCTGACGCGGACCTTGTTGATCCGGGCGACGTCCGAGCCGGCACGCCTTCATATTTATCTGTCTCGCTCATGTCTGCGGTAGGCTTGCTTAGCATAGGGGGTCTAGCCTTAGGACCCTTACTGGATACAGACGCCCCAGGCAGGAATCGAACTTGCGATCCTCTGTTCCAAAGGCGTGTAGTCTAACCACTACGCTATCCAGCTGCTATATATGTGTGTATATATATATATATATATATATGTATATATATATATATATATATATATACAGTTGGGCAAAAAAGTATTTAGTCAGCCACCGATTGTGCAAGTTCCCCCACCTAAAATGATGACAGAGGTCAGTAATTTGCACCAGAGGTACACTTCAACTGTGAGAGACAGAATGTGAAAAAAAAATCCATGAATCCACATGGTAGGATTTGTAAAGAATTTATTCGTAAATCAGGGTGGAAAATAAGTATTTGGTCAATAACAAAAATACAACTCAGTACTTTGTAACATAACCTTTGTTGGCAATAACAGAGGTCAAACGTTTACTATAGGTCTTTACCAGGTTTGCACACACAGTAGCTGGTATTTTGGCCCATTCCTCCATGCAGATCTTCTCGAGAGCAGTGATGTTTTGGGGCTGTTGCCGAGCAACACGGACTTTCAACTCCCGCCACAGATTTTCTATGGGGTTGAGGTCTGGAGACTGGCTAGGCCACTTCAGGACTTTCAAATGCTTCTTACGGAGCCACTCCTTTGTTGCCCGGGCGGTGTGTTTTGGATCATTGTCATGTTGGAAGACCCAGCCTCGTTTCATCTTCAAAGTTCTCACTGATGGAAGGAGGTTTTGGCTCAAAATCTCACGATACATGGCCCCATTCATTCTGTCCTTAACACGGATCAGTCGTTCTGTCCCCTTGGCAGAAAAACAGCCCCATAGCATGATGTTTCCACCCCCATGCTTCACAGTAGGTATGGTGTTCTTGGGATGCAACTCAGTATTCTTCCTCCTCCAAACACGACGAGTTGAGTTTATACCAAAAAGTTCTACTTTGGTTTCATCTGACCACATGACATTCTCCCAATCCTCTGCTGTATCATCCATGTGCTCTCTGGCAAACTTCAGACGGGCCTGGACATGCACTGGCTTCAGCAGCGGAACACGTCTGGCACTGCGGGATTTGATTCCCTGCCGTTGTAGTGTGTTACTGATGGTGACCTTTGTTACTTTGGTCCCAGCTCTCTGCAGGTCATTCACCAGGTCCCCCCGTGTGGTTCTGGGATCTTTGCTCACCGTTCTCATGATCATTTTGACCCCACGGGATGAGATCTTGCGTGGAGCCCCAGATCGAGGGAGATTATCAGTGGTCTTGTATGTCTTCAATTTTCTGATGATTGCTCCCACAGTTGATTTTTTCACACCAAGCTGCTTGCCTATTGTAGATTCACTCTTCCCAGTCTGGTGCAGGTCTACAATACTTTTCCTGGTGTCCTTCGAAAGCTCTTTGGTCTTGGCCATGGCGGAGTTTGGAGTCTGACTGTTTGAGGCTGTGGACAGGTGTCTTTTATACAGATGATGAGTTCAAACAGGTGCCATTCATACAGGTAACGAGTGGGGGACAGAAAAGCTTCTTACAGAAGACGTTACAGGTCTGTGAGAGCCAGAGATTTTCCTTGTTTGAGGTGACCAAATACTTATTTTCCACCCTGATTTACGAATAAATTCTTTACAAATCCTACCATGTGGATTCATGGATTTTTTTTTCACATTCTGTCTCTCACAGTTGAAGTGTACCTCTGGTGCAAATTACTGACCTCTGTCATCATTTTAAGTGGGGGAACTTGCACAATCGGTGGCTGACTAAATACTTTTTTGCCCCACTGTGTGTGTGTATATATATATATATATATATATATATATATATATATATATATATATATATATATATATATATATATATATATATATATATATATATATATAAGTTTAGGAAATTTTGGAGAAAAAAACCTTTTCTTAACTAGAGATGATGACACTGATGAATATTAAAATGTCCATGTTTATACTTTATACTTTTTTCAGTTTACCTGAATTCAAAAGAGTGCGCAGATAACTAATGAGAGGATAATGTCCCTGTCCACAGAACTGTCCAGCAAAGTCATCGAGATCCAGAGACCAGACAAATGCTCCTCCAAATCTGTTGTCTTTCACATACTGTGCCTGTGAAATATAAACTGTGAGTTGCAATTTAAAACTACCACATTTCCACCAGTGCACAATCCAAAAGTAACCAAATGTAACCAAACTTTACCTGATGTCTGTACTACTTTAAGAGCAGTAAGATATAGCTGCCAGTTAATAAGAACATTATGATTTGTTTTGTATTATCACCTTAAACATAAATTGGCATTGGTACCTTGATTTCAAAGCTCTGCCTGTTATCAAAGCCAACCCACTCATTGCCCTTAATGGCATAGGGCACCTTTTGCTCATCAATCCACTTTATGCTGCCTGTTTGGATGAATGTGCAAATCTGTAGAGAAGAAAATAATACTTCAACACCCTTCACACAGTTTGCGATTTATGGAAAACATTGTGGTGTAATAAATCTGAACATAAGCTGCTTTATATTAGCTGACCTCGTAGTAAGACCAAAACCCAGCTTCACGGGTGTAAGGCCCAGCGCTCGCTGGTCCTGTGGCTGCAGCTCCAAGACCATTAGCAGCTGTTGATGTGGTGAATGTGCGTCCATATGTGGGGAAACCGACTAAGAGCTTTTCCATAGGAGCTCCCTGGGCCCTCCAATATTTCATAGAAAAATCCTTTGAGAGAAAAAAATAGTATATTATATAATATTATTATAATGATATTTTATAGTGATATATATATATATATATATGAATGTTGATGAAAGTTTCACTCACCACATTGTAATATATGTTATCACCCTGATCGACGGAGCTGCGGTACAGAGGGCTGTTATGACCAGTGAATGGGTCCCAAGCTCCGTGGTAGTCATAGGTCATGACATTTATAAAGTCTAGAAACCTGTAAAACATCGCCATTAAATACAATGTAACAAAATAATATCAATAATAATAATAAGTTAAATAAGTTAAGAACTTGAACATATTTAAAGTAAAAATCCTTAAAAATGCCCATGTATTCAAACTTTTTATCAGCATGTATCATTCAAGAAAAATCATTCAGTGTATTCACATTATGTAACTATCTCTCTACATCATTTTTTCATGTTATTACTGTGGTTTGCTGTCTAAGCCTTTCACATTAAGCAATGTGTGTATAGTAAATAAAACCACAGGTAGCTCTTCTGATCAAATATTTGCTGTCCCTGTAAATCTGGGACCGTCAGTGTTTTAGTATGAATTAACACTTGCATTTATTTAAGTAATCTCCAGTGCTGCAAAATGAAAAGTGGGATGAAATCTTTAGGATTGGAACTTTAGTGACTTCCTATCAAATAAACTCACTTTGACACATCGGCAATCTCGTAGCCGTTGTCAATGTTCCCCTTCCCACCGGCCACTGCAGCTGTGAGCAAGAGCCGTGGTTGTTTGGTCTCAGTAGCTTCTTTTTCAAAGGCAGCAAGTAATTCCTAGACGCAAGAATACAGTAGACAAGGATGATATTGTGCATTCATTTTAATAAGAAAGCATATTTTATATGTAAAATACATATAAAAGGAACGATAACATACTAAAATATAATGTGCATAGTATTAACAAGTATACATTGATTTCCAGACTAACCTGTAAGAGCACTGTGTATCTCTTCTTGTCCTCTGGTGGGCTTCCCCGTGCTCCAGGATACTCCCAGTCCAGGTCAAGTCCATCAAAGCCGTGCAGCCTCAAGAATCTGATGCAAGACTGGATGAATGTCTGGCGACTGGCAGGAGTTGAAGCCATGATGGTAAACCTATTGAGATGGAAAGTTTATAGATATATTGAGGTGATGATGAATTTGTTGTTGTTATGTGAAATAATGTAATTCTACAGCTTTGTGATGCTGTTGTCATGTAGACTAACTGTGCAGTGCCAAAGTTCCAGCCACCAACAGCCAACAGAGTCTTCAGCTGGGGGTTTCTGTGATGGAGATGTAGAAAAACAGGTAGATTTATAATTAAGCCATGTGACTTGACAAGAATGCTACATTTTGCAAGTCCTCATTCCTCATGTCATGTAAAATCATCCAACTCTTTTTATTTGTTTACCAATTTTTTTATTCATTTAACATAACTCCTATGAAAATTTTGCATTAGAAACCCTTTACTTCAAAAATTGTGTAAGGAGTGATGATCAGTGATAATCCTTTAATAATTCTTTGTGGTTCGAGGTGGCAGAAGTTGTCTTTAACCTGGGTTGTTTTTGGTCAGCAGGGAATGACTCTTCTGTTTGTATAAACAGGTTGAATTTTGTATAGGTCTGAAAAAAACCACAGTACTGCTAACTGGATTTTGTATCTCAGTACTGAGTCAATTTGAACCCCTTAAAACAGGTTATGTGAGGATACAGTGTCCTATTTTGTTTTAGTCAGATTCACTCCTTTCTTGTTATGTCTCATTTAATAAAAGCAAAATGCTGACTACCAAAAGCTCAACTTGAGTTTGTTTCCACAAATCATTCACATGTGACATGTCTTTTATATATGAACACAGTTTAAAATTTATCCAATTTGATGCAAAACGAATGAAGCACAAGAATGCTACATTTGAGAAATGGTGTGTGTTTCATAAAAAAAGCTTCTTATCCTGGTATAAATACAAATATATAACAGAAACTAATATAAGTTTCTATAAGAACACTTAATACGTATAAAGATTTTTAGGATATCAGAATCATGATAAGAATGCAATAAAAACAGTCGTAGAACATTATCAGAATCAGAATCAGAAAGACTTTATTTATCCCCAAGGGGCAATTTTACATAATAATTTTACATAATATTTACATAATATTCATCAGTGTCATCATCTCTAGTTAAGAAAAGGTTTACTATAGTTAAGAAAAATTTCCTAAACTTATATATATATATATATATATATATATATATATATATATATATATATATATATATATATATATATATATATATAAATGATAGGTTCTGTGTTCATTTAAAGACCACTGTCTTGTTAAATCTGTTTTATTTTGAGATTTTTGCATGTAACTCTTTCCTCTTTCCTCTTTATTTTGGCTGCACTAGTAAAATTAAAACAAATCTGTCAATAATTAAGTGCTTAGGGTTAAAAATTATTTGAATACCACTTCACCGTTCATGCCAGAACAGCTGCTGAACCTTGCACACTTTTGTTATTAATGATTGAGAACAAAGCCACGGTTAAAGTAATATTTCAACCACGCACCTGTTCTTGAGGGCATTGAAGGATCTGTAAAGAACATCATCATTCCACTCGTACATTGTTATCTCATTTGAGGGGCTGATTACAGAGAAGGCGTAGATCAGGTGTGTGCACAGGTTGGGGTCTACATTTTCAGGAATGTATCTCCCAGCACCCGGTCTGTATTGGGACCAGTTGGTGAAGTAGCATGCCAGTTTGGTTGAAGACACTTTTGCAAAGAGGAGAATTTTTTTTTCTCATTTTAAGTCATGTAATTCAGAAACACGTGTCAGTAATACATATAGATGATCAATACATACCAACTTGAAGACAAATCAAAAGGGACAAACCTGGAAAAACAAATATATTAGTTATTATTTTGCAGAATTTTACACTTTTGAATCAATTAGTAACTGAAATAATGATGATTTATTTACCAGCCAAGATTGTTACTTGAGCCATGTTGAATCAGTTGATCCTTTTTCTATCTGCAACATGTGATCTGTGTTAGGTATTTTAGTACCATGGTAGCATTTACTGGATATTGTTTTATAGTGACATTATACAGGAAAACTCTGTCATTCAATAAGGCCCCTTTGTTTTAGTTATTTTTCTCTTTGACCCAAGAATTGATGTGTGAGAATCAAAGGCTGGTACAAGGTTGAATTACCACAGAGATCACTACCTCAGCTACATTAGTTTCTTAATCTTTTAGACGCCTGTTGAAGGCCAAATGGTTTGTTTCAGATTTCACTAATGAAAGAACTCTTTGTTTTGTGCCTTGAAAATATGTCGCTGAGATAATCACAATTGTAGCTGAACTGATACACTACACAAAGGATGCTTCTTCACCCAAGGGCAGGAAGACGCTGCCTTATCTTGGTCTGTACTGGTTTAAACTGATAATCTGCTGTCTCATGGATTTTACCCTCTATATAAACTGTTGTACTTGTGAATAAAGTTGAGTCACTTTGGGAAGACAATCTAAAGCAGTCTCTGTTTTCTTGTTCTCCCAAGCTGCTCCCGAGCTCGTACTAACACGCTGAATGGCATGCTTGAATATTACTTGAGAATATATTTGACTGTGTTACAGACTAAGGGACATTCTCTGCTGATAGGTGAAGGTACATTCTCTGCTGATAGACGTCCACGCCTCGAAGGAAGTCGATCCACGGATTAGGCCTTGGAAACCGTTTCCTTCAATCTGCAACACCAACAAATAGTTATTTACGATAATTATTCAAAATTTCATGAATCACTGTAAGACTGATTTTGACAGAATCAAACTAACTCTGCGTTCTACAGCTAATTCTTCTGTGAACTGCTGCTACGCATATTAAAGTCACGAAAACCTTCTTGCGCTGATGATGAACTTTTCACAGGTAGTTTGACACAAATATTCTAGGGAGTCCTTTTTATAGTTCCGATAGGGCAGGGACAAAGGCTGTG
This sequence comes from Diplotaxodon limnothrissa, assembly GCF_057381915.1. Taxonomy (NCBI): domain Eukaryota; kingdom Metazoa; phylum Chordata; class Actinopteri; order Cichliformes; family Cichlidae; genus Diplotaxodon; species Diplotaxodon limnothrissa. The sequence continues at coordinate 22,964,319 of NC_140615.1, forward strand.
TGCCAACAAAATGTAATAAATGCATCAGTCATAAGATGACTGCTTATAGCTTTTATTACCTGATAAATCTGACTCCAAATTTCTTCAACCTGCTACAGTGAAATCACCTCAGATCATTTCCTGCTGATAAGAGGACCTGATAACATTGTGAGCCGATGCATCGTATTTTACAGAACATCATGATCATACTGGTTTCCATAGAAATGTCTTGATAAACAGCTAACAACAAACTTCAAAGTGGTCTTTCGTTTAGTTACACACTGTTGCTTCGTGTTATGCCTCAAATAAATTAGCGCTGCAGCTTTGTATCACTTTTGTAAACAATGAGATTATTAATGATGAGATTATTTTATGAAGTAATTGATCAAATAATTGATGGTTTATTTAATAATTTGGATCATTTGGTCGATAAAAAATAGTTTGTTGGTGTTTATTTGCAATTACAAATAATCAGTCCGAAACCCAAAGATGATCATTTTTCTGTAATTTTTATATGATAAACACGTAATCACCTTTATAAATGAGATGTAATTGATAAAATAATTGATAATAGAGGTTTAATTAATGATTTGGATCATTGTTGTAGTTGTTCAGTTGTTGTTCAGTTGTTGGCATTTATCAGTCCCAAGCTTAAAGATGAACATTTTCAGAAGGAAAAGAACAACAAGAAAGACAGTTTCAGGATATTATTAGATGTTTTTCCTCTCACAGAAAAACAAAAGAAAAACAAAAAAACAGCTTATTATTTTTCTTTAATCTCAACATATATTTTTCTAAATAAAAAACTTAAAGTAAATTGATAAGCTCAGTGAATGTTATTATATGATACATGATTAAAAACCTCCAAAGGATTAATTTTTATCTAGTTTTGGAACCTTCTGATCCAAATCTAACATCTTTGATAATTTGAAGTTCATTTAACATTGTTTTTCTTTCAGCTCTCTCATAGTCTTGAACCCTTTAACATTACCAGCTAACCCCTAGGTATGCTTGATTGGAGGGGCATGACAAAGATAACTCAGAGCTATAGCAGATAAACCAGAAAGATTTTAGATAACATATCGTTTTGTCTTTAAATTAATCCCCAATGGTGTAATGATGGATTACAGTGAACCTGCCACATCGTAGTGAATTGTCCAAGGTTCAGGGGAATTAAAGTGTTTTTATCTTTTTAGTGCAATTTGTAATTAACAGTCTCTTTCAATTCGATTTTTTGTAATTTTAACGCCATCATTGAGCCTTAAAACGACCTCAAGTGAACAAGAACACATGATATAATATATGAAGTCAATATTTATTTAACAAAAATCAAGCCAAAATGCAGAAGCAGTGTATGAAAGATTAATTAGATTCTAGATTCACCTTTAGGAGCAATAACATATTAATGTTTTTCTGTATGACTTTCAGTCATGCAGCCTCTCACATCATTGTGGTGGAATTTTAACCCACTCTTTTTTTTTAGTGTTGCTTAAGTTCAGTTCACTTTCCTGTTTGTCATAGCATTTGGATTAAGCTGGAGGCTGGACTTTGGACCATTGCAACACGTTCATTCTGTTGTTTTTCAGTCATTCTGTTGTAAATTTCATGGTGTGCTTGAGGTCATTGCCCTGTTGCATGACCCAATTTTGACAAAGTTTAAGCTGACTGGGAAGACCACCAACTGTCATGAATGTTTTCCACTTGTGAAACATCCTTGTGGACAATTAGAATGATAGATTACACTATGAGATAAGTATATATATATATATATATATATATATATATATATATATATATATATATATATATATATACTTATCTCATGTGACTGTAACATCTGGACATGTGTGCGTTACTCATGTTCTTTCCACTCTGCAATAACATGACTGAACATTATTTTGTGGTCATGTGTTACAGTGGTTAACCCTAAATTGATGTTAAAAGCTAACTCTAAGAATGATAATAAAAGAAAGTTTTGGGTATCCCTTTAAAATTCCAAGATACAGAAGCTGGTTTCAATATTTAGTCATATGAAACATCCTAGAAATACTTTCACTTTATTTAAAATCAGATATAACAGTCTTAATACAGAGGTGGCATTAGTAGTCAAAAAAAAAACAACAAAAAAACCTGCTGTTACATAAATATTAATCATTTTTACTGTGAGTGAAATTAGGAGACCGGTTCATGTGTGACCTCTGATTTTATAGTTGATTTATGGCTCACAATTGATTCCTCAAATGGTTTGACATCTTGTTTCATACAGAATCAGATTTGAAACTGACAAATGAATTGTTAGTCCATGGAGAGATTTTATTTTCCTTTATTTGTAGTTCCCTTTTTGTGGCACAGTTGCGGACACGATAACCTCCATGTCTGTGTGGGTTATCTCTGGGTAGTCTGGCTTCCTCCCATAGTCCTAAGACAGGCATGAGGTTAGGATATTTTATTATCTAAATTGCCCATAGGTATGAATGTGACTAGTTGTCTGTCCTGCATTTTAGCCTTGTGACAGATTGGGCACCTGTTCAGAGTATAGCCCACCTGTCACCCTAGGACAGCTGGAATAGGCTTTAGCCCCCTTGGCGACTGTGAATTGGATAAGCAGAAAAAAATTGAATTGATAGATGGTTCCCCTTCAGGTGAAAGTAGGATACTTCCCTTCTATGAAACTGCAAGTATTCAAAAATAATAGATTTCTTGAAATTAGCAGGAAAAAAAAATGATAGAACCAATCTAGATCAGTCCTTGTAACCCATTTTTATCAACATGATAAACTGTTCCACTTCCATCTCCTGTGATCCGCAGCAAGTGTCTCTTTCCTAATAGGATAACTGAACAATGTATATTTGTATTTTACAAAAGAGATAAAAGCTTTGTTTAAAAAGAAAATCACATCTCTATAGAAAAATTATTCCAACTTTTCTACATTTTATTCCATAAATGCCTGAAAGTTGTGCTGTCTGCAAGGATAGGGAGGGCTTAAACAGCACTTTACTCTCAAGCTGTGTCCTGCTGACAAATAAAAGTTCCTCCAGGTTCTAAATTGAAGGTGGAGGATGCAGGGATAGTGAAACCACATGACAAATAGCTCTGTGTATTTCAGAAGCACAGTCTGACATCTGAGTGTTAAGCCAGGGAGTAGATGGTATTTATTGGTGAGTGCAGCTCCAGACTTCCACCAAAGTCCAACTCCCTGACGTCTCTCCTGGTTCCTGTGTACTGGCCAATGAATGAGCCATCTTCATTGAATGGTATCTCGCCCCCTTCTCCATATTCCACCAGACTGTCATCGCTGTCTGATCGCTTCATCATTGCCTCAATAGATGGCTGACCTCTTTGAAGCCCTCGTTCCTCTTCTCTACAAAAAACAATGAAGGAATGAATGATTAAAAAATAAATAAAAACTCAAGATATTATGGAAAAGATAAAAAAATAAAATGATTCAATCTTATTATAAAGTAGTTGTAAAGAATTTGCAGTACTAAATGATCATACCTGCGAGGGTAGGGGAGAGTGGACACACGTGCTATTCTAAAATATGAAAAGAATTCAGTGTGTCAGAGGACTGACTACATATTGCAAGTACAAATACAGTTTTTGCATCTTTCCAGGATCGCACAGGTATAATATCAAAGTGTCAATATTTGTTTTTTTTCATACCTTTCAAGGGATCTTTGAAAAAGAAAAGGATTGAGGTTTTGGAGGGGAAGGGTTTAGATAGAAAAGGCAGAGTAAAAAAAAGAAAAACACAGATTAATGTAATTATGATCAAAGAGTTATTATAAATCAAATGAAAATAAGATTTGAACCTGTGCATTGTGATGCTAAAATCTAATCAAAATTAAAGATACCCAATGGAGTTTTAAATCAACATTAAAGTTATAAAGAAATAATGGTATATAAGTATTTAGTTCCCTGCTGTTCCACTGATCACATACATGCAGAAGGAGGGTGCAATGTGCTAGCAAAATAAAATGTTAAGTGTAACGTGTTTATGATGAAGGACACGGGAACAGCAGTTCCACTGGGCAGCTTTAATTTATGAAACCAAGAGAAAAATGCACAGGAGCAAATGGATAATAGGTAAACAAATAGGCTGTTTTTATCTAATTTTTCAGGGTTTCAAAGTTTTAATTTTAGTTATAGTTTTCAACAGTGATAGTGTGGTGCAGTGTTACAGTATAACAATAACAAACATAATACACATCTTCCTTGTCGAGTATTATTACTGTGCAATTACAAAATAAATTACATGACTTAAGAAACATTGCAAACATTGAATACTTTGTAAAGCAGTTTGGTAAGATAATATTATTTACTGATTTGAGGTGTTGTTAAATCACAACTTCCCTCAGGGAGAAGCAGTAAAAGTTTTTGTTAGTGTCTGAATTTAAAAATTCATTCATTTTCCAGAGAAGGTAAAACTTACCGATAATCAAATGATCCCTCCTGATCTTTGTCATCCACCGGCTCCAGTGAAATGTCCTTTTTATCCCGTACTGAAATAGTACCAATGAGCTTTATTAACACCATGGAGCCTGAATATGACTATAACTAACAATTTTTTTGATAGTTTGTATTTCTTTTTAAAAAATAAATTAATTGTTTGTTTTATACTGTATTAAAATTTGGTAAAACATCCCAAATGACAACACCCAAGATGTTTTAAAATTCTATTCAACCAACACTACAAAATGTAAGGCCTTAAAATTTTTCTACAGCTACAGTTAGGCATCACCACCCTACCTGGGTATTTTCCTCCTCTGCTCCGCTTGATGAAACAGACGATGAGAAGGATTAGCACGATGAGAGCCACAGCGCACATTATCCCAATGAACCAGCCCTGAGTGGTGATATCCACCTGATCCTGAGCATAAACTGAGACATGCAAGGGCACACATCATTAAGTAAACCAACGTGAACATAGTCATTTAGTGTTTATTTTATTTGTCTGAGTAGGTGGCTCTAAAGTGTTGTGATTTACACATTTGCTGGGCATGTGCTGAGCTACTTGCTGTGACCCCTTGTGACAATGGAGCAGCTTTAAGCAGTTTTAGCTGAAGAAAGGACTTAATTACTCTCTGTAGTGTAGTGGGGTGATTCCTCTGTATGCCATTCGCCTATCCCTAGGCGAGTTCGTGCTGCCACAGAAAATCTGTATCGAGTGTATCGGTCATATCGGCGGATTGAGAAGCTTGTCACATTAGGAGGAAGCTCTTCAACTCGCAGCTCCTCTCCCCTGGTGGCGTTCACTGTGGAGAGAGTGGGCATTTCCTTTTATAGGGAGAACTGTTGATACTGGTGCTGAGCTATTAACTACCTCCCCTACTCAGAGAGTGACTATGCAAGTGTTCATAAGAACGTGCTTTAGTCATATTCTGATCTTTGAGTGCTTATTTAAGAGCACTGTTGAGTTACATAGATGAGGACCTTTGCCAGCTTTACTAGAATAATCAGATTCCTGTTCTTTCAGAGTGTTTTCAGCTCATACCTGTCTGGTACTTGAGGGAATAGCCAGTAATTATGCCATTGGGCTCTGCTGGCAGGCCCCAGTCAACATAAATACTGTCCAGATGTCGCTGTTGGATCCTGAAGGATCTAGGAGCAGATGGTACTACAGGAGAGAACACAGCAGCAGATGATAAACATACCAGGGGGAGGAAAAACACATTAATTTGTGAATTGCTTGTGATTGATAGAGGCTAATCTCTAAAATTATTGTTTTGTTGACAAAGTGGTAACACTTTTACCTCCTTCAGGTGTTGAGAAATGTATGTTATTACTTTGCGGCCCTTCGTATCGACTGTTTGCCACAACTATGTACATTTTGTAGTTGCTGTAGGGAATAAGCTCATCAAGGACCCCAGAGGGGTCTGGGCCATTGATAGGAAATTCTTTGGACTTCATCCCTCTGTCAACCCAATGCCACCTCAGCTGGCTGCTGTCCCTCCAGTAGTAGACCTGAGAGACGAGAGACAACACACATTTTAGATCTTCTGCTCTCCAAACAAGCAATCGAGTATTCACGTTACATAGCAACATGAAACTCTTTCTACTGTATGATTTTATCAACCTAAGCTTGATTTCCTCTTAAGATGGCAAAAGCAGATAAAACAATGACAGACCAATTAAGCCAGAGTTTCTTTTACATGAGGGTAAAGGTTTTTTTTTTCCTTGAAATTAGCCGAAAAGATAGATAAGTTCATACATAAAAAATTATATTATTATTCAGAATTTCAGTAATATCTAATGTATAGTGTAACTGATTAATTACTGGATGGTCAGGCCCACTATTTAATATATAATGTGGTTGCTGCAAGCTGCTCTCCCGGTGTACTGATAATACAGTGAAAAATGAAATTTTAGAAATCAAATGATAAAGCAACAGCTCAAAATGTAATTTAACTGAATGGCAATTATGGAAAATGCAGAATGGGTTAACTGGGTTAGCTTAAAAACTGTTTTGCATTTGATTCTTTTAGATGTATAGTATATAACTTTTCACACAGAGCACACTCTGAGACTTCTTTCTCAGCTGGTATTAATGTTTTAGACACCATTATATCAAATGAAACCTGGCATATTTTAGTCTTTTGATTGCGTTCATCACCAGCTGCATTTCATTAAATTAAAATGATTAAATGCCCTTAGTTTTGAATGTCAATAAATAAAAATGTAGTGCAAATTTACTGTCCATTATCAAATGCTGAATTCACCTTGTATTCTTTCAGTTCTCCCATAATTGTGTCACTTGTCACTGGATCCCAGTGTAGAGTCACCTGAGTGCTCTCGATGTCGGACACTCTCAGGTTCAGGGGTGCTGTTGTTGGGCCTTGGGGAAAACAGAGATGGCACTGAATTTCGTCTTTGCTATCAGTGAGCATAAAACATGTAATGACAAAAACCGTTTTCCTCCGAAATTATTCATGATTCCCTGCTTTTGTCTCACCAGGAATACTTGGATGTAAACTGACCTCATTATTTGAGATTCTGCCCATGTTAATACTGAACACCCACCATTATTGTAAATTTAATATCAGCTGACAGCCAGTCTGACAAAAAACTAAATGCAAAAAATTAATCAGGGGAACAGTCTGGCTTTAGATGGTGCTTTATACCAAATTAAAGAAAGTCTATCTATAGAACAGTTTGTAATCTCTAATGTAGTGAAGCAGAGAATCTACCGAAGTACAATGAAGTTCACCAACATGTATTGATTTCCTTCCAAAATTCCTACTCCTTACTATGTTATGATAAAAGAAATGTAGGTACGTACGGCCTTCACCAGAATAACCAATGACAACAGAAGACTCTGGTCCCAGCCCAAAGTCATTCACTGCCTGGACTTTGATCTCATAAGGAGTAAAGGTATCCGCATCATAGATGTAATATTTTAGCCACTTAGTGGTTGCATTCTTCCACTCCTCTCGAGAATCTCTCCTTCTCCACCAGACCAGATACTTTAGATGGGGTCCATTCCACTCTCTGTAGGTTAGAGGCTAAAAGCATGTTTTTATAAAATTAGAAAGCTTTATTGTGCGAAGATATGTGAAGATATTAGTGATAAATAAAAGGATTATGTAAATTCTGATTACCTCCCAGCTGATTTCCATGTTATTTCTCCATGTACCAACGCCTTTTAAATTCTTTGGGATTATATCTGGAGCTGTGCAAAAAAAATGAACACAATTTTGAAAAACTGTTTGTGATTCAGAGAGATACATTTACTACAGTTGAAACATAAGCTAGCTAGCTAATGGAACCTAGCTTAGCATAAAGATCAGAAGTTGGGAGTTGGGAGGTGCCTGGTTTTGCAAAACATCTAAAAGCTTATTTCTGGGACTTTTAGTGATTAACTTATTACTTGTCATTTATTTACTCAAAAGGAAAAATAACTGCAAAAGTAACAAATCTTTTTTATCACTCGAGAACAAGACCCTGAGATACATAAACTCCTCCACTTGGGGCAGGAACTCGTCCCTGACCCGGAGTGGGCACTCCACCCTTTTCCGGCTGAGGACCATGGCCTCAGATTTGGAGGTGCTGCGAACCGTTCCAAGGCAAGCTGGAGGCCATCACCCGATGAAGCCAACAGAACCACATCATCTGCAAAAAGCAGAGAGGAGATCCTGAGGCCACCCAAGTGAAAGCCTTCCGCCACTTTGCTACACCTAGAAAATCTGTCGATAAAAATTATGAACAGAATTGGTGACAAATGGCAGGCCTGGCGAACCCTTCACCCACTAGGAACGAGTCTGAATATTGCCGGCTATGCGGACCAAGCTCTTGCAATGGTTGTATAAGGATTGAATGGCCCATAGCAATGGGCCAGACACCCCATACTCCTGGAGCAAGCCCGTGGGACACGGTTGAATGCCTTCTCCAAGTCCACAAAACACATGTAGACTGGTTGAGTCCCACAGGCTAACCAAGCCCGATAGGACTCCTTCTTCAGCTTGGTGGCTCCCCTCACCTCTGGGGTCCACCGTTTGGTTCGGGGATTACCACCACAACAGGCACCAAGTACCTTGACGCCGTGGATCAGTGCAGCGGCTTCGGCAATGGAGGTGCTGAACATGGTCCATTCGGACTCAATGTCCTCAGTCTCCGTCGGAATGCTGTTGAAGCTCTGCCGGAGGTGTGAATTGAAGATCTCGTGGACTGGGGCCTCTGCTAGACGTTCCCAGCACACCCTCACTGTATGTTTAGGCACGCCAGGTCTGTCCAGCGTCCTCCCTCGCCACCTGATCCAACTCACCACCAGGTGGTGATCAGTTGACAGTTCAGCCCCTCCCTTTACCCGAGTGTCCAAAACACATGTCCTCAGGTCTGGCGATACGATTACAAAATCGATCATCGACCTGTGGCCTAGAGTGTCCTGGTGCCACGTGCACTGATGGACACTCTTATGTTCGAACATGGTGTTCATTATGGCCAAACTGTGGTTTGCATAGAAGTCCAATAACAAAACACCGCTCGGGTTCAGATCCAGGAGGCTGTTCCTCCCAATCACGCCCTTCCAAGTCTCACTGTCATTGCCCACGTGAGCATTGAAGTCTCCCAGTAGGACAACGGAGTCCCCAGGAGGAGCACCCTCCAGTGCCACACCCAGGGACTCCAAGAAGGCTGGGTACTCTGAACTGCTGCTCGGCGCATAAGTGCCGACGGCGGTCAAGACCCATTCCCTGACCCGAAGGCGAAGGGAACGAACCCTCTCATCCACTGGGGAGAAACCCCAATATACCAAGCCCAAGGGATACCACGATACCCACCCCAGCCCGCCGCCTCTCACCAGGGGCAACTCCAGACTGAGACAGAGTCCAGCCCCTCTCCAGGAGGCTGGTTCCAGAGCCCAGACCATGCGTTGAGGTGAGGTCACACACTATCTCAGGCTCCTTCCCCACCAGAGAGGTGACATTCCATGTCCCAATTGCCAGTCTTGGTAGCCAGGACCTCCGCTCCTGGCTCCTGCCCGGCTCACATTGCACCCGACTCCTACGGTGGCTCCTGCGGGTGGTGGGCCTGCAGGAAGATGGGCCCATGTCCCTTTTTTGGGCTGTGCCTGGCCGGGCCTTAGTCCATGGGGCCCGGCCAGGCCAGATGCTTGCCCTCGGGCACCCTCCCCGGGCCTGGCTAAAGGGCGGGGCCCCTGTGACCCTATCCCGGGCAGGGTGAACTGTTCCCTCGATGGTCTTTTCATAGGGATCTTCTGAATTGCTTTTTGTCTGGTCCCTCACCCAGGACCAATTTGCCATGGGAGACCCTACTAGGGGGCAAAAGCCCCCAGACAACATAGCCCCTGGGATCCCTGGGACACAAACCCCTCCACCACGATAAGGTAGCGATTTGTGGAGTAATGATTCAAATCTGTAAAACATGGTGGAGACTCTGTCATGGTTTGGTCCTGCATTTCAGTCAGCAGTGTTGGGGATCTTGTCATGATTGATGGAATTATGATAGCATAAATGTAATGACAGATGAGCTACCGTATAATCTGGAAAGCATTTGATTGGCAATGGCTTCATTATTCAGCAACGCCAATGATCTCAAACACACAACCAGTGCACTAAAAGCATACCTGGATAGTAAAACACACAATGGAACACTTCAACCATGGATTGGCCTCCCCAGAGCCTGGAAAGCTACATTATTGAAGCTTGTAGGGATCTTCTTGACAGAAAAATAAAAAACTGCAAATATCCAAAAAGAGAACTATTCTAGAAGATTGCCTAAGAGAGTTCAGGCTTTGTTAAATAATAAAGGTGGTCATACCAAATACTAACTCTGAAGCTCATTAGACTTATAAAAACTTTGTTTTTGCCTCATATACTGTATTTCCACACATTTACAATTTTCCTAGCAAAATATAAAGAAATAAGAGGTACTTCAAAACTTTTGCACAACATTGTCATATATCCCAGTCTTTACTCTGAGTATTTATTGTCCCAAACAAAAACATATGACACCCACGTGCACCGCTGGTCTGAAAACGCTTAGATGGACGACTAGGGCGACTAGCTCCAATTTCGTTAATAGCGATGACTCTGAACTCATAGTACGTAAAAGGTATGAGATGCAAAATGACAGAGTTGAGGTTCCCTGGGTACGTTGAAAGATTTCTCCACTTTCCAGGCAACCAATCATCGTCGTCATACTGCACTAAGAACTCTGCGAGAGAACAAAGAATGCAAAAACAACCAAAATGCTAGTCAATACAGCAAAAGAGTCCTCAAAAATGGTAATAATGTTTAAAAAAGTGTTTACTTTTGTAATTTTTTGAGTTTTCATCTTTTACCTGTTATGGGGCTGTGGTTGCTATCTCCAGGAACCCAGCTCAGTCTTACAGTACGTTCATATGGATCAGATAACTCCAAGTTAGTGGGAGGATTTGGACGGTCTATAAATAAATTAAATACAGAAATAATTAAAAAGACATTTCAGCATGTCATATGGTTGATAAAATATCTTTGGTTTCAGTGTTTCATACCCATCACCATTAGGTGTGCTGAGGCAGATTTCTGTTCAAGCTCACTCTTGATGACACATGTATAATTTCCCTCATCGCCTGTGTTTACATTAGTAATCACTAGATTTGATTCATCCATTGAGATTCTGAGAAATTGAATAAAATTGGTGAGACCTAGAAGCTCATTTGATTACACTGAAACTAATAATATGAACTTAGTTGCACAAACGGGCCTCATATATGTACTCATATATGCATAAATGTACTTTAATTAACAGTAAATAATACACAATAATCCTACCTCCAACCAAGAGTGAGATGCTTTTTGTTTTTCAGCCAAGTGGTTGTGATAGGAGTCGTGACATCTGCTGTTACACCACACTCCAGGCGGACATCACTTGCACGCATGACTTTCATACTCTGTGGTCTTGTGACAATTAATATGGGTTCTGCAAACAAAATAAATACAATAATGTACAATGAAAAAAAAATTATGTCAAATTTTATTGCCAATTCAATTATTTTTTATTTTAATGACTCTTCACCTTTGACCTCTACTCTGACTTGATCCTCATCTCTCCCTGCAATGTTGCTGACTACACACACGTAAGTTCCTTGGTCTTCTATCTTGATATGTTTAATCTCCAGAGTCCCATTGCTGTGGGTTTTAAAACGATTTCCTTCAAGATTTCCTTGCCCATATTTGGACCTGTGTAAGAAGAAGCATGGACATATGTTAAGACACACACTTACTGTGAGTGGATTTATAAATCATAACAGTGTCACACGCCATCTTACCATCTCAACTCAGGCACTGGAGAACCAAAGTACTGGCAATCTAAAAAGGTACGACTACCCTCAGTCACTTTGATGAATTCATTTCTTGCCCCAAGGATTCGTGGCGTTGCATCTATGGGAAAAGGGAGCAACTGCAGCATCATCAGTGATTATTTGACTTCAATATGCACCCAGTATACTCTCCCATGATATAAAAAAAAGCAAATTTGGCCTAAACAATGCATCATGGCAAGGACACGAGCGGTAGAAAAACGTGTTATTTCTACCTCAGATAGGGAATGACCGGTCCAAAATGTGATTATTTAATTAAACCCTCATCTGTAAGAACTGAACTACATAATTTGTTAAGTATTTTGCCATTGTTGATAGATGTGCATGGTTGATTTTATTACTCTTTATTATCCTAAGCCTATACTGAACTGCAAATCTTTAAACCTGATACACATAAAAACTCAATGTTACGTCAAAACAATCGGCAGCGAAATTAAAGGATTATTATTTAAATGTAATATTTACTATATAAAATATGGAACTGTGACTGCCTATTGTGCTTAATAAATTGACCTATTACATTTTCAAATGTAGTTTTGAGTAAAGAAAGTTAAAAAAAAAATGCTAACAAACAGTTTCACTCTCCTAAAGAGTAACTTTTCAAATGAGTAATTATAAATCGGTGTAAAGCAGGGGTCTCAAACTTAAATGAGCTGTGGGCCACTGCTGGCACTGTCATCTCATTGGAGGGCCACTTTAGTGTTCAAGTAGCACAGAAAAAAAACAAGAAAACACCCATAAATATTTGCAAAAATCTAGCATTTTGTTTGTTTTTTAAAATATTGTATAACGAGACAAAATTGCAAACGTGAACTCATTTTTTTTTCTCACTCTTAACCAAATGAAGCCTTTTATTGAACTATCAAATTAACACACTGGTACTGGTCTTTCTGGCCAGATATGTAGCAGCACTTCTGCTATAATTTTGTTCATATTTAACAAAATAAAAATGCAGACATAAGTGTACACATTCGTTTTCTTTAAAAATAACTCTGTTTTAATTAATGTTATGAATGACAGTGGCTGGTAACTTACGTAGCACATTAATAAATGCATTGGCCAGTAAGTAGCCGTACTGATTTGAAGCATTGCATTGGTAGACAGCAGTGTTTTCAGTTGTTACACTGCGGAAGATTAGCGTTTCTCCTGAAACCTGTCTGTTAGGCAGTGGTGTAGCAGCTGAAAAAAACCCCACCAAAAAGGAAAAATAAAAGTTAGGCACAATATTTTTTTATTCATTTTTATGCCTTTTAGACAAGATCTCCTAAAACATACTTTCAATCGGTTCTCCGTTAATGAACCAGCTGATTGTGGGACGAGGAGCCCCATCAGCGCGACACACCAACCGTCCATTTTCCTCTGGTGCCAAAATCAGGTTGGTGGGTTTTTCCAACCAGAAAGGAGTCGCTGTCAAACAGAAAATATGTTATTAGTTTGGATTATAATGATCAGTCCAAACATAAAATACTCTATGTTTCTGAAGAACTCACCTTTGACCCTGACAGTTATTGTGTGCTCAGCGTAGCCTAACCTATTTTTAGCAGTGCAGGTGTATTCACCTGCATCTTCAAAAGATGCTTTTGGGATTTGAATCATTTTGTTGAAGTTCTTCACTTTCATGCGAGATGCCACTTGCAAGTCCTCTCCATCCTTGGCCCAGGTAATGTGAGGAGTTGGCCTTAATAATCACAAACAAGGCTTTACACAGGATAACTTTCATGAATTCAAGGTGAAAATACTTACACTAAACACAAAATAAACTGTTGTATAATCATTTGTAGCATAAACTTGAAATTAGAAATTTTTTTGTGTGTGTGATCCTTATTGAAGACTCACATTCCTGCAGCAATGCACTCCAGGAGCAGCTCCTCCCCCTGCAGGATCAATATTGAGCTTGATGAGCCTGTAGGAGACAGCCAGGTGGGAGCAGCCTCAACCACTGCATGAGCTTTGGAGAAAAATAACCAGAAAATCCCCGTCAAATACCTCAAACATTGAGTCATCACACTCCTCATCCAAAACAGCAAGTATAAAAGATTAATAATTAACATTTCAGCCTTGTGGCACACGGGCACCTACTCAACCAGTGAGCTAAACTAGCTCCAAAAGGAATAGGATTTTAATTTGTCATGTGCTGGTAGTGATTATATTTAGTGGCATCTTCCTGTGTTTCAAACAACATATGCTAACATCCCAACTTGTTATTTGATTAATTTTTGTCTACTGCATTTATTAATGTGCTGTGCCTGTACTCTATGTTTGGTCAACGTCTGAAATGTACCTGTGCTATTTGCATGTTATGTGTAAAGGGCTGGGTGGGTGCCTATAAAGTGGCTTCAAACAGTGACAAATGGTAGAAAGGTGATCTGGAATAAGAGCAAAATGACAAGACACGGGGCAAAATAGTATTGTGGGAGACCTCACCCCCTCCATGGGCTGTATTACTAACAGACAGAAGAAGTGGCTGACATCCTACCAGGCAGTCTAAAGGACAGCACAGAGACTCTGCCTAAGCACCAGATCCATACAGCAAAAATGCTATGTCCAGCACATAGAAGCAGGCTGTACGATGCAAACTTGGACAGCATACAGTATCATGTGATCATGATTATGTAGTTGAATATCTCCAGTCCTGATGGGAGACACCTCTAAAGATGGTTAAGAAAAACAGGGGTAAGGTTCTACAGAAGTTCAGCTTCCAGACAGTTTCTGGCAAACCAGTCTGAAATACTAGTGGTTGACTAGAACCCAAAGATAGCAGCTCTGATAGATAAACTAATACCAGCCAACAGCCACATTAAAGGATTAGCACAATGGAACTAAGAAGTACCAAGAGCTGAGATATTAAAAGGAGCAGATGTGGAGGATAAAGTCCAGAAGGGTCCCAGTAGTAGACCCATGTAATAGGACTATTAGGTGCTGTGAAAGGGAAACTGGAAGAGTGGTTCCAGCTGATTTCAGGATTAGATATTGTGCAGAACCTCCAAACTGAAAAGCCTTGAGGATGTAGGACATTTAGAAATAATTATGAACACAGTTATACTCACTCGTAAGCACCTTCACAACTACAGGCATCTTCTGCTGGATGACATTTTTGTACGGGAATCGGGCATTACAGCAGTAATCAGCAACAGAGTCATTGAACAACACATTAGAGAAATATAGATCTCCATTGACTCCCATGGAAACCCTGCGGTCCTGCCGCACAGGCTGCATGGTGGGGAAAGCTGTCTGAATGGGCCAGTTGAAAGGTCTCGCATATGAACCTGAAATGAAGGACAGAGTTAAAAATTCCTTATTCACATTGCTTTAGAAGTGTAATGCCAATGGTGGCCCTGAAAAGTAAAATGCACCGCAACCCAAGGAAATGCCATCAAATGGACAAATGCATCAAAAGTGCACAAAATACAACAGAAGTAGAAAAAAAGTCACGGTGGAAGCCTCAATACAACACAACAGATGTAGAAAAACACCACAAAAGCTCATAAAACAATAGAAGTTATTTAGGTGAGACAGTAGCCTGATGGTGTCATGGTACTGAGACCCAGTGGTGTGTGTATTTTAGTTTTATTTCGTGGATTATTGTATTTTTCCCTGTCTCCCGTTTTATTCTGAAAGAGTCTGCGGTGTTTTTGTGACTGTGTTTAGCTTCATGTCCCTGTGAGTCATTATGCTTAATTTCAGTCAGCTGTTTCCCCATGTGTTCTCACTTCCCCTGATCAGCTCCTGTGTATTTAAGTCTTCTGTTTTCTGTGTTTCATTGTCAGGTTGTCTGTTATTCTCTCCACAGTTTTCATAGTCTGTCATATTGTTCACAGTTTTTTCATAGTGTTCTTAGTTTTTTTTTCTAATAGTTTCTTGTTTGCTGCTGTTTTTTCAGCCAAAATAAAGGCTCGTTTTGTGTTAGAACCTGCAATTCCTCTGTCAGCTTTTGCTTTTGGGTCCTGTTTCTAAAACACCGGCACACCCCACCGTGACAGATGGAACTGGTTACAAATAATAGCAAGCATGTATTTACAGTATTATATGAATCATGCGATTAGAACACACAAAACTTTGCATCTTCATTTCCCTCACAACATAGATCAATCCTGCAGTTCTTCTCAGTGCATATCAGTGCAATCTGAAGCTGTTACATCATGCTATTATCTCCCTCTATTCTATTTTCATTATGTTTTATTCCACTTTTGTTGTGTTTTAAGTGCTTTTGTAGCATTATTCTTTTTGCTGATGTTTTCTTAGGTTGCAGTGCATTTGACCTCTTAGGGCCAACATAGATACCACATGATCAAAATCTTCCTGTTTTTGCTCATTTGACCCTAGACTTGATCTAGCATTTCATTTGGTATCAGACACTTACAACTGGACATCCAGTATGTTTCAGGTTTAAGTGGGCCAGGTGGAGGGTCACAGGACAGGACAAGTGGTAAGCCAGCACTCACCACCACAGGCTCCACAATCTCTCTTGGCCACACAGGGGGTCCTGCACAAATAGAATCAAACTCCTCTCAGCTGCAAAGTTTGCTTGACACTGCTCATTAAATTCTGGCTGATGCTGGATGTTTTGGCCCCATGCCAATTACTGGTATACTTGCTAATATTTAATATACATATTGTTGTTTTGGGTCTTGGATCTTCTGGTTTTCTGTGTTTCTAGTTGTATTTTAAGTTTAAATTTAATTTAATAAATGGAAAAGACCATAGCAAATTATTCTTTAAACAATGAAAGCCTTTTGGGATGGAAACAGTTTGTTGTCATTTATTTATACATCCCAGATATTTTTAACCAATACACTGAAGTCATTGTATATCTTTTTCACTGCTAGATTCAGACAAACTTACTGTATAATTGTAGTATGATCTTGTGGGAGTATGCAGATCCATACTGGTTGGAGGCAATGCATTGATACTCTGCCTCATACTTTTCTGGATTGTTCCGGGCATAGATATCCAGAGTCCCTGAGCGCCTGCGCATTGACACCTGAGAGTCACGTGCCACATTGAAATACTTCCCATTACGCCTCCATGAGAAACTTCATAAATGAGCAAATGAAAAAAGGCCGGGAAAAAAAAATCAGTGGTTTGCCAATCTAAGTTTAAAAAAAAAATCAGTTCAGTGGATTATTTAGGTCTTACATAGGATGAGGGTTTCCTTTGGCTTCACACTCTATTACCATGGTCCCTTTGGGGTCAACAATGTGCTCTTTCATTGACTGCTTTATGATAGTAGGGGGTTGTCTGACTGCAGGCAGAGAAATAAAGTCAGTTTAAGAAGTAATGTGAAAAAACAATTCATAGACATAAATTTACAACTAGCCAATGGTCTTAAGATATTCGCTTACCTTCGAGAGGGACGTTCAAAGCCCCAACACTCTGCCATAAAAGTAGCAGCAGCGCTGGTTTGACCAGTGTCCCCATCTTTATATTTCATTTAGTCCAGAATTGATTGTGGTCACCTATTTCTCTACTCCTAGTTTGAACGAAAAGTAACACAAGACATCTAGAAGACATTACATCTTGAACAAATTATAAAGTGAAGAAAACATTTTACTCATAGTTCACAATCTAAACTGTACCTAAGCAAATATACTTTCAAATTTTCCTGTGACAAATGATAGCCGTATATTGTAGTTATTATGAGTGGCGCTTGAGGTGCAGTTATGAGATTTTTTAAAAAGTATGGAAATAAGACAAACATAATTTTTGCTACACAGTTTTGTATTTTTCTTGTTTGCGTGAAATACTGCATAATCTGACAGTCAGATATTACATATCTGAAACATGTGACAATTGAGTCTAAGCATAATAGGGTGGGAATAACTGGTTTACTATAAAACAATGTAGTATTAAAACTCTATTAGCATTAAACTGTTTTCTTTTTAAGGAAAAATCTTGTAGATGTAGTAAGTAAAATATTTCCCATTGAAAACCTAAAAGAATACGTGATGTGTATTTGTACTTAGAAACACTTGTTTAGAAGCTGCTGCTGTGTTAGATTTACTAACAGAATATTTTCACAACTGCGAGCAAACTACACAAACAACACAATCTGTGGTTATTAAGCTGTCTACAAGTGACTGCCTCCCACATATGTAAATGAATCCTCCGAATGCCTGACAAGAATAAATTGTGGTTAAGTTCATGTTGAAGGTCGAATACAATTAATCTGTCAGTGTGAACAAAAACCAATTCATTCGATGCCTATATTTAAAACTGTTTGCTATTAATATGTAATGAACTGTGGAATGTGTCAGGACTTCGAAACAAAAAAGTTATGCGAACCTACCTCACTTGTGCCAAATCAGGGTTTTCTCCTCCCCATCTCTGTTACTTTCACACAGCAACAATAATCCAATGACTTCAGGAAATTATTCTTGTTCTTGCAGTGTAGAAATTAATACTCCAGCCCTTCAAATATCAGGTCAAGAACCCTAGAGGAGTTCATACACATCAGTAATTGAGTTTCTGTCCGTCACTGCCACTTACACTCTGCCCACCCATCTCATGAATAATGAATGAGCACCACACAACACCTCCACCTCACCCACTTCACTGCTCTGACCAGGCTGTCATAATGCTGAACACTTCATCAACGTGGTCACAAAACTAATTTTGCACAATAAATAAATTGAAGTTCAAAGAATAACTTTTAAAAAATGACTACGGTATATCAAGAGAGGCTTGTCACATGGTTGAGCATATTTTGGCAGCACCTGTATTTTCTTCAGCTGAAAAATGTTTGCTTGATCCGGTGTGAGCAAAATCTGTTTAGTAAAAATGAGGCTGGACCACATGAAAGCAGAGAACAACCCAGATTCTGTACAGTTTGCATTCTTGCTGGTTATGATGACATCAAAATGTGGGCTTTATTGTTGAATGCAGAGAACTGGGAAGCAGAGCATGAAAGCAATATCTGTTTCCAGTGTATGAATACTGCATCTGGCACATCTCGTATCACATGACATCCTGACAAAGGCAATTGAAACAAGACTAATGTTTTGTTTTTGTTTTTTTGTTTTTCAAAATACCAATTATGATTTGATTGACTTTTTGTGAAAGAGAGTTTTCTACACTCAGTCATTCACACTCATTGGAAAGCAGGAAAAGGTCATTACCATTCATCTGAGAAAATCCTACGGGGTAGGCGGAGAGCAGTTTTCTTTTCTAGAAGGTGCCAAAGATGCAGGAGAAGCTGTATTTGTGTTAGACAAAAGCCATCTCACGGCTGTTGACAGTGTCCTGACCTGTGTAGGCTTTCAGGCATTCACATGCTGCATGTACAGACCAGCACCGACTGGATAGAACAATAGCTCGGTGTTGAGGTGGGGTAATATGAGGTGGCACTGCAACCTAAGGATTAAAATAAAAGTATAGTCAAAATTTGTATTTCCAAATCTTTAAAACTAAATATTATGATTAAGTAGTGCTTTATCATGGTAATAGATTTCTTTTCTTTCTTTTTTTTACTGAATAAAAAGAATTCAGAGAAGAGAGAATATCAGTGCATCTACAATGGAAACCATTACAATCCTCCATTAACATCAGAAACACATCTTGACTTGGCTCACATAGGACACAAAAGCACAAGGGGTGTGTTAAGCCCTTTGGCTCTCAGAATAAGCATTTTCCCCCCATAGATTGGACTGAAGCAGGCCTGACAGTGAGCCGTGATCAGTGCCATGCACCAGATTGCATGGCACTGAGGCAGACGAGGCCAGCTCGGTGACGACAAAAAGGTCTCTATGCTCGTAGGTCCCCTTTGGCACGAGTGCCCAGGGCTCGGGTAAGAGCAGATGGCATGTGAGAGGGAGTGTTCAACCACACAAGATGCTTGTTCAGAGTCAGAGCACCTATCGTTTGCGCTTTGACGTCACTGCATCAGAGAGAGCAGAAGAATAGGATGGAAAGAAACTTCTGTTGAGCAGGACACAGTGCGAAATTACATCATCACCACTGTGCAGCCAAAACAATACTGCCTCACTGAGCTGAATACTCATTTTATAGTTTGATGAGCGCAAACTGTAACAACATTTCTCCCCCAAAAATGTCCATGTGGAAAAAATGCATACACTTTATTACGAAGAAGTGCTCAGTTGAATGAAATACAATATAATATCTGTATTTTTTTATATTTGTATGACTACACATGTTACCATATTTTAAATACATGAGATCTAAATGTTTAACATCTTATGCACACATATTTTAATATTTAAAAGGTATCAGCTACTGTACCTTAGCTGTCATTTTGCACTGAATACAAAGTACATGGGGGTATGCATAGATGTTATAAATTTTACTAATTAAACTACAAATGTCACTTTCATGGGAAGAAGTCAGTGGCCATCTGTACAAAATCTCTGTGTGTCAATTAATCTAGAAAATTGTGGCACATTTCCATAGATATTTCAAAAGATGGACCTGATAGTGGTGTTAGAGGAAAAGCCAAAGGATTACATGAGTCATATGGATTTGTTCCTGGGACATCATGCATGAACACCGAATCCACCTCATGTTATAACATCACCGCTCCAAAAATGATGCTAATGCATATCAGTTCTCTAAATGTCAGGCGCAGGAACTGCACAACATAGTGCTCACTCTCACATAAATCTGCTGATGCATTTGTCGACCAGCCCCACATCTCAGTTCACACTATGACATCATTAAGACTTCCTTGAAAGACAGATGCAAGGAATAACACACTCATTGGCCCAACAAGACACTTGATGCTAATCTAAAGTTTTCTAATGTTCTTTATAACACCACATATACTGTAGTCCTAATTACAGTTGGTAAATGTGTAGTGTCCTACCTTTAAGTCTTTTTTGGTCTTTGGTTGCTTCTTCCACTTCGTGTTCAGCTGAAAGCAGATCCCTACCTTTTCCCGATCTTCTGTCACAGCAACATGTCCACACTGTGCCTTACCTCTCCAGCAACATCTGAGTATAGTACAATTCTTTTATTCCATTATGTTAAAAAAGGTGACAGAGCCTGGCAAGGGAGTCTGATTCGGATGGCTGTCCTTAGCCTGGGTCACACGCTTGGCGAACAGGCCCTGAGAGCTTGTTATAATAAATCCATTGTGAAATCCACACATAAATATAACGTCATCTTCATTGTGATGGGTGGGAAGTTAAAACAGAACTGCTATATCATGCACCAGATTAGGTTTTGGGGGCATCCAGCCAGCATCTATTAAAAATAATTTAAAGCTTTGTAAGAGGTGATATTTTTTCTTTTGTCTGTGCTGATTCTGATTTTGAGATAGATGGTAGATGGGGGGTGGGTCATTGACCTTGTATCTTCACACTGGCTGGCACGAATACACACTCTCTCTTAGACAAAGCGTTTCTGTCTGAAACAAAGTCAGCTTTTTGTGGACACGGGGGCACGGCTTCCAGGCACATGGGGGGGATTTAACCCATTGTAGTCAAGTGATTGGAGGACTTCTTTTTCACTTATAAACTTTTAAAGACTGCAGTAATCTGAAAAATAAAACCCTGAAGAGTGGCATTTAATATGTTTAATGAAACATAGACTCTTAAATAAATATTCTTTGATTTTCAAAGACAGAAAGACCTATAGTGAATTATATTTATACATTAGGCATTTTTTTAAAAAGTGCATCAAAGTGCTTGTGAGTATTTGTTCTGTCTAGGTCATAAAGTCAAAAGAAAATATATCAAAAGATCAGACAAAAACACACAAAACCTCTGCACATTTGAACTGCTTAGCAAAGCTCAGATGATGAGCTTTTGGTTGCCTCACATAAACTCAAAATCATGACATATACCACAAGCCAAAAAACGAAATTTTGTCAAACAGCGTTTATATCATGGATGTTGCCTTTAAAGTGTTTCTGTTATGTGTGCTTCTATGCATATGATATACATCTCTTTGTAGACATCTTTTACCTCACCTACTCACATCAATCTCTGTTTCATCTCCCAGGCCCTCTCACTGAACCAGTCCTTAGTTCTCCCAATAACTGAGCGTTCTGCTGAAAGCACTAAACAAAGTCTGGCCAGTTTTGGCTGGTTTCTCTCCAGATAGTTCTGTGTGTCTCTCTGCAGCTGGTCCAAGGCCTGCGGCCGGTTCTCGTCAAGCGACACATCAGAGCTCAGCATGGGGTTGAAGCGGAAGTAGACATCTGGGGCCAGCAGGTCATCTAAAAGGGTGTGAACCCCTTCAGTGTCAGTGGCACTGCAGATCAGATTGCTGATTTTGGCCCTCAGGCTCGTGGAGGTAGCAGGTCCCTTCTTAGCACTGTCATAGCGACCTGTGCCCAGGGACAGCACACATTGGAAGTCCTGGTTTGGCCACAGCAAATGGCTTTCATGGACAGCCACGGCACAGGGATTGTTCAGGGTGATTCCACCATCCTAATAAGACACAAATTAATCTATAAAGCCGAGAAATTAGCATTTTGTTCAAATCAAACCTGCACAAAAAAGCTTAAGAAAAAAAGCCTGAATGATTAGAACTCCTTTAAAGTAAAACAAATACAATATCAACAGAGGTTCTTATATTTTTGATTTAAGAATTGTAGAAAAGTATTAAGGTGTGAGTGATAGGAAAGGGAGCGACTGGCATTTTTCTTTTTTCCTGAACGGAATGCGATATGTTGAATTGGGTTTTTGTATGGAATTTGTATCCAACCAAAGACTGTATATAAAGGATGACCATAGTGTGTTGACATCACTGAAAAGCTCCTACAATGATGCTTTTATACTGTTTAACACTTGTTTGGAGCTTTTTTGCACATAAGGTCTTGTAAACCAACTCCATTAATGCTATTTCACTTACGTTCTTACACTGAAGATTGGGGCAGGCACACACATCACTGCAATGATGTGTGTGCCTGCATCATTGCAGTGATGATGCAGGCAGTGATGATGCAGGCACACACATCTATTATGTGTGTGCCTGCATCATCACTGCAATTCACCAATTTTTGTGTTCACTTCATTGACTGTCATTAGAAAAAAGATTAATGGCTAACAATTGCCACTAGTTATTGGGGCGTTTTATTTATTAATGTTTTTTTTTTCTTAAAGCAAAAAGTAAGGTTAACCTTCACCCCCTTCATAGTCCTTCAGTTAATCACATGTTTATTTCGCCTATTCACGTTTGAGACACAACAAGGACATGTCAACATTGGAAACTGTCATTAACAACCTGGTGAATGTCATTTTCTAAGGTAAACTCCTGGAAGTATCCTGGGGCGGCTGACGATGCCCTCACTGCCTGCCACATCTGGTAGCCTGAGCCTCCTGCGTAACGGCTGAGAGAACCTGGTTTGTGGTTATAGTTGCGGAAGACAAAAGCCTTAGGGCTGGTACCCCAGTTTACCACTGTGCTGACTGCAGAAACCTGAGCAGACACCAACAAAACCAATTGTTAAAGCTGTGCAAGCTCCAGTTTTTAAGCTGGAATCAAAACATGGAATCTCACCACAGCGGGGTGCTCCAATACAGCAGCTTGGAAGTCCTTTTATTGGTGTTCTGTGAAAGTGCAATATTCTTACCTTGGGACTGAAGAAATCTCTGGCTGTTTTAATAAGTACTCTATCACCTAGCTTCTCTCTAATGAGAATGAAAACAAGCAGTGTCTTATTAACTTGTTAAAAATTTACTCCTTTGAAGGACTGAAGCACATTTAATGTGTCTCTTATGTGCAAACCGGAGAATCGTCTCCCAGGTCTCAGTGTTATAGTAAGAATGGCTCCAGCCCATCTTCACAGTACCAACCAGCGGGTTTTGCCGGAATACTTCAGAACCAAAACGACGATACATGTCAGCACACTCTTCTATAGAAAAACGGGCCAAACCCAACATGAAGGCTAGGACAGCACCTTCAACAAACAGATGCGGAGACATCCATTTTAAATAGAGTTGTAGATTCAGACAGGCATGCATTAAAATGTTAGTCTCAGTTTACTATATGTCACCTGTGCTCACTCCACAGATGTAGTCAAACAGCTGGTGAATCTTTTTGCCTGTTTGATCCTCCAACAGCTTTAATATCTGAAGAGGCACAACACCTCTGAAAAATGCAAAGAAAAAGGAAAACATAAACCCCCAGAAATATGAACACATTAGCATAGTCATACACAGAACCAGTGGATACCATCAGGCACAGCTTAACCTTTATATACTGTTTGGCTCAAATTAAACCCATTTTGACATTTAACAGCAGTAAAAACACAATAAATGTATTTGATTGATTTTTCCTGGAGTGACCCAAAATACAAAAGAAACGCAAATGAAAAATATTTGTAGTTTGTACAGGTGCTTCAAATCTTTCTGCACAGAGGCTGTACCAGGTCAGATTTCACCTATATGTATTCAGATGGATTTTAGCCTAACCGACATGGATCAAATCAAAGAAAAGGGTGGTTTTGAATGATAGAGTTCAAGGAGGTACTTTACCACTTCACATACAAGTAATACCTGTGATCCACAGTCCAAAGATATACATGCTAGGTTAACTGGTAATTCTGAATTGACCATGAATGTTAGCTAGTTATGGTGCTTAATGTGTACTAAACAAAATGCTTCATGAATGTGTAGTTAAAGTTGTTTTGAGTGCTTAATGATCTATTTTTTCTTACATTTACCTCGTTCCACCACCATCAATTGAGAGGACTCTTATGCCACGGCCTTTGACTGGATCCGCATATCCGATAAGAGCCAAAGTTTCTCTTAATGCAGCCTGAAGTTCCTGGTTATGTTCATAGTTCTTCCGTTGTCTCAGCATTGAAACTGCAATTTTCTCCTGGAAACAAAATCATGTTTTAAATTTAATGAGGTTAAAACAACTGTTAAATATAAGTATTTGTGTTTAATTCTCAACAGACCTTCCAGATTAAGGCTTTGCATGAGGGGTAGTGGATAAGGTGTTCATTGAGTGCTTCTACGCAGTCAGTCAGATCTTCTGGAGTAGAAGCCAGTCTCAGGCTATCAGCGAACACACATGTCATTTCATCTGCTTGTTTCCTATTTAAGACAAGCTGACAAACAAGCAGAATCGCATCAAAGTTCATTTTTATGTATTTTAGCCTCTTACTAATGAGAGCAGATTTTTATCTTACTTAGTTCATCGGGGCATTAACTGGGAATTAATGAAAATGTTACTTTAACTCACCTTTTTATTTAATACTGCCTGCGGGGCAGAGATGGCAGTTTTGGAGTTGCTTTTTCGATAAACACCCAGCAGTTCTGGAATGGTACTTGTGGGGTTGCAGAGGTAATCCATAAAAGATACACTCTTCAGTCTCTTGGGGGACTTCTGGGATTCAGTGTCCTCATTCACTCCACTTTGACCCTTGAAATACTGATTGATGTGTTGGGATGTTTGGAAATAGTTCTCACTGATTTTAGTTGTATTACAGCTGCTGTGGAAACTGCCTGCAGCTCCTGGGGTGATAGATTCTTCTTGCTTCAGTTGTAAACTGGCACTGTGAGTTTGTGAGGTGGATTGTGTTAAAAGGTGTTTCTTGTAAGTCCAATCCTTCTCTATGAGAGGTTGTTCTTTCGTATTCTGAGCTTCATCTGTTACTTTGGCACCAAAGTATTTATTAATGTGCCTTGCAAAGTGAAGGTATCCTTCCTCCCAGGTACTGGAGTTACTGTCGGGTTCCAGTGCTGCCTTTACTTGAGACTGTTTACCTCTGATTTGTATTTTTCGTCTCTTCTCCCTTCTGTTTGTCTCTTTGGAAGGAGGCTCCAAATTCTCCTGCTTTTGAACTTTTGCCAAACCCTGAGAGAAAACTGTGTTAATGTGATGAGCAACATAATTGTAACCCTCACCAAATCTTGTCGTGAGAGAGCTGATGTGAAATAACTGCAGTCCAGATGTTTCTTGAGTTGAATGACTTGTTACAGAGTCCCACTGTTTGTCCTTACATTTCAAGGTCTGTGTTGTGTCTTTGCTTTCAGGTATATTTTCCTCTGTGGCTGCTTGCTGACTTTGACTAATCCTCTGTGACCTGCAAGCATACTCTGGAGTAGACATGACAACACTGGCATTTTCAGACAGACTTAAAACTTCTTTTCTTTTGAAATAAATGTTAATGTGTCTGGACAATTGATTAAATGATTGACCAAGACACCCTCCAACCGAACTTAAAAGAGAATTGTTCTGAGCCTCGTCAAAAATCCCAACTGGAGCTTTGGCTTTGAAGACATCCTTATTAGAAGATGAATAAAAACGCAGAGCCTGAGGATGTCTCGCCTTTTCTGTAAGGTCTCTAAGGAGGCTATAAAAGGTAGAGGTTGTATCACTGTGCTTTACTTTTTTAAAAGTGGCTTTTGTTGCAAACCTGGAAGGTTGAGGAGGTGACAGCTGTAAATATCTATGTAGGTCAAGGCAGAGTGGTGCTTTAGTCAGACCATGGTCCTTTCTGAGAAGGTTCATTGTGTATTTATATTTGCTGTACAATTTCAATGTCCTGTTCACACAACATAACACAATTTTGTGCTCAGGTAACGACCCATGTTGTCTTGATGAGCGGCACTCAGTCAAAGCCTAAATATCACTCAGCACTGAGTCAGCTTGCAGTGGCATATTCAGCAGGAATCTGGAAAAGTCAACAAAACATTTGAACAACAACTAAGTCAGCGCTACACAATAATGACGCTCTGTGGCTGCAGGAGTGTGTTAAACAAAATGCTTACATGACACATGATATTGACATGTTGAGCTTTAGTAGTCATACATGATCAGAAACTTTGCTAATTATAACAAAAAGAAGTGCAGCTCATGATAGTTTCGTCATTTTTACTTGTAAATCTAATTATGGGAAAGTTATGAGTCAAAGATGAAATATTAATACTAGGGATATTACATAAAATTATAAAATTATTGCATTCATGTTTCCAAAGCTTGTCTGCGCTGATGACATGCACATAAACAACTATAAACAACTCTGACTGATCAAACTACAGGCATCATGTTTTACAATAGCCTGGTGCCTTTCTTTCCTTATGCTGTCTCCACAAGAATGTAACATGAAACCTCCAGAAAAAAGCGTGGCCTATAAATAACTCTCTATGGTGTATCTGTACTTCCATATTTCCATTTTGACAACACACACACACGGCTTTGCCTGTAGTTAATCTCTTATCCTTATCAATAATGGTGGAATGGTTAATACCATGTAAAATGAAGTGCATGCACTAAGGTGGCTATACAAACTAAAAGGCAGACAGCTCGGGTATGCAATAATCAAACATCGACATAGGGTAAAGTCTTCCACTTAAGCAAGGAGAGGTCACGAATGACAGAAAATGTAACCTTGACAGAATATGTGTTGAAAGCGTACACACTAAAGATTTACCTGAAACATAACACCAAGTTTTCCTGTCTTCACAATTCCTCTTCGTGCAGATGCCTGCTCTCTAAAATCCAGAACAGCAGTTTTGACAGACTGTCAGAGTCGCTTTTTTTTTCTGCTGTGTTTTGACACTTGATTCAATCCTTCCTACACGCAGGACTTTAATCTCATTTGCTGGGCTGGGCTGGGGGTGTGTATGGGGGGTGCGAACTGGCTCGGCCAGTGTTCAATAAGACACACAGGCTTAAGGTCATGTGTTGTCACTGCTGACAAGCACAAGTCTAAAATTAGGGATGGGGTGACAGCTTAAGGTCTCAGTGAACTCATGTTGGGTGCTTTAAACATCACCACACATCACACACACCAAACAGACAGAGCTGTGACTCATCACCGCAAACAGCACTCCAATTCTTAGAAGCTGTGCCCAAGCTGGAAGGTACATGTGATGCAAACAACTGGAAGTCTGCAGTTGTAAATGGATATTATGAAGTGTGCTCATGTTTTAAATTAGAGCCTGGATGTATGATTTAAATGGGCCAATGTTATTCAGCAAAAACAATTAAATATGTGCTTATGTGGCCTTGTGTCATGTTCCTTCTTTGCAGCTGTGCCCAAGGAGGCAGAAGCAAGTCCCCTACCTAGAGCGTTCGATCCCTGGCGTGTATGTTCGGAGTATCGTCTCCCAGGTCTGTAAGTGTCCGTGTAAGTATCCTTGGGCAAAATACTGAACCCCAAATTTCCCCCCAGTGGAGCACGAGTGTGTTTGTGAATTTTATGCAAATTGCTTAGGCATGTTTGAATGGGTGAATGAAGCTTGTAGCAAGAAAACACTTCGAATGCTCAAATTGATTAAGTAAGAAGAAAAAAGTGCCATACAAGTAAATTCCATTTGACATTTACGCTGTAACCAACAGTGTTTTATAAACACTTTTGTCCTATTGCAGGATCTCATGTAATCTTTCACCAGCACATGCCGTTCTACACAGCTGTTTATTTTTGGTGAAACATAAGAGGGGCTCACGTGTTTCTCTCCAGCACACAGACACTGACGTTACTTTCAAAACAATAGTCATAAAAAAGACATAAATAATCAGAGAGCTTCAGTAGTTTTGATTTTTTTTTGTTAAACAAATCCACTAAATTTGACATTTCTGCTCGTATTTGTTCTTCTGGCTATGATCTGATCAGTTTGCTACAATTCAGCACAATTTCTAAAGAACGATTTCACTCTCGCAGACTTACAATGACATCTAGTGGCAGATTCTTGACAGTTTGGTTCTTAATCGGCTTTGAATGAACCGCTGTGCATGACAGGAAATTGATCATATTCCGCTTCAGTGACTTTGAGTCTTATCTCTGCACCATGTATATGATGAATACATGACAGTCCTTTACAGAACACACAATCCTTTCTGTCAAGAATGATTCTTTCCATGTACAGCAAAGCTTTTTTCTTTTTTAAAAATCTGTTTCCATAGCCACTATCTTGGGTCTGACTGCCACCTCCCCAGTGATTTTGTTAGAAGTAAGATTGGACCAATCTGCTGATACGAATACACACCAGAGGAAGAATAAAAATCATGACAAAATGCTGTTATCAGTCAAAAACAGATTTTCAAACTGCATTTAATGAAACCTGTACATCCAGAAATATTTCTTTGAATACATTCATCTTCAGCTCTATTTTACAGTTGTAATTTTATCTCTGCATCATTGTTGTTATTTTAAATTACTTTAGGTGAACTACATAACCAACATAACCATTTTTTACAGGATTATCAGCATGATATTTATGCAGTTCTTCATATATTTACAGTACTTATAAAACAGTGCTGGAGCGTCAGGGTATTTTCTTTTCACAGCGTCCTGTGGTGCACTCCTCTCCACGTCCGGTCCACTTTAAGCGGTTCCTGGCAAAGATGTCATAGGATTTGTCCATCAATGGTCTCACAGGTGACCACATCATAAAGCGACCCAACCAACCGAGGCCTACGGCGCTATACATGACTGCAAACGCTGGGACTCCGCTGTGAACCTGGTAACACACAGCATGAAGGTGCATAATACAACACTTGGGTTAAACTGCATATTGTGAGGTTCATTAAAATCTTGGTTAAATAATCACCTTGTCTTTCTTATCAATCACGTGCATTTCCTTCATGGCCATCTCATAGGTGATAGCCTTGTATTTTGTTCCATCATAACCTGGCAGAGAGATATCAATGAAATGTACTTTCTCAGGCCGGTTTCTCTGCAGAAACTGGAGCAAACGGATCTCAGTCACACATATTGGACAAAGCCCATCATACAGAACCTGGAAAAGAGTGGAGAACAGACATTTACATGAGGAATTGTCTGATATTTTATCCCTAATTTTCCAAAATTCAGTTAAACTTGAAGGATATCAATCCTGTTGGGAGGCATAAACCCTTGTGGATTCATTTAACCTGCTTTGGTTCAAATGAAAGTACAACAGTTGCATTGGAGAAGCAGCAAAATGGTGAGACTGTTGCTCTCCCCATATCGCTCCTGACTGATATTTCTCTTTCCTTTTTGCTAGTTTCCTTGTCTCTACTGGTAGCGTTAGATGGTACTTGCAGCCCATTCAGGTTGCACAGGTAGTTCCATATACTAATATGCCATCACAAGATGGTTTACAGTCTCAGTCTCAGCACAGGAGAGTGGAGGACATATAGGAGACGGGCTGCTACACAAGAAGAGCTGGACAGGGTTGCACAAGGGCATCAACGCAGCAGCAGGAGAGATAACTGCGCCTTTGTTCGAGGAGGAACAGAGCCCTTGAGAATGACCTACTTGTGCCAGCTTTTGATCAAACTGTAAGAAAAACCAGACTCCACGTGCATGACATGAGGGCCTGACCTTGCAGCTCAACTGAGTTTACCAAAGAAAAGCAGGACTGGCAGGTCCACCGATGGACCCCATTCGCTTCACAAATAAATGCAGGTTCACACTGAACACATGTGACTGACATGAGAAATCATAATCTTTTTTCAAAAAGACATGTTAACCTTGATGAGATTACCTCATTAATAGTCATTACATCAAAGATCCTGAATGATTTGAATTTGGCCCAGGAAAACGTCCATCAACTAAAAATTGAGTTGCGTATTGCCACAGCGTTGTCTTAAGTTAACAACGTTCAAAGTGCAACTTTCATTTTGCTCAGCTGGCACAGATACTACCACACAGTGAGGACAAGGTCAAAAATGAGTCTTACACATGTAAAATAAGCGTTATGAAATCGTAAGCGTGGTTTTAAATCATTTTATATTATACTGCCAAACTGGAGACGTTTCAACCAGTAACGCGGAATCATTTACTTTACAGGGTTTACATATTAACCAGTATATTATCCTAAAAACGGTTTACCCGTTTTACAGACCGCTAACTAAAATTTTAAAGACAAGTTTAGCAGAAACAGAGAGACAGTGGGAGCAACTCACCCTGACACCAGCAGACTCAGAACTGAAGGTGCGATGCTGATGTTTGCAGAGCACAGATGTTACTCTTGAATTTACACAACTGGGCAATCTGGCTAAACCCGAAGTCAAACATGTTCTCACTTTTGAAAACATCTGAAGCTACAAATGGCTACACAGCTCTAACTTGCACTGGAATCAACCCGACTTTTCCCCAACTAACAACCAGATTATACAAGCGTTTGAATAACTCTTGAATAACTTCTTCTTCCCCCTTTGAGGCAATCTAGGCTTTGTTTTATTATCGCCATCTAGTGGACTGGAGTGCGAGAAGTTCCCTGACTTACGTCTACAAACAGAAATGCTGAGTATTTATTTACATTTCCACATTCCATGTTTTTGTACGTTTAGTTTTCAGTTTGATTTTTTATTTTATTTTTACACACATCTAATTAGCCAACTGAACAGGCTTTAGAACTGGGAAAAAGGAGATTTTAGTGACTTTGCAGGTATCCAGATGGCTGGTCTGAAACTGCTTGGATCACACAACCATAAAGAGAATGGTCAAAAAAAAAGAGAAATATCCAGTGACCACCAGTTTTCCGAGTGGAAACTTGATTGATGAAGTTGATGCCAGAGGTGCTTTGAGCCAAAATGAAGCATTTCAAATAACCACTGATTACAACCAAGGCATGGAGAAGAGCATGTCTAAATGCTCAACAAGTTAAAGATTGAAGCAGATGGGTTAGAGCTGCAGATGACCACACCTGGTGCCGGTTGTGAAAGATAAGGACAGGAAAGGGATGCTACAGTTTGAACATCTTTACCAAACTTGACACACTTTGAGACCTTTAGTACCAACTGAGCAGACTGGTTTCTCTGGCACACTTTCCAGATCTTAAGCCAACAGAGCATATTTGGGATGTGGTAGAACCGGAGATTCACATCATGTTTGTGCAACATCATATCTGCTGCAACTGTGTGATGCTAACATACTTTTATACACTAAAATCTCAGAGGAATGTTTCCAGCACCTTTGTATGATCTATGCACGCAGTTCGGAAAGAAAAAAGTGGCCCAACTCTGGCGTACCTAATGAAGTGGTTAGTGAGGATATGTCAGCTGTTTAATTTCCTTAAATTCTAATCCATAAATTGTAATTATTATTCTCTCAGTTGAATTTTATGTAGTGTTTGTTGTATTTCTTTCAAAACATGCGGTTTGCAGTCTCAATAGCTGATTAATGAGGAGGTTGAATTGGAGCACATTATCGCTCAGCATCTAGACATCTTTAAATAACTCATGAAAGAAAAAAACAGAGCTCACAGCACCTCTAAAAGATACACCAATAATCCATACCGGATTAATTTGCATAAAAACTAGCGATTTTGTGCTAAGCTGAAAGAATATCCAGTGACTACATCAATTTAAACAACTCATAATTTTAAGAAAATAAAATAGAGACCAATTATTTCCAGCATTCACATTCAGCAACCACATGGCCCAACACTGCTGACATTGAATTTGTAGCCAGCGCTGTTTTTCACAACATGTACAAAACACAGTTTTTCAGTTAATTAATTTTTACTTAATCAAAGCGTGCAGACAAACCATAAAATTAAGAAAGCCTTCCTAATATTGTATAAGTCCCTCCCACATGTACTGAAAAAACAGCTCTGGGGATCTAGTTAGATTGGCACGAAGTTCCAAGCATTTTTTTTTTCAGTTAGCCCTGCTGAGGGAGACCCCCTGCCATCGGGGGGTGCCATTGTATTGGGGGCATGACATCAAAACATAAATCCCAGCTTTAAAGGTTTCCCAAAAGAGCATGTCATTTTGACCAACCCACCTGCAGTGCACAAACACATAGTAGACAAACACCGCTTACATGAGTTCAAAGGGCCTCGGCAGTAAAACCAATGTATGTCTATGAAAGGGTCGTATGTTAAAAGAAACATATTTTAGCAGTTGAATTACACTTCCTACAAGCATTTATTGTCATCAATATCTAGTGCTTGGCTATTGCTCTATTTTGTATGGCCACTCATATTTTGCATGACAGCACACGTGATGAGATCAAAGAGCTTACAGCAGAGTGAACTCTGTCCCAGTGCAAGACTGTGTCACATGGACTGAGTTCATAGACTTTGCGATACAGTTTCAAGGACTGGGCCGAGGTGAGGTCTTGTGAAACTTATAATGGATGCAAAATATGTGAATCTAACTCTTTCTTTGAAAAGTTGCACTTGTTTATTTTCTGTTCACTTATTTTTGCTGTTCCCACTTTCTAGCCGGAGAATTGAACATGCCCCCCGCAGCAGCAACCAATCTAGGCTACACCCCACCAGACGGAGGCTGGGGCTGGGCTGTCGTCTTCAGCGCTTTCATCTCCATAGGATTCTCGTATGCCTTTCCTAAGTCCCTCACCATCTATTTCAAGGAGATTCAGGAATATTTTTCAGTTTCCTACAGTGAGATTGCCTGGGTGTCCTCAGTCATGCTTGCTTCTATGTATGCAGGAGGTTAGTGGCCGTCATACTTCAAGTATTGGCACATTCCCAAGCAACGTATCCCATGACCGGATTTGTCAAGAAAAATTTGTCCCTCAGAACGTTGCCAAAAATGTAAGATATTTCTCTCCTGTGTGCAGGCCCTGTCAGCAGTATACTGGTCAATCGCTATGGCAGCAGACCTGTGGTTATAGTTGGCGGGGTCCTGGTTTGCACTGGCATGGCTCTCGCTTCTTTTGGAACTAATATAATACATCTGTACCTCTGTGTTGGAGTAATTGGAGGTAAATTATGTTTCCTTTTTTTGTTAACAGTCAGATAGGCTAGTCCAACAATTTAAAAAACTATCCTTTAAAACGATTCACTTTCTTACAGTGCACATGTTCAATTCAGTTTTGTGTTATTTTTCTGGTATAGCTGTTTCTGTCCTTTATAATGTTTGCTTTATGATACCTGGTTGTAACTGGACTACACTGAAGGAAGGAGTGGTTGTGTTGTAACTCTCATTCAGTCTTTTACTATCAGGATCAATCCACAGGGATTGTTTATGTCCCTGTGTAAAGCAGAGTTGGTCGTTCAGTGCAGCGAGTACAATGACCCTTATGATATAATATAAGTTATAATCCCCTCTTACAACATCAAAGCAATGTTTAGATTTGGGTAAAACCTTTTTTGTCCTGTTAATTCAGGTGCATTTGGAACATCCACACATGCACATGTGCAGGCAAAACCACACGATCATTTTACTAACTGAGAGCAAACAAACCTCTCAGACTTTAAACCTAATCTTTAATCTAGTAGCACTGCACCAGTCAGAGACGTACAGAAAAGAAATGCCCAAACCATGGGACTAGTTATATATTTTTTTCTGTAAACAAATCATCACCGATATAAAACTAATGTCACAGATAATAATAAGAGGTGCATTCAACTGTCTAAAAGTACTTTTTAAACTGATACTTTAGGCACTTTATTCAAAATATTCTAAAGGGAATAATTCATAAATTACTGTGTGTAATTTTAACCTTATTTTTAACAGGTTTTGGTCTCGCCTTCAACTTGCAGCCCTCCCTGACGATCATAGGCACTTACTTCCAGGTCAAAAGGCCCATGGCCAATGGACTCGCTATGACTGGAAGTCCGGTTATTCTCTCCACTCTGGCGCCTCTCAATCAGTTTCTGTTTGATTCCTTTGGTTGGAGGGGAAGCTTCCTCATCCTGGGATCCATTGTTTTGAACTGCTGTGTAGCTGGTGCTTTGATGAGACCAGTCAACAAAAGCATACCACGGAAAACAATAGATGAGTCATCAAAGTGTGAAAGCGAAGCTCAGGAACACGCTGCTGCTGAAGACACCACTACCCACTCCGATAACCTTCAGACTGAAGATCAAAGTGAGAGCAAGGGTCACAGCTTTGTGCAGAAATTCATAGATCTCTCACTTTTCAGACACAGGGGCTTCCTCATTTATCTAATTGGTAATGTGGTCTTGTTTTTTGGCTTTTTTGCACCTGTGGTTTTCATGGCTCCATATGCCAAACATCAAGGGATTGATGAATATTCAGCAGCTTTCTTGCTCTCCATTTTTGCTCTGGCGGACATGTTCATTAGACCGACAACTGGCTTAGTTGGCAACACCAAGTGGATCAGGCCGAGAATACAGTATTTTTTCAGTTTTGCTGTTTCATACAATGGCGTATGTCACCTAATGTGCCCACTGGCGTCTGGCTATACGGGCCTAGTTGTATATGCTGTCTTCTTTGGTTTGGCATTTGGGATGCTTTCTGCACTCCTTTTTGAAGTTCTAATGGACCTTGTTGGAGCTCCTCATTTCTCCACTGCTGTTGGACTTGTCACCATTATTGAGTGTGGGCCAGTGCTTCTGGGACCTCCAATGGCAGGTTTGTGGTGTTTTTTTTCTTCTCTTTTTTTCCATTGAATTGTGATTTTGATTATACACATAAGCAAAGTATAGAAATTTCCAAGATGGAGTTACTAACAGATTATGTGTGTTCTCTTTCAGGAGCTTTGGTTGATTATTTTGGTGATTACAAATACATATATTATGCATGCGGTGTATTCATGCTGGTTTCTGGCATATTTTTCTTCGTTATGCATTACTACAACTATAAAAAACTGGATGAGGAGCGCGGAAAGAGCAAAGCAATGGAGACAAGGAATTCTGACGAGGCAGTACAACTAAAAATGAACCAGGCTGATAGAACGATGAATGAAACAGATGAATGAACTTGCTGACTATGACTTTATTTCAGTGGATGCATACAAAATGACACTACAAAGGCTTTTTATGCAGTATGTAAATGTATTTTGTACCTTAAATGACTTAGTTAGAGTAGTTAGACTTTTACATATTTGCAGATTCACATTTGTTATTTTGTAAATGCTCATATTACGTATATTATTATTATTACAGTGTGTGGCATATGTAACTCTCATGGATTTGTTAATAAATCTCCAGGAACTAACTATGTTCCTTCTAATGCAATCCTTATGGCTTTATAAACTTAAGCAGTTCATTTGGTTTCTTCATCAATTAAATAATAATAAATCTTCTGACTCTTATTTCTGAATAATGTAAGAAAAGAAGTCCAAACCCACATGCAGTCACAGTTTAGTGTTACTAAACTGTGTTACTTATTACCACTAGATGGCACTGAACCCTATCACATGAAAACTGAAGCCACACACATCTTTTCCATTAAACTTCAATTAAACAACAGGCATCCTCATGCCTCGGGCTCAGTTCTCTACAGCATCGCTTTCCATAATCTGGGCCATGACCCCCGGCCCAATGGGAAGATAGCTATTTTGAATAGTTTACAACATTTGCAACAGTAAAAACAAAATTTAGGTGTCTGTT